>NC_092781.1:4378591-5022094 GCF_047496795.1 Chiloscyllium punctatum
CATTGACTAGTGGTGTTCCTCAGAAATCAGAGTTGCCACCACAATTAGTTACAGTTTGCATTGATGGTTTGGAATTGGGGACGACGGGTCTTGTGCCAAAGTTTGCAGATGACATTTATATGAGGGTTAGAGCAACATGTGTAGAGAACAGTGAAAGTTTGCAGAGGAATAAAGGTGGATTAAGTGAGTGCACAAAAGTCTGGCAGAAAGAGTACGTGTTAATAAATGTGATGTTATCCATGTTAGTAGGACTAACAGTAAAAATGACAATTATTTGAATGGTAAAAATTGCAACAACCTGCTGCGGACAAAGACCTCAGTGGGATTGTGCAAGCTATATAGAAGTTTCGTTTACAATTACAGTAGGTAATTAAGAATTTTGTCTTTCATTGTTCATGGGGTTGCGTTGAAAAGCAGGGAGGTTATATTGAAGTGCGCTGGTGAGTCCACAACTGCAATACTGTGTCCATGTCTGGTCTCATTACTTGAGAAAGAATTTATGGGCACAAGAAGGGGTGCAGAGAAGATTCATTAGGTTCATTCTGGATTTGAAGGGATTGACTTCTGATGCAAGACTGAGGTGACTGGGACTATGTTAATTGGAATTTAGAAGAATGATGGGAGATCATAAAGAAACATATAAAATTATGAAGGGAGTGATAGGATGGAATTAGAGAGGATGTTTCTACTAGCAGGTGAAACTAGGAGAAGAAGGCACAGCGACAAAGCTGGGGGAGCAGATTTAGGACTGAATTGAGAAGGAACTTCTTCACTCAGAGGGTATTGAATTTGTGGAATTCCTTGCTCAATTAAATAGTTGCTGCTTTCTTATTGAATGTTTTTAAAGACAAGTTAAATAATTTTTAGGGCAGTAAAAGAATTAAGGATTATGGTGAGAGGGTGGCTAATTGGGGTTGAGGTCATGAAAAGATTCCCCATGATCTTGTTGAACGGTAGAGCAAGCTCTAGGGGCCAGTTAGCCTACTCCTGCTGCTGCTTCTTATTTTCTTGTTGTTTATACGGGATCTGAAAATGGGAACGGGGCAGGTTAAAGGAAGAATCTCTTTGCGAAAGATCTTCTCAGACTTAGCAATTAAAATATGATAGCATATAATATTCAGTCTGGGAGCGAGCAGTTTGCATCAGAATCAAGTGTGTTTGATTTATATAAAGAGAATTACGATGAAATGAGTATCAGATCAGTGAAGGTAAACTGTGCAGATAGATTCACAGGAAGGGTAGCAACTAAGGGTCAATACTGGAGGAGTGCTGCACTGTCTCATGGTCAAAACTAAGGAATCACCATACAATTGGAGTATCAGTACTTAGGGATTGCTGAACTGTTTGAAGGATCACTACTAGGGAGTGCTGTACTATCGAATGCTCAGTACAGGATTTCCTTACTGTCGCAGGCCAATACAGACGGAGTGCCATATTGTCAGAGTTTAGGCCTGAAGGAGAGCTGACTGTTGAAGTGTCCCTTTCCGATTTTTGTCCAACTCCACTTGACAGGCTCCTGATTGGCTATGCTCGCATTGCTCTTTCAGGCAGGATGTTTGAGACCCCAGCCCCTTAATCAATCCTGCCACCTTCACACTCACAGGCAGCGCATTTCAGGCTTGAACACCGCGATCGATCGTGTCTTGGCAACACTCTCAAGCAGCAAGTTCAGACCCTAAACCGTCAATCAAATCTGCCTCCTCCACATTATCCGGCAGCATGTCCAGACACTAAACTCTCGATTGACCCTGCGTTACCCATATTGTCAGGCAGGGGAAAGTGAGGACTGCAGATGCTGTAGACCAGAGTTGAAAAATGTGGTGCTGGAAAAACACAGCAAGCCAGGCAGCATCCGAGGAGCAGGAGAATCGAAATTTCGGGCATAAGCCCTTCTTCAGGAAGGAGGACTTATGCCAGAAACGTCGATTCTCCTGGTCTTCAAATGCTGCTTGGCCGTTTGTGTTTTTCCAGCATCACAGTTTTCAACTCTGGTCTCCAGCATCTGCAGTCCTCACTTTCTCCAAGAGAACAGTATCCCTTTTGCAGAGCATAATACCGGTTTTGCCCCAGTATGAATTCCCTGATATCTCAGAATTCTGGACACTGAATAAATCCCTGCTAATGCTGGGAGCGGTTTAATGGATTCAGTGCAATGTGCATCAGCTGTCAGTTTAAGGGACTGAGAGTGCGCTTTCACACATTCAAAACAGGAAATGTTTTCTCTCCAGTGTCGACTCGCTGGTATTGCAGCATGGAGAAAGAATCTGCAAAACCTTTTCCACACTCTGAACAGTCTTCAATATGAACTCACTGGTGTCTTAATAGGTTGAATACCTGAATCCTTTTCTACACTCAGACCATCTGACTGGTGTCATCCCACAGTGACTGCGTTGGTGAATTTCTAGTAGGGATGAATAACCAAATTCATTCGCCAGGTCCACACATTTCCAATCTCTCTGCAGTGTCATTGCAGTGGCGTTTTGACATTTGAAATGAATGGTTGTGGCACTTCATGTTCAAAATCCTGTGGTCATTATGTTATGAAAGTGTATTGATTGACAAACCGCTGTGTCACTTGAATTTTCGAACAGCAGATCAACGTTTTAAAGAGCACGACTTTCTAGTGTGAGGGAAACGAGAATACACACAGGATGCAAAATTTAGAGACCTCAATCTCGTCATTTGTGGAATGACACTTGGGAACATACACTACCATGGAAACTGTTGTGTTATCATTCTATTCCAAAAGGTTCATGCATGATTTTTTTTCGGAAGGGGAACCATTCAGTGATTGCACGAATCTACAGAAACAGATAGGGGTGGAAGGGGAAGGAGGGGAATTTTATAAATGTTCTACTCAATACTATTCCCACGTACTCGTTAAATCCCTGATCCTTTATTCCAAAGAACGAATAAGAAAATTGATGGAAATCCGGTTACACCAGAAATTGTTGGAGATCCTCATCTGGTCTGTCGGCGTTTGAAATGGTGACAGATGCAGGAACTTTTGCAACCTGTAAGAAGTTTTCCGACTAAGAAGTATAATGTACAAACCATACAGGCCAAGTGATGGAAAATTTGACGACGGTACATAGGAACCTGATGACAAGAAAAGATACAATGGCAAAGTTGTTTTCACCACTTTTACATCAGGGTCTCTGTCACTATTTTGCTTTGTGTTCTAAATTAGTTCACAAGTATAGGAGGGTAAGAAAGTTTTACTGCACAAATGCAAGGTGCTGGTGAGATCAAGTATTTAAGTAAGCAGCGTTTGTTCAACCTCTATCGATTATCACGTTCATTTCAATCCCTTCTATTCCCTAACCATTTCTTTTAATGATTTCAAACGCCTTTCCGGACAAGTGGTGAAGGAAGGAGAACGGATTCGAGGCTGCTGAGAATTCCACATATAATGTGCCATATTGAATGGAGAATTATGTTTGTATAATGTACTGTGAACATGGAAGTCTATATATAGCCTTTACCGTTTACTTTACTTTTGCAGTCTATTAAAAAGTTAACGAGCTCAACATATAACAGACAAACGGCCTGCTTGCACTCTGGTAGAGGCAAACGGCATTGAAAAACCACGATTGCAGTTTTTATATATTTAAATTATTCTATCGACATTTTTGCTTCCTAACAAATGCATTAAAATATCAGAATATTGAAAACAAATCGTCGACTGCCTATTTTATGTAACTGAAATCACGAAACACATGAAACCAAACACAGAGACCAGACAGGACACAGCCTGTTAACACACTGACAGAAGAAAAAGTCATAGAAGTGAAAGTATGGCTCGCTTTATTTCAGTAACCAATTCTTGAAAGGTACTGACTACAGAAATCGAACTGTATATTTGAATTTTCATTTGCTTTTCTTGAGAGAAATCTATTTGGGAAATTACATTAATCTATTTATGTATTGTTCTACATCCGTGACGATGCATTTGGCAAAAGTTCAATTCATTACAACATAAACATAAGACAGGCAACAACTATACACCTGGGCTTTGTCCAATTAGTATAAATAATGGCAAAGACCAAAACATCTAAATGGCTCTCTGGATGCAGGTAAGACCTATAAAAGCGTCATATTTTCAGTATAGTACAGAGCGCACACAGAACATTAGTTTGAAATGCATGGTTCATTAAATAGCCTGCTATTTTCAATTTACTATCCTGTCATTGCCGCTATTGGGATTGCAGGTAAAGTATTGCATGTAGTTAATAGGTAAGGGTAACGTTGTTTCGCCGTACCAAGTGAATTATTTATAATCATTTCTTAGATGTTGTACCATTAGTTTTCCAAACAATTGGTATGATTTTGCTCCTTCTAACTGTTATATTATTTCAACTTTCAGAGACTCATCTTTGTCAGTTTTATATGTATTAATTAAGTGGTCAGAAATATGATTTTTTATTGGCATAAGTACTCATCATACTGATACCATTTTACACTTTCAGTATTAGTTCTCCTCTTGCCCAGCAGAAATTGTTCCCATTGAGAATAAATTTCCTTGATAAAAGCATAAAGTCTTTCCTTGACCAGTTGCATTTCATACCATCGATCTTTTTTTTGAACTGACGAACATTGCAACAGTGAAAATGCAGTTCTGCATTGTTCTGTCGATTGTTAATTTGGTAGAAGTATCATAATGTATTAATATTAATGAAATATCTGTGTTATGTTATAAACATAATGACTAAATGATCTAACATCGCCACACCTTGCACAGCGACTATTACTCCCAACTTTAGAATTAGAAAGGTGAAGGATTATCAGTGTAAAAGTGGAGTATGAAGACAACTCACCAGCTGTTTAGACACTGTTCTCATTTTGATGCTCAGCTATAGGTCTTGAATTATTACATTTGAAGAGTGCACAGCAAACTGAGACACAGCTGAACCCTTAAATCTCGAAATATGGATGAAGGGACTGTGTTTGACTCCTTATCTGTGTGAAACGTGAACAATTATCAGTCAGGACAATTAAGATCATTTCAACAGTGCGCATTAGTTCCCGTTCAAACTATCCTTTCCCCTTGAAAGTATTAGACTACTAAGTATTTTTGTCCGTCAGTGAAGCACTTTACTTTATTCTGGACTGAAAGTTTTTAACTGCATTTCTGACGTTCTAATAATCAAAGTTATATTTATGTGCTTTCAACTCGTGAACATCACACTCTGCTCATACATTCATTACTTCAACATACTACATGAGAGTGGAATTGATTGCTTTAATAAACCATGCCAAAATACGAGATGTTCATAATAGGAATGACCCATATTGTTACTGGAAGTACAAAAATACATTGGGGGTCTGATGTGTTTTCATTTCTTTTTCCACATGCCTTGAACCGAAAAGTCATAGATCTGAACTGGAAGGTCTTTCAGCTGATTGGAACTCCTCTCAAATCTGTAATTACTTCAACATTATTTGTCCCACACTTATTCTTCTCTATTGTTTACTCCTGATCTCTAAATTTCTAAATAGCTAATCTGGCAGTGACCGTGATTCTGTCTCGAGGAAAGTGTGGTCTCTCCAGATGTATGACGTACTACATGATGTCCATGGCAGTGACTGATATCCTGGTTATGATCACGCCCGTGATATTGAATCGGATTGCTGGTACTTACTTCCCGTTCAGTTTCCTGCCCATCACTCCAATCTTTACGATCAATCTGGTATTACTGTATGGCAATAGAGACTCTGCTGTCTGGGTAACAGTTGCTTTCACCTTTGATCGATTTGTAGCCAAAAGCTGAAGGTGAAATATTGCACTGCGAAAATGGCATCTTTGATTGTAGGAACTGTCTGTGCTGTGAATTGTGTTAAAAAAGTCCCATTGTACTTTACTTGTGAACCTTACCTTACAATTAACAACATGCCATATTATTGCAAGTCAAAGTCATCGTTCGATTCATCCCCTGAAAGGATTGCATTTAACTGTATTAACGTAATCATAACGCCTTGTCTACCATTCATCTTTATTTTGTTGCTAAATGTTCTGACGGTTCGCAGCTAGTCGGGCCCGCAAGAGACTCTTGATCCCGAATGACGCAAAGAATGAAAAGGACCCCGAGATGGAGAAAAGAAGAAGATCTATCATTTTAGTTTTCTCCGTCTCAGGTAGCTTCATCCTGCTTTATTCGATTGAGCTGATAAAGTTCTTCTATGTCTGAATTACAGGCCTCATTTACTTAGACCGTTCTGGATTCATTCAAGCAAATTTTATACTGGAGGAAAGTGGGTTTATGCTTCAGCTTTTGTGTTCTTGCATCAATCCATTTATTTATGCAGGAACTCAGAGCAAATTCAGAGATGAGTTAAAGGGTGTAGTGAAATATCCGGTGACTCTCATTGATAAACTGTTCAAGTGGTGAAAATTGTAAAATCGTACATAACTTTTTATCTATTGGCTCTTATTCTCTCGCCTGTGTCATCCAAAAGCATTGTGACTTTCATTCAGGATCATCACAACTGCCTGAATTAAAGATCTATAGCCCATTGCCTGGTCTGAGTTTGTGTAGTGCTCTTTTCTCCAGTACGTGTATGGTGAGGAAAATGTCAAGTAGCACTGGGACATCTCGGAATATGTGGACAATTATGCGGGTCATGAGGAATTGGTTCTTCAATTGCGAGATAGTAAACGTGCACTGGATGTTTGAGGAGCCAATTGTGCTTCGTGCATATTGAAGTTAGAACATGAGTTGACGTGTGAACAAATATATTCCTCACGCAACTTTCTTCCTGAAATTCTCATCATCTGACAGCAACTATAACAACTGGCAAGTTAATGGAAATTAAAATTAGTTAAACAAAATACAAATAAATCACGTGTTTCAATTTTGCCTTTTAAATTTTTTAGTTTACATTCCCTTTGTGCTTAAATATTATAAATCGAATTCATTTACACTATTGCCATAAATTAAATTCATTTGAAACATGAAATAATGAATATCTGTGAATGAATGACAGCATTAACTTCATTAATGATCAAGCATTAAAATACTTTCTGCTGTCGTGTTATATGTATGGTTCAAATTCAGGGACAGGATCCAACACACGCACCCATTCGAAAAGAAGCTTGCTGTTGTGACATAAACATTGCTGATAAAAGGCAGCATTTTGTGTGAATTTCTGCTCATTTTACACATCTCCTGAACCACCCAAAACGTAGTAATTTGGCTTGTCTTTTTAGGTGTAACTGGATTCATGTCGTCACGTAAGTAACTTTCAAGATTATCAATCTATGTGGCGGTTGGAAACTCGTTTTCATGTAAATCAGCACGAATACATTGAAGTAGTCATTCAAATTAATGAGTCTGCTCTATTCAGCCATTTAATGAGATTATGGTTGACCAGTTAACCACCAAATCTATTCGAAGATTTCACTCGAGGAGCAGCGAAATCAAGCATTCAGCTCCCTCAGTCAGCAAAGCAACTAACTAACCCAGAAAAAATCCAATATCACTTTCAGTGTGTGTGAGCCAACACTCCTCACAAATTTAACTTATTGCAAAGAACAACATAGAGAAGTGAAAGCTGTCTACCAACCTCCTGCCTGATGAACACTTATCAGCACAAATATGGCAGAACACCTATGCAAGAGTAACAGGACAGAACATATCAATGAAACCCACAATATCACCATACTTCTGGCCCATTTATAAAAGAATTAAACATCACGAGACGAAGATGGCTTCACTATCAAGGTCTTTATTCGAGCAATGCAGGGACTACATACACAGGTACACACGCACGCACGCACACACACACACACACACACACACACACACACACACACACACACACACACAGATGCGTTGTATGAATTCAGCGCATCTCAATCACTTCTCCCATTAACGATGACCTCTGTCTTTGTTCATCAATGTCATGAAAATACATCTCATATATTCTTGCTCTGCCACATGTGTAATTGTCAAATTGAATACCCACAAAAATAAAGTAGATCTTAACAGTTTTTTTTATGCTTAATAGAGTAATCGAGACACTTCTGTCTCTGACATGCGCTCTGAATTCAGTTTTTCCCAGCTTATTTACAGCTTTTATTCCATGTGATTGCAATAACTCTTTCAGGTCATTTTGCTTGTACGGAGAAATTTAACGCAATAATTCATTCTTATTTCTGAGAACTTCCTCATTGTTCAACTTAATTTTGAAAATGGAAAATTCAGAGTATTCTGCATTTGGTTCTTTACTCCGAAGTGTAACCAGTAACGAACTGTCCTTTTACTTTCCTTACTTACCAAAATGTTATTACACCATGTTCATACAACACACTCTGTTGAGTTTCCCTTCCAGTTGGCATTCTCACTGGAAGGTTGCGATCACTTTAAGAGATTATTTTGCTCAATTGTTTTTTTGAAGACCAGTTGTAAGGCAGAGGAGCAGAGCTGGCTACTGGAGGTCAGTTGAGTAAGTATTTTGTGATGCCTTGTTTTATTTTATTACAGCCGACTGGGTGGGGTCACCCCTCACAGACCAGAATATCTGAGTGTCATTAGAAGCTAATGGGGCCTCAGTCGTGTTCGAAGAAGGAAATGCCTGAGGCATTTCCTCTCCTTTTCATCCACTTGGACTTCTTTTATCGCCTGTGGTAAATTATTTCCAGGATGATCCTCTTTTCCTTTCGTCGTAAAGGATCTCCCCTTCTCCCAATTTCTATCGCTACAAGAATGAAATTCTGTCGGAAGTTGAACTTCGCCTGATATACAAACGCATATTCATCTCTCATCTCTGCTGCTCTTCTCAATTCTTGAACTTTCTGTTCATCTGCAGAAATTCGCACCATCTCTGGATGTGAGATTTTAGACTCCTCCGACAGAATAATTTCCTTTAGAGCCTTATATGTTTTCTCTATTTTTTTTAAACGTCACATCTATCTATCAAAATTACTCTGTTTAATTGTCTTCACGTTCACGTTCGTCTGCCATGATTCTTTCTTTACGTTCTGGAACTACTGCCCATACGCTTCTGGTACCAATTCACCGTCATTAAAAAATGTGTTTGACATTTTATAATCTCTTGACCTTAATCTGACAGTGTTTTCAACACCTCATTAACTCTGCCTATGGGCTTAGCCTGAACTAGCATTACCCATGATCTCTCTGAGCACTCCATCTTTGTTTAATCAATTATTCACATGAAATAAAGAAGTCTTCAACAGCTTTCTAATCGAAACGGGGAAATGTTTGCATATTTGTATGCATACCTACTTTCCCCCTTCATTACATTGACGTTCCTGACTATATCACAAGTCTGAAATTCTAACTCTTTATTTTTCTCACTCACTCTTCCGCTTTGCTTCTCGAAGGATCTTCTGCCGCTTTCTTTTCTCCTCGAACTCAAGCTGCATCATTTGCAATTCAATGTTCGCCATTTCTAAATATATTATTGGCCTTTCCAGCACGATTCAATGATGAGCTATTTTGGTAATACCCTCATCGTTTCTCAGTGACACAGGCAATTCCATCTCCAGCTTGTCTGGCAATTGCAGCAGCTTTTCTCTGCTCACCTTTTGTAAAACTCCAAAGTCACTTCTTCTAACCCCAGAAAATATATCGTAACCTAAATTGCCATTTCTCTAATTTTTAATCGAAGTAAATACAAGTAGCCGAAATGAATCAGGTTTTTCTCATTTAAGTATCTCGGACACAGGTGTGCTTATATCTGCTGGGACCCTTCGTACTCCAAATCTGTTGAAATTCCGAACTTGATCTTTCCTGATCTTTCTCAGCCTGTGTAAATCTGTCCAAATTCTGCATAAGCCCCCATTTTGTTACGATGCCGAAGTCGAACCCCTCTGTTAATTAAACGTTAAACGACCAGAAAACATCATAATCTGTTAAATGTGTGGTGAGTGAAAGGAAATCCCTGATTTCCCATGCTTAAAGAAAGAAGAATTTCTTTTTCCTAAATCCAACAGTGAACACTAAACAAGCCCAATTAGCAAACCCGAGTCCCATTTTTTCTTAATTAATCATTATCTGATCCCAATTCTACTAAAATGTTGCTCCAGTAAAACAACTGTTCAACATTAAATCAACTAAATCTCTCAGACTCCATACAGTCTCTTATGATGTATTCCTTCTGATATTCTGAATCTGTGACCTCCTTCTGTCCTTTTGATTGTGCTATCTTCTGCCTGGATCATCTACTGACGTTTTACTGCTTTCGCTGGAAAATGTACCTTTGATAGCTGGTGCCTTCTGATATTTTATGAAAACAAGATATTTAGATGCCAATTGCGCTGATTATTATTTAAAATTGCATTATCTTTCTGACCTGCAACGTCCTACCCTCTCATTGGTCAGATTTAGTCAATAAAATAAATTCAGATTTCATTGGAGTTTGGTATCCTGGGCACAAGTTAGATTAATTGGTTAAATTTAATTGTTGTTAAACAGCGAACAGAAATCAGGCATCCATTTAACAGCTAATTGTCGCACATATATATTTTGGAACAACACGACTCTTAGCTGTTCCGTATACAAAGGTTTTTGCTCGACTTTAAACTCGGGAAAACGTTTTCTACCATAAACTGACCAAAGAGTCTTGCAATTTCGTAACATTGTTCACACACAGTTCATATGTCTGGGCCCACCCATTGGAGCACTGTCACTCACGCTGTGCAACTGGATAAAGCTCATTCCATAGTGAGTTCACTGAAACTCACTTCCATTGTGCATGTGTCAGTGCTTTTCCAATCATTTCTCTCTCTACAGCAAACAGATGATATGCAGGTCCTGACAATTTGAGAAACCCAGTCTGATCTCGGAGTGATGATTGGCTTGATTTGCCCATCCATAAACTTCCCCTGAAATACTGTAAGAAGATTTTAATAAAGACATCACAGTCAGTGAAAATTAAATGTTTATGAGAAACAATTGCAGTTTCGATATAACTTTTATTTCTTCTCCTGCTTTCCTAATGCTTAAAATTACTATTGTACGCAGTCTCCACTTGCCTGAACGGAGAAAAGTATAAATTGTTGGGTTTTCTTTTGTATTTATTTTACAAGTTTGTACAAATAAAGAATCAATTCTGTGACTGAATTGAAAAGTAAAGACTTCATTCCACAGAGGAGATATTGATGAAATAGATATGAGCTCTATTCCCTATCTCCTAAAATTCATAAAGAGATTGGAAAAGCTTCAGAATTTAATGAATAGAATCTGACAACATAGAACTATGGGTCGTAATACTCTACTCAGAGTGAAATGCAGTTTATCTTAAAAAAAAGTTTCAGTTTTTATGATGAGGACATTTGTGTTTTGCCACATACTGTATCTACCGATATGTTCAAATTATCATAATTATGCAAAGGTTTGACAGACAAGGGAGTGAAAGGTTCTGGAAAGCAGATAAGTGGAGAGGAATGCACATCCAGATCAGCCACGATCTTCTTGAAAGGTGATTCAAACTCAGCCACTTGTTCAGTTTGGCTCCTGGTTCTCCTCCTGCCAAGGTAAACCCCAGGTCATGTTACCACGAACCCACTTGCCGCCACGGAATTCTCACAATCACTTTATAATGTTCTGTCAGAAAAAGGAGTCATTTTAAATTTTATGGTATATATGTAACTTAATTAGCTAGTCAACTCAGGTTGCAGACCGCAAAACCTACAATCTATTCTTGAACCATCTGCTCACTCACACTTTTTGCTGTGAGTTTCCATGACATTAAATTCCCAATTGCCACCAAGGCCTGCGAGGAGAAGTTCAAATCCTGAGAGGATGGAAAGCAGGTGCTAAATTTGAACTGTGAAAAGCAAAAGAGATATGAGTCAGTTATCTCCGAGTCACTGTTTGATAGTCCCCCACAGCTTCCTGTCATGGTTCAGTTGGACAAGTAATGCTCATCACAGAAAGGTCTTCAACAAGGATGGAATTCTGGCTGAACCACTCAAAAACAAATAGTCCCATCTGCACCCTCACAGTCGCCATTCTCCGATGGTTATAAGATTTCTTCCACAGGACACTCACAAGGCAAATATTATCACAGTTTACAGAAACAAAGATTACAGAGAAGGTGGTCACATCTACAGAGACATTTCACTCGGCATCTTTGGAATGTCTTCATGAGAGTGATGTGCAAAAGACGTTGTCTCTTTGCAGACTGACATCATCCTGAAGCAGATTGTGGTTTCTGCGCTGACAAACTGATAGGGGACATGCACCTCTCTTTACCTCAGGTAAAAAATAAAAAGGTATAGGGAATAGGACTCGCCAAATCACCTTAGTTTTGTAGAACTGACTAACTCCATTTGGCACGATCGGTGGGACAGGATTTGACAAGATCTTGTGTAAAATTTGCCGTCCACCAAAGTGCTGCAGTCTGATCCCTTCCTTTAATAACTGAACACTGTGGTCTCTGCTGTCACACAACATCACGCCCGACTGTTTCAGGGTGCAGAATGGAGTGAAATCGATACCAATACAAAAATAAGGAACCTAAAAGTTACCTCGTAAAGAGAAGTCAGAATAACTTCGCTCAGGGTGCTGAATCAGGGAAACGTGACAATGATCAGCGAGACCGAGGTCTGGGGGCTGCCGAGGAGGTCAATTATTCTTTTAAAAACTAATATCGTGTGTGCAAAGAGCCTCCACTTTTGCAGCAGCAGTGGGGGCAGTGAGAGAAATGGTCGGGGACTGCTGGGAAAGCCAATCACCAGTTTTAAAGCTTATGTTATGGACTAGGCCAGACCACTCAAAACATTCTAAAGCAGGACTCTCCAGACTTTGCATTTTTTTTCTGGAAGAGTACAGTGGAAATTACGCGCAGTAAGATAACTTGATTGACTGTTAGATTTTTAAATTGTTAGATTTTATTTTTACATATTACCCCCTCGTGCTAGTCATAACACTTTCTGGACATTTCGGTTTTCTTGTGGAAGGTAACTCAATATTTTTTCCGAATTTTTGACAACTTCCTCATTGTCCAATTTGATTTGTGGAATGTCCAAATGAGAACCCTCTGAAATTTGTTCTTCCTTCTGGGTTGTAATCATTAACGCTTCTGCTTCTTGTTTTCCTTCACTATCAACATACCTTTTAAACATATTCACTTTACACACGCGATGAGATTTCTTCCTGTCTGGACCCCTTACCAAGTAGTTCACCTCACTCAATTTCTTCTGAACGTGATACGGTCCACTAAGCCTTGCTTTTAAAGGCTTACTCAGTCGCTAAAATAACACTAATACCTTATCCACAATTGAAAAATTGCGAATTTGTGATTTCTTATCCGCTTCCAGTTTCATTGTATGTTGTGATACATTTAAATGCGGCTTAGCCAACTCCCCAGCTTTATTTAATTGTTCTGTAAAATTTGACACATATGCCAAATGTGTTGTCTCTGCATTTTGAATTTTAACATCTCCTAAAACAATTTTAACCTTCCTCTTATGTCATGTCCAAAAATTAATTCAAAAGCATTTAAAATGGTCGATTCCTTCCGTGCATCTCTGATCACAAAATTCAAACAGAACTCCCTTTTCCCAATCATCTGGATAATCCTGACAATAACCCAGCAACATGGTATTTAATTTGATGTCATCTCTATTTCGCTCCCTGCGATTTCCGATGGCATGTAGTAGATTCGAATTGCTTTATTCCGAACATATCCATAACCTCCTCGAATAATTTCGATGTGATTATTGATCCTTGATCTGACTCGACGTCTATTGGTAGACCATATCTCGTAATGATTCTAAAGATTTCTTTTGCAACCGTTTAAACTGTGATGTTGCATAATGGGGTTGACTCTGGAAATCCATTGGACACATCCAAGATTGTTAATAAATATTTATTTACGCTTTTTGTTTGGTAGGGGATCTACGCAAACAATCAAGCCTCTTGTGAAACGTTCCTAAACTGCTGGCAAAGGTACTAAAGGTGCAGGTTTCATTATTGCCTGTGGTTTTCCAATTAATTGACATGTATGACACATCTGGCAAAAGTCAATACATCTTTGTTTAGCCCAGGCAAGTAAAATTGTCTTTGTATTTCAGCCTGTATTTTCCTCACCCCTAAATGACATCCAAGTGGAAGTTCATGCGTCACTCGCAACATCTCCTCTCTATACTCTGCTGGCAAAACAATTTGATGTGTCTCTGTCCATTTCTCATCTGCTCGCATGTGTGATGGTCTTCATTTACTCATTAAGACAACATTTGTTAATTAATAACAAACTGGAATGCATTCACTTTCTTTCGCTGTAAATGCTCTTATATAGCTGTTTTAACTCTTCATCTTGCTGCTGTAATTCCATCAGCTCAGTCGAACTACAGATGCTTGCATTTTCACCGATTTGCACCTTCTCTGTTCCACTTACCTGATCAAACTGAGTTTTGGATAGTATTATGTAAGCTTCCTTATCTATGCCTTTTGATCACTCCTGCTTCAACTCGTGCCTCTGGGATCTTGCAATCATACAATCTATGAAAATTGCTGGATAACCGTCCTTCATTTCTTCAGTTGCCTGTGCCTTCACTGGCATTTTAAGTAGAGTAGGCAGCAGGCCTACTGGTGAATCGGCTATATCATTTGCAAGGTCAAATTTTATTCCTGGAGCTCGGGGTTTGTCCTGTACTCGTCCCACAAATTCCACTTTTCTCTGAACTGTCTTGCCTCACTTTACATAACTGAGCACTTTTTGTCTCCCCATGAATTTGTGCTACTAGTACTGTTTCTGGCAATAAGCTGTCTGGAGTGCATAGCTCCTTATCCTTCAGCATTACAGACTAAAAGCATCCTGCATCACTTAATATTGTAACTTCCTGACAAACTACTCTTGGCCTATGTGAATAGATTTTACCCTTGCATGTATATTATTTAAGCAATTCTCTCAATTCCTCCTTAATAAACATCTAAAAATCTTGTACACTTTGAGGCAGTTGTCTAACCTCCCTTGTGTTTTGTGTTACTCGTCCAACAAAACTTCCAGTCTTGTGTGGTTTTCCTTATACCTGGCTTTCACCTCGCCTACCAACACTGTGATTTCGTGTGTCACATTTTATTCCAAAACACCAGACCTCTTTAATTTCTTTGTTCCCCTCAAGGGTTTCTTTATTTACCCTGTGGTAAGTTACCTTTATGATCTTCACTGAGATCTATCTTTCCCTTTCCAGTGAGTATTTGGCCCAATTTCCATCTGTCATGGACGCAAATTGATTCCGGAAGCCAAACCGTGTTTTATGGACCAACTCATGATCATCAGCCACTTTAGCTGCCAACGTTGTTGTTTTCACTCTCTGCTCTTCCACATGAGTTAGCACTAGTTTAGACAGAGAATGTTTTGAATTCCGACAAAATAATGCCTCTCTAAGGGCATCATAGGTTTGCTCGAATTTTACAGCTCTTCTTCGTGTATCGAAATTATTCTGCTCCTTTCGAACTCATACAGGTTTGACAAGGGTCCCTCCTTAAATTCCTGAACCTTCCCAGCAGCTACCTGGTCCTCGCTTTCACTGGATGAGCTTTGTGACCCTTACTTCGTGGGAGCAGCACTCTCGATTTTTGCAGCAGGAGAAGGACCAGTGAAAGCGAGGACCAGGTAGCTGCTGGGAAGGTCAATTAATCACTTAAAAGCAGACCTTGCATATCGATGGAGCGCACGCTCAGTGGGAGCAAACAGCGGATGACTGGGTAATTGAGGAAACAGATCCGCGTGGTTCCTTTTAACCGTGCATTACTTAGCTAGTTCTCCTACCCAACGTCCTTCTTTAACCAAAAAGATAGTTTCTGAGCACCGATTTGTTAAGGGTACGAGGTTCCATTTTATAAAGTCTGTTTTTGAATTCAGAACAGTGGGAATAGCTGGTAGGTAGATGAGTGCTCGTCCTATAGGAGGTGCTGGAGGAAATGTTCACCACTCGTGTCCTCACTGACTTCATCAGAGGGAATTGCACCCAACATCAGCTCCTCACAAATTGCGGTCAGGAAGTGGAGCTCGAACTGGATGACCCTTTGGATCATTTGGGAGGCTGAGGCAGTAATTGAGAGGAGGTACTGGGAGATAGTCACACCTCAGCTACTGGAAAATGGTAGATCGGTTACAGTTAGGAGATGGAAAGCGAACATGCAGACATTGTAAGGATCCCCTGTGCCCATTCCCTTCCATAGCAAGTGTATCATTTTGCAACCAGTTGGCGGACATTTTACGATGGGTATGCCAAGAGGTACGGGCCTCTGGCACAGAGTCTGTCCCTGTTGCTCAGAAGGGAAGGGAGGAGAGGATGAGAGAATTAGTCAGTGGAGACTCCATACTTAGGGATACAGAGAGGAGATACTGCAAGAACGAGAGAGACTCACGGTTGCTGTATTGTCTCTCAGGTGCCAGGATCCATGATATCTGGGGTTGCGTTTTCACGATCCTTAAGGGGAAGGTGGAACAACATCAAGTTTCGGTCCACATCGGCACCAATGACATAGGTAGGAAAAGGGATGGGGATATTCAGGGAGCGAGCATGGAAGCTGAGAGATAGAATGAACAGAGTTGTTCCGTGTCGTTTGTTACCTGTGCCACGTGCTGGTGAGGTGAGGATCGAGACAAAGACAAGGCAGTTGAATACGTGGCTACAGGGATGTGCAGGAGGGAGGGAATCATATACCTGGATAATTGGTGCCCGATCTTGGGTCGTTGGGATCTCTACAAATGGCATGGCCTCCACCTGAAACAGAGAAGTACCAATATCCTTTGGGGTAATTAAGCTAATTCGTTTCGGGATGTTCAAACTAATTCATCAGGAAAACGATAACCTGAATTTCGACTCCATTTTTGAGGAAACTGAAAGTAGTGAGGTAATGAATATGTTTTCAAGGCCACAGGGGAATATCGGCAGGCAGGAAGGTGGTCTTATGTATGTCTACTCCAACGCCAGGAGAATTTGGTGCCTTGGGATTTTGATGTTTTGGCCATTCCACAGACATCAAAATAGCTGAGCCAGGAATGGTTGTTGCAGGTTCTCGGGTTGAGATGTTTCAGTAAGATCAGATACGGCAGTAAAAGATGGGGAAATTTCGCATTATTAGTCAAGGACATTGTTATAGTGGCAAGTCAGGTCGTTTGATGAGGTCTTGTCTACTGAGGTAGTGTGGGCTGAGATTAGAAAGAGGAACGGAGTGGTAACGCTGTTGGGACTTTTCTATCGGCCTCCATAAAGTTCTAGAGATGTCGAGGAAATGACTGCAAGGATGATTGTGGAGAGAAGCGAAAGTAACAGGGCAGTAGGTATGGGAGAATTTATCTTTACAAATTTTAACCGGAAACACTGTCGTTCGAATGCTTCATGTTGGTCAGTTTTGTTCAATTTGTGCAGTAGGGCTACCTCATGCAGTACGTAGACAGGCCAGCAAGAGACGGGGCCACATTGAATTGAGGCACTGGGTAATCAACCAGCTCAGGTATTACGTTTGGAGGTAGTTGCGCACGTTGGTGATGTTGGTCACAATTCGGTTTCGTTTAACTTAGAGATGGAAAGGGGTATGTATATACTGTAGGGCAAGAATTGTAGTTGGGAAAAAGACATTTATGATGCAATTAGGCAAGATTTAGTTTGCATTGGATGGGAAGAACACTGCAGGGATGAGCACAATTGAAACGTGGAGCTTCTTCAAGGAACAGCCACTGCTTGTCCTTGATAAGTGTGTACCTGTCTGGCATGGAGGAAGTTGTCGAGTGAGGGAGCCGTGGTACACTGAAGACGTTTTATATTTTTTCAAGATAAAGGAAGAGATTGATATTAAGATGACACGTGAAGCTTCAGTTTGGCTTTTGAGATTGACACGTTAGCCAGGAATGATCTGAAGAGAGAGCTCAGAAGAGGCAGGAGGGGTCATGAGAAATCTTTGGCAGTTAGGATCAAAGGAAACCCTAAATATTTCTAAATGTAAGTCAGGATTAAAATAATGTCGAGAGTGAGATTAGGGCCAGTGAAGGAAAGTAATGGGAAGTTGTGTGTGGAGTCCAGGTAGATAGGAGAAGTGCTGAATGAATTTTTTTTGTTAGCATTCACAATGGAAAAAGCAAACGTCGTCCAGGAAATCTTAGATAAAGGCGATTTGACTAGACGAGATTGATGTTCATAAGGAGGAGGTGTCAACAATTCTGCAAATTGTGAAAATAGATGTGTCCTGGGCCGGATGTGATATATGCAAATACTCTCTGGGCAGCTATGGAGGATATTGTAGAACATTTGGCTTTGATCTTTATGTGGCTATTGTCTGTAGGAATAGTGCCAAAATGGAGTTTCATGCCGAAAATTGTGATGTGGCTTATTTTGGAAAGAATAACAGGAATACAGAGTCCTGGGCTAATGGTGTGATTCTTGACAGTGTGGATGAACAGAGAGTTCTCGATGACCATGCACACAGTTCCCTGAAACTTGCCTCCCAGTTTGATAGGGTTGCTAAGCAGGCGTACAGTATATTAGCATTATTGGTCGAGGCATTGTGTTTCAGAGACAAGATGTCATGTTGCAGATGTACGAACACTTGAAGTATTGTGTCCAGTTCTGGTTTCCGCATTTTAGGAAGGTTTTGGAAGCATTGGAAAGCATGCAGAGGAGATTTACCAGGATGTTGGCTGTTATGGATTGTAGGTCTTATGAGGAATGGATGATGGACTTGAGGCTGTTTTCATTCGAGAGAAGAAGGCTTAGAGGCGACTTAATAGAGACATATAAGATAACCAGAGGTACAGATCGGTTGGACAGTGAGAACATTTTTTCTTAGGTGGTGATGGTCAACACGAGGGGAAGCAGCATTTAATTGAGCGATGATAGATATAGGACAGAGGACAGACATCATTTCTTTCCTTAGAGAATAATAAGAGAGTGGAATCATCAACCTGTAACAGTCGTTCATGGGCATTCAAATGGTTTTTGGATAATCATATGGCTGATAATGGAATAGTATCGTTACACGGGTTTTAGATTGGTTTCATAGGTCGGCACAACATCGAGGACTGAAGGGCGTGTACTACACTGTAACGTTCTATGTTCTATTTTCTTTGGAAGGAAAAATATTCTCAACATTTATCCTGGAAAGCCCGTTAAAAATCAGATAGGTTTCAAAGAGATAATTCTTAGCATTGCACATTCCCGTTAGTAGAGTCCCAAACCGTTTAATGTTTGTCATTAGTCATTCCCCCGTACTAGATTTATACGAGTGAACCTTCATTGATCTACCTCGAATGAAATAACATCTTTTTTTAAATTGGATCAAAGCTGTTCACAGTTCTCCAAATGTTCTCTCACCAGCACTTTATACAGTTTCAATAAACTTCCTTACACTTGCCTCCAACTCCTTTGAAATAAGAGACAGTACTGCATTGGTTTTCCTGATTACCGGTTGCACCTATGTGCTAGTTTTTTTGTGTTTCACAAAGAAGAATCTCAAGTTTTACACACTTCAACAGTTTTCTCATTTAAATAATATTGGTGTTTTGTTCTTCCATTCAAAATGAACAATGTCACAGTTTCTCACATGGTACACCATTGACTCCAGTATTGCTTAAATCCTTAAAACCACATGAGGTCATATGTGTCCATTGGTCATAATGGGAGACAAAGACCATCTGGCATTTTCGCTGGACTGTTAATCCAGAGACCCACATAATATTCCGGAGACACGCGTTCAAACCATGCCAAGGCAGATGGTGGAGACTGAATCCAATAATATCTGGAATTATGAGTGCAATGATAACCTCAAATCGATTGTCAATTGTCAAGAAACAAAAAAAAAATCTGCTTCAATAATATTCTTTGGGGAAAATAACTAATTTGGTCTGGCTTTCATGTCATTCTTGAGCTACAGCAAAGTGGTTCATATTAACTGCCCTCTAGGCAATTAGGTTTGGGGAATAAATGCTAGCCTAGCCAGTGACACTCTCATCCCATGAATGAATGAAAATAATGTGATCATGAAATCAACAGTTATCATCTCTCATTACTTCTTGTATTCAGTTCCTGTTCCATGCTTGAATCAAAGCGAGCATGACGTCAGGAGCCGAGTGGGCATGACTTGTCTATTACTGAGAAAATGTGACGACTCATACTACTGTGTGGATGACCACTTTCAACATTTTATCGATGATAGAAATTCACCGATGTGTCAATCTGGACAGCTTTTCATGCACATGACATATCTAGACAAATTTACAACTTGTCGATTCCGCCTGTGGTGCATCTGTACTGGAACACCTTGTCCAGGGATACAGAACAGTCCAATTCAATTGTGTTTCCTGAATCTTGAAAAGGTATTTTGCCATATCCAGTGCCACTAGCTGTTTCTCAACATCACGGGAAATGAATCAGCTTTTCTGAGAGATGATTAGAAGATCTCTGGAGAAGGTTGAGATGGTCCACTCCCTCAACACTTTGACTGAAGACTGTGGTAAATACTTCAACTTAACTTTTGCGCTAATGGATTGCCTTCTCCCATAAAATATGATGGGGTATTTGTGGAGCCTTTCTCGTATGTTTAAATGCATTCCACCTTTCACGACTGGATATTACAAATCTGCGTCACTCAACAAGCCATCTCGAACTGGTGCTGCTTGATTTTGATCCCCGATTGAAATTCATAACTTTTGCATGCTTCAACTGCCCTTGCCCTTCTTGATATTATCACCTGTATTTCGGAATGCTTTCCTTCGTGGCTTGGTAATTGTGTGCAGTGCATCTTATAGACTGTGAACTTACTGTGAAGGGAATATGGTTTTGTGCATGTCACAGAGTAATACATCATGGAAACAGACACGATGGTTCAATTCGTCCATGCTGATCGTGTTTCCCAAACAGAATATTAACATTTACCTGTGTCGGCTAATATCCATCTAAACATTTCCTACTAGTGTGCCAGGTCAAAAGGACCTTCAATGTTTAAAATTGTATTCACCTCTACCACTTGGTCTAGTTTCTCATTCCATATTCGCACTGTCCTCTAGTTTAGGACACCCCTACTCTGGGGAAAATACCATTGTGATTCATTTTATATTTCCTGCTCCTGATTTTATAAACATCCGTAAGGAAGCCCTCAGGTTTCTACCATCCAGGGATAAATGCCCCGCTTTTTTTAGCTTCTGCATTTTACTGAAATCCTCCAGTCATTGTAGTATCCTTTTCAATATTTACTGCACACTTACGAGTGTAATAACATCCTTCCGATTAGCAGGGCGAACCGAATTGTACACTATACTCCCCAAGTGTCCTTAATAATGTCTCAAACATTCGTAATATGACGTCCCGACTCCTCTACTCGATGTACTAACTGATAAAGACAAACAAGCGAAGTACCTTCTTCACCAATTGGTCCGAATGCAAAGGGATGTACGTACCTTTTGCTGTACGTGTCATACATGCAAAATGATAGTTAAACAACTGACAGTAATAAAACCAGTGCCTTTGTTGCCAATTCCCGCATTTTAAAAATCTTTTTACTTGAGTTATAATTGATTGTCTAGGTCCCCTCCCCGGCACTGAACGTGGTAGCCATTATTTGTTAACCATAATTAATGTGTTACCAGATGCCTGGAGGCAATTCCATGACACAGTATCAAGGCAAAAGGTAAGTTAGTAGTTTTCTTCACACGGGATTGGCTACCTACAGAGATCCAGTTGCACAAGAGTCAAATTTTACTGCTCGGCTGTTTAAGGAGGTAATGGATAGCTTAGGTATACAGCACTTTATTTCCAGTGCATATGTACGTGAATCCCAGGGAACTTTAGAAAGATGGCATCAGACCTTGACGACCATTTTGAGAGCATTCTGTCCTGATTACCTGAATGATGGGAGTGAAGGTATTCCATTTGTATTGTTTGCAATTAGAGATGCCCCAAACGAGTCTATTCTGTTCACTTCATTCGACTTAATATTCGGGCATGAAGTGAAATGTGCTTTGAAAATATTTAAACAATAATTGACAAGACCGAAGTCAGAGATCTCACACGTAGATTATGCGCCAGATGTGAGGGACATATTAAAACGAGTAAGTGAATTAGCTGAAGACCACCTAAAGAAGGCACAGCATTGAGTGAAGCAGGTGGCAGATAAAGTTCTGACACGCAGGCGATTACCTGAGGGGATGATCATCAGTAACAAGAGATCTTTCAAAACCAGGTTTAGTGGTGTCTATCAAATTGAGAAAATGTTGAGTCAGGTGAACTATCTCGTAAAGATGCCAGATAGGACAAAAACGGTATCGGATGTGTCACGTAAACGCGTTGCAAGTGTAGTATACGAGAGAGAAAGAACTGGAGAAACAGGTGTTAGTTACTGGCCCGCAGAGTGAGAAATCAAATCCAGATGATGTGGATTTTGATGTGCCTAAAATACGTTTAAAATGAAGAAGTCCTTGATGAGTAGATTAGGTTAGTATACTATCTGTCTCTGGAGCATAAAATGCAGTTAAAAGGATTGTAACTCTAGTGTGAGGACATTTGTCAGAATCTGATGGGAGGACTAATACAATGATACATGAATCAGACATCGGGAATACTGCTCCGATAAAACAACGCCCACATTGGTTTAATCCTTTCAAAGCCAATCAGGTAAAGAAGGAGGTGGAGGGTATACTCAACGAGGACGTCATCGACTCAAGCCCGAGTGAATCGAGTTCGCCGATCATCATAGATCCGAAACCAGATGGGATACAACGATTGTGATTGGATTATCGAAAGGTTTACGCAGTTCCAAATTGGATGCCTACCCAGTTCCGTAATTGGCGGACTCCACAGGGAAATTTGGACAAGTCAGTTACATAACCAAGTTTGACTCACGGCGTGGTGACTGACACGTACCTTTATCAGAGACAATTTGTTACCCTAAATGAATCATGTCAATTTTAAGTGATGCCCTTTGGCATGAAGAACTGGAAAGAATCTACAATGGAAAATCGACAAAAGGAGAATCAACAGAGCTCACTGGTTTTGAAATGTGCGCCCTTTTGCAAACCTTAATCGGGACTTTTTTTTAAAAAAAAATCATAGTAATATTGAAGAGTGAGAGACAAAAGATAGCTTTAAGAGAAATGAGTTATAATTAGTTGTTGGTTTTAGAATTCTCTATTTGTCTTTAAGAATAAAGTTGCTAATTTATACTTGAAACAATGACCTCTGTGAAAGTTCTTTGCCTCTAGCATTTTAACACATTGCAGCACGAGTGAATCTTTTCTGTGTGGCTGGTTAAAATTAACAGAGGGGGTTTGGCTGTGCCGAAACAGTATATAATTCCTGCTTGTGCTTCAAACTACCTTCTGTGCTGCATATATGATAGTCAACTCTGTCCATGTAACATATGCCCCACTGCTTTTGAGATATCCCTTTAACACGTGTCTTCATGCTTCATTCCACAATATCCACATCTGGACATTTTAAAATATTCCTGCCATCAAGACTACTTTGCTTTTATTAGAATTATTGCTCTATTCTCCTCTCTCACCTCCCTATTTGCTCTCACTCTCTGACCTGTTCTAGATTATCCTCTGTCTTCAATATCTCCCTACGTCTTCGACACATTTGCACATCCCCCTCTATCGTGTACAACTCGTTTTACTTTCAAATCCTGCTATATATATATATACCTGCATGTCTCCTTTTATTCTCTGCTCCCATTAGTGATCCATTGTATACTGCATGTCTCACTTGACTCTCTGTCTCTGTTCTATTTTCATCTCTCTCCCGGATATCTGCATTTACTCTGACCTTTCCACATTGTTCTTTATCCCCTCTATCCCATTTTACTGCCTTTTGTAGTTCGATATCAGCCGCTATGCGACATGGGATTTGCCTGGCATTTGTGTGGAGTGACGTTTACTAGCCATTTGTCAGGACAAGTCTGGAAATTGTCCAGATCTTCTTGCATTTCAACAAGTATTACTGTACTGTCAGAGAAGAAATAAATGACAGTATTGTGATATCAATTTTAAATACCCTCACTTCAAATATTATTGATGGAGAGAATATGATCAAAAAAGTATATGAAGTCCCTTGTGCTCTGAGGAACTCATGCAGGTATGTTCCGAAACTGAGATTATTAACATCTGTAAACTTTTCCTTTGAGCCAAGTCTGACTGCAACCAGGAGAGACCTTGTCACATTATACCATTTTTTCGACTGTCCTTTGATACGTTTCTCGTTTTATTCAGTGACCATATCTTCTCTACCTTCTTCTCGCTGCCTCGTTTGGAAAGAGCCCTTGTTTTGATCTTTCTCCCCCAAAGTTCCAAAACAATGCATCATCTTACAAAAAAATAATTACAGCTCCTGTATTTTGAGTAAATCAGCTCCAAAGTATAAAATACACCAAAAAGGAAGAAAGTCTTACTGTCGCAATTTCTTTCCCGACTGTCCCTGCACACAACATTGGCTCGGCCACTTTTCGATGTTGCATCCGATTCTGGCTTGTGTCCCGTCGGGAGAATGTTTTCAAACATGATAAGATTCAGAGAAGATGAACAAAGTTGTTGTCAAGGTTGGAGGTTTTGAGCTACAAGGCGAAGCTGAATAGTTTGTGGCTGTTTTTCCTGGAGCGTCAGAGGCTGAGTGATTATATAGTGGGGGCACAGACAGGGTAAGGACTCCACCCTAGGGTTGGGGGAATCCAGAACTAGAGGGTACGGGATTACGTTGAGAGTGGGAAACTTTAAAACGAACTTAAGGGTCAACTTTCTCAGACAGTGGCTGGTGTGTGCATGTAATGAGCTGCCAGAGGAAGTAGTACAGGCTGGTACAATTGGAAGATTTAATAGCCATCTGGTTGAGTGCATGAATAGGACGGGTTGAAAGGGATTTGGGCCAAGTGATGGCAAATGAGATAAGATTAATTGAGGACATCTGGTCAGGAGGGACGAGGCGGTCTGTTTCTGTGCTAAATATTTCAACGATTCTATGACTCTGTGTTACACTTGGATGAAAGCATTGATATTAAGGCCTGCCACTGTAGCCTCACTTGTGAAGTTCAGTCTTTTGCCCATTATGAGACTAAATTTGACATTAGATCAACTATATCCCTGTAGGAAGCCACACTAGTCACCAGTGAGCAGGTTATTGCTGAGCAGTTGTTGTTGGAATGTCGTGTGTATACAAATGATAAACATCAAAATGAGGAAGTGTTGCTGTATCCCTGCAAATTATAACTTCTCCCCTGTGTTTCGCATCAAAATGGATGTCCTCGCAGCACCTTAAAATGCAGGTGCACAGAACGTGCCCGAATGGAAACACTTGTTTCGAATAGCTAAGCCGAATGTTTACAAAGACAGCTGTCTTTTCAAATTGCTAATAAATTTAAATCAAGCAGTTAGCTACCACAAACCTACTATGTTTAAATCTGATTGTTTTGACAACCTTAAACCAATCCGATTGTAACAATATTAGTAGTTCATCAAGGATATAATAGATTAGGTCATTTGGATAATGTGTAGGTTCCAACTATTATCTGGGAGAAAGTGAGGACTGCAGATGCTGGAGATCGGAGCTGAAAATGTGTTGCTGGAAAAGCCCAGCAGTACAGGCAGCATCCAAGGAACAGGAGAATCAACGTTTCTGGCATAAGCCCTTCTTCAGGAATGAGGAAAGTGTGTCAAGCAGGATAAGATAAAAGGTAGGGAGGAGGGACTTGGGGAAGGGGCGTTGGAAATGCGATAGGTGGAAGGAGGTCAAGGCGAGGGTGATTGCCAGAGTGGGGTGGGGGCGCAGAGGTCAGGAAGACGATTGCAGGTTAGGAAGGTGATGCTGAGTTCGAGGGATCTGAGTGAGACAAGGTGAGGGGAGGGGAAATGAGGCAACTGGAGAAATCTGAGTTCATCCCTTGTGGGTGGAGGATTCCTAGGCGGAAGATGAGGCGCTCTTCCTCCAACCATCGTGTTGCTATGGTCTGGCGATGAATGAGTCCAAGGACCTGCATGTCCTTGGTGGAGTGGGAGGGGGAGTTGAAGATTTGAGCTACGGGGTCGTTGGGTTTGTTAGTCCGGATGTCCCAGAGTTGTTCTCTGAAATGTTCCGCAAGTAGGCGGCCTGTCTCCCCAATATAGAGGAGGCCACATCGGTTGCAGTGGATGCAATAGATGATGTGTGTGGAGGTGCAGGTGAATTTGTGGCGGATATGGAAGTATCCCTTGGGCCCTTAGAGGTAAGTAAGGGGGGAGGTGTGGGCACAAGTTTTGCATTTCTTGCGGTTGCAGGGGAAGGTGCCGGGAGTGGAGGTTAGGTTGCTGGGGGGTGTGGACCTGACGAGGGAGACACGGACGGAGTGGTCTTTTCGGAACGCTGATAGGGGTGGGAAGGGAAATGTATCCCTGGTGGTGGGGTCCGTTTGGAGGTGGCGGAAATGACGACGAATGATATGCTGTACATGGAGGTTGGTGGGGTGATGAATGTTATCTATGATGCTGGTGACGACTGGATGAGTTCAAGTTTGATTGTGGACGAATTAATTTTCCATTAGGATGGCTGAAAATGGTACAACCTTATCTATTACACTTTTGCGTTTGGCTTTTCCATCTTTCAGAATGGGGATATTAGTGAAGCTTCCTCAACTACTGACTTAGTTAATGATCCACCAACATTCACGACTGTATGCAGACATCAAATCTCATCCCGCATTTGGGAAATTGCTTCACTGTCTATATCATTTGGTGTCAGATCTGTTCAAAGCCTGATCGACTTCACTCAGACATAGTGCCACACAATACAATGGAAGGTATTCTCAGTGTGAATGCGGAACTTTTTATCCACAAGGAATAAGCATTGATCACTCTTATATGTGCTTATATGGATGAGGTCAAATACTTCATTATTCCCCTTCAATTCATTCCCTCACCACAAGAAGACGACCCAGTAGGCTGTTGTGTGGTTAAGGATCGGACAAGCGTGATCACTGGTTCAGTTGCTGAGCCACTCGTGATCATGGACATTGAAGTCCCCCATATTTTGAACCAGTGCCACCTTCAGTGCCTCATCCGATTATTGTTCACATGTTGTGGTTCTGTTCGCCGAGCTGGGAATTTGTTTTGCAAATGTTTCGTCCCCTGTCTAGGTGACATCCTCAGTGCTTGGGAGCCTCCTGTGAAGCGTTTCTGTGATGTTTCCTCCGGCATTTATAGTGGCCTGTCTCTGCCGCTTCCGGTTGTCAGTTCCAGCTGTCCACTGTAGAGGCCGGTATATTGGGTCCATGTCCATGTGTTTGTTGATAGAGTCTATGTATGAGTGCCATGCCTCTAGGACTTCCCTGGCTGTTCTCTGTTAGGCTTGCCCTATAATGGTAGTGTTGTCCCAGTCGAATTCATGTTGCTTGTCTTCTGCGTATGTGGCTACTCAGGATAGCTGGTCGTGTCGTTTCGTGGATCGTTGGTGTTCCTTGCACTGTGGCGGTTGTTAGATCATAACCATCGAACAGCGGGGTTCCACAAGAGGAGAAAGCTTTTCCTGGGGTGACTGAAATGACCACAGGTTGCCGTGCACTGACGCGAACTAAAAAAGGACTTAACAAAAGGTCGAGCACACCAAAGGGTGAAGGCAACAACAAGCAAAACTGCACCTACAGTAAGACCAATCTTGACAAACCATGCTCCCCAAGACCCTAATATAATATTCAGCCAATCAAAAACCTGATGACCAATCCCCGCATTGTTTTTATTTTTATCTCCCTTCTTAGATTGTTTAGTTTTTCCATTGCTTTAGTCAAAGTTCCCCCAGGGCGAGTGTTGTTAGGTATAAAGGTACAGCAACGTTCCCCAAACATCACACAAACTCCGCCTTTTTCTTCCTGTATCCAATCTCAGGCCTGTCTGTTTTGTCATATCATTTTAGTGGTAGCATCCAATTGTTCTCCGAAGGCCACAACGGCATCATCAGTATAACTGATAAATCTCTGCTTTTTGTAATAATGTAATTAATCCATTCAGCATTCTTGCTAATCCCTATCATTGGGATAAGAGCTTCCCAGCCCGCGGCAATCTCATTGCGGGCCTTAAACTCTTTAGGAATACCTCTTGGCTGTCCTATACTATCAATCTGAATTGTCGCATCAGGGACACACCGTCGCTTAGTTCGGCGACTGTAACGGAGCGTCAAGCTGCATGTGGCGAGAAAAATACCTTGTGTCAAAGCATTACACGGGCAAAGCTGCCACTCCAGTCAGTGGGCAGCGTCATGCGCAACCCTATTTTCTTACCTCCCAGCCAGTAGGTATCTGCCAGTGGGACACGTTGAGAATTTAAAACAGCCCCAAATGTGGTGTCCACCTCCATTTGAATTGTATTCCAAAAAAGACCCACATAGCAGCCGACTAGTTTGGAGCCATTTCAGTTCAAGCTTTCAAAACTCAACCCTTCCCGTTTCCTGAAAGCAGCCTCGGGAAGCATGTAATTAGTCTTACTGGCAAACCACGGGGTTCTATATCAACACCACTGTTGGAGTTGCTGCAAGCCCACGTCATCCTGCTGATAGAATGTAGTGGCCTGAAGTAGCAGGCACCAAAATGGGGCAATGGGATTGCCTGTAAGTTGATGAATCATTTGGGTAAAGTGGTCGGCTAGAGTGCTGGAAACGCCATTCAGTACAGATGCTCAAGTTAAAGAGCATATGGAAAACATAGCATGAGGGGATTTGAATTAGTACACAAGAAGCAGTCCTGTCCAGCCATTACTACGATTGTGTCGTTTTCCCATTGATACCAGTGATTGTCACGGGCGCGTACCCATGCTAGAGCAGCAAAGTAACCCTGGCATTACCTGACCAGGTCTGCCACGTTAATGGTCGCCAAGTCTGATTATGCAGGCCTGGCATCAAAGAGATGGTTTTCACGGGCATACTCCATGCCTTCCCCATCCTTGCTGCCACGTCGACTGTTCTCAACATCCTGTTCTCAAGTTCTGAGTTGAACTTTTCCAAGCTCGGCCCTTGGTATGCGCCTCTCCACCTGGGCACTGCCATAGGTCTACCTGTGAGCACCTCAAGCGGTGTGAGCATCTCATGTAGAGTTAGATTGTAAAGCCAGCGGCAGCACATCAATCCAATTAAGGTTGGTGCTTGTGCAGATCTTGTTTCATTTGGCTGTCAATGTCCAATAAATTCTTTCAACCATCCCCTGGGACTGGGGATGATATACGCATCCAAACCTCTGCTTGATTTTCAAAGAATGCAGCATCAAATTAACTACGTTCTGAATGAAGGCAGACCCATTCTCTGGGCTGATTGCATTTGGTGTACCAACCCTTGAGATATCTTCATTCGTCATAAATATCACTATTGTCCCAACTCCTGCTTTCAACCTTATTTCCACTGGTCCAGCTGATTTCATTCTCCCCCATCTGTATCCTGTTGCGACCACAAATTGTCTGGTAATGTATCCAATTGCTCATTACCATATTGATCACCTTCCTCCAATGCCACGGGCATGCTCCGCTGGGTTGTTACCTTGGCTTCCTTTGGATTCCCTGACAAGTTGCAGCACGCTAGTGTTTTAATATAGTTGCCATCCCTGGATTCCCAAACTCCTGTCGTGAGCATATACCATTCCCTAATTGCTTATACATGCCTGGCCATAGGGCCTAAATTTTTCGATTGATATCCTTTATTTACCAGTAAGGCTACATGCAGTGCAGAGCCTGGTACACTCGACCAGATTGGCAGTAATAGATTTCTCTCTATTTGCAGGATCACTTCCTGCTCACCTAATAGCATTGCTTCACTTCTCAAAGTTTGTGGAGCACTGTCTTTCTACTGCCACTGTCTTTCAAACACCTCGTCCTGAGACTCATCAAATATCACTGTATAGTTCAGCTCCGAATTAGATGGTCTTACTTAAGTGAACATCGTAAACACCCCAGCTTCCCACATCCCCCAAATGTCTTGAATGTCACTTGCTATATCCCCTATTCAATAAACATCACCATCTTTCATTCCTGGCATCATGAATTGTATATTGGCCTTTTCTACGAAAACGATGATTCCAGCATCCGCAGTAATTTGCTTGTATTAATGGCTCTATACTGTTGCTGGAGATATGATAACTCGAGTGTCGATGCATGAGAGGTGAGCAAGCGAATGAATTCCCTCTGGAAGTCATGTGACAAGTATTAACAGAGATTCAGGAAAATAACATGAACGAATCTATGATTTGAATTGAAGCCTGAACTCTTGTTCTCCTCCAAGACTGTGCCACGTCTGCTTAATACTGCATATATTTCATGTTTTGCATTTGACTGTGAAAACAATTGAGACTGATTGATTTGCTGCAGACAACATCCACAAGTCATCACGGGTACGGCGAGCAAGTCGTGCATCTATCGCTGTCAAATGTTTTATTGCGCGGGTGAGGCTCGCAGTTTCGTGGAGCACGTTGTTTGGAAATACAGCAACGCAGTTGAGATCCGGCATGGACCAGTGAGTTGATGTTCATGTCAGCGATGGTCAGCTTTCAAACGAATGCATATCTCAGACGATCATGTGACAGGGTTTTGCAGACGCTGAAAGTAAAGGCCACGACGAAGCTGGGCACTGTTGCTGCGTTCCACGTAAACGGTCGGCATGGCCAGAGCGGGGTTTGAACCGACGACTTTGGTGTAATTAACACCACGATATAACCAGCTGAGCTAACCGGCCAACGCCACCAGGGGCGCGAAATGAAATGCCTATATTTCCTGTGCTCAGAACCCCGGCGGCTGTTCATTTTCTGCTTCATATCGATCGCACGATAGTCTGAAGTATTTCCTTTCGTTGCAAAGTTTTTCAGCAAAAAAAACATATACTTTTCCGAACGCGTATACCCGAGTTAACCATTTGCTCTGATCTCCAAAATTAAGCACAACGTACAGACGCATGCAATTTCAATCACAATGGCACCAGCTCAGCTGCATCTTGCCATGTTGACAAACATCGTCTGGAGAAACGTACCTTCAATGATCGCTCACTGTTCTTCTGGATACTCACAGACCTTTGGAGTCAGGGTTATGTGCTGCTGATAAACTGCTACGAACTTTATGCCAAATGCATTTGAATTGTAATCTAACAGTGGGATTCTTTCTGATGGGGCATTGCAAAACGAGAGGGTATAGATCTGGGGGTGTGGGAGGGTGAGAATTCGAAAGGCAGTGAGGGGCAACGGTGCACGCAGAAGAAGGTGCGTTTTGGAATAACTTGCCAGACGATCTGGTGATGGATGGTATAATTCCAATACTTGTAAGGAATCTGGACATGTATTTGAAAAGGAAGGGATTCGAGAGAAATGGCTCAAGTGCATGCAATCGCGGCTGGATCAGTTGAGGACATCTGTTCGGATTGGACGAGTTCGACCGAAGACAGTGTTTTCAGTGCTGTCCATATATAATGGCTCTATGATAGTGCAGGTGAAATGATAAAAAAGATAAATAAAATAAATGAAGTAAAATTGTCTGAAGTTGTTGAATTCAAACAACTTCAGGTAATTTTATTTCAATTATTTCATTTATCTTTTTTACTTGTGTTTTTTTCACTGTTCTGTACCTCTTATTTCTTGATTGTCTCTCTTTCTCTCGCTCCCCACTCTCTCAATACATTTTTCCTCTCCTCTTCCCGCTTTGCGACCCTTCTCCCCTGTTTTCCATTTCGTCTCTGCTTCACCCATCCCCCACATATTTTGTCACATAGCACTGTCTTCAGCTTGTCTCATTCACGGCTCCTAATCTCCCTTTAATCTCTCCATGCACTGTCATTTATCACCTTTGCATCTGAAGCCTTGACTAACCTTCTGTCAGCCTGGTATAAATAGCTCCCTAATTCTCCCCCTTTTTTTAAATCTAAAACAAAGGTTCATTTAGACTCCAAACGTCAGCTCTTTTCTCTCCGTGCAGATGGTGCCAGACCTGCTGAGATTTTCCAGCATTTTCTCTTTCAGTTTCAGATTCCAGAATCCGCAGTAATTTGCTTTTATTAATGGCGCTATGATGTTGCTGGTGATATGATAACTCCAGTGTGGATGCGTAAGAGATTAGCGAGCGTGAGGGTGAATTCCCTCTGGAAGTCGTGTGACAAGTATTAACATAGATCCAGGAAAATAACATGAATTGATTTGAATTGAAGCCTGAACTCTGGTTCTCCTCCGAGACTGTGCCTGGTCTGCTTAAACTGCATATATTTCATGTTTTGCATTTGCTTGTGGACACAATTGAGACTGATTGATTTGCTGCAGACAACATCCACCAGTCATCACGGGTACGGCGACCAAGTCGTGCGTCTAACCCTGTCAAATGTTTTATTGCGCAGGTGAGGGTCCCTGCATCGTGGATTCGTGGAGCACGTTGTTTGGAAATACAGCAACGCAGCAGAGATCCGGCATGGACCAGCGAGTTGATGTTCATGACAGCGATGGTCGGCTTTCGAACGAAGACACATCTCAAGCGATCATGTGACAAGTTCTTGCAGACAGTGAAAATAAAATGCCACGACGATCCCTGACACCGCACCGTTAACCACGCCATCGCTTCGCATGGTCAGTGTGGGGATTGAACTACACGACCTTGGCGTTATTAGCACCACGCTCTATCCAGCTGAGCTAACTGACCGACGCCGCTTTCTGATCGAAAGCAAATGCCTATATTGCCAGAGCTCAAAACCACGGCGGCTGTTCATTTTCTGCTTCATATCGATCGCACGATCGTCTGAAGTGTTTCCTTTCATTGCAAAGCTTTTCAACAAAAAAAGCATTTACTTTCCCGAACGCGCATACTCGAGTTAACCATTTGCTCTGATATCCAAAATTAAGCACAATGTCCGGACGCATGCAATTTCAATCGCAATGCCACCAGCTCAGCTGCAGCTTGTCATGTCGACAAACATCGTCTGAAGAAACGTACTTTAAACGGTCGCACACTGTTCTTCTGGATACTCACAGACCTTGGGAGTCAGGGTTATGTGCTGCTGATGAACTGCTACGTACCTTATGCCAAATGCATTTGAATTGTAAATTAACAGTGGGATTCTTTCTGCACCCGAACGACATAGTTGCTTTGGTGTCACAGCAACAGCTCAGAAGTCAATTGTACGTTTTGCTCAATGACTCATGTTGCTTGTGCAATCTTCGTTTGACAGCATATTTTGCAAGTTATCACGCCTTCCTGCAGCGTTTATCAGCAACAGATCAGCTGCTAAGATGATTGCTTCAGACAGCATGCTACCTCCTACATTAGTCCAACCTATTTTAATATCAGACACCTGTCTGTTGTACTACATTCCTCTAAAAGTAAATTAATCCATACATTTTCTGAAATAGCATGCTCGTTTGAAATTCAGATAGCCACAGAAGATTTCTGCACTAAATGCCTACCTCACCGACCTCTCCTGAAGTTAACCCAACTACCTAATTGTATCTGTGTCTTTTCTCGCTTCCTATAACTGCCAGCCATAGCACTCCCTTGCGTTTGAAAATTGCTCATTGCCTCTATCTGTCGCTCCGACCAATCTATTTAATCTGATAGGATTAGCACCGAATGATTTTTTTCAGCTATAATCCTCAGAAACACTCAAACTCTCTCGAAACTCCCACATCCTACAAGAATAGCATATCACTCTATTCAACGCTATTGGTTCTTCCTCCAATCAACAGACACAGAAGATAGCTTTATCTTATTCCTCTAAAATATTGCTCAAATCTAATGTAATACTTATGGCTTTAAATTAACAAAAATAGAAATGTGTCAATAAAATATAATCAAAACTGAAACAAACCTACTAACTGTTGTAGATTTACAGCAAGGCTACACTTAAATATTTTGCGCTTATCTGTTTCTGTGCTGCGACCTGTCAAAAACAGATTCCTCCAAGATCAGCTGAAATTTCACTGATTGTTAAGTTTCCAAGCCTGCAGGCAAAAAACAAAGCAACCGTCTATTCTATTTTCCAGGTAACTTGGGATGGACAGCCAACACTGGCTGAGTCAATGACAGCCAAATCCTACAGACATATTCAGCTCAGTTCACTGGTATTTATGCGAGATTTTTTAATCCGCCGAACATGAAGAAAGAAACAATGTGTCCACCTCGTCTGGAGTGGGTGATCTTTATAAATGAATGTATACATCGTTGGATAGCACCCTGACAAATGATCAAATCATACGCACGCCTGCGTGCTAATTTCTGGATCATAAAAATTCAATTATAGTGTGACATGTTGTGATGTGAACACACACTTCTTCATAATATGAGAAATCCATGTTTTTGTTTCAGGGAAAGGGGGATACAGTTTTGACAGCACCTTCTCGTTAAATCACGGATGCCTTACGGTTTCTCTAGCTTTACCGTTTGTTGAAGTATTTTCTGGATATTGCAGGATTTGTCGGGCACATCGAAATTGCCTCATCTCCTTGTTCTAACCCAAATTCTACCTCCTTCCATTACACAGAGCTTCTCAGTCTTTGCGCAGATATGTAGCAGGTTTTAACTGAATCAATGCAGCATCTCAAACACCCCCCTCAGGAAACACTCACAACACATCCATTAACTTCCCAATGAGACAAGTACGTTCCATTCGAACAATACATGGGATGACAACTCACTGATGGTCAGAGCACATCATTGACTGTATTTTCTGTTGCTGTTTATCTAACTTTGTAAATAAACAGCGATAAATATGCAGTTACTATCAGCAACCTGTAAAAGTTGGACAGTTCATCATTCCCTTGAATTAATTTCCAGTGTAACTTATTATTTTCTGAATGTCAGCATCTCTAACGCCAACGCCAGTGGTACATGTGAATTTTGTGGGAAAGGAATTCACTTCAATCAGGGCTTTACATACATAGTGAAATGGAAATTGCTTTCACGAATAATTGGAACTGCAGATGAACGGGACCCAACATTCGTTTTGCGAACCTTTTTATAACATGTGGGCAATCCTGGAAAGACGAGCATTGTTTTCCCATCCTGAATAGCCCTGCATTCAGAGGCATGTTCAGCCTTTCTGTGGCACAGTTTCAGAGCTTATGATGTTTGTCTTTCTCTGGATTCGCTGATGGCACAGAGTGACAAGGAATGCAATATTTCTTTTCTAACAGAAATGAATGAACGGGAGTTAGTATAATCAATTCACTGAAGTCGACTCGGAGTTATGGCCAGCAGAGATAAGTTGTAAATTACAGTGTCTGCAAAGCATTTGAGTTGAATTTGCTCCAAAGTCGCCCACAGTACATACTTGAAGACCTGGGTTACTAACACAGTGACATAACCAGAATCCCACCGACCCCCCAGAAAAATAACATCTCTCGGCAGAAGACCAGTAATCTTTTCATTATTAATCACATTTAATTAGAATTGTAGACGGAAGCTAACTGAACCGCGAAAATCTGGATAGAATAAAACTCCCGTTCACAGTGTACTCAAAAGCTAGAATCATACTGAGATGGAGATAGAGGATACCGTGATAGAAGCAGTGTGCAATCGTCGTGCATCGGAGAATACAGACACAGACATCCGTTCAGGACAAGGTCGCCCGGGGATTCGTTCTTCGTGTGATGACGCTCCTCCTTAACAAGCTTATTTTGCTCTGATCGTAAAGGCAGAGGTGCTGGTATGTCAGGAAATGGCTTCTCAAACAGTGGCGGGGTGTGTCCAATTGTCTCATTTCTTAAAAAAAAATATATAGTTTGTTTTTTGTTATAAACAAAGAAGCTACAACCGGCAAAAGAGTATTCATGCGTCAATAGAATTTTCTTGCCTGGCTTTTCTCTCTGGAATCTCTACTGCCTGTCAGAATCTATGAATGAATTTACGTTTTGCAAAGGGCTTTCATTGTGGGATGTTTCAAGCATGAGAGAGGCTCTAATGTAGTTAAGTTGCTATATCGAGTCAGTTGGGTTTTCAAATCATTCATTTCTCCAGATTATGTTTTCGTTTGATCGTCTTTCAACTGTAGTGGGTAAATAATTTGTTCTGCTTAAAATCGAGTGGATTGACCAACTGCTTCGTTGCAAGAATATCCAGTTGAAATCTGTATTATCCCAGGAAACACAATATACATCGGTCTTAAAACTGCGTACTGGAGTTCTTTCTTAAAATCTGTGCAGAGGGTATGGCTTAGTCTATAACAGACTGGGGGCTCTTGCCAGAATTTTTTTCTATCGTCTCAATTTGAGTGTAAGGTTATTGGACTGAAAGTTAGTGAGTGGTTGCTGCGAGTGTATTTTGCTCTGGATGTTGGATGCTGTTTGCTTAAGCATTGATAATGACACTTTTGGTGAGTGAGACGTTTTTGTTGCGATGAAACAAGTGACTTCAGCAGCGTTACAAACGGTGAGCAATGAAAAGCTGCTGAAATTGGCAGACAGGCTGGAGTTCGAGTTACCTCCTTCTGCGACATATGAAAAACGATTGCAACAATAGCTCGGCATTGAGATTTGCTGGGAATGCCATCAGAATATTTGTACGTGGCTACCTTTCATTTGAAAATGAACCAGTTTTAAGTTAGAGGCCAAATAAAAAAGGAAGAGAAAAGGAATTGAAACCGTTTCAATTGCAGTTAAAAACAGAGCAAAGAGAAAAAAAGAACGATTTGATTCAGCAGAGCAGACATGGAAAGGAGAGGAAGGTCATCGCAGAACAAGAATAAAAGAGAAAGAGAAACGGGAGAGAAAGAGAGAGAATTTGGGGGAGACAGGGTTTCAAATTCAGAAACTGACATTTCAGCAGGGAACTCGCCTTAAAGGATGAAGATGCAAGAAGAAGGTAAGCTTTTAGAAGGAGTTAGTATGTCTGAGAAAAACCATCGTCGTCAAAGGCCACGTGGGGAACTTTTTAAATACAACCTGCCACTCTCCTCCATCGCCAGACCATAGCAACACGACGGTTGGAGGAAAAACGCCTCATCTTCCGCCTAGGAACCCTCCAACCACAAGGGATGAACTCAGATTTCTCCAGTTTCCTCATTTCCCATCCCCCACCTTGTCTCAGTCAAATCCCTCGAACTCAGCACCGCCTTCTTAACCTGCAATCTTCTTCGTGACCTCTCCGCCCCCACCCCACTCTGGCCTCCTTCCACCAATCGCATTTCCAACGACAGTCCCCCAAGTCCCTCTTCCCTACCTTTTATCTTAGCCTGCTGGACACACTTTCCTCATTCCTGAAGAAGGGCTTATGCCCTAAACGTCGATTCTCTTCTTCCTTGGATGCTGCCTGACCTGCTGCGCTTTTCCAGCAGTATATATTCAGCTCTGATCTCCAGCATTTGCAGTCCTCACTTTCTCCTCATAGTGCTGATGGCTCAAGGGACCACTGGATATGTGTCTAAAGCTTTAGCAGACCAGAGTGAAGGGTCAGCCATGATCACACTGAAGAGTGGAGCAGGATCGAACAGTGCAACAACCTTCTGCTGTTCCTTTTTTCTGTGTTTCTATTCTGTTAAAATATATAAAATCAGAATGATTGTAACTGACCCAGACATCGGTATTACCTTAACAATACTAGTTGAAAACTGTCCAACTCCTTACCGAGCAGCAATCCAAGACTAGGTTCACCACACGGACTGCAGCACATCGAGTACAGCCATGGTGTTTCTGGAAGCTTCTGCACTCGCTGCGTTATTCCTCCCTTTATATTATGATCTCAAATTCTTAAATGGTGTGAGAGAAGCAACATAGTCCAAAGGAAATTAAAAATGCTGACATTGCGTGGTGGTGACGTTTGGGGTGAGGGGTAATGAGACAAACAATGGTGTGGTATCGTGGTGGGGTGATGGGCAATGAACGACCACGATTTCTAAATGTCACTCCTCATCTTGCTCAGTCCACTCCCAGATCCATTCTCGCAGCCTGTTTCATATTGACCTCCAGCTCAGAGACAGACATTTCCAGGGGGGCACTTACCCATCAAAATCAATCACGAACACACCCATAATAGTGTTTCCCAACGGCACATACTCCTCAGTAAACACAGCAATGATTTTACACAATAACCTGTGTCTTCAACCCTATCCACACCAAGGGCAGATTAACAAACAGTGAAGCAATTCATTAAAAAAGAACAAATTAAAACTGAACCAAGTATAGTGGACACTGCTCAGCGCCTGTGTCAGGGAAGAAGCCTGATCCTCTTTGTGGTTAACATTGAGGACCCAAAAACCACAGGTTTGAATCACGTTGCCACACTGTCTAACCATGAAACCTCAAACAGGAATATAGGTCCTGGAGCTGCCCTCCCTGTTAACCCTCACTGATTGCGTGTGGATGGGCGAAATAGTAATTCAGTCCAGCTTTACTGGTGGCACGCATGCTCACAATCCACATTAAGGGAACGAATGTTCCAGGTCCCTGCCCCACTGATGGATGATGTTGGGGAGGAAGTGAGAACTGCAGATGTGGGAGATCAGAGGTGAGAGGGTGGTGCTGGTAAAGCACATGCGGTCATGCTGCATCCGAGGATCAGGAGAATCAGCGTTTCGGGCATAAACACTTCATGAGCAATGGTGAACTTCTTCAATTTAGGCCTCATTAGTCGAGGCTTCCCAGTAAGCTTAAAGTCAACTCGGAGAAAGTGAGAATTGCAGATGCTGGAAATAGGAGTCGATCGCGTGGTGATGGAAAAGGTTAAGCCAGTCAGGCAGTATCCGAGCAGCAGGAGAATCGACGTTTCAAGCAGCAGTCCTTCATTAGGAAGCTAATAAATGCAACATCGACTCACCTGTTCCTCCGCTGCTGCCCGACTATTCCTTTCTGGCAGTACACTCGTGACGTGGATTTGATGACCTCGCACGGCCAACAGCAATCACGGGACGGGTCTGGGGGACCGAGCTGGACCTCAATCTGGATTCGAGCACCACCCTTGGTTGGTGTGAGAGAAGGGATCAGCTAGTGGGAGGTTTTGCTGGAGCCAGAACCTTGTTTTAGTGTTTATCGATACATGCTGCCAGATACAGGCTTCAAATACAGGGAAAAGTGATCCTTTTTCCGCACAGAGCGGCACGTTAGGGACAAAGTACCCAGGAACGAAGTCTTCTTTACAGAAGGTGAACAATGAAGAATTCCCTGGAACTTTCAAGCCCTGAAGTTTTCTCGATATACAGTTGAAAAAATGGGATGAAGTTTAAAACAAAAGTCAAAACATTACAGACCTTCCTAAAGTCATGGGTCGGGAGACTTTCTGAGTTAGGCTTTCACCAAGAGGGCTCTCTGTTTCCTGCCGTGGCAATGCTTTCCCGCACTGAGCGAAGATGTGCCTGTTTTCCACCAGCTGCCCTCACCGATCTCGGCTCCTGCTGACCTACTTCATGCACACCAGGCCTCACCGTTGATAGCTGTGGCTGATGTACAACACGTACACCAGGCCTCATGGCGGACTGCTACTGCTGAACACATCAGGACGACCAGGCGTCATAGCTGACTGCTGGTGACTGACATCGAGTACACGAAGTATGAATGCTGACTACTGCTGCTGTTCTGCATAAGACACAGGAGGCCTCGCCGCTGACTGCCGCTGCTGACCCTAAATCGTGCACACCAGGCCTCACTACTGACCGCTGCTCCTGAACTACATCAGCCGAAGCAGGTCTCACCCGTGACTTCTGCTGACCTACATCGGGGACACCAGTCCTCACCACATGTGCTCTCCCTAAAACCCTTCCAATCTCTTTCTGTGTCTTCCAACTCTCTCTCTCTCCCCTTCCCACTCCCTATATCTCTCCAACTACTCTCTCTCTACTACCCTCCCACATCTCTGTGCCCCCTCTTTTTCTCTCTCTTCCCCGTCTCTCTCTCCAATCTATCCACACACTGTTTCTACTCCCTTCTCACTCTCTGTCTTCATCTTTTTTTTTAGATTAGATCACTTACAGTGTGGAAACAGGCCCTTCGGCCCAACAAGTCCACACCGATCCACCCCGACACAGACCCATTCCCCTACACCTAACACTAGGGGCAATTTAGCAAGGCCCATTCACCTCACCTGCACATTTTTGGACTGTGGGAGGAAACTGGAGCACCCGGAGGAAACCCACGCAGACACTGGGAGAATGTGCAAACTCCACACAGTCAGTCGCCTGAGGCAGGAATTGAACCCAGGTTTCTGGCGCTGTGAGGGACCAGTGCTAACCACTGTGCCACTGTGCCACCCACTGTGCCACCCACATCTCTGCCCACTCCACGTCTCTCTCGCTCTCTATGTGTCGCTCTTTATCTACGCCCTCTCACTCTCTCTCTACCTATCACTCTCTTTCCACCCCGTCCCATTCTCTATTGTCTATACCACGTCCCATAGACTCTCGCCTCACTTTTTTTTATCTCTCTCACACTCACACTCTCTCTCTTCCCTCCCACTCTGTCTCTCTACTCCCCTCCCCCTCCTTCTCTCTCCACCAACTCTCTCTCACCACACCCACTCTATCTCTGTACTCCCCTCCAGCTGTCACCCCATATGTTTCTCCTCCCCTCCCTTTCTCTCTATTTCTCTCTAAACCTGAATGTCACTCTCTAACTCTCGCACACACACCCACACACACTCTTTCTCTGTCTCTATATCTCTTTCTACTCCATCTCACTCACTTCCTCTCTCTCAGTCTCTTGCTTGACAAAACCCTCCCATTCTCAGTCTGTCTCTGTGTCAGTCAAAGATTCTATACCCTACTCCTCCTCTCTCAAAACCCTCACACAATCTCCCTCCACCCGTTACCCACAGACTCTCTCTCCTTCCTCCATTTTTCTATCTCTCACCCCATCCCACTCTCCCTCTCTCTCCCTCCACCTCTCACCCTACCCCACTCCCCTCTCTCCACTTCCACGATCACTTTCTAAGCCCCTTCCACTCAATCTTTAAGACCATGCCACACTGTCTTACTCTTACCTCCTACTCTCTCTCTTGCCCCGACACCTCATCTCTCTCCATCCATGCCCCACCCTCTTTCTCTTTGTCTCTCTCTTTCATGTTATCTCCCTCCCGTTCTCTCTTGCTCTCTCTCTCTCGCTGTCTCTCTCTCTACATGCTCCAACTCAGTACCTCTCTACCACTCTCCCACTTTCCCTCTCTTTCTACACATTCCCTCACTCTCGCTACCCTCTACACCCTCTCTAAACACTCCCACTCTCTCTTGCTACGCTCCTCCAAACTCTCTCTCTCTACATACTCCCACTGTCTCTACATGCCCTACGCTCTCTCTACACCGCTTCTCACTCCCTCTCTAATTCACTCCCACTTTCACTTCCTCTACTCACCTCCCACACTCTCTCTTTCTCTCCACACGCAAACCACTCCCTCTAGCTCTTTGTATCTCTCTCTGCTTCCTCTCACTCTCGATCTATCTGGACCACACTACACACCCCTTCCGCTCTCATCCGCAGTCTGTCTGTCTGTCTCTCTCTCTCTCTCTCTGTCTCTTGGTCAATCACTCTCTCTCTCTACCGGCTCCCCCCAAACCATATCTCATTCTCCATCCCTATCTACCACAGCCCCACTCTCTCTCACTCAAAACCCTCCCACTTTCTCTCTCTCCTCCATCCACAAACACACTCTCATCTCCCTGTCTCTCTCCCTCACTGCCATCCACTTTCTCCCTCTTCACCACTCCCCCCTCTCTCTCCATCACTCCCACTGTCACACTGCCCCGTGACACTGTCTTTGTCCCTCTATTTGTACGCTCCTGCCATTCACTCTCTCCACAGGCTTCCCACACTCTCTGCCCCCTCCCACCCTCCCTGTCTCTCCACCCCACTGCCACACTCTCTTTCTCTAAAACCCTCTCTGTGTCTCCCTACTCCCTTTCTCACTCTCTCCAACCGCGTCCATTCTCTCTCTGTCTGTTTCTCTACCACTCTCCTCTCTCTTTACCCTCTCTCCCTACCCTGCTCCCATTCTCTCTTTCTCTCGAGATAACTCTCCTCTCTCCCACTCTCTCCCACTCTACCCCCACACTTTCTCTCACGCTCTGTCTTCTCGCTCCCACTCTGTCTCTACTTACCTTCCACAATCTCTCTCTCTCTCTCAAGCCCCCTACTACACTTTACGAACCCAGTGTACATATCGCTTTCGCTCCCTTTGCCCCTCCTACACACTCTCTCTACCTCATCTGAATCTCTTTCTCTCTTCCCCACTATCTCTCCTCTCTCGCGCTCTGCCACGTTCCACTCGCTCTCTCCCCGACTCTCTCCCCCTTCCTTTCTCTCCACTCTCTCCCCCTCTCTGCAGCCTCCAAATCTTTTTATATCCCGTTCAAACTCGATATCTTTCCACTTCCACCTCTATGTCTCTACCTTCACCACATTCTCTCTTTCTCTCTCCAACCTCCAATACTGTCTCTCCCCATGCTATCCCACTCGCCCTCTCTCTCCACTCTTTCTTTCTACTCCAACGTTCTCTCTCTCTCTTACCCCTCTCTCCCCATGCACATTCTCTCTCTCTCATCCCTCACTATCCTTCTGACTGAATATCTCTTCATTGCCTCCCTCACTCTCTGTCTGACACACTCTCTCTTGCTCCTCTTAACCTCCCCTCTGACCCATTGACGGGTTTGAGTAGAGAGGCTGTGCAGTGGATGAGAGGCTAGAGAGATAGGGCCGGTTTGGAAGGGTGACAAAACGGGGGAGAGATCGAAAGACGGGAAAGAGAGAGAGACAGCAGGAGAGTGAGAGAGAAAGGTAGGGTGAGAAAGAAGAGTGGAGGCATGTGTAGCGACAGGCGGTGAGAGACAGAGAGAGTTTGGGACGAAAGCGAGTGAAACGGCGACGGGGACAGAAACAGAGGTTATGTAGAGGGAAAGAGACGGTGTGAAATAGGGAGCAAGACCGTGCGAGAGAGTGCAAGAGACGGGGTGATGTAGAGGAGAGCGTGTGTTGGAGAGAGAGAGATGGAGATGGAGAGAGACGATGCAGTTGAGTGGGGATGGTGTGAGTTGGGTAGAGATATGAATTCAGCCAAAGGCCAGGTCGGATGCGAGTCCCAGTGGCGAAAGCAAGGACAGAGTCGTTAAAACCGAGCCCGTGACCTTAGGCAACGGTTCCCTCCCCTTCCCTGAGGACCAGGAGTTGGGGTTGAGTCTGTCTATCTGCAGCAAACCTTCTTCAAAATATAGAGAAGCAACAACATCGTTCATTTGCTGTTTGGCACTTTTTAATGAACATGTGTATTGTTTACAAACTGAAGTGTTCGATACAGTCAGTGTCCTGACAGAAACATTGGAATGTCTCCTTTCAAGCCCCTGTGGGATAAGCTTGGACAAACCAGCAATGCCCTCATATCGACAGGCTGCTTCATTGCTGAAACACTGAACTGAATTGCAATATGAAAACCCTGGATGGATTGATTAGTGAGTGAAATTGATTGATTGGTGAATTTGGGTAAAGGGATATTTAAGTACATTCTTCAGTTGCTGTTTGAACTTAGTCTGGGTCACAACATAAATCGCGGTATTTGTGCAGCAACTGAGGAGCTGCAGCATGAAGCCCAGTTCCTGCACAAAGTAATCTAAATACACAAGGCCATCAAATATATACCACATCCGTCTCCATATAGAAAATACCATTAACGTTGACCATAACAAGATGAAATTGGCCGAAATCACAAACAACAAAATTATGGATTTTTTTCGAGTTTTCATTTCTGTGTCAGACTGAGCATTCCCCTTCATGTGAACCCGGAGTCTCGTGCGGGCTCTGCTGGTCACTAAAATGTGTCTGACTGTGAAAATATTGAGCATCAGAATCAGGAGAAAAGGTATAGTGGGCGTCAGAAGGTGATGGAGGAACTCGATTGTGACCCAGACACTGGAGAATTGAACAATGTTTGTTACCACACAAAACCAGGGGTCGTTTCCTAGTTGATACCGAGCATCAAACATAAAATACCAGAAAATGTTCTTTAAACAGCTCAGCACAGTCCCTGTTCCCAGAACCACAACCGCCGTTTTCTCATTGCAATATTTACTTTTCAACTTCTGGCAACAAATGGCCTCAAACCGATCAAAGGTGAAAGTGACCGTGAACCAGACAGAAGAGTCAATGGCTGCATAAAGCAGGACGGCGTGGATATTACACACGGGGAAGTCGAACAGGAAATAAAACGTCTCCCGGTAAACAATGGGAATGTGTCTCAGTATCAAGTCGAGGATAATGACCAGTAGATCCGCCACTGCCATGGCCCCCAGGTAACGTCGGACACATGGAGACAATCCACAATCTTTATGTAGCAGGACATAGATCGTCAAGACGTTAACTGAGAGGAAGGAAAACGAACACGTTACACATCAGCCTGGAGTCAAAGTTACCAGTTTGATTTCGGAACCAGTGAGATTTTCATACATGTCATTGTATTCAGAGATTTATTGATAGAATTGGAGCTGAAGTAACAAATGGGAAGGTCTGATTTACTGAAAATACAATGGTCATAAAAGAAAAAACACCTCCCGTTCCCCAAATGCACAGTCACACATCCATAAGAACAGATAGTTCAGAGAACATTCACATTCGCTCGATCACTCGAGAGAAAACACAGATACCTTCCTTCCGTCTCCGAATATGGAGCCTGAAAACATTGCTGTCCTGAAGGATTATCTCCCAGTGCGTTGAAGACAAAAGGAGTTTGGAAATTTCTGTCTTGTAGTCTAAATTCTGATCGATCCTGTTTCGCGAATAAATGTAAATGCAGGGAAAACGTATTCACTAATTTACTTGCCCGAGAGGAACTTGGAACAGTGTCTCCTTCTCCCTGGAACGGGATCATATCACTCGTAATCTTATGTTATATCCAAATGACTACGTCTGGCATTCACAGATAATGTCAGGGATAGAATGTCCACAGAATGTTGCAGACAAAATGTTCCAGGGAATATCGTGTATAGAATGTTCAGAGAATGTCGGTTATGGAATGATCCGGGCAATTTTGGGTACAGAATGTGATGGAGTCACAAAAATAATTCCATCACAGAGGACCTTCTCCCCATCACGTTTAGTGAGGCCTACTCAGCCTCATGGTGGGAATTTGTCCCCATACTCAACTCAAGTGTCACTTCTTCCACCAAATGAAACAGATAATGATAATCGCTCAAAAAAATGATGTAAGTTTATCTTTCATGAAAACACAGGTGTCATATCTTATTCAGCTACTTCTCCTCAACACCTTTTCAGTTCTGACTAACACTCCCCACCACAAAGTGTTCTGGATATTCAAATCTCAATATCGGTCACCCTGTAGTCGTCGCTCGCTAATGTCATTAAACAAATCAATTTCCCTCAATGTATGTATTGATTTCCTCAATCCGCCTTGAGAATAAAACGCACATTCAGACAAAGTGCCTTTCATTCAGTATTTTAGCCCATTAGGATTTGCTCCATTGTCGACTTTATCCCTCATATTGACTCGGTCAGGAAACAGTCATACACAGTCATACACGCACAATCAGATCTGTTGGGTAAGGTTTAGTGAAGCCCCATCACCATTCCTGCGAATATCCTGCACCACGGACAGGCCAGACCCATTACTGGTGGAGGCACCATAGGATACATTCAGGGAAAGAATTACCCTGGAATTCCCCAACACTGATTCCAGAACTCGGGAAACCTCATCACAGATGGTCGGCGAAATACCCTGATCATGCACACCTTCAGGGAAATATCAAGTTCCGTCGATGTTGAAATCAAATCAGAGGAAGCACTGATGGTGGTCAAGACACAGACGCACTCTCAGTGTGGGGCTTCATTGTATATAACCGAGGGTGTCTCCAAAGGCCCGGCACGACCTGATCAGTTACAGTCCTTAAATTATTAGCAACCAGATTCTTGGAAGTGATGGGGGAACCAACAAGAGGGATACATTCTCACCAAACTTTAACAGACAGAACTTCCCGAACAGGGTCTGTCAGAGAAGCCAGCATTCAGTCCTGGCAGACGGGATGTCTCAGCCTCATATTGAATATACTACCCACTTTGTTTTTTGGCACGACTCCTGCGAAGTAGGCCATACTTCTAAAAGACCGAGTAAATGGAAACTGGACATACTTGTGGCATTGCCATTAGCAGTTGCAACATCAATCTCTTTCCCGACATTTTAAAGTCAAAAGTGGACTGTCGCTGATGGTTCCAATGATTCAGTAAGATTCAAAACGATACCTTTCCTGAATTAGTCTTTTCAGCACACCAAGTGTTTTAGACAGGAGCAAAATGAAGCCAATCAGCTATTCCAAGTTCACTCGGGAACTGGAGCAGATCGTTTAATCTCTCGTGACTTTTAGACCAGAAATGAAAGGAAAATTTCAGGCTTTCGAAGCTGCTACACAGGAATACGCGGCGACTGCTTACTGAGCCTGGACCAGGGATAAATTTTGATAAAATTATCATGATCAGTTTAAGCAAATTCACGTTTGCAGTGGCACAGTGACGAGTGCAGGGACCTCAATTATTCGCAATCAATATCAACGGTTTAGGCAACTGGAACAAATGCCTTCTGACTGGGATAGGCAGGAAATTACGTTATTAAGTGGAAGTCGAGAATCATGAATTGGATAAGCAACAGGCAGCAATTTGGCAGCTGGAATATAACGTGGGCAACCGTGAAGCTGTGATTTTTTTTTGTTTTAGGGAAAATACACGTCTGTATATTACATGAATGGAGAGAGATTACAGGACGTAGTGATACATTGTGCACTCAGACCTGTTCAGACATCTTTTTTATTGTTCCATCTCCCCCGATGTTCCCAGTGGAACCATTGTCCTCAGTGCACATTACGATGGGGACTGGTGTGGGGGATATTTTGAAAAGTATATCAAGGGGATGACATTTATCCAACAGTCCATCCTAATTGCTACGTGGAATGCTGAAAACGATGGAAATGACTGACTGCTTCTGAATAAAGAGGCTGTGGCTGCTGCCAGGATAGTCGGTATTCACCAACATGATATACAGTGCATTTTAAACCGGAAATATTAATGGACTTAGATACAGAGGATCCAATCACAAGAATGAGAACAAGATATTCTTAAATGGTTTGGTATATAACATTTTCAAACCACCAAAGAGAGGTATTAATGCAGTGGATTGCAATTGGTCTGAGGCCCCTCAAAGTCGAAAATGCCAATGTAGAAAAATGTCTGTGTTCAGTCTGAAAATTGGAAATGATATGTCTTTGGTCACTATTCTTGACACGGAGTATACACGTTAAAGGGTATTTCCACTGCAGTTGCTGAAGAGCAACTCTGAGTGAACAGATTTGCAGATAAGTGAGACGAATTTTATTCTACGTTCTTTAAATTGTAATGTTTGTAAGACAGTCTTTCAAATTCGAGAAACGATTGAAAAGTCCAGAAACGCACCCGACGTTGGCAGGAATATTTCAGGAACAACATCGCTACGTATCAGATCAATCTGCCCTGTGCTTCCAAAGACACTATTTAAAAACACAAACAGTCGTGTAATGTGTCACAGTAGCTGAGGTATTTTCAAGAAACAGAACCTACCACTTGTGCAGTGGTGTGGCAGGCTAGAAGAGGGCGGCTTTGTATACCTCTTATCAAAAAATCCACAGAAAGAGAGAGGGAGAGATGGGCTTTGACCCCAGCTTCAGTGTATTATCGTGAAAAACAGCTAAGAAAATATTTTTAGTACAGAGCACCTCAGTGCACAGAGATGTAGGCAGAGATACACGTAAACATCGATAAGTACACAAATACACACAACACGTACACACACAATTAGCCACACAGGTATGGACTGTTACAGCTGAACACAAACACATGCATACATCCACACACATTGACAAAATCAAAGAACAAAGAAAATTTACAGCACAGGAAGACGCCTTCCGTCACTCGAAGTCTGAAACAATCCAAATCCACTGTCTAAACCTGTCGCCCAATTCCGAAGAATCTGTATTCCTCTGCTCACTACCGACTCATGCACCTGTCCAGGTGCATTGTGAATGAATCTACCATGCCTGCCTCTCCTATCTCTGCTGGCAAAGGGTTTCAGGCACCTACCACCCAATGTGAAAAGTACTTGCCACGTGTATCCCCCTTAAACTTTGCACCTCTCACCTTGAAAGCATGACCTCTCATTATTGAATCCTTCAACCTGGGAAAAAGGTTTTCTCCATCTACCCTGTCCATATGCTTCCTGATTTTGTAGACTTCAAACTGGTCCCCCCTCAATCGTCTTTTTTATAATGTAAACAAAACTATCCTACTCAACCCCTCGTCATAGTTAGCACCTTCAATACCAGGCAACAAACACGTAAACATTCCATGCATCCTTTGCAAAGCATCTGCATTCTTTTGGTATTGTGGCGACCAGAACTGTATACAGTACTCTAAATGCAGCCGAACTAATGTCGTGTAGAATTTTAACATGACCTGCCAGCTCTTATACACAATACCACGTCCGATGAAGGCAAACCATATGCCCTATTGACCTCAATCCACCTGTGCTTCACATTCAGGGTGCAATGGACCTGAACTTCCAGATTTAAGGGCAGCACGGTGGCACAGTGGTTAGCACTGCTGCCTCACAACGCCAGAAACCCGGGTTCAATTCCCACCTCAGGCGACTGACTGTGTGGAGTTTGCACGTCCTCCCCGTGTCTACGTGGGTTTTCTCCGGGTGCTCTGGTTTCCTCCCACAGTCCAAAGATGTGCAGGTCAGGTGAATTGGCCATGATAAATTGCCCGTAGTGTTAGGTAAGGGGTAAATGTAGAGGTGTGGGTGGGTTGCGCTTCGGCGAGGCGGGGTGGACTTGTTGGTCCGAAGGCCCTGTTTCCACACTGTAAGTAATCTAATCTCCCTGCTCATCAAGGCTGTTCAGTGTATTATATAATTCGCTCTATAATTATGCTTCCACAATGCAACACCTCAGATTTGCCTTGATTGAACTCCATCTGTCATTTTTCCTCCCAACTCTCTAGTGTATCGATATTATACAGTTTTCTTTGACCGTCCCCGTGCTTTCTGCTACTCCATCAATTTTCGTGTCAACTGCAAACGTGCTGATCATTCCAACATTGTCTTCTTCCAGATAATGTATATATATCACAAGCAACAGTGGCCCCAGCACTGATCCCTGTGGCTCACCACTGCTCATCTCTCTCCTTTTCGAGAGACTATCTTCAACTACTACTCTCTGTCTGTGTTTGCTCAACCAGTTCTTTATCCACTGAGCAAGAGCACTCTGCATACCATGTGACTTCACTTTCTCTGTTAGTTTTCCGTGGGGAACATAACCAAACACGTTACTAACGTCCACATATAAAACATCTACAGCTCTTCCTTGATCTACCAACTCAGTAAAAGAACTCTATGAAGTTGATAAGGCAGGAAATACCCCTCAAAAAATGTTTCTCTCACTGATTAGTATTCTTTTCCAAATACAAATAGATTTTATCCCTGGGTACCTTCTCTAGCAAGTTTCGCACGCCTGGCCACAGGCTCTAACTGGTCTGTAGTTACCAAGGATATACCTACTATCCTTCTTGTACAGGGAGACAACGTGAGCAAACCTCTTGTCCACCGGGACCTCAACTGTGTTTAAGGACATTGCTAATATATCTGTTAGTGTCCCAACTATTTCCTCTGTCGCCTCTCTCATCAACCTGGGATAGATCCTATTCATTCCTGGTGATTTATCCATCTTAGTAACCTCCAGCCTATCCAACACATCTTCCCAACTTATGCCAATGTTATCCAGACCAATCAATCTTCCATCTCCAATCTCAAAATTTATCATCCCCCCCCCCCTCAGTGACACTGAGGCAAAGTACTCCTTCAGAATCTACCCATTTCACAGTTTCGACACACAGTCTTCCTTAACTATCCGTTAGTGCACCAATGCTTTCTCTAGTTAGGCACTTGCGTCTGAGATAAGGATAAAAGGATTTGAGATTCTCCTCAATTCTGCTTGTTACCGCTACTTCGTGACTTCTTTCAGCCCTCTTGATACCTCATTTAAGACTTGCCCTACTCTTCCAATATTTCTCCGGGGCACGTTCTGTTCTTTGCTGCCTTGACCTTATATGTGTTCACTTTTCCACTTGGCTAGTCATAGAGTCATAGAGACATACAGCATGGAAACAGGCACTTCGGTCCAACACGTCCAGGCCGACCAGATATCCCATCCTAATCTGGTCCCACCTGCCAGCAACGGGCACGTATCCTCCAAACACTTCCTATTCATGTCCCCATCCAAATGCCTCTCAAATGTTGCAATTATAACAGCCTCCACCACAGCCTCTGGCAGCTCATTCCATACACGTACCTCCCTCTGCCTGAAAAAGTTGCCCCTTAGGTCTCTTTTATATCTTTCCACTCTCATTCTAAACCTATGCCCTCTAGTTCTGGACTCCCGACCACGGGGAAAAGACTTTGCCTATTTATCCTATCCATGCCCCTCATAATTGTGTCAGCCTCTATAATGTCCTCCTCAGCCTCCGATGCTCCAGTGCAGACAGCCCCAGACTGTTCAGTGTCTCCCTGTAGCTCAGATCCTCCAACCCTGGCAACATCCTTGCAAATCCTTTCGGAACCCTGTCAAGTTTCACGAAATTTTTCCGATAGGAAGGAGACCAGAAATGCACACAATATTCCAACAGTAATCTAACCAATGTCCCATTTCTCCTGTCATTCGCGGTTCACGAATCTTGCACTTCCATTCCTTTGCTTTCAACTGGACAAGCCAATTTTGCACAATATTTAACCTAAATCCTACATATCAAATGTGGACTTCCCTTCAAATAGTTGTGTCCAATCCACATTTCCCAGCTCTAGTCTAATTTTGATATAATTAGCCTGGGCCCAGTTTAGTCATCTTCCCTAAGTACTACGCTCATTTTTGTCTATGAGTATTCTAAAACTTACAGAATAATTGTCACAGTTCCCAAAGCAATCCTCCACCACAACTTGTACTACCTGGCCTTGTTCATTCGCCAACACCAGGTCCAATATGGCTTCTTCCCTCGCCGGAGTATTAACATACAGTTCTAGAAAACATTCTCGGACTTTTCTTCCAAATTCTATCCAATACAGACCTAGGACACTAAGTGTATCCCAGTCAATATTGGAATTTGTAAAATTTCCCGTCACAACCACTCCGTTGCCTCGACATCTTTTCATAACCTTTTTACCTATTTGTTCTTCTAACTCACGCTCACTGTCAGGAGGCATGCAATACAGCCGTAACAATGTAACTGCACCCTTTTGATTTCTGAGATCCTCACATAATGCCTCACTACTCATGCCCTCCATAGTGTCCTGCGTTAGCACAGCCGTGATATCATCCCTGACCATCAATGCAATGACCTCCCCCACTTACTTCCCTATCTCTACTGTCTGAAGCGTCTATATCCTGGAACATTTAATTGCCATTCATGTCCTCTCTTCAACCAAGTCCCTGTGATTGGAATAACGTCATACTCCCAGGCACGAATCCAAGCCCGAAGTTCATCTGCCATACCCACCATGCCCCTTGCATTAAAGTATATGCACTTCAGGACTCCATTTCTTTTGCGTTCACCTGCTCTCTGCCTACTCTTCCCCCATTAATGCTGTCTTCATGATTCTTACCGTTTCCAGTTTCTCCCTCGCTGCCGACTTGTCTTTTCGTCTCGTTCAAGGACCCCTGCCACATGATTTTAAAACCTCCCCAAATGCAGAAGCACAACCTCCTCCAAGGGCATTCATTCCAGTCTGATTCAGATGTAGACTGTTCAATATACATCAGTGCCACCTTCTGCAGATCTAGTCCCAATGACCAACAAGTCTGCACCCCTTCTTCTTACACCCATCCGTCAAGCCACGTGTTCATCTTGTCTACTTAATTCATACCTACGCTGGTTAATACGTGGCACTGGTAATAATCCCGGGATCACTACCATTGCGGTCCTCAATGTAATTTCTTTCCTTACTGCCTGAATTCTGCTTTCAGGACCTCATCTCCTTATTTACGTATATTGTTGGTGCCTGTATGCGCCAAGACAACTCGCTGTTCAACCTCCGCTTTTAGAATGCTCTGCAACCGACCAGTGACATCCCTGACCAGAGCACTTGGGAGGCAACACACCATCCGGGACTCACGTTTTCGTCGAAAGAAACGCCTTTTTACTCCCCATAAAATAGAATCCTTGATGACGATGGCCCTACCAAGTTTTTCCTGCCCTTCTGAACAGCAGTGCCAACTCTGGTGCTGTGATCTTGGCAACTGCTAAGGTTCCCTGGTAAGCCATCTCACCCAACAGTATTCAAAAACGGTAAACCTGTTTTGGAGGGAGAAGACCGCAGAGGATACCAGCACTACTTTCAGACTGGGATTTTTTCTGCCTTTCGGTCACCCATTCACTGTTTCACTCAGCAATTCCAAACTGCAGTGCGGCACTGTGCATTTCGGGAAAAAAGTAGTTGTATTTTGCATTATTAGAGGTTGAATGTTCAGTTGGAGATGGCAGGAGAATAGGGTTCAGATACCTTTCAGCAGAAATCAACGGTCCTGCAGACTGGATGGGCCGAATGGCCAGAGGCTGCTCCAATTTCTTAGGCTTCTGCGAAATTATTTTATCTGGATTTGCCTTCCGGTCAGTTCAGTGGAGGCTGAATTGAATAAGTATGTAGTGGTCGAGGTTTAATCCAAATGCAAACAAGTGTGAGAGGATGAATGGTCTATATCATTTCTAATTTTTGGGGCCCTGTACCTCAAAAGTGTCGTGACTGTTATGAGGGGAAAAAATAGAGAATAAGCAGTCTTCACATTTCAGGAAAAGAAATGGCTGTGGTTTTCTGCTGTTCCCATCTCCAAACACCAGTGAGTCTGCGTTACTGAAAACGTTCAAGCTTGAGTTCAACAGAACAACATAATCAATGCTGTTGGGAAACAGGAAAAGGATGTTCGGCTGCAGTCACATCATAATCAGAGAATTCTGAATGGTACAGCAGACTCGCTGGTCCAAAATGTCAGCTTATGCTCTGATCCCATGTGTTGTTCTCCAACCCCTAACTACGAAGCAGGTACAGAGTAAGACAGAGATCCCATTAGGCCATACAGTATCGTTATGGTGAGATGGGAGGAGACCATTGTGCCCTCTGAGGTGTTATGCTGGGAGTACAATGATGCATTTTACATTTTATGTAATTGCACAGCACAGGGTGAATCTATCCAACGTTCTAGGCTGCTGCACAGCAACAGGGGAGCACCGGGTAGATAATAAGAAATAGACAGCAAGTAGAAACGTTTATTTTCAGGTTGGAAAGCTATAAATTGGTTGAGTGCCTCAGGCACCCTGATGAGATCATCAACTATTCACTACTTACATAAATGAATTGGATCAGGGGACTGTTTGGATTGGAGCTCAATTAACTAATTCTGCATGATAGTCATTTAATTAGAGATGGAGGGTTTGCATTAGGACATAGTCCGGGGAGATTAGTGCACAGACGTTCAGCAAAAATGGAATAATGTGGGTTATGGGATTTTTAAGCTATGATGGAAGCATAAAACTACAGTGAACGCCATAATTTGAGAGATATTACAGAATTGAGTGGAGCAGTGGAATTCATGTGTTTCTGGCACACGAATCATACACAGTTAATTTGCAAGTGCTGCTTGTGATTTTCCAGGCATTTGGAATGATATTATTTCATGCAAATGTTATAGGTATAATCATCGTAATGTTTCACTGCATTTGTACATGGTACTGTTCAGATCACATCTGATGTCTTATGTGTAGTTATGATTCGCACAACTTTAAAAAAAATCAATTGCATCAGAAGCGTTTCACATATGTTCACTTCATTTCTTTAGGGAATTAATGTCTTATGGGTGTCACAGAGTCATGCAGTATGGAAACACCCACTTCAATCCATGTCGTCCGTGATAAACAGATGTCTCAATCCGATCTAATCCCATTTACCAGCATGTGGCCCATATCCCTCTGAACCGTTCCTATTCATTTTCCTATCCAGACGGCTTTTAACTACTGTATTTGTACCAGTCTCCACGACTTCCTTTGGCAGCTCATTCCATGAACGCATCACACATGGCTGACAAGAAGTTACTCATCAGCACCCATTTAAACCTTTCAAATCTGCCCACTAGTTTTGAACTTCACCACTCTAGAAAAATGGCTGTTAACTGAATCCATGTACGCCATGATTTTAAAACCTCCACAAGTTCATTACACTTCAAGGCTGAGAATGAGATATGTTCATATTGAAACATAGAACATATTAAATGGAGTATATCAGATGTGCAGCTGATGGGTGTTTCCGCTTTTATAGGAAACTAAATCGAAGGATTCAATTTGAAGGAAACAATGTACAGTAGTCATTTTGACACTGAGATTATGAAGACATGCATTGTACAAAAATGGCAGGGACATATCTTCAAATCATAAATCGACCCGACATGGAGTAAGGAACAGGGATGGTGTCATACCATTCAGAGAATATTCAAACAGACCTCACATGACACAGTTCTGTGCTCGGATAATATTACAGTATGTTTCATCTCAGAGATGGAGAACATGTAACATACCTGAGGAGCAACTGCCTATTGCTCCCTCTCTTTCATTTTTCCTGCTCGCAGCAGCATACACGAGATGAAAGCCCGTCAGTCAGCCTTATCACTCGTGCAGGATTTCTGTTAAACATTCATTGGAAAGTCTCCACTGCCTTCAGCAACAGGAATTCAGTCAAATACCAGGAGGAAACCCCATTGTCAGTAGCTTGTCTGGGCAGAATAACTTCAGAGGCAAAATATCATTCAGCACAAGCTGATTTTCTTTTTGTCATGAGTTTAACAATTATTTGGACAAAGCATTGTCTTCTTGTGTTTGTGTTCAGCCGTATGTGTGTGTTTCTGTGTGTGTAAATCTGTATCTGCATGTGATCCTGTGCACGAGTCTCAGCATTTATAGAAAGATAAATATTGATGTGCATATTTTCAATGAACAATATATTTATCATCTATCTTTCCATCATAGCTTCACTAACTTGAATTTAGTGATAGATTAGTTATTTTAGCAAATTTTGGTCATCTGCCTCACTTGTCCCGACCACTGAACGTAAACAAGTCTGTGATCTATAAGACTGACGATATCACCAAACTGGCTACAATTAAACTTCGACATGAATGGGACTAAGAAAGGGTACAGTGACCCTCCAACATTGATCAAACTTCACAAAGGGACAGTTGAGTTGGTACTCTCTTCCCCAAAGTTTCTGGTGTTATGTGATGAATTTATTCGAAGCTGTGTTCGTGAGATATTTGACAGTCAAGTGAGTCAATGATGATGAACTACGGATAAGAATGTGGGATTCTTTTTAAAAATCACACAACACCAAGTTATAGTCAAACAGGTTTATTTGGAAGCACGAGCTTTTGGAGCACCACACTTTCATGAATCACCTGATGAAGGAGAGTCGCTCCGAAAGCTCGTGCTTCCAATTAAGCCTGTTGGACTATAACGTGATGTCGTTTGATTTTTAACTTTGCACACCTCAGTCCAACGCTGGCATCTCAAAATCACAACTCTTTTTACGAGTAGATCAGCTACGATCTTATTGTATGTTTGAGCAGGGGCAAGGGTTTTATGACCCACTCCTGCCACTCAGTCCGGTGTCCCAATGTTCAATTCCGCCCAAAATATCTGCTATACAGGTGCAGTTCGCGTCCGCTTGGTTTTAAAAACTGGCCTGAAGTTACAGAGGTGACAATTCAGGCCCTCAAGACTGTTATTCACGTTTTGTATTGATTTCGAAAATGTAAATGGGAAGCGAATGTGGTGCCAACGTGGAACATTCCTTTCCTTTCTTTTTACAAAAATTCCCTGTCCCCATTTATTGGTCATGTTGTTGGCCCAGGTTCACTGTGAATACTGCACACATAATTTGCTCACAATGTCCTCTGGTGTCCAGGACAGCATCATTCAATATTGAGAATTCGAGGAAGACTACAACCATTGACTTTCCTGTCTGAATTCAAGAAAATAATAAACAGGAGTCGGTCATTCAAAACCTCCATCATAATTTAAACTTCAATGATAACATGGTTGATCTGCTCCAAGCCTCAACTCCTCTTTTATGCCCAATCCCTGCAGCCCTCATCTTTTTGATGCTTTTAATAAGTGTTGCGCTCCCCTTCCAAGCATCTATCTCCCCGACCTCTCTGGAACAGGGAAGTCACGACAGTCACTACTCTCTGTCAAAAGGATACATTCCCTACACCTACACAGTGACTGAAAGACATTAACAAGATATGAACACAAGGTAGAAGTGACTGATCCTGATATCAAGGCAGGATTTGACTGAGCATCATATCAAGGAACACAGAAAAGATTGAATTTAATGTAATCCGTTGTAAACTTCCCACTGCTCCGGGTCATTCAGCGCACAAAGTGTGACGTTTCTGGTTAATGGACATCAATTAACTCCGTAACGGGAGAACTCTACAGGAGCTCTTCAGATTTGCTTCCACAACACAAACGTTGTCAGCTGCTCCATACATAACTTTCCCATACCATGAAATCGGAAGTGTGGGTATTCCCTGAAGATGAAACAATGTACACAGCAATGTATCCCCTCTCGGCTCCTGAAACACTTTTTGTCCATGTGCAGCATGACGTGGACTGTGCTCATCATGTGTCAGCAGCATTTACGTAACAGTACTGCTCGACATTGCTCATTATTACGGTAATAAAAGATTTCATTCAACATCTCAAACTGATTCCACAGGAATATGAAGAATCCTTTCATCGCATCGAACCTAGTTGATAAGAAGTGGGACAGCTCATTCAGTCCTTCCTGCCCGTTGCAAAGGGAGGCAAACAGCTCAGTCAGCACACAGACGTCTTCGTCAGGAACCAGGGGTTGCCCAATCAAGTCGTTGCGGCACTTCCATGGAACCAGGAAGAGGCCATTCAGCCAATCAAGCCACCGACACAACAATAAGAAGATGTCATTGATGCTTCACGTGATAAAACAATGAAGCAGAGACTGTACCGATAGACTTCGTTATGTAATTCCTCGTGGCTCTCTTGCTAATGGGACAGACATGTTACTTTAACATAGTTTGTTGACAGAGGATGGAAAGTCAATGATGCATGACAAGTCTGAAGCAGGCATCGTCTCTCTCGGAGAAGGCAGACTGTATTCCCATGGAGGTGAGAAGATTTTAGGATTAGATAACTCTTTCAGGAGTAAGGCATTGTGTGCTGACAGAACTGTGAACAGTGCAGAGTCACACACCAAAAGCACATTGAGATGGTGAGAGTTCATTCAGAGCCTGGAGTTCCCTCTTAACCAACACACGGGTTCCACACTGGTCCGTGAACTATCGGGAACCACGTACCATGTGGAAAATATATGCAATTTCTTACTCTTTGATGTCTATTCTGAACATAATGGATGTCGGTCCATCACCCTCAAGTTGCAGTGCATTCACCTCTTACTCTCACAGTGCGACAGATTAAACACTCATTTCCTTCTCACTCTCCTCATGGTACCATTATCATCTGGTGAATCTCATTTTCACTGCCTCTGTGGTAAGTTGAACATTCCTTATAGAGAAAAGAAACTCAGTGTAAAGTGGCGCGAATATTGCCTCAACAATAACGACAATTCAACAACTGACAACGCAAACCTGAGAAACGACACACAGAACCTCCACTGGCTTTCCAATGACAGAAGCAAGTCAAATCCGCAAAGAAATGGAACACCCACTCGATGCTGGAAATGCTTTCCTGTCCCCAGTTGCTTTTCCTGACTGATTACAATTCTGTACAGTCCCAGTGACCTGAAATATTAACAGTTCCCCTCTCCATAGAACTAGTTGATCATGTAACTGCACAATTGTCTGTCTCACAGTAACGATAAGAGCAACATCACTAATGTTGCTTGAGATGATTGGAAAAACTGGGGAGGGAATGGTCTTGGTATTAACTCATGGCTATTAAACCAGGGACTTAAATAATGGATGCTGGATTCGAATCATGCCACGGCAGACGGTGGAATTCGAATTCAATACAACAGCTGGAATTAAGAATCTCATAAAACTCTGAAACCATCGGCGATTCAGAAAAACCCAGCTATCTCAATGGTGTTCTTCACGGAAGGAAATCTGCCATCTTCCCACCATCTGGTGTACATTTGCTGACACATACACAGAAATGTGGTTGACTCTTAATTGGCCTTTGAAATTGTTAAGTCACTGAGAGATATTAAGCGATACGAAGTGTCCAAGAAACTGGATGGACTTCAACGTTAGCAATTCACAGCACATCGACTGCAACGGTTCAAGAAGACTGCTCATCAACACCTTCTCAACGGTAACTGGGAAAGACAAATAAATGCTGACACTCCCAGAAACCCCCACGACCTGTTAATGTTCATTCTCAGAGAAAGGACACAGTGAGCGCACATTTCACTGTAAATGGTGTCTTGGATAAGCACCTACATGGGCATGATATTACGGATAACGGGAAAATGTGAAAAATAAATTAGATTAATCTCACATTTTATTTCCATTCCAGATTATGATTAATAATCACGTTGTTTGCTTGTTTTTTTCTGTCTATCTCTCTGTGTTTCTTCATTTACTCAACACACTGCTCCTCTTCAATATAGACGTCCCTGTCGGCAGCATCAATCACACTATTTCCTCGCTATTTTCAGTCCCAATGTATGTTCAATGGACTCGATATTGAACTGTGTTTTTCTGCCAATAGACGTTGCCAAACCTGCTCGGTTTCGACGGCAATTATTTCTTTCAGTTCCAAATCAGCAACTTTTTTTGTTTGTTTTCACCTTTTATTTTGTTGTTTCATGGGATGTCGGCATCGGTGCGAAGGGCAAAATTTGCTGATCATGAGTAATAACCCTCGTTATCGAGGCCATTCAACAAGGCAGAAAAGGGTCAGCACCTTGTAGGCGGTCTGAAGTCACTCTTGTACCCAACCAGACAATAACATCAGATTTGTTCAACAAAGGACACCAGTGAAACTAATAGATTTTCAAGCAAAATGCTGGAGTCTTATGGTTGATTTGAGTGAAATTTGAATTTGTTACAATTCTTATAAATTGAATTTAAGTTCTGCCATCAGTTGTGGTAGGATTGAAAGTGTCTCAAGTGTAATAACCAGCACCTCTGAAATACTGTTCACCAACAATACTACTCTGACACAGTGTCACGATTGTGATGCTACTTCAGAGACAACAAAAATAATGTGATCGAAATATTTGTAACTGGAACAGCAGCCAGTGGAGAGCTGAAGCCATAAAGTCTAATTTTACCAAAGCATAGATAACGGTTCATTCAGGAACAAAATTGACACAAACCTGGAACCTGGGAAAAACATGGAGCTGGTAATGGATCGGTTTGATAATGGACAGAATAATGAGACATAAATCAGTTCAAGGCCAAAAAGAAGCCCTCGATATAATGAACAGTTTCGTTTTCAGCTGTGAGTGAAAGCTCTGACGTTGGTGGGTAATGAGTGGAGTTGGTGTTCGAAACTGTTTACGTTTGTTTCACGCTTTTGTAAATGGAAATAAAATCGAAATAACAATGAAAGTCAACATAGGTTTTGGAATTATAAAAACAAAGAGGCAGAGAGACTTACCAGGTGCCCCAACAATAGCAAGAATGGGATAGTAACCCGCCTGAATAATCAGCAGGACACCTAATATCCGATATGATATAATTTCCGAACAACACGAAAGATATAAAAGACCCCAGAATAAACCCTTGTCGATTGATGGAACATTCCATTCTAACGTTCTAAGATTCTGATCCATTGTTGAAACGTTCCAGTCTATTATTCTTGGAGTCTGATCCCTTCTTTCCATATGTCTGCAGATGCTGATCCCTGTTAGTATTGGAGTTGATACATCTGCTGCTACACTGAAAGAAGCCTCTTAATAATAGGACAGTGAAAGCCTTCAGTGACACAGTTCGAATCCTTGGAGAGTTGCATCAATCACGGTCACTGAACAAACATTTCCAGTTAATACCTTTCACAACAGTACTTCCAGTTCGCAACAGTAACTTTATTGGAATGGATGATTACATCACTGACTATCAGTCTAATCTCCCATCACCATTTGCTCTGACGGAGTCGGTAAAGGGAGAATGATGGATGTCTTTTCCTCGCAGGCCAAATGATTTTTCTGTGTTTTTGATATACAAAGGAATATCTTCCCCACCCACACCCAAAAAAGCCCAGGGAATGAAGATATTTTTCGTTTGCTGATCTCTCCTCCACTTGAACATGACAACCAAAAGATTGTTATTGGACAGACTTTTGCTAACCACAGAGAGGAAATATGGATTTGTCTGGGTTTCCATCTCATTTCTCTAGTAATGCAAATCTTATTGCAGTTTGTTGACTTTAAACTGGCATCATTTACATTTTTAACTTCAGTCTAAATCGAAATATGATATGAACATTGAACTTGCTAATTTAAACATATCGATTAAAGAGCCTGAGACAGAATGAATAGGATATTGGCCAGGAGACAGAAAAGATTGAGACCAGCGGCTATGGAGACAGGAGTAAAGTTTAGTCATAATCTCGAAACCCGTATTTGACAGCCACTCGAATAGACAGAAGGAAATATAACGCACAGCAAGGAAACAGCTTAAACTTGGGAAATGGAACGTTGATTGAAATTGTGAATAGGACAGCACAACTGTACATGCGATGTACGGAATTATGTTTATATTTACACTTTAATTACAGGTGTGAGGCTTGGTAAGAATGTTCTTATCTAGACAGGATACTCAGATTTCAAAAGAGTCACAGCGACCATCATGTGTTGGAATGCAAGTACATTACAATCAATAACGGTAGAAATGTAGTTAATGCCAAGCTGGTGCAGACATAATGAGATGAATGATCATCATCTTTGTTGTAATTATCCTAAAGTATGGATTAAATGCTTTCAGAACCAGAGAAGATAAACCTGTTCAGTGAAGGACAGAATGTTTCGTCATCAATGTACTATCCATGAAAGGTTGTTCAATGAAATGCAGCTGCCTCTAAAATACCCTTTCGATCAAAATCTATTTCGTGAGATCGACGCACTTAAGGAGAAATTGCAAAATGAGGTCTTTTGGAAACTTGAAGAAGAAACAGATTCCAGTGCAAAACATGTACACAACAGTTCTCATGGGAATAGGAGTGGGGAATATTGTGCAATTATCAGCAATTTCAAGTATCAAAACTTGTAAAGTAAAAGAAACTACTGGAGACCAAGGAAATCTGAAAGGAAAACAAAAAATGGTAGAGAGACACAGTGAATGAGAGTTAAACTGGAAACAAATGTATATTTAATATACAGAGTCTTATTTGAATATGGTTCTGAGATGTTTTATTGATCTCAAACAGTAAATTATGTTTCTCTCTGCTCAGATCCTACCAGACGTGTTGAGGTTCTCTCCAGCGCTTGCATTTCAATAGTCAAAAGAAAGGACAGAGATTCTCTGATCATAAACAAGACACCCCGGATGTATGTTGTCTCCCAGATGTCAGGGTCTGGATGTCTATGATCGAGCCGAACCAGATTCTGAAGGGGAAGGTGAGCAGTCAGAATTCGTTGTGCACATTTGCGCCAAAGTTATAAATAAGAAAAGGACTGATGACATAAACAGTGCTATCAGAGTGGAAGCTAAAAGTCAAGGTGAGTGGAGTAGTGATTTCAGCATTACCATCATTGACACGTGTGAGTGAGGCGAGGAACAGCTAACGAGTGAAGTGCAAAAAATTGTGACAGAGCTGGTGCGGGAGGGAGGGCTTCAGGTACAACTATCATTGGGGTACTTGCTGGAGAAGAGGAGACGTGAACATGAAGTATGGGTTGCCCTTAAACTGGAGGAGGTGCCAATAACCTGAGAAGGAAATTAGCTAAAGCATTTAACGAGGTTTTAAACTCGTTTGGCTGGGGGATGTGAACCAGACATACAGATCAGAGGAGATGGTAGTTGTTGAACGGGCAGAATATAATGCAGAGTGTCTGTCAAGGAAGGATACATAGTTGATAGGGCAAAGGGATGGATCAAAGTGTTTCTGTTTCAATGGACAAAGATTCAGGAATAACAATGATGAACGTAGAGCATAGATCTTTCCTTGGAACTACAGTGTTGAATCCATAACAAATACATGTCTTTCCCAGTTGCAGGAACGGTTGCTGAATGACTTAGGATTTAGGTCTTATAAGAACAGAGAGGGAAGTAAAAGAGGAGCAGATTTGCATTGTTAATTTGAGAGTGCATCACAGCTTCTGAAAAGCAGTTTGTTGAGGAGGGTTTGCCTACTAAGTCGTTATGGGTCGAAGTCAGTAACTGGAAGGAGCAGTCAACTCATGGATGTTTTCCATCGACCCGACAATTGGAACGAAAAGATGGAAAAACAGATTGGACATAAAATCTTGGAAAGGTGCAGATGTAACAGAGCTGTTATGGGTCAATTCAATTTACACAATATTTGATTGGGACATCCTCAGTGCAGATGGTCTGGTTGGAGCCGACAGTGTCAGGTATGTCCAGGAAGGATTCCTGACTCGATATGTAGCTAGACGGCCAAGGGATTATTCTATAAATATTTGCTGTGAGGGAAAGACCCAGGCAAGATGCTAGACCCCTCGCTGTGAGAGATTTTTGATGACAGTGGCCACAACTGCATAATCTTTACCATAGCTATAGTGAGGAATAGGAGCGGACAGTCTGAAAGGCATTTAATTGAGGATGGGAAAATTCAACTGCTGTGAGACAGGAGCTGTGGAATATATCGGAAAGTCACAGAAGAAATACGGAGGCTATTTAAGGAGAACTTGTTGTGACTGTTGGGTAACTTTGTTCCACAGATACAGGCAAGGAATGGATATGTGAAGAAGCCTTGGATGACAAGAGAAAAAGGAACTCTCGACACGCCTAAGCAGGAAACTTACTGAACGTTGAAGAGGCAAGGCTCTTACACAGATTTGGAGCATTGCAGTGTAGCTAGGAAAGAACTCAATAATGGACTGAGGAGAGCTGGGGGGAGCTAATAAGACTTGGCGTGATGGATTAGAAAAAAACCCAAGGCGTTCTACACTTACGTTAGGAACAATAGAATGACCAGCGGGAGGATAGGGCCGAATCGGGATAGTGGAGGGAACTTGTGCCTGGTGTTGGAAGATGTAGGGGAGGACATAAAGGAATGTTTTGCTTCAGCATTCACTCGAAAGAGGCAACTTGTTTAACGTAAGAATACTGTGGACCAGGTTACTTGTAATGAATAGATTTACATTAAGGCAGTGGATGTGCTGGAAAATCTGGGAAGCATCAACGTAGGTAAGTCCCCAGGGCTGTAACAGACGTATCAAAGGATACTACAGAAAATGACAAATGAAATTGCTGCGGCGCCAGGGATGCCTTTTGCATTCTCACTCTCCATGGGAGAACTACTGAATGACTGGGAGGAGGTGAATGATATTCCACTGTTCAAGAAGTGGTATGGGGAAATCCCTTTGAATTACAGATGAGTCAGTCTTACTTATGTGGCAAGCAAGGTAATGGAAAGGGGTCTGAGAAATAAGATTGATGACTATTTGGAGATTAAAAAAAAATATAACTTAATCAAAGATAGTCAGCATGGTTTTGCGAGGTGCACTTCATGACTCATAAGCCGTATTGATTTCCTTGAGAATGTAACGAGACAGTTGAACAACGTCCAACAGTGGATGTGGTGTCCTTGGATTTCACTGACGGATTCACAAAGATTCCCGAAGGGAGGCCTATGCAGAATATTTGAAGAAGGGGAACACAGGAAATTTTCGCTGTTTGGATGCAGAATTGGCTGGCTAAAGGAAGACAGCGAGTGGTAGTGGAGGGAAGGTATTCCACCAGGAGATTGGTGAACAATGGTATCCATTGTGGATCTGTTTTTGATCCTTTGTTCTTTGTAGGCTTTAACATTTATTGGATGAAGAAGTGGAAGTGTTGTTTACTAAGTTAACCATAAACACGAACGTTGTTGATTGTATCGAGTGCTGTCGCAGGCTATAATATGACATTGATAGAATGCAGAGCTGGACAGAAAAGTGGCAGTTGGAGTTCAACGTGAATAAATGCGAATTGATTCATTTTAGAAAGTCTTAATTGAATGCTGAATACCGAGTTAAGTTCAAGATTATCGGGGTGTGGAGGAACAGCAGGATCTTCGGGCTCATGCATATAGATCCCTCATTGCTGCCAAGTTTATTGGGTTGGTATGAAGGCGTATGGGGTTTTGGGTTTCATTAAGAGGTGGAAGGAGTCTGAAGCCGCAAGATTTTGCTGACGTGCTACAAAACCCTATTTAGACCGCAGTTGGAATTTTGTATCCAGTTTTGTTCGCCTCATTGGTGGAAGGATGTTGATGGCGTAAAGGGCTGCCAGAACAGCACCTGAGTGAGGTTCGGCTGTAAATTCTGGAGAGAAAAATGAGGAGATGTGACTTGACAGAGATGTCCAATGTAATGAGAGACATAGTTAGAGGAGATACCCAGAGACTTTTCCACAGGGACAGAAATTGCTGGAAGGAGTTGTCACAGCCTTAAGGTGATTGGAGGAAATTATAGGGGACATACCAGAGGAATATTATTTGTACAGAGAGTGGTGGGTGCGTGGAATGCACTTGCAGCAGTGGTCATAAAGTCAGTTACATAACGGACAGTTAAGGTACTGCTAGACTAGCAAAAGGACGGCAGTAAGTTAAGGTATGTGTTGTTGAATGTGATCGTAAGTTAAGACAAATGTTCGACATAGCGTGGTGAACCGAAGTGGCGGTACAGTACTTTGCTGCTCTATGCTCGACGTTCTATGTTCTATTTATTTTTATTTCTGAACTGTCACTAATTATCTTTTCTGAACAGGAACAACGGAGCTAGTGTTTGAAATGACTCGCAAGTAAATGGTAATGGACATTAAGTGATAAATTACACATTTTGTGCTGTAATGGTCGTTAATATTTTTGTATTGTTTTAACTAGCTCTGAACATGTTTAACTCAGTGGCAATGACACAGCATCTCTGAAACTTATGGATTGAAAGCTATTGAGAATGCTACCTCAATATCATGCCGTGCTTCTGTTGTTTTTGGGGTCACATTCATGCAGCCAGGACTCACATTTCTGAGACTGTAGATCAACCTGTGAAAACATGAAATAGCTTGGTATTTTTAACGGGCCATATTCATTCATGGGTTTTAGAAGGCACCAGCCAGGGCCAACTGTATATGTCATCCGCAGTCGCAATGCAGCAGGTGACAGAAAGCTGCCTTCTGAGCATCTTCTCCCTAAGTGATGCACATACACACGCAGAGCTGATTCCAAGGTGTTTCCAAATCATTAACACGTATTTGTGAATGAAAAGCAAATTGGACCAGAGTTAGGTTGGCATCAGACTTGGAAGACAACTTGCAGAGATTGGATCAACCATTTTTCATTCGAAGAAATTACCAAAGCAGAATTGTCTTCTCATCCCATTTAATACAGTTTTGCTCCAGATCCTTGATGCCGCACTCAGCCAAGTATTGCTTTGATGAGAACGGGAGTCACTTTGACCTCAGCTCAACTGAGATTCGAATACCAGCTGAAACATGGAAAACCAAAACGACAGATAATGATTTTTGTGAAGTTTTTGTTCACTGCTCTCGCACGCTCTAATTGCTACATGGTCTTCCGATTCTGTCAAACAGACTTTTGTTCGACTTGTAATGAGCCTGTGTGTTTAAGTGCCGTTATAAAGCGACATAAAGAAGTTCCAATCTGTACCATGGGGAACAAGACCATCCCGTTCATCGTCTATCAACCAGTGGCAAAGAAACACTATTGTCTGTTACTAATCGACTCTGAGCTTTCCAACTTCATCATTTACTGATGACTAATAGCGACATTAAAATCAGCAGCATCCATCACCCTCGTCGGAGACTAAAAAGAGAAAATGGGCGTCAGGGGAAATGGGAGTAACCGGCAGAGTGGTGTGACATACATTGGGAATGGCAGAAGAGGAGTGTGAAGGGAGATGGTCAGTGGGGAGGGGGTTTGTATCAGTAGATATGACAGTGAAAAGGAAGTCGGAGTGTAAGGAAAGCGTAGGAAGAAAGTGGAGAAGTGATAAATGTAGTGACAGGGAAAAGGGAGTACTTGGAGAAGAGAGATTGATGGGCAATCAAACGCAAATGTTGAGGAAAATCCTGATCTAGTTTCAATTGACAATTAAGAATATTTTTCTTTTTTTCTAATACTTGATTCCCGTTCACATCATGCATACAATCTGTATTCATGAGTCTTATCAATTTCACACACCAATGTTTCTCCCCCCAAATGCGTTGTGTCATCAGTTTTCACTTCTTTTCATTATGAAGAACGACGGGCAATTGTTCGAACAATTTGCTTCCAAGTCAAGGTAGACATTAGTTTTAGTTTGATCTCCTACAGTGTGTCTATAATGTTTAATTTAATTGAATATTTATTCCCATCACTCTATTGTATTCGAGCATACTTAATGAATGAGTCTATGTCCATTCTACAAATGAAAACTTCCTTAATCTCTGAATACTGCAGGGAATGTTGCATAGCATATTCTCCAGGTGGCGTAAAAAAAAACAAGTGACAAAATCGAGTCCAATATTAAGGAGATACAAGCGTTATGAATACGATATGCAGAAGGGACAGATGATAAAAGGAGATTTCGTGTCCATGTAAGTATTATTTGTAGTCCACTCAGAAAAATCTCTTCTGCATCGCATTGTTAATTCAACGAAATAAAGGGGAAAAAAAAACAAGAGACTGGGATTCTCCTTTCTTCTTCTCCAAGTAACATCTGGAGGACAAGAAGAAAATCAGGGCTTGTTCGTGATATTCATACAGTAGAATTAGAATCTGCTTTATTGTTCCGTGCCCTTGAATAAGAGAAGATAAATGTTTGCAATGCCATTGCTTGTATTGCCATCTTTGGTCCAGGATACCTAGGTATATATACATGTGTACTGGTTACAGAATTCAAAATAAAAATAACGTCGAGTTTAGGAATGCAGCGATTTTTCTTAAGAAAGTGTACAAATTACTCGAAACGTCCAGCATAAGAATAAGAATTTAAATAATGAAGAAAGTACTAAAATGCATTGGGTGTGGGGTGAAAAATGACTATTTATACAAAGTAAAGTTGTCTTTACTCCGAGAGTTGTAAAGGCTTGGAAGGCCCTACCTGCCAATTTAGTTAGCTCAGCCACATGAGGGAGATTTAAGCAATCCTTGTAAAAGCACAGAGATGATGCTGTTACAGTTCAGGGGACGAGCTGAGAATAGCTCACGGGTCAGCGCAACATCGAGGGCCGAAGGCACTGCTCTGCTCTGTATTGTTCTATGTTCTAAAACCTGGTGGTTGACAATGAATAGGGAAGGGTTCTGTTTTTTTGCGGTGTAATATAAACGGATTTTTTAGATGGCCAATGAAATTTAACATTCACAAATGTGAGGCAATGCACTCCAGAAGTAACAAGGCAATAGAGTGCTCAAACTATGAAGAAGGCTATGTTTGCTCAGGTTTTATTTTCTCTGAGAAGGATCCTGATAGAAATGTACAAGTACATCTGGGAAATGGACAGGGTGGCGACACAGCTGTTGAAGGGTGGAGAACTAGAGGGCACACTTTTGAAATGCAAGTGAAGAGGTTGAGAGAGGATTTTGGAATGGGTTTTGAACCCACACGTTGGGTTGTATCTGGAATGCACTGCCTCCGAGGGTAGTTGAAGGAAGTAACCTCACAAAATTTATGAAACAGTTGGATGAGCACTTGGCTCGTCAGACACTCTGGGTCTCTTCTATAATGTACGGTTCTACATGGTGGCAGCTATATAATCGCTGATATATTCTGAAGGTCAAGTCTATGGCACTTAGAACATAGAACATAGAACATAGAACAATACAGCACAGAACAGGCCCTTCGGCCCACGATGTTGTGCCGAACTTCTAACCTAGATTAAGCACCCATCCATGTACCTATTCAAATGCCGCTTAAAGGTCGCCAATGATTCTGACTCGACCACTCCCACGGGCAGCGCTTTCCATGCCCCCACCACTCTCTGGGTAAAGAACCCACCCCTGACATCTCCGCTATACCTTCCACATTTCACCTTAAATTTATGTCCCCTTGTAACACTCTGTTGTACCCGGGGAAAAAGTTTCTGACTATCTACTCTATCTATTCCTCTGATCATCTTATAAACCTCTATCAAGTCACCCCTCATCCTTCGCCGTTCCAACGAGAAAAGGCCGAGAACTCTCAACCTATCCCCGTGCGATCTACTCTCCATTCCAGGCAACATCCTGGTAAATCTTCTCTGCACCCTCTCCAAAGCTTCCACATCTTTCCTAAAGTGAGGCGACCAGAACTGCACACAGTACTCCAACTGTGGCCTAACCAAAGTCCTGTACAGCTGCAACATCACTTCACAACTCTTGAATTCAATCCCTCTGCTAATGAACGATAATACTCCATAGGCCTTCTTACAAACTCTATCCACCTGAGTGGCAACCTTCAAAGATCTATGTACATAGACCCCAAGATCCCTCTGTTCCTCCCCCTGACTAAGAACCCTACCATTAACCCTGTATTCCGCATTCTTATTTGTTCTTCCAAAATGGACAACCTCACACTTGGCAGGGTTGAACTCCATCTGCCACTCCTCAGCCCAGCTCTGCATCATATCTAAGTCCCTCTGCAGCCGACAACAGCCCTCCTCACTGTCCATAACTCCACCTATCTTCGTATCATCTGCAAATTTACTGACCCACCCTTCGACTCCCTCATCTAAGTCATTAATAAAAATTACAAACAGCAGAGGACCCAGAACTGAACCCTGCGGAACTCCACTTGTAACTGGGCTCCAGGCTGAATATTTACCATCTACCACCACTCTCTGACTTCGACCGGTTAGCCAGTTTTCTATCCAATTGTCCGAATTTCCCTCTATCCCATGCCTCCTGACTTTCCGCATAAGCCTACCATGGGGAACCTTATTAAATGCCTTACTAAAATCCATGTACACTACATCCACTGCTCTACCCTTATCCACATGCTTGGTCACCTCCTCGAAGAATTCAATAAGACTTGTAAGGCAAGACCTACCCTTCACAAATCCGTGCTGGCTGTCCCTAATCAAGCAGTGTCTTTCCAGATACTCGTAAATCCTATCCCTCAGTTCCCTCTCCATTACTTTGCCTACCACCGAAGTAAGACTAACTCGCCTGTAATTCCCGGGGTTATCCCTATTCCCTTTTTTGAACAGGGGCACAACATTCGCTACTCTCCAGTCCCCTGGTACCACCCCCGTTGCCAGTGAAGACGAGAAGATCATTGCCAACGGTACTGCAATTTCCTCTCTTGCTTCCCACATAATCCTAGGATATATCCCGTCAGGCCCGGGGGACTTGTCTATCCTCAAGTTGTTCAAAATGTCCAACACATCTTCCTTCCTAACAGGTATCTCTTCTAGCTTATCAGTCCGTTTCACACTCTCCTCTTCAACAATACGGTCCCTCTCGTTCGTAAATACTGAAGAGAAGTTCTTGTTCAAGACCTCTCCTATCTCTTCCGACTCAATACACAGTCTCCCACCACTATCCTTGATCGGACCTACCCTCGTTCTCGTCATTCTCAGGTTTCTCACATACGCATAGAATGCCTTGGGGTTATCCTTGATCTTATCCGCCAAGGATTTTTCATGCCCTCTCTTAGCTCTCCTAATCCCTTTCTTCAGGTCACTTCTGGCTATCCTGCATCCCTCCACTGCTCTGTCTGAACCTTGTTTCCTCAACCTTATGTAAGCCTCCTTCTTCCTCTTTACTACACGTTCAACCTCCCTCGTCAACCAAGGCTCCCTCACACGACCATTTCTTTCCTGCCTGATAGGTACATACATATCAAGGACACGTCGTATCTGCTCCTTGAAAAAGTTCCACATTTCCACCACATCCTTCCCTGACAGCCTATGCTCCCAACGTATGCTCCTCAAATCCTGTCTTACAGCATCGTAATTTCCCTTCCCCCAATTGTAAAATCTTCCTTGTTGTGCGCACCTATCTCTCTCCATAACCAAGGTGAAAGCCACAGAATTGTGGTCACCATCACCAAAATGTTCACCCACTAACAAGCCCACCACTTTTCCCGGTTCATTACCGAGTACCAAACCCAATATGGCCTCCCCTCTGGTTGGACATTCTACGAACTGCGTTAGAAAAGCTTCCTGGACACACTGCACAAACACCGCCCCATCCAATGTACTTGATCTAAAGAGCTTCCAATCGATATTTGGGAAGTTGAAGTCCCCCATGACGACGACCCTGTGGCTTCTGCACCTTTCCAAAATCTGTTTCCCAATCTGTTTCTCCACATCTCTGCTGCTATTGGGGGGCCTATAATAAACACCCAACAAGGTGACTGCACCTTTCCTATTTCTGACTTCAGCCCATACTACCTCCAGAGGCAGATCCCCCTCAAACTTCCTTTCTGCAGCCGTTATACCATTTCTAATTAGCAATGCCACCACTCCCCTCCTTTTTTACCACCCTCCCTAATCTTACTGAAACATCTGTAACCAGGAATCTCCAACAGCCATTACTGTCCCTCATCTATCCATGTTTCCGTGATGGCCACAACATCGTAGTCCCAGGTACCGATCCACGCCTTAAGTTCACCCACCTTATTTCTGATACTCCTTGCGTTGAAGTATACGCACTTGAGCCCATCTTTGTGTCCGCATGTAGTCCCTGTCAGTGCTACCTTCTCCACAGCCTCCCTACAGTCTTGGGCATCCTGACACACAGCTAGCTTACTTGCTGGACTACAAGTCCGGATCCCATCCCCCTGCCAAATTAGTTTAAACCCCCCCGAAGAGTGCTAGCAAACCTACCCCCCAGGATATTGGTGCCCTTCTGGTTCAGGTGCAACTCGTCCTGTTTATACAGGTCCCACCTTCCCCAGAATGCAGTCCAATTGTCCAAATATCTGAATCCCTCCCTCCTACACCATCCTTGCAGCCACATGTTCAACTGCACTCTCTCCCTATTCTTTGCCTCACTGTCACGTGGCACCGGCAACAACCCAGAGATGACGACTCTGTCTGTCCTAGCTTTTAGCTTCCAGCCTAACTCCTTGAGCTCTTGAATGACCTCCCCACCCCTCTTCCTACCTATGTCGTTGGTGCCAATGTATACCACGACCTCTGGCTGCACACCCTCCCCCTTAAGGATTCTGAAGACACGATCCGAGACATCTCGGACCCTAGCACCCGGGAGGCAACAAACCATCCGAGAGTCTCGCCCATGTCCACACAACCGCCTGTCCGTCCCTCTAACTAGAGAGTCCCCTATAACTAGCGCTCTCCTCCTCTCCCCCTTTCCCTTCTGAGTCTCAGAGCCACAGACCCCTTCACTGCAGCTTACACCTGCAAGGCTGTCCCCCCCAACACTTTCCAAAGCTGTATACTTATTTTTTAGGGGAACGACCACAGGGGAACCTTGCACTGCCTGCTTCTTCCCCTTCCCACCTCTAACTGTTACCCAGCTACCTCTGTTGTCTGGCGTAACTATGTCCCTGTAGCTTCTATCGATCACCCTCTCAGCCTCTCGAATAATCCTCAGCTCATCCAGCTCCAGTTCCAGTTCCCTCACTCGTTCGGTGAGGATCAGGATCTGACTGCATTTCCTGCAGATGAAGTCGGCAGGAGTATCGGTGGTCACCCCTACTTCAAACATCCTGCAGGAGGAACATTGCACCGCCTGCGCTGCCATGACTGTACACTTTGTCTCCAAAAACAAGAACACTGAGTCAATAACCTGTGGACTTTAAAGTTAGGTTAGAGGAGGCCCTACGAAAGTAGGACCTGGGGTCTAGAACACACCCACTCAAATACTAATCACTTACCTTCCAGCCCAGCTATGTGCTCCAATCTCACTTCCGCTGCCCGCTACAGATAAGTAATTTTGAAACAAACTGTCTTACCTTAGCTGTAGTCTCCCGGGTTCGTTTTTCCTCGGCCGCTGCTCCCAATGTTACCTAGTGTGGTGAAGAAACGTCTAAAATGAACCTTCCAGCTCAACGAGCAATCCTACATCCGGAATGGTGTCCACAAATATGCAGTTAACAATCACACAACACCAGGTTATAGTCCAACAGGTTTAATTGGAAGCACACGAGTTTTTGGAGCGACGCTCCTTCATCAGGTGATTGTGGAGGGTTCAATCGTAACACAGAATCGATAGCAAAAATTACAGTGTGATGAGCTGAAACTATACATTGAAAAATTGATTGTCTGTTAAGCCGTTCATCTGTGAGAATACAGTGATAATTTTCACTTCTTTCATGTGTAAATCACAAAATCATTTTTTAAAATGTGCATTCTCGGGTTCAAAGGGTTTTGTGATTTAAACATGAAAGAAGTGAAACGATCACTGTATTCTAACAGATGAAAGGCTTAACAGACAATCAATTTGTCAATATATAATTTCAGTTACATCACACTGCAAATTTTTGCTATAAATTCTGTGGTACGATGGAGCCCTCCACAATCACCTGATGAAGGAGTGTCACTCCGAAAGCTAGTGTGCTTCCAATTAAACCTGTTGGACTATAACCTGGTGTTGTGTGATTGTTATCTTTGTACACCCCAGTCCAACACCGGCATCTCCAAATCATAAATATGGAGGATTTTCTAAATCTATAGATGGTATAATTCAGACCATGTATGGAATATTATCAACACAATGGCTGCCATAATAAAGATATCCTTGCATTCGAGACAAGACGTAAAAGGATCAAGCGTCTGATGTTAAGAATCGATGAATTTGCTCATGAGAAGCTGTTGGGGAAAGATTAAGTAGATTGAGATTGAACCGAGTTGAGTTTAGAATAATGAGGGAGAAATTGAATAACAAATCCAAGATCCTTTGGACTTTTGAGAAAGTAGGCACTGGGAAGTTAGAAAATAAAACGGTACAGCACGGCAGTAGGTCTTTTGGTACACTATGGTTGTGCCAGTCATAATGATATTCCAAAGTAATGCATTCTCCCTGCACAAGCGCCGTATGCTTCCATTGTCAGATTGCTCAGCTGTCTGTCATAATGTCACTTAAAATCTTTGTTCACATTTATGATCTGGCCAGCTTCCTCATTCTGTTTTAAAAATAAACACATGCGTAACACACACTCGTTTAATCGTTCATCATCTTCAGTCTTATGCACCCTTGCATTGTCTGTTGTTCAACGGCAAAAAGATTTTGACATCCACATTATCTATGCCTCTCTTCATGTTATAAACCCGCATCTGATTGACTTGCAGCCTGCGATATTCCAGTTTTTTCAAGAAACCCCTGTTTCTCCAGTTTCTCCATATTGCTACGATGCTCTTAACACAATTTATCACAGGTAACATGCTGGTAAACCTTTTTACACATTGTGTAAAGCGTCCACGTTTTTCCTATCGTGTCGCAATGAGAACTACACAAAGTACTCCCAATGTGGTCAAATTAAAGTTTCAAACAGTTACAACTTGACGTGGAACCCCCTTTACTCTGCTGTGACCGATGAAGGGATGCATGCCAATTCGTTTCTTTCCCAGTTGCGTTGCCATTTTCAGGGAGCTACGGACGTGCACCATGCCCCTCTGTGTATCTATATTCCGCAGTCTCATAACTTCTTTTTAAATTTGAACCTAACAAAATGGATCATATCACAGGTGCCTGAATTAAACTCAATTTTCTACCTATCGGCCCAAATATCTGAGTGGTCTATATTCTGGGACAGCATTTGAAAACCTTCGTCACTGTTCACAACTCAACCATTTTTTTAATCTGCGATGAGTATTGTTGCCAGTTGCATTGTTTTCCATTGTAGAGTGTCTGTAACCAGGGCGCATAAAATTCCAGCAAGGCTTCATTCATTACAGATTGAGATGAGAAGGAATTTATTCACTCAGAGGGTAGCAAATCAATGGAATTCTTTAAAACCAGCAGCAGCAGTTCGGAAATTCGGCCCATTGAGTCCGGTCTGCCAATCAATGATATGTGATATTTTTTCAATCCCATTCTCCCAATTTTTACATGTAATGTTCGATGCAGTTTGCAATCAAGAACCTATCGATCTGTTTTCTATATACGCAATGACCTTGCCTCACAGCCTTCTGTGACAACGGATTTCTAACATTCAGCACACTCTGGCAAAATAAGTTTCGCCTTCTCTTGTTTCGCCAGAGTCTTCCCTTTAGTCAAATGCAGTGCTCTCGTATCATATTCTCTCCTGCTAATGGAATAATTTTTAAAATGTCCACTCTGTCCACGCTGTTTAGTATTCTATAAGTTTTAATTAGCTCCCCCTCAACCTTCTAACTTCATCGAGTACAGACCCAAAGTCGCTAAACGTCTTTATACCTTCTCAAAAGTGTATCCTTGCCTTAATATTCTTGTCCTCCCCAGATGAATGATAACATTGCATTTTCCGTTCTAATTGCAGTCAATCAACAAGTTTATTTGAAGCGAAACCTCAAGGAAGATTACATTTGCATTTCAAGTTTCAGATCTTTCTCCCTATTTAGAACATTATCAATGTCTCTGTTCTCTCCAGAAAAGTGAAAGAGCACAGCCTTTTACTCATTGCATTCCATCTATCACTACTTCTACTATTCTGCAAATCTGACTAGATCTTAAAGCAGCCTCCATGGCTCCTCAGTGCAAACTGCTCCTTCAACTATTTTTGTACCACCCGCAAACGTAGACAGATTGGCCTGAGTTCCTTCATAAAGGGCATTACTGTGAAAAATGCAAAGTTGTAGACCTAAAACTGACCTTTGCGAACCAACCATTACCACTACCTTCCAACTTGAAAAGGACACTTTTATCCACAGGCTCTATCTTCTGACAGACAGCCAATCTTCGATCAAACCTGGACCTCGCTTGTCAAACAACGTACTGTTATCTTACTCAGCAGTCTGCTGTGCAGCTACTTATCGAAGGTCTGCTGCAAGTCCAGGAAGATAACATCCACTGGCTATCCTTGACTTAGCTTGCTCGCGACCTTTACAAGGAACTCTGACAGGTTTGCCAGTTATGAACTCCACTGATGAGACAATGCTACATTTGCCCTATTGTACCATGCAGCTCATCGTATTCAGGAATCTCATCCTTCAACAATTCCTTACAGGGGGGCTGGAGAGGTTGGATAATTAAATGCATAGGATTAATAGAAAATGTCCTTTCTCTATGGTAGGGGAGTCTAGAAGTTGAGGGCATCAATATAGGGTGAGAGGAGTAATATACAAATAGACCAAAAGACAATTTTTTTGACTCAGAGTGTGCTACCAGAGGAAGTGGTTGCGGCTAGTACAGTTGCAACATCTGAAATGCATCAGGATGGATGAATATGAAGCGTTTGGAGCGATATGGGCCAGAAGCTGGCAGGAGTGACTAGATTGGATTCGGATATTGGATCGGCATGGACGAGTAGTCCGAAGAACCTGTTTCCATGCTGTCCATCTCAGTGCCTGTATGACTGTATAAGTGATCTTAGTTAATCAGTGAAACAAGGGTTACTTTGTAAAAGCAGGGACTTACAGTGGAGCATTATCTTATGATATCATTGAATTGTGGAATATACTCGTTGGGCGAAATGGCCTAATTCATGTTCTATATCTCCTGGTCTTTACTAAATGATCTTAAGTAAACATGCATAATACTTTTATTCTCGGCTGTCACAAGTTTCCTATATATTGAGATTATTAGATATTTCTCATTACGCAATATTTGATATCTAATTGGCTATTCTCTTATTGGCTCCTTGAATGTCATTAAATAAAACCATTTTATATGCAGCCCAGGTTTCCACTCATTACAGCCCTGATACTCCTTTTTTATTCCGGTGGGGTGGAGACTCCTATCATACACTGGTAATGCATTTCCCTTGCTTCAAGTACATTCAATTTCTGGTCTTAACCATGTTTATAATATCATGATTCATGCATTTAGCAAAGTCTTGCTCACGGTTGCAGCCACTTGCTCTTTCTTCGCTGCACCCAAATACACTCCACGTTTTGAACTTCAGATCTAATTGGCTCTCTCACCAACATATTAACGTCATAGTTTCGTCATAACCTTACGTGACCTTGTTTGGATTTTTGACTCTTCTGCTGAAATCCAGACAACAGTTATATATTCACTTCCCGTCCATGTTCATCCTGCAGCGACATGCTCCTCAACACAATTCGACATATTCGTTCACTTCAGTTGATGCTGTCAATTCAACTGTCTTCTTACAACTGCAGGAAGTGATAGTTTCAGGGATAGTGGGGTTAAAAATTTGAGTAAAGGTCACATAGATACGGGAATGTTCATGGTGGTAAGATGTTACCAAGTTAAGGAGATTTGCTGGAGCTCCAGAATCCGATCAACGAGATCTCAGGCTGTGCATTTGCATCTCCAAATTATTTTCTTGCTAAAATGCATGTTCCAATCAGAAAAATAAAATCAGTGGTTCAAATGATAACATCTGTCAGGTTCCACAACACATTCACGTTCCCATCCTGCAAGCTCTGTAACTCCAGCAACTATAAACTCCTGCAGGATCGACGTCTCTTTCAACATATGTACCATCCACCAGGCTCTGCAATCCTCCTATGTCTATCATTAGGACCGGATACTACAACTCTTATTTCCTCTCAAATGATCCCCACAAGTGCTTGAGAGAGTGACGGAGATTAGAAAGATAAGGAGCATTAGCAATGCTGGAGGGTTTTGCAGACCTTAGGAGTTTTTCTGCAGAAAAAGGAGGCTTCAGTAACTTTTACGGTTCATGGTGATCAAGGAGGGTGGAGCGGGAGAAATGAATTTAGGGACATTCCAAGTTTTCGTAGTATGGATTTCTTTTGGGGACTGAATTCGTTTACAGAGTTAGGTAGGGTTTAAGTATTGGATGATTTCATACGAAGAGAAGAATTGCTATAACAGGACGTTGATTCATCAAATTGGGAAGTATGGAGTCTGCACGAAATTTCAAACTTGGGAAGAGTTTTCTGCAATGGAAGGAATTGCGGAGGCATCAATTGTCTCATCTAAAGCAGATGACCCAAGTTGGGAGGGCTGTTGCTGCTGGAGATGATATCAAAGGGAGGAAGGATCGTAAAGCCACAGGAAGTCATATAACTGTGCAGAGGTGTAGGGTCGGCCAGAGTTCATGCAGATGGGGTGGATGGGAGTGATAAAGCAGTTTACAGGGATAATAATGTTTGTCGGACAGGGTTGGTGTACGCAATCAGGGAGTGTTTCATGAAACAGAGCTGATTACAGAGATAAAAACAGTTGTGCCGACCGGAGTAAGAAATAGACAAATGGAGGATAGTCATCAATAATGATGGTTATAAATACAGGAAGAATTAGCTTCTGGAGGTTACTTAGATATGGAGACTATGGAATCTTGAAGATTTTCCCGGAGATAGGGACAGCATCTTTGGTTTCATAATTAAGGGAACCTTGCACAAACAGGCGGATGTTCCTGTGGTAAGTACGGTTGAAGAGGAGGCAGACGTTTCCACAGATACGGGAGAGAGTGAGATATTGTATGGAGGCCAGTCGAAGAATGCGGAGACTGGAGGAGCTTACATTACCAGGGTGGGTGATAGCGACTGATAGATGTTACAGTGATAGTGAGTCTTCTCGGAAACTGTTTACAGAAGTCACATACATTGGTCAAGCTTCGACAGATCGAGAGTATTACAGGGTCCAAAGAGGACGACACAGATCGAGATGATTGTAATGTGTCCAGAGACTGATGGTGTTTTTGGGACTGAACGAGATTATGTCGGAAGGGGGGGGGGGGGTGCAGTAGGATCTGCAGCAGTTTATGGATACTGGAGTAGATAGAGTAGATTACTGAGACAGAGCGGTTTCTCTAGTCGAATTTGTTGCAGACAGTGAGGGTTGTGCGGCCTGGAAAAGTCAAAGATGGGGAGGGTTTTTGGTCAAGAAGAGATTACACAAATAGGAACATTGGAAGAGACTGAAGTAGTTTTCATGAAGAAGGTTACACAGTTAAGGAGGAATATCGTGACTGAAGATAAGTTCACAGTCATGGAAGATTGGTTTGGTAGTAGGAGCTCCAGGATAGGAACTGCGGTAAGGGTTTATAAGGAAAGGATAGGTTGTATTTCTTGAATAAGATTACACTGATGCGGACAGTGTTACGGAGAGTCAAAGTGACTCTCGAGGAGGTCACAGCGAACATGTTATGGGGAGTGGAGGAGATTGGAGGCACAGGGTAGTCGGTAGGTCTGGGACGAGCTTATACAGATCATCCGTGTTGGAGGGCTACAGGTAGCTTACCACAATGAGATTTATCAAGACATGATTACGTATTTGACACAGAGCAGATTTGAGGACATAACTGTCAAAGTTGAGACGATCCAGGTGAGCGTTTGCACATATATAAATGGTTCGAGGAGGACCAGTAGATAACAATGATTAAGAGTGTTGTAACGAATGACGAAAGTTACAGTCATAAGAAAAATTGGAAGGACAGGAAGAGGTGGCAGTCAAATAAAACTTTGTGACGACTGTCAGAGCTGACATCGGCAAGGCTGTAGCATTTTACAGAGATAACGTGAATATTGAGGAAAAGGCAAAAATAGGTGACAGGACTTTCGGAAGATCTGAATGGAATCTTCAGCGTGTGGAAGAGGCCATCGTGTGGAAGAGAATCCCAGCCAGGCACAGCCCTCAACATATCCACATAATCCTGCATTTCTCAAAAGAAACTCACCTGGCCTGTACATCCTGAGCACGATGGCCAATCCACATATTTGCACATTCTTGGACTGTGGTGGAAAATAAGAGCAATCAGATGAAATTAGCAGAGGCATGGTAGACTTGCGCAGTCGACAAAGGCTTTCGCCCAAGACTGGATTGGAGCCCAGCTCCTAGGGCTGCGAGGATGAAGGGCGGACCACTGAGCCAATGTCCCATCATGTATCTGATGAACCAGAGAATTCAGACATTGTAAAAGAACGCAAAGTTCCCGAGAGTTATCAGAACAGGAGGAGGTAGTTAGGAACAGGAGAAGGTGACATAGATGGTGAACATTGGAGACACTGGAAATTTAAAGGACAATAGGTACGGCTGTGGAGTCTCTCGACAAATGCAGGGTTTGGAAGAGTAGTCGAGACTGGGGATGTTAGCAATACACTGTCCTGTAGAACTTGCCTGAGGTTACTGGGTCAGCAAGGAATGTATGGGTTGTCTGGGGTTAGAGACAGTGGTAGTTGAATGGAATGCAAGTTTTTAAATCAATCAAGTGGATGTTAAAGCCACAGATGTTTTTGTGACGACAGGATGCTCGAGAGCGAAGAAGGCAAACAGTGACTGGAGATGGTCAGAGGTAAGGAGCATTACAGTGATGGGAAGTGTAACGGAGATTGAGAAGTTTGTAGGGAGAGGGTAACGTTGACGTGCGGAGCGCTCAAAGAGTTTCAGAATGTTGCACAAAGCGAGGGTTGTCACGAAAGGCTGTAGAAAATGGAGGCCTTTCTACTGATGAAGAGGAGTGAATGGATGATAGAAAATGATATACTGGGAATTCAGAAACAGTGAGCTCGCCGAAGAGGGAATGGCAAAGGCAGGAATTCTAATAACAACTGAACAAGTGATGTTGCAAGTTTGATAGCAAAAGAACAGTGCAATAAAAAAGGCGAAGCACTTCGAAACTGCAAAGTGTGCAAGTGGGTCCTTATAAACGATGGGCAAATAAGGCCATTAAATAGCCTTGGCAGAACAATGAATAAAAAGTCACAAGGTATTCGATAAGTATAGCTAAACTAAGAGGATTCACAGATAAAGGTTGTTTCCTGTTCAGCATTCAAAAAGGAGAAAGGCATTGCAGCCAGAGAATTCAGTTGGGATGTTGAGTTTCCAGATCATGTGAGGATTAATAACGAGTAGGTATTATGCGTATTCGCTGACATAAATTTGAAGGCATCTCCAGTGCACTACGAAATGTGTCCCTCAATGCTACGTGAGGGAAGGAGGAGGTTTTTGGGGCGCTGTCATATCTATTAAATAAGTTGCTGGCCACAGCTGGAGTGCAGAAGGACTGACGGTTCGCAAACGCGGTGCCGTTTTTCAAGAAGAACAGGAGTGATGGACCAGGTAATTACTGAGGAAGGTGCTGTTTGAAGAATTCTGTCGAGCTTTTCTTTTTAAAATGGTTTATAAAAATACTGTTGAGGGCAGTGCAGATGATGTATTTTACCTCGTCTTCATGAAGGTCTTTGAAAAGGTCCCAAATGGAATGATTGTACAAAAGGGAGGAGCCCATGGGATCCAAGGCGAGTCGGTAAATTGGATCCAAAATTGCTGTTTGATATCCTTTCACCAACGGTGTCCCACAGGGATCTCTGCATAAGCCATTGGTATTTACTCTGGACCATAGTAACTTGGACGTGAAACCTGAAGCTCCAATTAGTATGTTTGCAGATAACATGAAAGTTGGGGTTGTTATCCACAGTGAGGCAGATGGTCTCAGGCTACAGTCTAATATCGATCAGATGATAAACGCAGCAGGGTAATGGTAAGTGAAGTTTAATTCTAATCAATTTGAGGTAATGAGTGTTGGTAAATCTAATCAGCAAAGGGCGGAAATAGTAAACTGTAGGTCACTGGCGGGTACTGCAGAACAAAGGAATCTTGGTGAAATGTTCACAGGATACTGAAGGTTCTGATGTAAATTTGCTGCCTGAGCTCGAGATTTCGTGTTCACATGTTTCGTTGCCATACTTGGAAACACCATCAATGAGCCAAAAGTGGAGCACGGGTGTTAGTGCCACGCTTTCAATCTATGTTTTCACTTTTCATTCGTTTGGTGATTTCATTTGGTGTGGTGATGTCAATTCTTGTGGTGATGTCCTCTCCTGTTCTTTTTTCGGAGTCTAATCCAATGTGCTTGTTGAGAGAATGCCTGTTGGCATGCCATATTGATATGAATTCTCTGTGCATGTCCCTGATTGGCTTGTCCTCAGATGGATGTGGTCACAGTCGAAGTGATGTCCTTCTTCATCTGTATTTAAGGATCTTAGTGAGATTGTGTCATGTCCTTTTGTGGCTAGTTGATGGTAATGTACCCTGGTGGCTAGTTTTCATCCTGTTTGTCCAATGTAATGTTTGTTACAATTCTTGCGAGGTATTTTGTAATTTTCACGAGTTTGCTTGTCGAATGCATATTGCCTTTCAATTCATTAGCTTCTGTTTCAGTTTGGTGGATAGTTTGTGAGTTACTATGATGCCAAGAGGCCTCAGTAGTCTGGCAGTTATTTATATCATTCCACAGATGTAGGGGAGAGTGACAAACGTTTTCTGGATGCGATTTGCTTGTTTGTGTGTTGCAGAGAAATCCGTGGATAGTGTTCATTGGACAATATTTTCCACAATCTGAAAGAGCAAGTAAAACAGGAAATGATAAAACCCCAGGAAATGATCGAACCAGAGGAAATGACGTCGCCAACCGAAGCGAGTCTAAATACATAAATATAAAGCTGATTACCACCACCAGTGTTTGACCCGAGGGGAACTGATTATTGTTACCTACATTGTGATGCAATATCTAAAAGCAAAACTTGCACACCAGCGAGCAAACTTGGATCCAGAACTTCAACTGTGCGTCAAACCTTCGAGAAATTCGCTAATCCCTGAAGACGTCAACACAGTTAGACAGGTTGTGGAAGGTATCTGAATTGGGGACAGGGCTGGGATTCTAATTCTGTTGGGGCGAGTTGCTAGAGATACTGGAGAAGAGTTAAACTGGTCTGACAGGGCTGTGTGACATGAAACAGCTGTGATGATCAAAAGAAGGTGGAGTTTTTTCATTGAGGTTGTACGATAAGTTGGGGTTCAACTATCTGACCACGGTACAGTGCTCCAGAATAATGTACTGCCAAATAAAGCTGTTGGCTTGTCACCTGCTGCCCTGTGATTTTTGACAGGCGTTCAAGAGAGGAACTTAGCAAGACAACACACGCTAGAGCACTGAAGGATATGAGGGAAATTGATGAATTCAATTGCATTTGTTTCAATGCAACGGGCCTGACAGGGCAGCAATAGGAACTCAGGGCATGAATAGGAATTCTATGGATATTATGAAGCACAGCTGAGTAAGGTCAGCACTGACAGTTCAATTTCCCAAGACACTGATGTTACTGGAAGGATAGAAATGGAGACAAGATTGGGAAAACAAAACAAGGGAACTAAGAGAAAATATTCCTGCGGGATTTCCCAGGGAATCTTCATTACTGGAATGAAAAAATAAGATTAGGTCAAGATGCAATTCTGCGACTGACCCCTCATAAACATTGGGAGATTGAGATGCAAATTTATCGGAGATCTCAGCCATCAGGAAGAAAAATAGGACTATCATCGTACTGTTTTTGTGTAATCTTTCCAATCCTAGACGATCAGAGCGACAATATGAAGCATTTCGAGGGGAGAAATTTGCCAAGTGTATTCCAGGCAACTTTCGATCAATATGTAAATGGCCCGACAGGTGAAAGGGGAAACTGAATTCCCTTTGGGAAAAAAGGTCCGCAAATACTGATGTGTTAATGGTTGAGCAATTTGGTAAAGTTTCTACGATCCTATTAATTTACAAATATCTGTGGAAAAGGAGAGGGGTAGTCCAAAAGTGGAAGTAATAAAATAGGAGAACACCAATCTTGATAGTATTCGTCATGAACTTTCAAAAGATGTTTGTGGAAGCTATTTCAGTAAAAGTGAAGTTTGACACGTGGAAATCGTGAACGCAAAAAGGGGACATGAAGTATCTTTGAGAGAAAAGTTTAAGGCACATCCAAAGAGATTTTGCAAGTAAATTGAGAACAAAGACATAATTGGGAGAAGATAGGGGCCCTCAAAGATCAATGCGGCCATCGATATCTGGAACTATGGAGGATCTGTATGATCCAAAACAAGTATTTCACTTCACATGTTACTGTGGAGAATTACAAGGGAAGTCAGGGAACGAAACAACGATTGGTTAGACCACTCTTGGGATATTGTATGCAACTCAGGGCTCCGGGCAGAGAATTGTATTGTTGAAATTCACAGGTTTAAGAAAAGTTACAGAAGATGTTGCCAGGTTCGGAGAGTTTGAGGTGCATGGAGAACCTGAATAGTCTTGGAATATTTTCACTGAAGCGTCGCAGGGTGAGAGGTGACCTCACAGAGGTTTATGAAAGCATGAGAAGCATCGATAGGATAAAGAAAGAAGGTATTTTCCCATGTATTTGTAAATACACAACTAGAGGGCATGGGCTTAATTTAAGAGAGAAAAATTTGAAATGGATTTAAGGTTTATTTTTCTTGCAGACAGTGATATATGTAAGGAAACAGTTGAAAAAGCAGGCAGCGGACACTAATGTAATTGCAACATTTAAAAGGCATTTGGATGAGTGGATGAATAGTAAGGATTTAGAGCCATGTGTGACAAACGCTAGCAACAGAGATTAGATTTATCTGGATTATCTGATCGGCATGAACGATTTGGACCAATGGGTATCTTTCCCTTTTGTACAAGTTTATGACTTTAAAAACCGCCATATTTTAAGAAGAGGTGTTGATGAAGGTATTATGACACAAAGGTAGTAAAGTCCCTAAGACCTGATCAAGTATATCACATAAATTGTACGAAAATAGGGAAGAGATTGATTGACGAGCCCCTGGCAGACATGTTTGTACATTGACACCAATGAGTGATGTGCTGGAAAACTGGAGGGTGGCATGGTGGACAGTGAAGAAGGCTTCTTAAGATTACAAAATACAATTGATGGAATCGGTGTATGGGTTTAAATTGAAAGTGGAGTTCAATGTGGATAAATGTGAGGACTTGCATTTTGGTACAGCAAACGAATGCAGACATTATACACTTAAAGTTAAGGCCATTCGATTTGTTGTCGGGCAGAGGAACTTCAGCCACATAATTCTTTGACCTTTGCATTTCTGAGAGATAGGTTGGTTAAAAAAAGGCCATGGAACACTTGTCTTCGGTGCTCAGTCCTTTGAGTACAGGATTTAGGAAGTCATATTGAGTGTTTCCAGGAGTGTAGTGAGGCGTGTCCTGGAATATTGTGTCCAGTTCTGTTCACCCAGTTATTTGAATGATGTCATTAATCTTGACAATTTTCAGCTCTCTATGCTGGGCATGGAAATTTTCACTTATACTGAAAGACTGGAGAGGCTGAGACGTTTATCACTGGTGCCTGGAGGTTGAGAGGCGACCTCATAGGAGCCTTGTAAAATAATGGGGGCTATAGATACAGTAAATTGTAATTTTATTTTCCCGAAGATGGGAACGTTTCGAGACCAGTAGTCGTATATTTCAGTTTAGAGGAGAGACACGTACATACAAAGACGTGGCAAAGGTTTGGAAGTGTATGGGCCCAGGAAGGGGCAGCTGTGTGGAGCTAATATTTCGATTATGGTAGGCGTCATCCAAAGGGTCAGTTCGCGTTTTGTATGACTATGACTAAGAACATAATGCATTTTTGAACAATATTGAGACATTGCAAGGGAACTAAATGCAAATTAACTTGACGACAACTGTGTGTAAATTGTTGCAAGAGATTCTCTGGTCAGGACTGACACACATCTGGACAGGGAAGGATTGGTTATGGATCGTCAGCACGTCTTTATTAATGCAAATTCGTGTCTCACAAACTTGATTGAGTTTATTTAAGACGTGACCAAAAAGATTGACTAATGCACTGCAATGACTTCTTTAATGACTTCAGCAAGGCCTTTGACAGGGCTTAGCATAGAATACACAGAAGCTAGTTAATATTAGATAGGATCAGGAAGATCTAGACAACTGGATACAGAATTGTCTTCATTATAGGAAAAGGAGAGTGGAGGTTTAGTGCTGTTGTTCAGACGGGAGGCATGTGACAAGCGGTATAGAGTAATGTTCTGGTCTGTTTCCACTGATGTGTATCATCTACAGTAACAATTTTGGTGAAAGGATAGGAGGCACTACTAATATTTTTGTGGGCTACCAAACATGAGTGGGCAGTGAACACAGTTTACAGAAGGGATCATGATCAACCGTATATTCGGCCAAGGACAGAATATGGAGTTTAATTCAGGTGTTAGATGCTGTTAAGACAAACCAGGAAGGACTAACATAGTTAATGGTAGTGCCCTGGGCAACATTGTCGAATGGACAGAGAAAGCAATTGCCATTGCAATTTACTTTGGAAATGATATCACATGTGGATAGTGAAATGAAAGCGGTATTTGGCACACATGACTTTTTTGCTCAGAGTTTTGAGTACCTGGAGGTATTTCTAACATTATCCTGAATAGATCCCTTTGGCAAGGAGGCCGACAGGTTGCCATTATAATGGTTTATATATCGATGCAGGACATGCAGAAAGGGACTAGTCAAGGGTCGGCTGGTCCAAAACAGAATGTAAAACCTTGAATGAGAAAGCAAAGATTTAAATAGGGGCGTGACGTGCAATATATTCCACAGAGAAAAGTACGTATATGGAAGGAACTGCTCGGCGAAATAGTAAAAAAAACAAACAAATTCCAAGATATAAAAGACATTTGAACAGGTGCACAGAGAGGAGAAAGTTCGAAGCCAAACGCAGGAAAATCCAACTCATTCAGTTTACTAAACCTTGTCAGCATGGGAAAGTTGGGCCAAACGATCTTTTTCAGTACATCATGGCTCCATGCATCCAGGTACTGGAGACGGAGTCTACCGAGATAAGGTAGGTTTTAGAAACTGAACCTAGTTACAGAGAGAGGGACGGTCGTCAAGATTGGATCATTTATCAAATACATAGAGGCATTCTAGAGCGGGGAGGGGTTTCCAGAGATTGGGGCTGTTACAGGAGTTCGAATAATTGAAGACACTGCTCCACAAGATGTGTCATCAATACAGTGCTGGAGAGACTACACAGAACAGAAAGATACCACCCTCTCGTAGCAGGCCTGCTTTAATCTCTGTTGTTCTGATCTTTCCAAAGTGAACATACGTTTGGATTGAGAACTGAATTACCTATACTGTCTTTGCACAACAAAGCGTAGTGTGAGTTTGGTGAATGAGCTTTGGAAATGTCTGTATTTTTTCCCACACCCCCTCCAAACAAATAGCATCTATGGCATGTCATGTACCCCCATGTTTTGGAGACCAAACTTTGTTCTCTCCTCTGTGTACTGAGAGTGAATTTACCTACTGCATGATTTTGAAAAAAGTGTGCAGACCTCCCCACTCGTTCGTTGAAGGCAAACATATCATATATCTTGTTGATCACTCTATCAGCCAGCACAACCACCTTAATGTCCAATAGAACTAAACTTCCAGATCTCTCTGTTCATCAACTTTTCCCATGGCTCGTCAGTTTACAGAATGGTTTTCTCCAGAATTATACTTCCTAAAATGCATCGCCTCACATTTGCCCGAATTGAACTCCATCGGCTACTTCTCTGCCAAACTCTCCAGTCTATCTAAATTCTCCTGTATACTTTGACAATCTGCCGTATTTCTGTTACGCTACCGATCCTCATGTCATCTTCAAACATGCTGACTGTACCAACAGTGCTATCTTCAAGATGATTTATGTGTATCATAACGAGCAGTGGCCCCAGCATTGATCCCGGTGGAACATCACTGATCATCTTTCTCCATTTCACGAAGAACCCTTCAATTCCTACTCGCTGTCTCCTGTTGCTCAAGCAGTTGTTTATCCACCTATCCAGAACACACTTCACACCGTGTGTCTTCACTTTCTGAATTAGTTTACCCTGGGAAACCTGATCAAACGCCTGAGTAAAGTCCATGCATAAACTGCATCCACAGCCATTTTTTCTTCGATAATGTTGCTCACTTCCTCAAAGAACTCTATTAAGTTGGTAAGGTAAGATCTCTACCGCACAATATCATTGTGCCTGTCACTGATACGCCCAGTATTTTGCAAATATACATAGCTATTATCCATCAGTACCTGTTCCAGCAACTTTCCCGCGACTGACATCAGGCTCATTGCTATGCAGTTAACTGGAATACCCCTACTGTCTTTCTTGTACAGCGGGACCACATGAACAACTTGCCCGTCTTCCAGTTCTTCGTGTGTGTTTAAGGATGCGACAATATTTGTCATGCACACAGCTATTACTCTCTAGACACCGTCAGTTACATGGGACAGATCACATCCTGACCAGACGATGTGGCTAAGTTTATATCTTTTCACCGACTCAGCACATCTGCCCTGCAAATGACAACATGATTCAGATTTATCAACCTTTTATCTCTAATCTTAACTTTCATGATGTCCCCTGATTCAGTGAACACTTATACAAAGTAATCATTGAGAATCTCAGCCATTGTCTCAAGTTCAACACAAAACCTTCCTTCCTTATCCTTTAGTGGACCAACACTTTTTCTCATGACCGTGTTGCTTCTTAAAGATAAATAAAAGGCCTTGAGATTCTCCTTAATTCTGCTTAATAAAGTTATTTAATGGCTCATTTTCACCCGCTTGTATCCTCAGTTCACATTGGACATGCTCGGCCGACATACCTCAAAGATGCATTCTGTTCTTAGCTGCCTGGTCATTGCATTTGCGTCCCTCTTCTTCTTGGATCGTCACACGATTTCTCCTGTCATCCACGTTTCATGAATCTTGCCTCTCCTATCACTTTTGGTAAAACTATATTTGAACGCTTCCCACATATCAAATATGGACTTCCCTTCAAATAGCTGCTCCGAATCCACATTTCGAAGCGCCTCCAAATTTGGATGCAATTGATCTTCGCCCTGTTTAGCACTCTTTCCTTAGGACCTCTGTCAACTTGCTGTACGTGTATTCTAAACCTAACAGAATTTTTTCCGCTATTCCAGAAGAACTTGTGCGAACTGGTCTGGCTCATTCCTCAACATCAGGCCCAATATGGCCCCTTCCCTCATTGGACCATTGACATTCTGCTCTCGAAAAATGTACTGTACGCTCCTTTTATATTTTGCCCTTTCCAAACATCTGACATAAATGTTTCCCAGTCAAAGATGAAAAAATTCAAATCTTTCCTGTAATAGTGCCTCAATGATGTTACTGCATCCTTCTTATTTCTCTGCACCACGCATATTGTCTCATTGGTCAACCCCTTCATTGTTCCCTCATTTTGCACAGCCTTGATATTATCCCGGATCAGCAATGCAACTTCTCCACCCATTTTATTTCCCTCTCTGTCCTGTCTGTATCCTGGAAAATTTCGTTGCCAATCATGCCTTCCTTAAACAAGTCTATGTGATTGCGATAACGTCATACACGCAGGCTCCAATGCAAAGCCTAAGTTCATCTGCATTGCCCACAATACGCCTTTCATTAACGTGTATACACTTCAGAATAACAGTTCGTTTGCATTCATCGACGCTCTGCCTACCCTTCTGTTTGGTAATGTTATCTTCATATGATCCTAACTATTTCTCGTTTTCACTTCACAGTCGAATAGATTTCTCTTCTGGTTCCATGTTGTACCATTGTTCAATGTCTGTAAAGAAACACCTGGGAACTATAGTACTAAAGGCAAGATCTGTCCTGAATACCTTGCTTGAGGACAAGGAAAAAGATATGCATGCTTTTGGAAAACAGGGTTTGACTCCGAGTATTGTTTTGGGATTGAGAGTTCATGACTCGCAAATGCTTCAGATGTATTGAATGGAAGTGACTAGGAACGTTGACGAGGGCACGTCGGCAATAAAATTCTACATGGATTTCAGTCAGTGTTTTGATATGTCTCCACGTGATAAGCTGCTCTGGAAGGTCAGATCACATGGAATGCAGGATAAGCCAGCAAGTTGGATACACGATTGGTTGATGACATGGAGCAGAGTGCAGTATTGGAAGGGGTGGAGGCCTGTGACGAATGTGGTTCCTCAGAGTTCGGTGTTTGGGCCAGTGCTGTTTGATGTCGATATCAATGATTCAGGTGAAAATGTGCAAGGTATGATTAGTTAGTTTGCAGATGATACTAAAATAGGCAGTATTGTAGACAGTGAGGAAGGTTCTCAGTGAAGCAGGAACTTCACCAGATGTAAAGGTTTCCTCTGAAATAGACAATAAAGTTTAATATACATAACTGAAGGGTGTCGCATTTTGGAAGGAGTTTCAAACCAAGGGAGAAGTTTCATGGTGAATAGCAGGGAGTTAATTAGGGTGGTGGAACTGAAGGACCTTGGTGTTCAGTCTCACATTTCTCTGAAAGTGGAGTCAAAGGTAGAATGGACGGTGATGAACGCTTTTGGCACACAGTCCTTCATCTGGCATGGCATTGGGTAAAGAAGACGGGAAGTGATTTTTCAGTTTTCCAAAACGTTGGTGAGATCACACTTCGAATACTAGAAAGAGTGCAGAAGAAATGTGACTCGGAATCAGTGGTCTGATTTATGGAGAGACGTTGGACAATTTAGAACATATTTCTTGAGAGCATAGGGAAATGAGGCAGGACCCATTCAGATGCACAAGATCATGACAGACAAGCCTTGGGCGTATGTAGTCAGACATCTTTCTAGCACTGGGGACTGGAGGACGAGTGGGCATCATTTGAAGGTTAGAGAGAAATGATTAAAAGGGGAACGACGGAGGAACATATTTACACATTGGGTGGTACACTTATGGAATAAGTTGCAAGCTGAAGTGGATGAAGCAGCTGCATTCACAATATTTAAATGGCATTTGAATGAACACTTAGCTAGGTCTAGACCAGCTTGGACCAAAGGCTCTATCTATGACCTGCAGGTCTCTAAAACGCTAAGATTATGTACTCCAGATACAGTCTCACTAAGACCTCATGCAGCTGTAGTATCTTTTCCTTATCTTTCCAACATTTCCTTTATCATATTTGCCAACATTCCAACTTTCTGCCTGTTCAGCTGGTACAGTAATAGCCGCCAGTGGGCTGAATGACCTCCTGCTATCCTTCTGAACCAGGCACATTGGGGCATAAATGCTTCTTCTAGTCATTGAGCAGCAGTGTCAATGCTCTGAATGATGTTTCAACATTGTGAAAAAAATATATAACAGGTCTCTTAAAACTAGAAGCAGGATTACACAAAGTCAAAGAACAATAAATATTGTTACCCGTCCAAAATTCCAGCAATTGGCACATATTACGTAAATTCTTTCATATCGTATAATGATCTAGATGTATTGTGAAATTTTAAAGTTAACACTTTATTGCCATGAATTCTTCTATCAACTGACATCATATTTGCCCCGTCCTCTGCATAATAAAAGTTGTCTCAAAGGTCAATTTTAAATCGTTCCCCTCCACATCTGGACTTGCCCTTCCCAGCGAAAAGACCGTGTCTGTGGCCCACATCATTTCCCTTCGTGGATTTATAAACGCCTATAGCTACCAACACCCACATCCTCAAGAGAATTCATACTCTCAACTAAAAATATTTCAATTCTCTTTATTCCTGATGAAGGGCTTTTGCCCCAAACGACGATTTCGAATCTCCTTGGATGCTGTCTGAACTGCTGTGCTCATCCAGCGCCACTAATACAGAATCTGGTTTCCAGCATCTGCAGATATTGTTTTTTCCTCATTGTTTGGAACCCATCTATCCTTGTCCTGAGCCTTAGGAGTGGCCAACTCGCGGTAACTCCTCTCAATTACCCCCTCAGCCTCGCAAATGACACGTAGTTCATCCATCTCCAGCTGCAAATCCCTAACACGTTTTTCAAGGAGCTGGAGGTGGGTGCACTTCCCACAGATGTAACCAGCGGAGACGTGTGCCTTGTCTCCCACCTGCCACATTGTGCAGGAGAAGCAAGCAACTGCCCGAGCATCCATACCCCACTTATCTGAACACCCACTCAGTACTAAATTAGAAAGCTTAGTCCAAGTTGCTATAAAATTAATAACAAACTTATATTCAATATAGGAAGTTGAGAATGAACATGACCTTATTAACTAGGTTAGAGGAGGAGGTCAGGGGGAGACAGTACAGTTGTAGAGTCTCGGGCTTAGCCGCCTTGCTGATATATATGGTCACTGCTTTCCTTCCCTACTGCCCCTCTGGTCCTCCTCGATAATCAGTGGGAAATTGAAAAACATTGAAAGGGACATTCCAGTTATCTATAATCATAAATTTGCGTTGACAGGGATTTTTAGTTTTTCAAAGATAGATTGGGACGATAGATTGCTAAGAGCTTGGATGAAAAGAAATATTTTAAGTGTGTAGGTGATGTTTTCTTTCTGATTCATTTTCTAAAGTATGGCATGGCGGCTCAGTGCTTCGCACTGCTGCCTCACAATGTCAGTGACCCGCGTTCGATTCCAGTCTCGGGAGACTGCGGAGTTTGCACGTTCTCCCTGCTTCTGTGTGGGCTACTTCTGCGTGCTCCAGTTTCCTCCCACGATCTTAACATGATGAGATTACAGTGTGGAAACAGGCCCTTTGGCCCAACAAGTCCACACCGCCCCACCGGAGCACAACCCACCAAGACTCATTCCCCTCCATTTACCCCATTCACCTAACACTATGGGCAATTTAGCATGGTCAATTCGCCTAACCTGCACATTTTTGGATTGGGGGAGGAAACCGGAGCACCCAGAGGAACGCCACGCAGACGGGAGAATGTGCAAACTCCACACAGAGAGTCGCCTGAGGCGGGAATTGAACATGCATCTCTGGCGGTGTGAGGCTGCAGTGGTAAACACTGGGTCACCCATAATTTATTATCATAAATTAGCCATGCAAAATTGCCGACGGTCTTCAGGGATGTGTAGGACAAGTGCGTTAGTCAGTGTCAAAAATAAGGTAGGGGATTTTGTCGGGGTAGATTTGTTGTGCCGCAGGGCCAGCTTCTATGCTGTAGGGATCCTAATTCTATGCAAATTCACCGACGAGACAAGGAGTAAAGTTTGACTTTCTGTTTGTAACTAAGGCAGAGCAATTGACCTCGATGTCAGTGAAGGAGCACTTTGGGACCAGAGATCATAATTCCTTTGGTTTAAAATAGTCATAGAAAAGAATAGACCGGATCTAAAAGCTAAAGCTCTAAATTTGGACGAGGGCCAATGTTGTAGGTACAAGGCATGAACTATCAATATTGATTGCCATGGCTATTCAGAGATAAAGGGACGGCTGCAAAGTTCGAACATAGGAACATAAGGATAGTATCAGGAGTGAATCATCAGGCATCTCAAGCCCTCTTCACCTTTCATAATATCATTTCACGCCCTCCGCTATCGGTTCTAATTCCTACACGGGGAAAAATGCGTCTCAAGAAAGTCGCCTCAACCACTTCACTGGGCAGAAAACTCCACTGATTCACGGCCCATTGATTGTCGAAATTTCTCCTCGAATCAGTCCAAAATCTGCACGCTTGATTTTGACGCTATGGTCTCTCGATCACCAACCTCCCTGTTTCTATGTTTTTTTGGAAAATCGACTTGCCTTCTTCGAATTTCTAATGAGTACATTCCCAGACTACTCATAAGTCAAATCTCTCAATTGCAGAATCAACGAAGTGAGCCACCTCTGCATCCCCGCCAGTGACAGTATATCCTTTCTCAACAAGGAGACAAAGTGAACAGAGTCCTCCAGGTGTGGGCTCACCAACACCCTATACAACTGAAGCATCACCTCTTTGTTTTTAAACTGCATCTCTGTCGTAAGAAAGGACAACATTCCATTTGCTGACCTCCCTGCTACTCTTGCAAACAAAAGTCTTGCGATTCATGCACAAGGACACACAAGAGTCCCTGAACAGCAACATGGTGAATTTTTCACCATTTCAATAATAGTCCATTTTGCTGTTATTCCTACCAAAATAGATGACCCCACATTTACCAACATTGTACGGAACCTTGCCTGCTCATTTAACCTATCTATATCCCTCTGCAGACTTCCAGTGTTCTCTGCACACTTCGCACTATTATTCATTTTCGTGCCGTCTCACACTCCAGACACTCGACACTCGGTCACTAAAAGCAAATCATTTCTGTAAGTTGTAAACAATTGTAAACCCAACACTGATCCCTGAGGCACACCACTAACCACTAATCGCCATCCAAGAAAAAATCTTTGATTTCTGTTAGTGAACCAATCGTCTATGCTCATCCATTGCCTGTACCACCATGTACCTTTCACTGATGCAGCAATGTCACGTTTACAATGATGTGGATGAGGCAGACTGGGATAAGCAATGTTCAAAATCACCCAACTCCAGCTTATAGACCAACAGGTTTATTTGGAACCATTAGCTTTCAGAGCGCTGTTCTTTCATCAATTGTGTGTGGACGATAAGATCACAAGACACAGGATTTTAAGTAGACAATGACAATTTCACAACGTGATATATTCAACAAACCGGGATTTTGAAATAATTTATCTTTTAGAATGAGCTGCATGTTTCGGGTCATTAATATGCAAATCACAGAACTTCCTTTAAGTCAGGTTCTCGAGGTAACATAAGGTTTTATAAATAAATACAACATCTCAGCTCAGACAATGCATTAAAGGTGTCGGTTCATCGTCTGTCTGTGACGTCATCTGTGTCAGAATGGTTCAACATCCAATGTGGAATTTTTATAAAAATGGCTGCCTGCATTGACTGCCTGTACACTGTATATTTTTTTCCACAAAGTAGAATGTGTATGCAAACATGATTCTGAAAATACAAATTCATCCCGTAGACATGTGTGCGCGTGTGTTGCACTCACGCATGAGACAGCATGTGAGTGTGTGACCATGACTGTGAGAGCACGTGAGAGAGTGTGTGCTTGAGAGTGTGAAAACTTGGGGAAGTGTGTGATTGTGATGGAGTATAAACCTGTGAGAGGGGGTGTATATGGGTATGAGTGTATGGGGTACATGTATGTGTGTCTGTTAGAGAGAGAGAGAGAGGGTCTGCGTGAGTGTGTGAGTATGTAAGAATGTGTGTGCTTGTGTGTGTGTTTGTGGGAGTGCGCAAGAGAGAGTATAGAGAGTGGAATGGGGTCATCTGTAGAGTCCCCATGTAAACCCACCATGTACACAGCAGGAACTCATGTGACTCGGACAATATCGTCTGCCTCAAATTCAATCTTGTGTTCATGTCACACGCCAGGTAACCCCACTAAACGCACACAAGCACACATACGCACAATCTTACATATAAGCACGCAGACCCTCCATCTCATACGAACACACATGCACGCCCTCACACTCAAGCACACACACGCACATCCGCTTATTGGGTTATGCTAAATCAAAACCCCACACAGAATATACTGAACTTTCACACATGCAAGCACACACTCTGTCACATGCTCTCACACGTACATGCTCTCTTTCTCTCCCTCTCTCAAACACACATGCACGCACACTTTCGCACAAGTTTATGTGGTGAATTTGTATTTGCAGAATTACATTTGCAGATATATTCTATTTTGTGTAAAAATGTACAAGGTACAGGCAGTCAATGCAGGCAGCAAATGCATGTAATACTTTGTAAATTCCACTTTGGTAATCGAACTAGTCTGATTCAAGATTGGGATGCAGACGAGACCTCACAAATTTAATGCATTGTCTGAGCTAAGATGTCATATTTTATTATAAAACCTTAAGCGATCACAAGAAGTTGTCAGAAAATAAGTTCTGGGATTTAAATATTAATGAACCAAAACATGCAACCCGTCCGAAAAGACGAAAGACTCAAAACTGCAGGTTTGTTCAATATCTCACAGTCTGACATTTTAATCTCCAGGTATTAATTCTGTGTCTTAGATATTATGCTCCACACCGCTTGATCAAGAAGCAGTGCTCCGAAAGCTACTGTTTCCAAATAAATCTAATGGACTATAACAAAATGTTGAGTGAATTATAGCCTTATCGATTGACTGTTGGAAACCAGATCTACCAACTCTATCGGTTCCCTAGTTCTCTATCGCTCATTTAATGTATGCAAATCACTTTAATACATTAGGTAAACTGTTTTTCATGAATCCATGCGGCCTTGGCACGATGCAACTATTTCTATTCAGGCTTCTTGCTATTCTTGCTCAAGACAGTTATGGATTTTCCCACCACAGAGGTTAATTTAATGGGCCTATTGTGACACGCCGCTTGTCAATCACCATTTTTAAAATCGTGATGTCACAGTAGATGATTTCCAATCTGCTACAAACACCGCAGCTCCCCTGAATTTGGTAAATATCCATCAGAGTATCGGTTATCTCCCCCCACCATCCATTTTAGATCCTTTGGATGCATTCAATCAGGTCAGGAAACTAGGCTACCTTCAGCTTGTCGAACACGATTGTTTCGAAGTCCTCACCTGCCATTGCTTCCACAAGCCTTCAAAAACGACACAACAAAAGTGCAGAGACAGTATGTTCCTCTAAAAGTGAAAGAAATGCTGGATGACTTGAGAAATTGAGGCAGTGGTGAAGAAAAATGCTGACGTCTCGGTATTAACAGCTGGAATGTTTCATGCCCGAGTTATGTGAACAGTAGTCAGGAGGTGTGGCGCAAGGTACAACAGAAAAAAAACAAAGATGTGCTAGAAAGTCAAAGTTACAGTAACTATTGGCGATTGCAGTATGCAGGTGGACTCGGAAAATCGGGTTGGTATTGGATTGCAAGAAAAGCGGCTTGTGGAATGTCTACAAGATAGCGTTTTGGAGCAGCTTATGGTGGAGTCGACTACGGAACAGGCACTATTTGATTCAGTTTCGTGCAACGAGGCAGACTTGATAAGGGAGCTTAAGGTGAAGGAACCATAGAATGCAGAGTAAAACGTATGATTGTACTTAGATTGCAATTTCAGACAGGGAGCACCAAATCAGAGGTGACGGTTTTACAACAGCAATGACAGAGGTATGAGGCAGGAGCTGGGTGGAAATGACTGGGAGAGGGGCCGAATATCAATAACAGTGGAACAACAATGGCAGGGATTTCTGGGAGTAAGTGAGGAGACACAGCATCGTTTCATCACGAGGAACAAGTCTCACGTTGCAGGGAGGATGAGACGGAAAAAAAGAGACAGCATATAATGTGATGAATTGCAGTGGGAAAGCGAAGGACTGGGAAGCTTAAAACAAGCAACAAAGAGCAACAAGAAAATAATAAATGAAGGTAAGAATTAAATATGGGGGAAAGCTAAACAGTATTATAAAGGAAGACTGTCAGAGTTTATGTAGACATACATAGGGCAAAAGAGATTCAAAAGTGGACATTGGGCCATTCAAATATCATGCTAAGAAGACAGAATAGTGGGAAACAAGCAAATGGCTGAGGAACTGAACATTCACCTCAAGCTAGTCTTCATGGTGAAAGTAATGCCCCAAAAAAACAAGACAGCCGAGGACAGAGCTGAGCATGGTAGCCAGGTTATAGCACGGGGAAAGTAAGGACTGCAGGTGCTGGAGATCAGAGCTGAAAATGTGTTGCTGGAAAAGCGCAGCAGGTCAGGCGGCATCCAAGGAGCAGGAGAATCGACGTTTCAGACATGAGCCCTTCATCAAGAGCCCTTCTTCAGGATACCTTCCGGAAGAAGGGCTCATGCCCGAAACGTTGATTCTCCTGCTCCTTGGATGCTGCCTGACCTGCTGCGCTTTTCCAGCAAACCATTTTCAGCTTATACCCAGGGGAGGCAATCGATGTTATCCACCTGGATTTCAAGAAGGCCTTCAACAAGTCCCACTCCCAAAGCTGCTGAGTAAGACAAAGGCGCATGTTGTTCGAGGCTAGGTGCCAGCACAGAAATAAGATTGGCTATCTGACAGAAAACAGTCAGTTTGGATAAAATGATCTTTCTCAGAATAAGAGGCAGTGAGAAACACAATTTTTGGGGGTCACAATTTTTGACTTTATATTTAAAGAACATAGATGAAGGATCTGAGTGCATTCTGGCTAGGTTTACCGATAATATAAAGATGCGTAGAGGGACAGATAGCATTGAGGAGACGGGGAGGCTGCAGAAGGATTTTGGAAGGTTCGGACAGTCGTGCAAAGATGTGGTCGGTGGACCACAAGGTAGTTAAGTCTGAGGTCATTCACTTTGGTAGGAAGAGTAGAAGCATTGAATATTTTCCAAATGAGGAGAAAATTCACATTCTGAAGTGCAAAGAGAATTGGGAGATCTGGGTCAGAAGTCTCTCGAGGTACAGTTTGAGTCAATAGTTCTGAAGGCAAATGCAATGATGCCACTCATTTTGAGAGGAATTGAATGTCGAAGCAGGGATGTATTTCATTGGCTGTATAGGGCTTTGTTCAGACTATATTGGAGTATCGTGTACAATTTTAGTCTAAATATATCAGGAATTATTTACTGACCGCGGAGCAGATTGAGAGAATGTTTACAAAATTGGTCCAAAAATGAAAAGCTTAACAAATGATGAATGTTTGAGAACTCTGAGTCGATAGTCAATAGAATTTTGAAGAATGAGGGGGAATATCACTGAAACTTGCAGAATACTGAAAGGCCTAGAAAGAGTGGAAGTTGGGAAGATATTTCCATTGGCAGGAGAGACTGGGACTCAGAAGACATGGCTTTACAGTACAGGAAAAACTTTCAGAACAGAGATTCGGAGACATTTCTACAGCCCGAGAGTCGTAAGTATATGAAATTCATTGCCACTGAAGATTGTCGAGGCCAGGTCATTGAGTGTAATTTAGACCAAGTCAGATAGGTTCCTGATTGCTATGGGGATCACGTGTTCAGGGTAGAAAGCGGGAGAATGAGGTCGAGAAAGATTTCAGCCATGATTGAAGGGTGGATCACACTCGATGGGCAGGAATTGGTCAATTGGCTGGCTATGCCTGGTGAGTTTATAGGATAAAGTGAGTCTCCAGAGAAGTATAAAGGTGGGAGGAATATACTCGAGGGAAATCAGGAGGGCAAAAGGAACATGAAATAACTTTGGAAAAGAGGATTAAGAAGAATCATAAGAGTTTCTCCAAATACTTTAAGGACAATAGAGTAATGAGGCACAGAATAGGTGCCCTTAAAGATCAACAAAACCGTCAGCGGAATCGCAGATGGTGTGAGAGACAATATATGAGTATTTCGTGTCGGTTTCTGCTGGAGGAGGAATTGAAAGCTGGAGGATTTGGGGAAATAAGTAAAGATACCTTGTAAAGTGTTCCTTTTACAAAGAAGGATGTGCTGGATGGTTTAAACACATAAAGTTAGATATGTCCCTTGGAGCTGCTCAAGTGTATCCTGAGGACTGATTAAATCACTGGGAACTTTATGGAAAGTGATTGCTGGGCTTCTGGATGAGATATTTGTATACTCAATCGCCCGAGGTGAGGTGCCGGAAGCCTGCTGCCATTATTTAAGAAATGTGGTCAGGAAAGGTGAGGGAATAATGGACCAGTGAATCTAAAGTGTGTATGAGTGATTTGTTGCAAGGGATTCTGATCAACAGGATTTACATGTATTTAGAAAGGCAAGGAATGATTAGGAATAGTCAACGTGGCGCTGTGCGTGGTATTTATGTCTTCCCAACTTGATTGAGTTTCTTGAAGATGTGAGAAAGAATATTTGTGAAGGCAGAGTTGCGGACATTATCAACGTGGACTTCAGAAAGACGTTCAATTGGGTTCCATATACCAGACCTGTTAATAATGTTGGACAACATGAAATACAGGAAAACATTTGCATACAAAATTGGTTTGAAGGCAGGAAACATATGGTAGTGGTGAACGTTTGGTTTTTGGACTGGCAGACTGTGAGAAGCAGTGTGCTGCAAAGATGGATGCTGAATGCACATGTATTTTTTGCCGTTAACATAACTGATTAGGATGTGATCATAGGAGTTTTTATTTCCAGGTGACACAAAAACCGTAGGTGCAGTGGACAGCAAAGATTACCTCAGAGTTCAATGGGACTTTGATCAAATGAGCCAATGGGCTTAGGTGTGTCAGATGGCGGCTAATTTAGATAAGTGTGAGGCTTGCAAAGACATATTAAGGCAGGTCTTATATATTTTATGGCAATGCCCTCGAGAGTTTTGCGGAACAAAGAAAAGTTGAGATGCAGGTTCACTGTTCCTAGAAAATGGAGTTACAGGTACATACGAAGGCATTTAGTACGCTTGCTATCACTGGTCAGTGCACTGAGTATCGGAATTGTGATATCAAGTTGCAGCTGTACAGGGCATTGTTTCACCGACTTCCTGAATTCTGGTCTCTGGTCTGGTCTCTGTGCTATAGGAAAGATGTTGTAAAAGTTGGAAGAGGTCAAATAAGTTTTGCCCAGATCTTGCCAAAGTTGAAGTATTGGAGCTACAGCGAGAGGCTGATTAAGCTGGGTCTCTTTTTTTCCCTGGGGCATCGGAGACTGAGGGGTGACCGTATTAAAATTTATAAAACCATGACGGGTGTAGATCGGCTAAAGAGCCAGTGTACATTTCCCGGGATGTTGGATTTCAAAACGACAGTGCGTATGTTGAAGTGGGAATAGATTTTAAAATGATCTAAGTGGCAATGTTTTAAAACTGAGGGTGGTATGTAAATGGAATGAGCTCCCAGAGGAAATGGCGAAGATTTACAGTTAGGCATCTGGTTGATTTCATGACTAGGAATGGTTTTACGGGGTATGCAACAAATGAAGGCAAATAGGGCTGCATTAATTAAGAATATCGTATTGGCATGGACGAGTTGACCCAAAGCGTCTGTTCATATGCTGTATATTTTTTTATAACCCCAAGAAATTAAAACTATGATGAGTTCGTCTTTTCTGGAGAGGTAGCAGAAGGTAAGATAATTGTCCTTGGAGCTGAAAAAGTCAGGCAGTGATCTCGTCCCGGTGCAGATTTGTTTCCAGAGGATTTTATTTGAGAAACTAACTTTGTCACCATTTTTACAAACCATTTTCTGCTAATTGATAAATAATGCAGGGTGAAATTGTGACGATATTTTTACTTAGTAGGTCCTGACCATCTGAAACAGTCAATGGCAGCTGGACACAGATTCAACAGTTATTCTCAAAAGAGTTTTGGAACTTAACTTTGTAAGTAAACATTTGATGGGGTATCAGCAAAGAGTTAGAATAGATTTGCAACATCTGTATGATAATTATGGAGAGGGATAGCGACAGATGGTTTGGGATTGCATTTAATTGTTGAATTACAATGCTAGTAGGCAGGATCTGGGGCGCCTCAACAAGGAACAGGAAAATACACAACAAAATTTGGAAGTTGTTTCAGAAGCACTCGTTGATTGTGCTGAAGACGTGTGTGCAACAGAGGGAAGGAAGGGATATTCGGGTGAAGGAACTTTGGGTGACAAGGGGTCTAGAACATCGAGTCAGGAGGAAGAAGGAAGCTTCCTAAAGTTTGAGAACGCAAGGATTAGACAGGATTATACTGAGTAACAATGTGACCAGGAACGAACTGAAGAATAGAATTTGGAGAGCTAGAAGATCTATAAAAGAGCTTTAGAGATTAGGATAAAGGAAAAACTAAGCATTTCACGCTGATGTGAGGAACAACAAGATTGATGGAATGAGGGGAGGACCGATTAGCGATAATGGAGGGGACTGGTGCCTGGAGTCGGAGGAGGGAGTGAGAGATCTTAATAAGTACGTTGCATCAATATTCACTAGTGAGAGGGACTTTTGGTTCGCGATGTCAGCGTGAACCAGGCTGATATGCTCGAAATGTTTGATGTTAAGAAGGACAATGTCCAGATAACATTGGAAAAAAAGGAAGTGGAGACATGTCCACTGGGCCAGACTTAATATAGGCAGGGTTTCCATAGAAAGTGAGGGTATTACAGAGAAGTCCGTTTTGCATCTGTAGTTTGAAAATTCTGGAGAGTTCTCTGTGAGACATGATTTATGATTAATTGGAAAATCATCGCTTGATTTGAAATAGTCAGCGTGGCTTTGTGAGGCGCAGGTGTAACCTCACAAGCCTAATTGAAGTATTTGAGATTGTGACAAAGCATATTGATGAAGACAGAGCAGTTGATGTGATGTACATGAATTCTAGCAAGGCGTTTGAAAAGATTCCCTGTGGTATGCTTATTCAGAAAGAAAGGAGGCATGGGCTATCAGGCTGTCTGTATACAGAATTGGCTGGCTCATAGAAAGTATTCAGCCTGGAGCTCCTTGACCAGAGATATTACGCAGGGTTCTGTTCCAGTAACTCTGCTTCTTGTGACTTCTGTAAATGACTTGGCTGAGGAAGTAGAAGTATGGCTTAGTACGTTTGCCAATGACACGATGGTGGGGGAGAAATGGTGAATTTGGAGGGTTGTTGTAGGTTGCAATGGGACATTGACAGGATGCAGACCAGACTGGGAAGGGGCCGATCAAATTCAGCCTTGAAAAAATATGAAGTGACTAAACTTGGATCTTAGAATGTGAACACCGAATACATTGTTAGGCAGTGGGGACGAACAGAGAGATCTTTGTGTACACTTCCATAGATCTCTCAAATTTGTCACCCAAGTTGATAGAGTTGTTTAAATGGGTTTCATTAGCAGGTTGATTGAGGTCAAAAGCTACGACGGTACACTGCAGCTCTATAGTGCCCTGGTAAGAACCCACTTGTAATATTGTGTTCAGTTTTGGTCGCCTCATTCCCTCATTAGTGGAAGGATGTAGAAGCTTTAGAGAGGGCGCAGAGGAGATTTATCACGATGCGGCCTAGACAGGAGATGATGTCTGAAAAGTTTCAGGAAACTAAGGCTTTTCTCACTGGAGTGAAGAAGATTGAGAGGTGCATTGATAGAGATATGATGAAAGGCATAATTATGGAGAACAGTCAGAGTCCTATTTTCCCGGAGGAGAAATGATTATCAAGGGGACAATTTTAACGTGTTGAAGGGCGCTATAGGGAAGATATCAGAGTTAGGTTCTTTACACAGAGAGTGATGAGTGAATGGAACGCACTGCCAGCGGTTGTAGTGGGGTCAGATACATCAGCAATATTTAAGTAACTCTTGGATAGACACAGAGATGACAGTATAATGAAGGGTGTGTACTTAGTTTGATATTAGCATACGATAAAAGGTCGGTATTATGCCTGTACTATGCTGTTCTATCTCCAGTAGGACAGATTACAGCTCCAATGGGTTGATTAGACACCAGCCCCTGTGCTCTCTGATACTGCCCCATGCATTGTGAATGATAAGGTCTTTACAGAGCAGAGAGACGGAGGACATCATCACTCGAGTCACAATGGAGCCCGGCTGATGGATGACATCTCCAGGGCAATAAGGTGAAGGTCGCTGTGGTCCTCCAGCTAATTGAGGTGAATGAATGCCGAGGCCAGCTGGACCATACGGAATCGAGTATTGCAGGCACAGCGTCACTGTGAAGGGGGACTCAGTGAGTGTGAAGACAGTGAGAGAGACAGCAGAGACAGGGAGAGACATGGAGTTGGTGTGGACTGGGAGGATTTATAAATACACAGTGTAGGTTACTCGACCCAAGTTTGAAACTTCCAGTTTTTAAAAGTGGAAGAATTGCGGAGCCTGCAAATCTGAAACAAAGAGAGAAGCTGTTGGCAAACCTCAGCAGGTCTCGTAGCACCTGTGAGAGCCGTCAAAGTTAACGTTTTGGATGAAGGATGACTGCTCAAAACTGGGATTTTTTTTCTGCAAAGCTATTCTTGATGTCCCAAAGTGGCATTTTGTACAGACCGTGAAAAGAGAGAAGCGTGCACAACATCAGCGGTTGAAAATGTAATGAGTAGTTCAGTGTGATTGAGGAAAGTCAAGGCAGGTCTCATGGACAAGATCACTGGAGCCAGGGATGTAGGTACAGCAGTCAGAGCCGATAAGGAACAAGTGTCTTCTTTCTCTGCCAAAGGTAGTTAAGGGCCATGCGACTTTGGAGACGAACGATCCAGACAGCGAACATCTCTGCACTGAGCAGGCCGAAGTCTGAAAGAGCGGCATGGTAATCGCTTCCAGAGTGGTTACAATACGGAAAACCTCAAGCACAACCTGGAGGGTAGCATGGTGGACGGGGGAAAGATAAATAAATGGTGCTGAAAGGTAGGGAGGGCCTTCTTAATGCATAGTTTTGAAGTCACGTTCGGTGAAGTGTGGAAGTGGAAAAGGAAAGGGACAACATCACCTAAATAAGTGCTGCAGTCCAGCAGGTCAGCAACCAGGGGTCAGCCTTTCGGTCAAGACTGGAATAAGTGCCGTTGAAGGCCAACAAATGATTGCATTGAATCCCAGTCTAAAAGGTGGTAAAAGAGAAATTAATGGCAGTCTTGTTGGGAACTCTGAGGTTAACTTTGCTTCCATGCACAGTGGACCGATACGCAGACTAAGAAAGAAGGATATAGTGACAGCAATTACTGAAAGCAGCTTCCCATGCTGAAGGATGTATCCTTTTAATGCAAGTACTTCCTCAGGGTGTAATCCTGGCCGTGAAATTGGTAAGAAACAGGGTGTGGGGGCTGTATGTGTGTGAGAGATTACGCTGATTGCAATGGAGGCAGGTGTTCTCCCTGTAGGAGTTTGAGGCACACACCAACCGAAGGAAACTAAGAGGATACGAAAAGTTGTAACTGCAGCAAAATGACTACGATGCAATCACCATTCAGCAGTGTCAGTTTCATGAAAAGGTATGGATCTCAGGGAGAACCCTCCATTGGAGTCGATAAGAATATGTGTGGGAAGTGAGCAGCTCGTGTGGTTGACGTTTTGAGCAGAAAGGTATGAATTGGAAAGTAAGTGTTGAAATGTAATTCACTTTTGTTCGAGGCCATTTGGCTGTGCACAAGGCCCCAGTCAAAAATAGTTAGTGAAAAAAAATAAGGAAGAGCGTTGTGAAAAACAGAATAATCAGGCTGAGCAATGTAAAGATTAATGTTAAAGCTGTATCTCTGCCGGGGTTTTCTGGTGTTTCTCCAGGGCAGCGCTCTTTTTTATTGTGTCCCGTGTGTCCCTGAACTTGACTTCTGTGCGTGTGACCTGCAAGACTAGGAACGCACCTTTCGATCTAGGCTCCAATATGGCCCACTGCTAATTCTTCGGCTTGGCGTACCCGAGAGTGTGAACATTGAAGAGTTTTGGTTAACTATTGAAAAAGTTTCCCACTTGTCAAACACTATAGCGGCAGCTGTATCACTCATTGGGATTGTTTTGATTCATCTACTAAATACATCTACTACTATTAAAAAATATTCATTACAATGTGAGCGAGGTGGTTCTGTAAAAGCAAGTTGTCGACATTCAAAGAAAAGAGGCCCAACATGCAAGGAATGATTCAAAACATCGTGTAATCCCTGTTATAGCAGGTGTCCTTTTTATATGCAAGTTAAACATGCTTCAGCACTTTTCCTAGCTGTTTTCTGAATATCTGGGTGGCACCAAGTTTGTCATATAGTATTCACCATTATCTCCTTACACAAATATGTAAAATATATGCACATAATCAACTAAGTTAGGCAGCAGGAAAGAAGGAACACAAAATTGTCCAGCAGGGGTCACCCACATTTTGGTTTGAATATCGATGGAGAACGCTATTTGAGGCCATAGTTTGTGCTGTTCAGCAGGGGTCTTCCCCTGTGATTTCTGAACGTAACCCAGGTCTGGAATACCTAGCCCGATATTGTCTCTATTAGGGTTTTGCTGGTGACCCAATGGGATCAGAGGTTTGGGGTGAAAGGCGGCCTGTTTGGAAGCAGTATCTGCCGGCTCTTCCTTTGGAGAGTGTACTGATTGGATAATACAGCATTACTAGTAGTCTGCCCCCTGGAGGTTTCAAACCCTCTGTGTTCCCACAAGGCTCAGTAATCACACCAAAAGCAAAACGAAGTGTCAGTGCATATTGACGGATTTCCTTTGGCTCAGCTGTAAGCAGGTCATTCCCTGTGTTAGCTACAAGGTAACATTAAGGACACATCAGTCACTAATGACCACATTTCCAATATTAAAGCAAAGACCAACCATTTGTCCCCCAGGGAGTTCGCTGTCTTGTTCCCAGTCCCAAGGTTGCAATCCTGGTGCCTGCCTCTCTCCATCTCCAGGGTCCCATCCGGAAAGTCTTGCTCAGCGTGGTCGCTGGCTGGGGCATCTGAGGTAGGATCCACTCTCAGTTGGTATCCTGTTCCCAGTCAACCCTGTCATGGATGGCACGCCGCATCTGGGAGCGCTGGACATAATCGATTTTACCTGGAACTTGCATTGTGGCTCCTTCTGGTTTGGGCCATCCCAAGACAAAATCACCGCTCACCTCATTGGCAACTGGAAGTTCCTGGACGAATTCATATTGTTTGTCCGAATCATGTCAGCGACACCACGAGGAAAACATTGCAAAAGCATAGCGTTAAACAAAGGTGAATCAGCCTTTCTTTTTTTTTCAGTTGTGGGCTGTATATAACTTCCGTCAGGCAGCTGGCCACTTATTTCAATCTTGTTACATAAGTCATTCCTATTCAGGCGACTCCCAGAATTTTGCTGCGTTTATGTCTGGATGATCCTATGCAGATGTTGAGCAAATTGTCCGGATTAATCTCGCAATCAGGAGCATGCGTAATTAGCATTACTCTGATTCCTAGGATGGCCCCTGGTTTCGGATGGCTCAGAATGTTCATCCCCATGTGGTTGGCTATAAAAACTGGACATTTAATTTTCAAAAGAAGGAAAGGCTTGTCATAAAGGGGTATATGCTGGGGACAATCAAGAGATGTGAGGGGCTCAGTACTTATCCAGAAGTAAAATCCCGATCCGTATCCTTTTCAGCGTCCTCCCCATCCTCAAATAGGTCGCCATGCGATACATAGATTCGAGATTCGCAGTAGAATGTAAGTTCTTTATTTGACAGGATTGTTGTTTTAACCTTTTTATATATTGCTCGGCCTTAATGGTCTTACACTGCTTCACATGTTCCTTTATTTTCATCTACCCATTCACAGCAGCTATGAATATCTCCCAGGTTTTGGGAGTTCCATCTGCTGTACATACCTCTGTCCCCCAATCCTATGCAGAATTCCTTCATAGGGCCAGTGAGGCATTTTTCCATTCTTTAATGAATAATTAATTAATATAGCCATGCTTCAACTTAACCTTGGGACAATGAGACAGGTCACTGACAATGTGTAAAGGAATAAAACCAAACGATCCTGCTAACTAATTCTGATTTTGTGAGTCAGGACTAATATATTTGGACATTAAAAATAATACCTAAAATAATCATCATATCTAATTCAGAGGTGGAATCTGAATAAGTGAGTAAGATGCTTTGAATGGCATCAACATAACCTGGAAATTAATTTATTCAAAATGCAATACGCAAAATTTTTTAAAAATGTACACAGTTTCCAACTCTGAAATCCATTATGATTACCTGGTTCTAGTCTGACTTTAAATCCCAGAATAACTTCATTCAGTGGTCTGACCAGTTTTTAGTCATTTACAATGCTATAGGCCATAAAAGGACTCCAGCTGCAAGAAAAGTTCTTGTCTACTCACATGGTAAAAAAACACACACTTCTCATTTACAAACAATGGCCGAAACCATAGACGCAGCTGTTAATGACAGGATTTAATTTTTACATTATTTTCTTTCACAACATAATGTTGAACTGAAGCTTCAAGTCTCAGTGAGGGATGGAAATTGATGCAGAATAAAGCTACGACCATCTTTCCATAATCACCGATGAGATGCAGCTACTTTAAAATTTCGCAGAAACAAAAGATTGCAAAACAAAACAAAAAGAAACGTGCTGGCATCTTTGTGCAGGAAACAATAATGTTAGTTTGCGATATTTTGGGTGTATCTTTAAATTATATAAAGTTCATGCAATTCCTCCACATAATGAGCAAATATTGAGGGTGGAAGTGATTTTTGCAATGTTATTAGCTTACTTGAGGTGTGGAAACAGGCCCTTCGGCCCAACAAGCCACACCGACCCTCCCAGACACCTTGCCCTATATTTACCCCGTCACCAAACACGACGGACAATTTGCAATGGCAAATTCCCTAACCTGCGCAGTTTTGGACTGTGGGAGGAAACCCACGCAGACACATAGAGAATGCGAAAACTCAATACAGCAGTTGTGTGAGGCGGGAATTGGACCTGGGTCTTCTGACGCTCTGAGGCAGCTGTACTAACCACTGTGCCAGCGTGCCACCCATAACTGTTTGCATTCTAATTAGAAATTGAGCAGAGACGTACTCTCATCCTATAGCAAACTGATTTTGCACGTGAGGCCCGCATTTAGTGCTACTGCCTTTACTTTCTTTCGTCAATTCTTACATTAGTCCAACACGTCGAGGTGAAAGGGGCGAAATTGATCTTTGCAGTAGCATGAAATTACGGGGAGTTTGAGAACAAGTTTATACTGATGTCAAATGGGGCAGAAACATAGGGATACTTTTTAAAAAATATTGTAATGTCATCTTCTCCAAATTAAACTGATTAGAATTTAAATAAGATTAGCTTTCATGTAAACATTAAAACTGATCGGTTCGAAATTGACACCAGGGCACTCAGTACAAAGAACGGCAAGGTTAAAATTTCAATTCACAATCACTCATGGATCCTTAACCTTAAAATAAATCATCATAAATTCCAAAAATGTAAATCAAATTCCAAACAGTCCCGGATGTCGAGCTCCAGGGAACAAAACACAAACATTCAATCACCAACAAGCAAATGTGCATTCAAACCATATTACAAAGGGTTAACCTTTCTGCAAGTTGCTTTGGTCTTGTTCCCTTACTTGTAAGGGGAATGAGGCAATCACATCCCAGAACAGTCAAAGTTAGGGAGGTCAGATTCATTAATACTGGTTGTGACACATAGCTGCTTAAAAAACGATGCAAAATCTGAATTCCTCTAAGTCATTTCATTTGCAATTCGAACAATATTTTCAAGGGAAGTTGTTCGTGCCTCTGCATTAGTCCACAACACAGGGGAAACACAACAGAGACTTTAATAGTCGCCCAAAGTCTTCCGAATACCAAATTCCTTTGAGTCTGAACATCCTGAAGCAAGCAACTGTAAGTACTGCAGATTTGTATTGGCCAATTAAAAGGAATGTTGGGAACTTGAGCGAATCGGGCGGCATGGTGGCACAGTGGTTAGCACTGCTGCCTCCCAGCATCAGAGACCCACGTTCATTTCCCGCCTCAGGCAACTGTCTGTGTGGAGTTTGCATATTCTCCCGTGCCTACGTGGGCTTATTCCAACAGTCCAAAAATGTGTAGGTTAGGTGAATTGGATATGCTAAATTGCCCGTAGTGTTAGCTGTAGGGGAATGCGTCTGGGTGGGTTGCTCTTCGGAGCGTCGGTGTGGACTTGTTGGGCCGAAGGGCCTGTTTGCACACTGTAAGTAATCTAACCTTGAAGCATACAGCGGACCTCATCGTGGGTCCAGAGCCTTTCACAAGGGAGCTTACCAGTAAGAACCCTGGAGCAAGCAAATTGTTTATTACTAATTTTGTTAAGTGTAAGATGCTTTATCTCACATCTTCAGTGAGGGCACGAGGACCCTGTTGAGTACTCACACTGCTCACTTGTGACCGAATATCGAGAATTGCATCGGCATTTCGAACACCTTTATTTCATATCCCAAGCAATACCGGCCAGTAACGTGGAAGGACCAGGGTATCTCCTACATTACTTTGGATACGAACATGTCTTTCATGACACTTCTGACTTTTCCTCGATATACCAACCAGATGCAGGCCGGCCTGATCAGAGAGATAAGATTTACTTGCCCCCAGGGGCAACTATTCTCTTGCATTTAGAGTTCATCGATCCCATTATCCTGGAAGAAAAGCAAGCAAGAAACAAAGAACATACACCAAAACAAACAGAAAAAGCCATTGGCAAACCAGGACAAACAGACAATGGTTATAGACAAACTGAAACAGAAAACAAAATCGTGATCCTGGTCAACAATTAGTTACAAAATTCGATATTCTCTCCTTCAAACCAATCATCCCTCAGCGTCTCATAACAGCCCATAACAACAAGGTAATCCAGCTCCGGACTCACGCTATTTGTGTCAGAGGAGGGATGGCCCCAAACTGCAAGGGGGCACTTTGGATTGAATCCAAAACTCAAATTCTTTTGCCACAGCCCTTACCTCTTGGCTCAACGTACGCCAAAGTAAATCTCCACCAGTACCTGATCACTAAGGATCAATAACTAAAACTACTCGCCTTTATTACCACTGTTAAATTCGTGCCTCAGGAACGCTAACTACATGAGCTTCTGTCCCCCACTGTCTAACCCCACTCACTCCAGTTCGAATCTCAAGGTAACAGCACCTGCAGCAGTCACTTCTCCACTCCAGTCTTGTCGCAAAATCTGCTGATTCAGGGAGGTATTACACACGCTCGGGGACAAAATTGAAAATGATCCGGGAACTTCATGAAATCGAGGTCCAGCTGGCGACACCAACTGTTCGCGATGGAAATAAACTATGCTGCGGGTGACTTGCTCATAGCGGTCCAATTTTGATCAGTAATCACACAACACAAACCTTGAGTTATTGAGGTGACGGGCAGAGGCAAGTCGATCAAATGGTGAAAAGCCACTCCAATGAGATTTTGAACTACGTGATTAAAGAAGTTGCAATCGTTTAAAAATAAGCAAATTGTTCATTGCATAATAATGAGCAGTCACGAGCTTCAGTCACGTAGTGTTGCGACAGTGTTGGTTCATGGCTGATAGGCACGTGTTAGTCCAAAATAGGTCCTTGCAAAGAGAAAAGATGCCCCATGCAAGTAAAGAATTCGTTTATCAGGTATCAGTACAGCTGCAAAGCCAATCATCTTCGCCGACCCTGCGAAACACTTTTTTTTAGCAAGAAGGCACTAAATGAGATTCAAAACAGTTTTCAGGCTTTTAATATGTGACAAAATGGCTGCCCCAAATCTAACAATTCTCCCATACTTCCTTTCATAACGAAGGCAATACAACTGCCATTCCCAACAAATTTGAATCCTTGGGATGGTGCCTGAAGCATCTGATTCCAGGAAAAATATTACTCGCTCGTGGAGTGAGTACTGACTTCTCTTTTCAGAATTACATATTTGCATTGTTTTGCTTAAATATTTTATATCAATCTTACAAGGATACAAAGGAAGGGCTGCATTTTTTTTAAACACTACTCACAAAAATACATTATATTTAATTACTAAGTGCAACGTAAATTATTACATGGTACATTTTAGTGCATGTGCATATCTGCAGAAGCTAGAAGTGCACAGCCCACAGAAAAAAGAGCACTTTGGTGTATATTATCTCGATGTTTATTCAGCGATTGCAGCAAAGTAATACAGTTCCCTGCACATCGACCTCTTAACTGCATACTTTGCATTTGTGCTGCACTTGACCTTCAGCTGTTGACTAGTGTGTACTCCTTTGCGGCCACACTTGGAGTGTTACGTGCAGTTCTGGTCACCTCATTATATGAAGGTTGTGGAATGTTTGGAAAAGTTTCAGAAGAGATTTACTAGGATGCTGTATGCTGTGGAGAGAAGATCTTACGAGGAAAGGTTGAGGTACTTGAGGCCTTTCTCGTTCGAGAAAATAATGTTGAGAGATGACTTGATTGAGATATAGAAGATAATCAGAAGTTTCGGTCGATTGGAAAGCGAGCGCCTTTACCTTCGGACGGTGATGGCTCATACGAGGGGACACAGCTTTCAACTGTAGGGTGATAGCGAGAGGACAGATGTCAGAGGAACTTTCTTTACTCAGGGAGTAGTAGGGGTGTGTAACCCACTGTATGCAACAGCAGTAGACTAACCGGATTTTCGGAATTTAAATGTTCTTTGATCGGCACATGGACGTGAATCAATAGTGCAGCTTAGATGAGCTTCAGATTGGTTTCACCGATCAGTGAAACATCGAGGGCCAAAGATTACCTACTGCACTGTATTTGTTTTATGTTCTATGGTGTCTGCTGGAGTTATGTCATCCTTGGCATTTGTATACTATGTCCAGGACTTGTTTCATGGACGTTTCAGCAATTTTTTGCGCAAAAATGGATAAACCATTATGAGATTATATTCCGGTGTTTTGGAGTGGGTTTTTTGTTCAAAAGTACCATCTCTCAATATTCGAATCCTCCTTTTATGTTTTGTGACTGTTTCTGTATTAATCAAAAACAAAGAGCTGCATTGGAGTGATTCATGCAATATAGGGAGAACTAGCTATTTGGATATAGAACTGGCTCAAAAGTAGAAGATGGTGGTGGTGGAGGGTTACCTTTCAGACTGGAGGCCTGTGACCAGTAGAGTGCGACAACGCTCGCTGTTGAGTCCTCTATTATTTATCATTTACATAAGTTATTTTGATCTGAACATAAGAGGTACAGTTATTAACTTCGAAGATGACACCAATATTGGGAATGTATTGGACAGTGAAGAATGCTATTTTAGGTTGCAACGGGATCTTGCTCAGAGGGACAAATGGGCTGACGAGTGGTAGATGAAGATCAATGTGAGTTGCTGCATTTTGAACAAGCAAATCATGGCAGAACTTATACACTTAACAGTAAGGTCCTACGGAGTTTTGGAGAGGAAGGAAACCTTGGAGGGCAGGCTCACAGCTCCTTGAACCTGTTACCAGAGGTTCGCAGAGTCGCAGTTAGATCGGATAGCGAAGAAGGTGATCGGTATGCTTTCCTTTCTTGGTCAGAGTATCGAGTAAATATGTAGAACGGTCATGTTGCGGTTGTACAGGACGTTGATTCAGCTATTTTTGGAATATTGCTTGCAATTCCGATCTCCTTCCTATCGGACGAATGTTGTGAAAATTGCAAGGATTCAGAAAATATTGATAAGGATGTGACCAGGGTTAGAGACTTTGAGCTATAGGGACAGGTCGAGAAGGCTGCGCTGTTTTCCTTGGAGCGTTGGAGAATGAAGCATGACTGTATAGAGGTTTATAAAATCATGCGCAGCATTCATAGGATAAATAGGCAAAGTCTTTATACTGGAATGGGGTAGTGTAGAACGGGAGCGCATAGGTTTATGCTGAGAGCGGAAAGATGTAAAAGGACCTAAGGGACACCTTTTTCACGCAGATAGTAGTGCACACATGGATTGAGCTGCCAGAGGCTGGTACAATTGCTGCATTTAAAAAGCAGCTTGATTGGTATATGAATAAGAGGGGTTTGTCGGGCTATGGGCCGGGTGCTGGCGAGCGAGACTAGGTTAAGTTGGGATATTAGGTCAGCATGGATGAGCTGTACGGAAGGGTCTGTTCCTTGCTGTACATATCTATAATTCTACGACTGGATGATGTTACTTCTAGTTTCCTGGATTCTATTTCTACGTGTGACTTCCTGTTCCTGTCGCGCTCTGTCTCTTTCTATCTGTCACTAATGTTGCAACGCACACATTCTGACCTGCATAATACACGGATTGACCCTTTCACAGTCACCCACAATGTCCCAGATATGAATTTTATCTTCAAGCAATGTATATGGATTCACGAGCTTTATGTGTCGTGCAGTGAAGTGGTTGGATAAATATCGATGCAAGTGTGTTCAAATACTGAGTGGAAACTGAAATCCCCGAGGGTGTATCTGACAAACTTATAATGGAAGCGTCAGTTTAAATAATCAAGTGAAAGGTCCACAATATTTTTGTGCTTAATTAAACCATATTGAGAATTGTTGGTTATGCCATGTTGATGTTGGCTTAACAACCAGTAAACATAAACGGGAGAATAATTTCTCAGGGGTGATCTTTAGTACTAGTAGAAGGAGCCACAATTCAACGATTTCACAAGAGAACAACTATGAAGAAATCATGCATCACTTCCCATTCACGCAACTAAGCTGTTTTCTGCAATTTTGAAGTGAAGGAGCCGGAGATGGACTGGGGTGGTAAAAGTCAAAAGTCACACGACACGAGGTTATATTCGAACTGGTTTATTTGCAAGCGCTAGCTTTCATGGCTGTGGCCTGTATCCGATTGTGTAATGAAAACACGCGTGAATACATAAGTATTTTCCTCTGTTTTTGCTGTGCTGATACTTCTAGATGATGCTAACTTTGGTTATGGAATAAACAAGAACAAGAAATGAACGCGACTTCACTCTGAAAGACCGGTACGAGTACAGCCCATCTAATATGAATAATACCCGGATTCTCCAAAAGAAGATCGCCACTTTCTTTGCAAGTTTCAACTGTAACGAGTGTGTTTTTGTTGGATTTAGAAGTACCGCTCAGTATCGAAAACCCTGCAATATTTGAGTAAATTACCTCGATGTTATTCCACTTTAAATTATTAGGCAATTTGGATAACAGCAATGACGTTAAACACAAAATACCAAGTAATGGGATTTAGGGTGAGTTAGCGGTTTGGATCAGAAATTGGCTATCTGAAAGAAGACAGAGGGTGATGGTTGATGGGCAATAATCATCCTGTAGCTCAGTTAATCCTGATGTACCAGAAAGGTCTGTTTAGTGTCCATTGATGTTTGTCATTTTTACATATGACCTGGATGAGGGTGTAGAGGTATGGGTTAGTAAATTTGAGGATGACACTTAGTTTGGTAGAATTGTGGATAATGATGAATGACGTTGTAGGTTACAAAGGGGCAAACAGAAGCTGCAGAACTGGGCTGAGAGTTGGCAAATGGATTTCTTTGCGGACAAATATGAGGTAGTTCACTACGGAAAGAGTAACAAGAATAAAGAGTACTCGGCTAATGGTAAGTTACTTGGTAGTGTAGGTGAGCAGAGAGATTGCAGAGGGATTGAGTTTCGGAACTATGAGGTCATGTTGCAGCTGTCTAAAATTCTGGTGCAGCAACAATTAGAGGATTGCGTACAGTTCTGGTCACCACGTTATAGAAGGAAGCGGAAGCTTTGGAAAGGGTTCAGAGGAGATTTACCAGGATGTTGTCTGGTATGGAGGGAAGTTCTTTCGAGGAACGGTTGAAAGTCTTGAAGCTGTTTTCGTTCGAGAGAACAATGTTGAGAGTTGACGTCGTTCAGAAATACGAGATATTCAAAGTGTTAGATAGTGTGGACAGTGAGAGACTTTTTTTCTCAGATGGCGATGGCAAGCACGACAGGGCATAGCTTTAACTTGAGGGGTGAAAGATATAGGTCAGATGTCAGAGGTAGTTTCTTTACTCACATAGTGGTAGGGGCGTAGAAAGCACGGTCTGCAATTGTAGTAGACTCACCAACTTTACGGGTATTGAAATGGTCATTAGAATGGCATACGGAACGGAGCAAAATAGCGTGGGTTAGTTGGGTTTCAGATTCGTTCCACACGTCGGGACAACATCAAGGGCCTGCACTGTGTTGTGATGGTTTATGTTCTAGTTTGGATCACATTAACTTTGGAATTTTCAGTGCAGTGCATATCTTTGCTTTGAAAACATTTTGCACACTACCTGATTTTTGCTGGAAGGCTAGAGAACTAAACACTGCCACCAGTCTTCGATAAAGTCAAAAACTTGTTTTCATTGTTTGTAAGAAACATAAACCTTTATGTATCAATCTTGTTGACGAATTGCAATTGAATTTACCTGGATTCTTCCATGGTTGTGTGTTAACAGTGGCGAGCACTGTTGCCTCACAGCTCTACATACCTGGTTCGGTCCCAGAATTGGATTACTGCCCGTGTGAAGTTTACGAATTCTGCACGCATTTTTGTGGCTTTCATCCCACAGTGCAGCGATGTGCCTGGTCGATGTGATGATCATGCCAAATTGACCATAATGTGCATGCTAAGCGGGTTAATCATGGGGAATACAAGGTTTGCGAGTTGCGGTGCGTGGGCTCATTGTTAGAGTGATAAGCCAACTTGATGGGGTGAATGGTCTGTTTCCAGAATTTGGGGATTGTATGAAACCTGACGATTTTGTAATCATTGGCAGGAGGATAACTCCACTGAAATGCTTGACTAGGCCTTTAAACTCTTCAACACACTGTTCTTGCCTTCAGTGTGCTTATTTTCCCGCTATTTCAAAATAAGCTGGACATGAAACATAGAACATTACAGCGCAGTACAGGCCCTTCTGTCCTCGATCTTGCGCCGACCTGTCATACCAATCTGAAACCCATCTAACCTATACTATTCCATGTACGTTCATATGCTTGCCCAATGACGACTTAAATGCACTTAAAGCTGGCGAATCTACTGCCGTTGGAGGCAACGCACTCCATATCCTACCTACTCTGGGTAAAGAAACGACCTCTGACATCTGTCCTATATCTGTCACCCCTCCATTTAAAGCTATGCCGCCTTGTGCTCACCATCACCATACTTGGAAAAAGGCTCTCCCTGTCCACCCGATCTAACTCTCTGATTATCTTATATATCTCTATTAAGTCACCTCTCAACCTCCTTCTCTCGAACGAAAACAGCCTTAAGTCCCTCAGCCTTTCCTCGTAAGACCTTCCCTCCATCCCAGGCAACATCCGAGTAAATCTCCTCTGCACCCTTTTCCAAAGCTTCCACATCCTTCTTATAATGCAGTGACGAGAACTGCACACAATACTCCAAGTACAGCCACATCAGAGTTTTGTATAGCTGCAGCATAACCTCATGGTTCTGGAACTTGATCCCTCTATTAATAAAAGCTAAAAAAACTGTCTGCCTTCTTAACAACACTGTCAACCTGGATGGCAACTTTCAAGGAGCTGTGTACCTGGACACCGAGATGTCTCTGCTCATCTACACGACCAAGAATCTTACCATTGGCCCAATACATCGCATTCTGGTTACTCCGACCACGGTGAATCACCTCACATTTGTCCGGATTAAACTCCATTTGCCACCTCTCAGACCAGCTCTGCAGCTTATCTATATAACCCAACATGAGCCCATTGACATGCCTTCAGCAAAGTCCAACTACCAGAAATACTAGAATTGTCTCTTTTTGACAGTGATATTGCACTTGTACAGACATCAATTATTTTTGAATTAAAATTGAACCTTATACTAAATTTATGTTGAATTATATCATGGAGTGTGTGCTTGTATGTTTGTGTGTGAGAGAATATATAATTGCGAAGTGCAAATAATCCCCCCCACCACTCTCACACTGGTACACACAATATCAACCATCATGCTCACTCCAAGTAAACTCAAACAATGTCATGCTCACTGATCCACACACTCCCTCATTGACACCACTACTCCCTTTGGCCACCACCACCATCACACTGACTCCACTGCTTACTTGTGTACCTTCACACTCACTTCCCTAGGCCCTCCACCATAGTCAAGCTCACTCCCCCACACCAACTCGCTCAATGTTACGCTCACACCCATGTAAGCTCTCCCACGATCATGCCCACTCCCCTGCACACTCGCGCACCATCATGGTAACTCCTCCACCTACTCGCCGTACACTCTCATATCATCACACTCACTCTCCTGAACACTTCCCCATTACCACGCTGAACCTCCACACACTCCCCACCACCACAATGACTCCCTGTGCACCTATCATGTCAATCATTCACCATTGCGACATTCACTATTGCAAATTCTCCCATACCAGTGCACTCGCTCATTCGCACACTACTTTAATGTCATGCTCAATCACTCATTCTATTGCACACACCCCCACTGTCACACTCATTTCCCCACAATGCTCCCACCATAAGGCTCAATCCTCATACTCTCCCCGACCATCACACTCACACCCCGTCACACTCCCCATTTTCACACTGACTCTCCCGCACACTCCCTCACCATTATGCTCATTTCCCTGCACACACACCCCACTGTCAAGCTCACTATTCCGTGCAGTCCACCACCATCCCCCTCACTCCCCTTCACGTTCCCCACCATCATGTTCACTCCCCTGCACACTTTCCCAACGTCATGCTCTCTCCTCTGCTCACTCTCCTGCACATTCCCCCACCATCACACTCACTCTCCTGCACATCCTCTATTGGCAAATTCATTGCCGAGCACACTTGCACACATTCATGTTCACTTCCCTGTGCACTCCAACACCATCACGCCCACTCACCAACTTACTTCCCTAGTCAATCGCTCAGTCACTCCCCTACACACTCCCCCACACTCATGCTCATTCCACCGCACACACTCCCAGCATCACACTCACTGCCCAACACACTCACCCATTGTTATGCAAATTCTCCCGCATCCTCCCCAACAGTTAGACTGACTCCACTGCACCTTCAACAAAAATCACGCTCAATTGCGCAAACACTCCACCTCTGTCATGATCACTTCCACACTCACTGCCCTGCACACTCCGCCATTGCCACGTGCACTTTCCCTGCACACTCCTCAACTATCATACTGACTCCCCTACACTCTCCACACTATCAAACTCACTTCCCCGCTCACTGCCTCCGTACTCCCAACCGCCATGCCACTCTCCCACATGCTCTCACATCGTCGTGCTGACTCCCCTACACACTCCAACACCATCACGCTTACTACACCACACACTCTCACTACACTCCCCACCGTCACGCTCATTATCTCTCATGCTTCCCCACCGTCACGCTTATTAACCTGCACACATCCCAGCATTGTGATCACTCTCTCGCACATTCCAGCACCATCATGCACACTCCCCCCCACACACACACGCTGCCATGGTTTACTCCACCACATATTACCCCAACTTCATGCTCAATTCCCCGCAGTCTCTCCCACAATCACCCTCAATCCCCCACACCTTTCCCCACCATCAACCTGACTCCCTCACACACTGCCCCACCGTCCCAATCACTCCCCACACATTCTCCCACCATCGCACTCACTCTCTATATATTTCCCAATACTTACTCTCACTCCTGCACACACTACCTCATCGTCACCCTCACTCCCCCGCACACTCCGCCACCATCACACTCACTAATCTGCACACACCCTATCATCGTGCACACTAAAACACACAGTCGCTCACAGTCATGCTAACTCCTCTACACACTCCCTCACAGTCACCCTCCCTCCCCTGCTACTCCCTCACAGTCACGCTAACTCCTCTGCACACTCCCTCACAGTCACCCTCACTCCCCTGCACACTCCCTCACAGTCACGCTCACTCCTCTGCACACTCCCTCACAGTCACGCTCACTCCTCTGCACACTCCTCCACTGTTTTCACACTATCCTTAAAGACTCCCCAAACATCATGCTCACTTCCCTCTACACTGTCAGACTCACTCCCCAGAATACTTCCCCCACAATCATGTTCACTCTTCTGCACAGACCCCCAATCTATCTGGACACCGAGATCTCTCTGCTCATTGACACTACCAAGAATCTTGGCATGAGCCCAGTTCTCTGCATTCCTGATACTTTGTCCAATGTGAATACTTCACACGTTTCCGCATTAATCTCTATTTGCCACATTCCAGCCCAGCAGTGCAGCTTACTTACGACCTTCTGTAACCTACAACATTGGTCGTCACTATCCACAACTGTACCAACCTTCGTGTCATCTGCATGTTTACTAACCAAATCTTCTATGCCCTCCTCCGGGTCATTTATAAAAATGACAACAGCAGTGGACCCAAAAGAGATCCTTGCCATACTCTATGAGTAACTGAACTTCTGGAATAATATTTTCCATCAAACCACTCTCTGTCTTTTTTCAGCTATTCAATTTCAAACCCAAAACGCTAAATCACCCTTAATTCGGTGCCTCCTTAATTTGTGCAATCGTCTACAGTGGGGAACATTATCAAACGACTCACTGAAATCCACATACACAACATCAACCTTCACCGTCAACCATATATACGACATCAACACTCCCCACCGATACACTCGCTCACCTAAACATCAGCGATCATAATGCTCACTGCCTAGCACACTCACTCACCATCACGCTGACTCTCAAGTATCCACTCAAATTCACACTGACTCCCCTAATCACTCCCGACCGTCATGCTCACTCTGCAGTATACTGCCCCACCATCAAACATACTCGCCCACAGTCATCCAGCATCATGGTCACTCACCCGCTCACTAACCTGCACAATCCTGCACTGTCATGCTTACTCCCCTGCACACTCACCCCCTTTCACGCTGATGTTCCTGCATACTCCCACTTAGGCATGTATACTCTCCCATGCACTAGCCCACTATCATCCTGTATCCTCGACACTTACCCACTATCATGCTCACTTCCCACGCATTCCCACACACACTCCCCCACCATCACACTGACTCCACACACTCCCACACGTCATATTCACTCCCCCTCACATTCCCTACATCACACTCACTCCTCCCCACATTCCCCATCATTACCTTAAAACCCGGCAAATTCCCCAGCCTCACGCAAACTCTCCCATACAATCCCCATTGTCATCACCAGTCCCATGCACACTCACCCACCGTCATGTCCACTCCCCTGTACATTGGCACGCCATCACACTCACATTCCTGCCCACTCACCTGGCATCACTTGTCACTCCCCTGTTCATTCCGCTGTACACTCCCACACCATCACGTTCAACTCCCCTGCTCACTCCACACTTCACACTCCTCCACACATTGCTCCAATGTCACCTCAATAACCTGCATACTCCACAGAATCATGCTCACTCCCCGAACACTCCACCAATGTCATCCTCAGTTACACACAGATTAAACCACAGTCACACTCACACCCCCGCACACTCCCGCACCTCACACTCCCTGCCCCACACACTCCCCAGCCATCTGGCAGATTCTCTTTTCCACTTCCCCACCATCATGGCAACTCCCGGCACACTCCCTCCCCATCATGCTCACTCCCCAGCACACAGTCCCGCCATCACACTCACTCCCCCATGCAGATCCCCACTGTCAGACAACTACCCCTTTCACTCCCCCGGACACAACCACAGTGTAACGCTGACTCACCACAAATTCTCTCATCATCACACTCACTTTTTTGCACACTCCCACACAAACTTTCCCACCGTCCCACTCACTCGGCCGTACACTATACCACTGTAATTTTCAATCCCCTGCTCACTTACGCACCATCACGCTCATTGCCCCACACATTCATCCTTTGTCACTCACACAGCTATGCACATTCCACCATCATTACACTCACTCCGCCGCAACTCCCACATCATTATACTCACTCAAATGCATGCACCTCCACCGTCACACTCAATCCCCCACACACTCCCCCACCGTCACGCTCACCCCCCTGTACATACTCCACTGTCTCACCCGTTCGCCTACAACCCCACACCATCATGTTCACTGCCACGCACACTCACCCACCATCACTCTGAATCCAGGATACTTCTTGATGGTCATGCTGACTCTCCCCCACACACTCTACCGTTATCCTCACTCCCCATATGCTGTCCCATCATTATACTCACTCCCCTGCACGCTAAACCACCGTCAAAGTCACTCTCTCGCTTACTCCCCCTCACAGACCCACAATGTCACAATCACTACCCCATACACACCCCCACCGTAATACTCTGTCCCATGCACACTCCCCCAACTGGCTATTCACTCCCCCGCATATTCCTCTGCACAATACCCAACCATCACGTTCACTACAGCGCTCAAACCCCACACACTCCACCACTGTCATGCTCACTTCTCCGCGCATACCCACACCATCATGTTCAATCCCCTGCTCGTTCCCCCAGAGTCACGGTCTCTGCCCCACACACTTCCAAAATGTTACACATACTCTCCGGCACACTCCACCACATTCACACTCACTCCCTGCACATTCCTGCATCTTCACGGTCACTCCCACACACACTCCCCCACTATCATGATCCATCCCCCGCACACACATCCAACATCATGCTCTATCCTGCACAGTCTCCCCTACCATCACACTCACTCGCCTGCCCACTCGCCCACCCTCACACTGACTCTGTTACACTCTCCCCTATCGCCACAACCCCACACACAAACCCAGTGTCTTGCTCAGTCAATCGATCATTCTCCCACATATACTCTGAACATTACAGTAGCTCCAATGCATACCCTCCCATGGTCATACTCACTCCCCTGTAGGCTCGTCAGCCGTCATACTCACTCCCCTGCACAATCCCCCATATCACCCTCACTCCCGAGTTCATGCTGCTATTTCATGCTCACTACCGCGCATACTCCCCTACCATCAATTTACTCTGACACATATGCCTGCAACTTCATGGTCACTTTCCTGCACACACCCCACCGTCACATTCAGTCCCCGCACACTCCCCCAAAGTCACACTCAATCCCCCTCACACTCACCCACTATGACATTTACACCACCGCACATTGCCCCGCTGTTACATTCACTACCCCGCACAGTTTCTCAGCATCACACTCACTTGCTAGACAATCCGTCATCACAGTCATTTCCCCACTCACTCCCCCAGTCACTCACACACTGTCACACTCACCCACCCACACACTCTCGCACTAATACACTCACTGCTCCACGCACTACTCCACTGTTACCCTCACTCCTTTGCATGCTTCCACACTGTCACGTCCACTCGCTGGCACACTTCTCTAAACTCTCGCTCACTCCCTCACACACTTCCCCACCATCGCGCTCACTCTGCTGCACACACGCCCCGTCATGCATTATCCTTCTGCACTCCCACACAGTCGTGCTCGCTGCCCCACACACTGCCCCATGATCGCCCTCATTTCACTGCTCCCTCCCCCAAACACTCCCACACCATCAGGGTCACTCACCCACAAACTCCATCACAATCAGGTTCACTCCCCCGCACACAGCCCCACTGTCATGCTGACTCCCCTGCAACCAACCACAACATCACATTCACTCCACCGCACGTTCCCCAACCCTTAATCACTCCTCTGCATGGTCCCACACCATCTACTCAATCTCTTATACCCTCCTGACCGTAATGCTCAGTCCCCTATCATCACACTCTCAGGACCACTCACCCTCCAACAGGGTCACTTCCCCACTGACTCCCATACTCTTGAACCATCATGTTCAATCCCATGCCCAGTCCACTACCATCACCCTCACTCTTCCACTCAGTCACTCCGCACAATCCCCTTCTGCCACACTGACATGTCCACACACTCAAAATCAATCCTTCACATTTTCCCCTACCTTCACAGTCACTCGCCAGACACATTCCATCCTGTACACTGACTGTTCTGCATAGTCCCACGCCATCAAGCCCATTCTGCTGCGCTTTCCCCCACCGTGACAGTCACTCCTCTACAGACTCTGCCACCATCAGAGTCACTCCCATTAAGATCCGCCAATATCATGCTCACTGCCCAGCACGCTCACTCACTGTTACACCGACTCTCCTGCATACACCCCCAAATTCAAGCTCCCCTTACCATCATGCTCACTCCACCAAACACTGCTCCACCATCAAACTCATTCCCTGCACAGTAAAATCCCATCATTCTTTGTCCCTCGCTCACTCCCAGACACACTAACCCAGTATCTAGGTCACTCCTCTGGTCTCTTCCCTGTGCACTCCCCACCATCACTCTCAGTCCCACCCACACTCCCCTACCATCACATTCACTCACCCGCACACCACCCCACCTCAAGCTCCTTGACCGACATTTGCCCCAACATCCCACAGACTTTTCACCAGACTTCCACACCATCACCTTGACTCCCCTCCACACTCCCTCACCATCATGCTGGCTTTCTGTACAGTGCTGCGCCATCATGCTCCCTCCCCCACGGAATACCCTGCATCATGGTAACTCTCCACTCACGCCCCTGGGCTCTCTAACACCGCGATGCTCACTCACCCGCAATCTACCTCACCACCATGATCACGTCTCTGCACATTCTCCAACCCTGCCCTTCACGCCCCTGCACACTGTCATTGTCAAGATCACTCCACCACACTGTCGTCAAAGTCATGCTCACTCCACTGCCCACATCCCACACTGTCATGCAAGCTGCACTGCTCAATCCTCTACCGTCACACTCACTCTGCCTCACAATACATCACCATAACGCTCATCCCCATCTCTCCCCAACCGTCATGCTCACTGCTCGACACATTCTCCCTTCTCACCTCAAACCCACGCACACTCCTGCACCATCGTGCTCACTTCCCTGCACACACCTACATCATCACATTAACAATTTTGCCCTCACCCACATCATGTTCCCCTCTCCCCTGCACAGTCCCATCATCACATTCACAACTGTGCACTCTCCAACACCACTATGCTCACTCCTCTGCACACACTCTCACCTTCATGCACACTCCCCCACATACTACCCCATTGTCATGCTAACTACCCACAGACTTCCCCACTGTTACGCTCAGTAACCCGCTCACTTACCCAGACCTCACTGTCATGCTCACTCCCCCACACACACCCCTATCATCCCTCTCAATCCCTGCTTTCTCCCCAATCGTTTAATCGCACTTCCCCATTCACTCATCCACCATCACACTCATTCCCCCGCACACTACGCCAGTTCTGCTCACTACCCTGCACACTCCGCCTCTGTCTTGATCATTGTATCCGACACTCCTGCATCATGCTGACTCCCCTGCTCATACCCACGCACACTCCCTCACGATTATGCCCAATCCCCCGCACACTCCCACACCATCCTGCTCATTCCCTCTCCCACTCTACTGTCCTGTTTAGTCCATTACTCACTCCCAGGCTTACTTACCCACGGTCATTCTCACACAGTTACATATTCATCACCATCGCACTCATTCCCCCACACAATGCAACACCGTCACATTCACTACCCCACACACTCCTACAGTATCACATTCAGCACTATGCTCACTAACCGTGCACACCCCACTTTCAAGTTCACTCCCAGAAAATTCGCCATTCTTCACACACACTCCTCCTCACACTCCCCAAACGTCATGCACTCTCCCTCACCCCTCTCCCACCATCATGCTCACTCTCAAACATGCTCTCCATCTTCAGTCTCTCTCTCCCACACACTCAACTTCACTCCTCTGCACATTCCCCCACTATCACTGCTTCGCTCACATCCCCGCACAAACGCCATCATCACATTCACACCCTCTGCACACTACCCCCACCACATGCTCTCTCCTATACATACTCTTCACCTTTCACCTCACTGAGCTGAGCACTCCGTCAACTCAAGCTCACTCGCTCACATACTCCCCCACCTCACAGTCATTCACACCTACACTCCCCCACCAGCATCGTTACTCCCCCACACACTTCCCTAACATCACATTCACTCTCCCACACACTCAACCATCCATGTTGCCTTCTGTGTATACTCCTCCACCAACAGGCTGACCCTGCTGCATCCTTACCCACCGACACGCTAACACCTCCGCACACTGTCTCACCATCATGCTCACTCCACTGCACACTGTCCCAATGTCACACTCACTTTGCCATGCAATCCCCACCATCACATTCACTCCCCCGCCCACTACCCAACACCATCACATTCACTCAACACAAGCTCCACCACCGCGTGCTCACTTCTGTGCAGTCTCCCCTGCCGTCACCTCACTCCCCAGCACACTCCCTCAACTCACGCTATCTCCCCGTTCAGTTCCCAATTCACCCTCAGTCTTCCACTAACATCTTCGCTCCTGCGCACATTCCCTCACTGGTGCACTCACTCTGCTGCACACTTCCCCTGCTCACACACACTCGCCTGTGCACGACTCTGTCATGACCCTCACTCTCACACACTCCACTCCCATTATATTCACTCCATGGTATACAATTCCACTGATTGCCTCACGCTTCTGCACACTACCACACTGTCAGTCTCACTCTCATACACACTCCTCCACTGTCATGCTCATTCAACTGCACCCTCAGCACACTCGATCATCTTCACACGCAGTCCTCCTCATACTCCCCCACCATGATGCCAGTTCCATCACACACTCTCCCACCCCCGTGATCACTCAGCCCCCCACACTCTCCTCACATCACACACACTCTCCCACACATTCCCCCACCATCAGGCTGAGGCCCCACTCAGACTCACATTGTCACGCTCATGCCCCCGCACACTCTCCCATCATCATGCTCACTCCTCCACATCCTCAAACACCGCCCGGCTCGTTCTTCCTTGCACTACCCCGTCATTCTGACTCCACAGCTCAGTTCACCGAACACTCCCCCACCGGCCTGGTCGCACCCCCACACACTCCTCCACAATCACACTCACTCCCCCGTGCACTCCCCCACCATCATGCTCACTACCCCACACATTCCTCCACCGTCACACTCACTGCCCCTCTCACTCCTCCACAAAGCTCCCACTTGCAAGTTCTCTCCAACACACATTCCTCCATCTTCACAAGCACTCTTCCTCACTCTCCCTCAACGTCATGCTCTCTCCATCACACACTACACAACCATCCCATTTACCCCCCATGCACGGCCCCGCCATCACGTTCACTCTTCCCCACCATCTCACTCCCACATGCACATACTTGCCCATTACATGACTCACATTCACCGACCTTCATGCACAGTGCCACGCACATAAACACACTGTCAAGCACAGACCCTCTGCACACAGCCACATCATCTCGCTCACTCCCCCGCACAATGCCACAGTCATGCTTACTCCCCCACACATTCCATCATCATCACCGTCATTTCTCCACACACCATCACTGTCGCGCTCATTCCCCTGGACACCATCATCATGCTTAATCGCCCAACATCACCCTCATTGCCCTGCACAATCCACCACCGTCACACTTACTGCCCACCATACCCCCTCACCCTCACGGTCACTCTATCCCACATTTCCTTAACCTCAACCTTCTTCCCGTACACGCTCTCTACCCTAAGCAATGCCTAGTGACCCCCTCCCCAATGATTTCCTGCAAAATGTCCTTTGACGCATCCCAATCTGTTCCCTGACTAACACACAGTGGGGCCTCCACAAACTGGTCCATGCACAACCTGTTGTCCGACCCCAACTCCTTTGCCTGGGTCACAGCCGAAAGTGCTACCCCCACAAGTACCTCCTACTCACAGTCTTTGTCCTCTCACCCAGTGTGTCACTTAGTAACGTCATTTGACCCAAGGCCCATACTTTTACCCAAGCAAAACCTGGATATCAACACCCCCTTTGTTGCCCTAGGAATGCACTAAATCTCTACACCTCCCTCTACTCCCTTTGAAACATCCTGAAGCTCCACACTCCCCTCTGTTTCACAAGCAACAGGCTTAATTTCCATTCTCTCCTCTGATCCCCTCGCAATGGCTGGTAGATCCACACCCGTCTGTTCCCCTAGCAACGACCTGGTGCTCCACCGCCAGCTCTCTTCCCCTTGCAACAGCCTGAAGAACCACCTCTGTTGCCTCAGCAACGGCTTGAAGTTTCAAACTCCTCGCTGTTCACTTCGCAAGGTACCGAAGCTCCACCCCCTCCTATCTTCCAATGGCAACGGCCTGAAATTCGACAATCCTCTTTGTTCCCCTGGGAATGGGCTGTAATTCCGCACTCCTCATTCCCTTAGCGTCAGCCTGAATTTCCTTACACCCTGTTGTTCGTCTAGCTACGGTCTGTATCTCCAATCCCCTTCTATTCCCTTACAAATAACCTGGAGCTCCACACTACTCTTCTATGCCCCCAGCGAGAGAAGGCGAGGGAGAAAGATTTGCAGAGAGGGAGACGGGGAGGTGGAGAGTAGGAGACGGAGTGAGAATGAAGGAGAATGGGGAGGGGGGACAGAGAAATGGAATGTGTAAATGGGGAGAGAGAGTTGGGCAGTGTGAGTGTGGGAGGGAGAGATGGTGGGGGAGGGCAAAGGGAGGGAGATGAATTCTGCCAAAGGCTAGATCGGATTGGGGGACCCAAAGATGAAGGCAAGGGCGGCGAGACTTAAACCCATCTCCTGAGATCGTGCACTGGTTCCCCTATGCTTTGCCTGAGGACCCTGAGACTATCTCTCTCCAGCTCAGCTTCTTCAACACAAAGGAAAACAACAATGTATTTGGGTCTGTTGCTTGGCACATTTTCATGAGCATTTTTATTATTTACAAATTGAAGTGATAGATATATTCAATGAAATAGCAACATTTTTCACTGCCCCGTGAGTTGAGAGCAATATTGAAACGTGCCAATGTAACACCCGTGGGGCTAGGTTGTATAAACCAACACTACCCCCGGTCTATTAGGTTAGCGACAGGCTGTTTCATTGCTGAAGTATAGAATTGAAATGAGATCATCCCGGATGAGTTGATGATTGAGTGAATTTGATTGATTCATGAATGTGGGTGAAGGGATATTTCAGCACATTCTTCAGCTGTTGTCTAAATTTAGTCTGGGTCACGGCATAAATTGCGGTGTTTGTGCAGCAACTGAGGAGCTGCAGCATGAAGCTCAATTCCTGTATAAACCATTCTGGACGCAAAGGGGAAGACATAATATACCTTATCCGATTCCATATCGAATACATTGTAAACGGTGACCATAACAGAATGAAATTGACCGAGATCACAAACAGTGAAATGATGGTTTTTTTTCGATTTCTCATTTCTTTGTCACACTGAACGGCCCCATTAAGATCCTTTAGTCTCCTGCGAGCTGTGCTGGTCACTAAAATGTGTCTGACCGTGAAAGCATTGAGCACCAGAATCTGAAGAATTGCGAGAGCCGGGGTTAGAATGTGGTGGAGGGACTCAGTTATGACCCAGGCACGAGAGAAGTAAATCGACAATGTAGCCACACAAAACCAGGGTCCATGCCACAGCCGATACCGAGCTGTGAGCATAAAATACCAGAAAATGTTCATTAATACGTTCAGCACAGTCAGTGTTCCCAAAACCACAGCTGCCGTTTTCTCACTGCAATATTTACATTTCAGCTTTTGGCAACAAATAGCAACAAATCGATCAAAGGTGAAAGCGACGGTGAACCAGACAGAGCAGTCAGTAGCTGCATAAAGCAGGACGGCGTGGATATTACACACTGGGATTTTCCTCAGGAAATAAAACTGTTCCAGAAAGACAATGGGGATGTGTCTCAATATCAGGTCGATGATAATGACCAGTAGGTCCGTCACTGCCATGGCCACCAGGTAAAGTCTGACACATGGAGACAATGCGCAATCTTTATAAAGCAGGACGTAGATCGTCAGTACGTTCACTGAGAGGAAAGAAAACAAATTATACATCAGCCTGGAGGCAAAGTTGAGAGGTTATTTGAGAAGCCAATGAAATTACCAAATGTGTCACTGTCTTCAGAGATTTATTGACGTACTTGGAGCTGAAATAACAAATGAGAAAGTCTGAATACTGACAAAAATGTGATGGAAACCACAACAAATCATCCCTCTCCAAACACACAGGCACACACCCATTAGAACAGATAGTTCGAAAATATTCCCACCCACTTGATCACTCGAGAGCAGACACGTCACTTCTTCACAATTCCAAAGACGAAAGGTGAAAATATTGCCGTCCTGAAGGATTCTCTCCTAGCTCCTTGAAGACATGTGGAGCCTGGAAATATCTGTCTTTTAGTAAAATTGTGGTCGATGAAGAAATGTAAATGTAAGGCAAACGTATTTTCGCATTTAACTACCTGAGGGGGCCTTCAGAATTGTGTCTCCTTATCCCTGGAGAGAATCTCTTCCCTTGGGTTCAATTCATTCACATCCAAACATTCACAAATAATTTCGGATATGGAATGTTCTGGGAAACGTCATGTATCGACTATTCCAAGCAACGTTGGTTTGAGAATGTTGCGAGGAATACCGGGTATGAACGTTCCAGCGAGTATCTGGTCCAGGATATTCTGGAAAGTGTCAGGTATAGAATATTTTGAAGAATGCTGACGTAAAACGTTCCGATGAATGCCAGGAATAGAATGTCCCCGGAATGACTTATTCAGAATGTTCCAAAGAATATCAGTTTTCGAATTTTCTGGGGAATATCAGTTGTAGGGCGTTCTGGGGAAGGTCACGTGGATAGAATTTTCCAAGAAGTGTTGGGTGTCAAATTTCTTGAGAATTTCGGGTAGACAGTGTCCTGGAGTAGGCAACGTTCTGAAGAATGTTGAATATAGAATGTTCTGGGGAATGACATATTTAGAATGTTCCGTCGTTTGGCGGGTGCAGGAAGTTCCAGGGAACATTGGCAATCGACTGTTACTGGTAATATCGGAGAGAGAATGTCGCAGGAAATGTCAGTTACAGAACTTTACGAGGAATGCCAGGTGCAGAATGTGCCAGGGAATGTCGAGGATAGTACGTTCCATGGATGTTTGGGTGCAGAATGTTCCTGGGACTGTCAGTCACAAAATGTTCCGGGAAAGGCCGCATAGAATGTGCGAGTGTCGGAAAGACCCATAGGCAAAGGCACTTCTGCACATTAAGTTTCTTGAGATCTACTCAGCCTCACGGTGGTAATCTCTCCGCAAGCCCAATTCAACTGGGCACTTTGTGGGCAAGAACAATGAGATTAAGACAACGCCTTGATCATTTGATTCAGATCACCATTTCAATTTGTACAGCTACTTTTCCTTCTTCAGAAATCACACTCACTCCCTTCTCAGTTTTATCTAACACTCCCAGCTGTAAAATGTTATGGGTATTGAGTTTCCAGTATGAGTCACCCTGTCGCCCTGTCTCTCTAAGGCCATTAAATCGTATTCATTTCCTTCAACGTATGCACAGAATTCCTCAGGTTGCAGGGGGATTTGGACGAATTGCAGAGTTGGGCTGAGAATCGGCAAATGGAATTCAATGTCGATGAATGTGAGGTGATTCACTTTGGTAAGGATAATAGAAAGACAGGAAATTGGTTCAATGGAAAGGTTCTTGGAATGTGCAGAGAGATCTTGGTGCCCATATACATCGAGCCCTGAAAGTTGCCACACAGGTTGATAGTGTTATCAAGAAGGCATACGGAGTGTTAGGTTGTATTGGTAGAGGGATCGAGGATGTCTGTCTTGTCGGTCGAAGTTGATATATCTTGGTATCGTGATGGGGCTTCATGAACCATTACAACTTAGGAATTTGGGTAGCACCATGGCTCAGTGGTTAACACTGCTTCATCACAGCGCGAGGCAACCAGTGTCGATTCCAGCTTTTGGCAACTGTCTATGTGGAGTTTGCCCGTTCTCCCCATTTCTGCGTGGGTTTCCTTCGGTTGCTCTGATTTCCTCTCCTATTCCACAGATGTCCAATTCAGATGCATTGGCCATGTTAAATTGTTCATAGTTTTCAGAGATGTGTAGGTTTGGTGCATTAGAAAATAGAACAATACAGTGCAGAACAAGACTTTCAACCCTTGATGTTGCGCCAACCTGTGAATTAATCTAAGCCCATCCCCCTGCATTATCTCATCATCATCCAAATGCATCACAAAGGGGTGTTTAAACACCTCTCGTGTCGCTGATAAAACGACTTTGGCAAGCAGGGCATTCCACGCCCTTACCACACACGGAAAAATGAACCAGAATCTGACATCTGTCTCAAATCACTTTTCAGCTATGCTCCCTTTTACAAGGACATAGAACATTCTCTGGGTATGGACGTTCAATGTCCATCTCTGAGAGTGTCCCCATAGGCATACCACTGACGGAACAGGGCGAGGCTCAGAATACACAACAGTGGGACGTGATGGGACATCCAACAAGTGGGAAACATTGTCAGCAAACTCATTGTCACGGATGGATCTATCACTAATAGAACCTGTAGCAGCACCCAGCACACAGTATTTTTGGAGGGGATGTCTCAAACTCATAGTGAAAATACTGCCCACTGTGTTCTGTCGCACTACCTACTGCGAAGTAGGACATGCTTAATAAGGACATTGCAAATGGAACCAGGGCATTCACGAGGCACAGTGGGCGATCAGCAGCTGCGTATCAGTGGCCTTCCCATTATCAAAAAGTCAGAATTCGGCTCTTGTCTGATGGTTACAAGATGTTTTGCACCATTTGTAACCACACCTATCCTGAAGCAGGTTATTTAGCCCATCAAGAGTTTTAAACAGGGTCACACCTACGCCATTCATTTGTTCGTGGTTGTTGTTCATCAGTTAGAGCAGGACTTTTAAAATCTCAAGCCCCTTACACAAGAACTAGAAGAAAACATGCAGCTTTTCAAACCTGAAACACTGGAATTCGGGGACGACTGGTTATTGAGCCGTTAGCAAGGATAAATTAGGGATGAATCAGTCTGTATCAGTTTAATAGAAATTATCGAATGCAGTGACATAGAGACCAATGAGGAGACACAAACTATATTTGCAACCAATAGCAATGATTTAGATAAATGTAACAATAGTATGCTGAGCAAAAGTGTCACCAACTATAACATAGTGAGGAAACGAAGTTATCAGGAAAAGGTAGAGAGTATGTAAATGAATAAGCAATGGACATCAATTTGGCAGATGGAAAATCACATGAGAACTGTGAAGCTATGAATTTTCAGGAAATCTGAATGATTGTGCATGACATAACTGGAAAGAGATTATAGGACTTAGTGATGCAGTGCATACTGAGGGCTACACTCTCACCCATTCACACATCTGAAGCATTACTCCATCTCCATGATGGTCTGCTCTCTGTTGTTCCCAGGGAGCCTGTTGCTCTCAGTGCACATTGGACCGTTGGTTAGCGGTTTGAGATGATAAAGGAGAGGGTACTTCCAAAAACAAGGAGAGGGTTATCAATGGGGTGGCCATGACCGAGAGGCCATCATTTCTTTCTACATGGAGACTGAAGACGATGGGAATGGCTACCTGCTTCTGAATGAAGAGGCTGTGGTCACGGCTAGGATAGTGCATATTTACCAACATGCTGTGTTGTGCATGGGCACACTGCAACATCAATGGAGTGATAAACCGATGCCCCAACTACGAGAATGAGATCAAAAAAAGGCATTGTCACATCATCTGAAATGTTTAATTGCATGAAATTCTTAATCCACCTCACAGAACCAGTCCAGACACCATGAAACCGGAAGAAATATCTGTTCAGCAGGAGAACTCAGCAATCTGCTGAGTGCAGAAAACTGTGCAGATTACAGCAGTTCATTGATCTTTAAACCAGAACTAGATATCTCTCCAGCACACCGACCGGATTGATCAGCAATGAATGAGTGTGCCTGGGTGAGTGAATCTGTGTTTGTTTCTGTTTTTCATTCTGTGTCGTTGTGTGCATAGCTCTGTATGTGTGTTGATTGCATGTGCCTGTGTGTGTGGCTCTGTACGTGCCTGTGTGTGCCTGCATGCGGGATTATCTGTGTGCTTCTCTCTGTTTGTGCATTTATGTACGTCGGTGTGTATTGAAAAATATAATAATCAATATTTATCTTTCCATGTCCAAGCTATTAATCGTTTATCTTTTTATTACAGCTTGAGCATCATGGCTTTGGTTATAGTTAAAGTAATTTTGGAAATTCAAGCTATTTACCTGACTTGCTCCGAACATTGAACCTAATGTGCTTTGAGACCAATATCAGTGGTATTTGTAAGACCTGGTTCTGTTTAAAATTTATCATGCCCAATAGGGTAGGAAGACGAGAAAAGCAAAGAACAATCCTCCAACCTCTCTCTGAACAAATACAAGAATAAAGTTTCAAAGAGTCGTTTGAGTAGGAATACTCTTCCCCAACAATCTGCGGTACCTGTGCATATGCAAATTATTCAAAGCTGTGTTAGTTAGATATTTGACAGAAAAATGAGTCCAGGATAATGAACTACAGACAGGGAAGTGTGGCTCAGATCACAACTCGGTAAGCCACCATCTTACTGCGTTTTGAAGCAACATCAAAGTGTCAATGAACCGACTGCTCTTGCTGAGTCCTCTGTTGCTACTTTTCATTCGGTCCCACAAATCTGTTAGAAAGGAGGACCGGAGGGCAATTGCACCAGACACAGGGTGAACAGAAACAGACAAGACCATTCATTACTTCAAGACTGTCACACACGATTTGATGTGGATTAGAAAATGCAATTGGGGTAAAAAGTGGGTGCTGATGTGAAACGTGTCCTCCTTTTAACAGAATTTCCCTTTACTCCATTTGTTGGTCACGTTGTAAACATAGAATATTGAACAATACAGCGCGAACAGGCCCCTCAGCACTCGATGTTTTGCTGGACTATGAACTAAGCAACGCCCATCCCACTGCACAATCCAATCATCCGCCATTTGCTTATCCAAGGATTGTTTAAATATCCCTAATGTGGCTAAAATAACTACATTGACCGGCAGTTCATTCCACGCCCGTATCACTCTCTGAGTTAAGAACCTGCCTCTGATATCTGTCTTTAATCTATCACCGCGCAATTTGCAGCTATGACACCTCCATACAATCTGACGTCATCATCCATTTGTCGAACTCCTTTGGCACTCGCATCGATGACAACTTTAAAATGTTTTGAAAAGTCTGGTCTAGCTAAAACTAGTGTGGTGGTTAAATTTGCTTTCAAATTGTTGAATGCATCCTGGCATTGTTCTTTTTACTGAAACTTTGTGTTCTTCTTGAGGAATTCGATTAATGGTGCAACTACACTGCTGAAGTTTGCAATAAAATTGCAATACAATCCACCGAGTCCTAAGAATCAAAGCGCCTCTTTCTTCGAGGTTGGGCGTGGCAATTCTTCAATGTCTTTCCGTTCCATGTGGTCAACCTTCCATGACCGGTGTTGTGTCCCAAGAACGTCGCCTCTGCTTTCGTTAATTCTGTTTTCTTTATGTTTACCACCAGATGTGTTTCTCGTAGTCGTTCAAAGAGCTCTGCAAACTGTACCATGTGATCTTTCCAGGACTTATTGAAGATACGTCGTCGTCCAAATAGACTGCACAGTCTGGTAAACCAGCCACAGCTCTTTGGAAGATAATGGGCGCGATCGTCATTCCAAACGGCTTAACTTTGAATCGATGTAGCCCATTTAGGGGAACAAATGCAGAAATTTATTTCGCCATCTCTGATAAAGGTACCTGCCTGTAACCACGCATTAAGTCTAACTTGGTGATGGAACTGCATTTTCCCAATTTCTCGATACAGTTCTCCAATCTTGGAATTGGATATCAGTCTGATTTTTGTAACGGTGTTGACCATCCCATAAGTTTGCGCATCCTAACCGTGACTGCGTGGGTTTCCTCCGGTTGCTCCGGTTTCCTCCCACAGTCCAAAGATGTGCAGGTCAGGTGAATTGGCCATGCTAAATCGCCCGTAGTGTTAGGTAAGGGATAGATGTAGGGGTATGGGTGGGTTACGCTTCGGCGGGGCGGTGTGGACTTGTTGGGCCGAAGGGCCTGTTTCCACACTGTAATGTAATCTAATCTAATCCAAAAATCACTGATTCTCAGCCAATTTGGGAACTAAGACAATTGGCGAACTCCACTTGCTCTGGCATGGTTCGATAATGTCCTCTTTGAGCATGGTCTCCAACTCCTTCTGGACCTCCCTGGCTTTGAAAGGTTTAAGCTGATAGTGGTGCTGTTTTATCGGTGTGGTAGCCCCTGCGTCTGTTTCATTTCCAAGAGCGTTAACCCTCCCCATCGGATTTCTGCATATGTCCTTATCCTGAAGTAACAAACGTTTCCACAACGCTTTATGCTCATGAGACAGCTTACTATCTATCACACTCTTCAATGCCTTCTTCATGTTTAAATCTACCGTGAGGCACATCAAAATCCAAGCCATCTAGATTTGATTCCTCACTCTGCAGGGCAGTAATGAATACATGTTTCTCCAGTTCTTTCTCTCTCGTATAATACGAGTTCAACATGGCCACCTGACATACCCAATACCATTCATTCCTATCTGGCATCTTTATAAAATAGTTCACCTGGTTAAACCGTTTCTCAAAATGATAGGGACCACAATGCTTGTATGTTACCTCCCAGGTGCTCGACTCAGCGATGTCACTGATCGGCTGCAGAGCATTCTAAAGGGAGACAGTGAACACCCAGTTGTCTTGGTGCATATAGGCACCAAGGATTTAAGTAGAAATCGAGACGACGCTCTGAAAGAAGAATTCAGGGAGCTAGAAGAGAAGTTAAAGGGGAGGATCACAAAGGTAGTGATCTCGGGTTACTATCAGTGCCACATGCGAGCCAGCGAAGAAGTGAAAAAAAAAGGCAGGATGAACACGTGGCTTGAGAGATGCTATAGGAGTGAGGGGTTCAGATTTGTCGGACATTTGGACTGGTTCTGGGGAAGTTAGGACTATTACCAAAAGGCGGACTACATCTGAACCAGAATGGACCCACTGTTCTTGGGGGAGGTTTTGCAACTGCTGTTGGTGAGGTTTTAAACTAATGTGCCAGCGGACTGGGAAACAGAAGAGAAAACAAGTAGGCAGCGATGTATTGACTTTAGATTGTAAGAATTATGAAAAAAAAATTAATGAAGGGAAGAATAGGCAGGGAGCAGGTGAGCGCAAAAGAACTGGTGGTCTGAAATGCATCTACTTTCATACAAGGATTACAGTGTGTAAGGCAGATGAACTTAAGGATTGAATTGGTGCCTGGGAGTATGACATTATTGCCACCACAGAGACTTGGTTGAAGGAAGGGCCTGATGTTTGGCAACTAAATGTTCCAGGATATGGACACTTAAGACAGGGCAAGGAGGGAAGTAAAAGTGGGTGTGGAGTTCCATTGCTGGTCATGGCTGTGCTAAAGGAGGACACGATGGCAGTCTTGGGTAGTGAGGCAATATGGGTGGAGCTGAGAAATAAGAAGGGTGCAGTTACATTGTTGAGACGGTATTACAGACCTCCCAAGGCGTGAGGTAAAAGAACAAATAGGTAAACAGGTTCTGAATAGATGTAAAGGCAATGGGTTAGTGGGGATGGGAGATTTCAATTTCCTAATATTGACTGCGATACACTTAGCGTCAGTGGTCTGGATGGAGTAGAATTTGTACGAAGCGTCCAGGAGAGTTTTCGAGAGCAGTATTCAATCGTCCGAGTAGGGGTGGGCCATATTCCACCTGGTACTGGGGAACGAGCCAGGGCAAGTCGTAGAAGGTGCGGTGGAAGATTTCTTTGGGAACAGTGACAACAATTCTGTAAATTTTAGAATACTCATTGATAAAGAGGAGAGTGGTCCTCAGTGAAGGGTACTAAAATGGGCCAAAGCCTATTATATCAAAATTATTCAGGAGCTGGGAAATGTGGATTGGACACAGCTATTTGAAGGGAAGTCCACATTTGAGATGTGGGAGACTTCCAAAGATAAGTTAATGGTAGTGCTGGATAGGCATGTCCCATTGAAGGCAAAGGATATGAAGGGCAAGATTCGTGAACCAAGGATGACAAGAGAAATTGTATGACTAGCGAAGAGGAAAAGGGAAGCACACATAAGGTGTAGGGAACTAAGAAAAGAACCAGCCCTTGGAGGAATATCGGAAGAGTAGGACAAATCTTAAACAAGGAATCAGGCGGGCTAAAACGGGTCAAGAAATAGCTTGAGTGAGCAGAATTAAGGAAAATCACAAAGCATTTTATTCTTATATAATAAGCAAGCGGGTAACTAGAGAAAGGGTTGGTCCACTAAAAGATAATGAAGGAATGCTGTGTGCCGAACCTGAGAGAATGGGTGAGATTCTGAATGACTACTTTGCATCAGTGTTCACTGCGGAGAGGAACATGATGAATGCTGAGATTAGAGATAGAAGTAAGATTAGTCTGCATCACATCGGCAAAAGTAGCGAAGTTGTGTTGGGTATGCCAGAGGTTATTAAGGTGGACAAATCTCCAGGACCTGATGGGATCTATCCCAGTTTGCTGAGGGAGGTGAGAGACGAAATAGTTGGGGCCCTGACAGATATCTTTGTGGCATTCTTATATACAGGTGAGGTGCCGGAGGACTTGAGGGTAGCTTATGTTGTTCCCCCTGTACAAGAAGGGTAGTAAGGATATTACGGAATACTACAGAACAGTGAGCCTGACATCGGTGGTGGGGAAGTTGGGAGAGAGGGTACTGAGAGATATGAACTCTTTATATTTGAAAAGGAATGAACATATCAGTGATAGGCAAGACGGTTTTGTGCAGGGGAGATCGTGCCTTACCAACTTGATAGACTTCTTCGCGGAAGTGATGAAGTTGTTAGATGAAGGAAGGGCTATTGATCTCATACACATGGACTTCAGTGAGGCGTTTGATAAGGTTCCCCATTGTAGACTAAAAGAGAAAGTGAAGACACATGGTGTGCAGTGTGTTCCAGCTAGGTGGATTAAGAACTGGTTGAGCAACAGGAGACAGAGAGTAGTAGTTGAAGGGAGTTTCTAGAAATGGAGAAAGGTGACCAGTGGTGTTCCACAGTGGTCAGTATTGAGGCCACTGTTGTTTGTAATATACATAATTGATATAGAAGAGAGCACTGTTGGTATGATCAGCAAGTTTGCAGATGACACAAAGACTGGTGGAGTAGCAGAAAGCATAAGGGACAGTCAGACAATACAAGAGGATATATATAGACTGGAGAGTTTAGAGAAAAAGTGGCAGATGGCTTTCAATCCCGATAAATGTGAGGTGATGCATTTCGGCAAGTCTCATTCTAGAGCGAAATATACAATGAACGGAAGACTCTTGGGAAAGGTTGATGGGCAGAGAGATCTGGGAGTGCAGGTCCATTGTACCCTGAAGGTTGCTGCATAGGTGATTAGATTGGTCAAGAAGGCATAAAACATGCTTGCCTTCATTGGACGGGGAATCAAGTATAGGAACTGGCAAGTCATGTAAAAATTGTACAAGACATTGGTTCGGTCGCATTTAGAATGTTGTGTACAGTTCTGGTCGCCACGTAACCGAAAGGATGTGGACGCCTTGGAGATGGTGCAGAGAAGGTTTACGAGGATGTTGTCTGATATGGAAGGTGCTAGCTATGAAGAGAGGTTGGGTAGGTTAGATTTAATTTCACTAGAAAAAAGGAGATGTGGGTGGAACCTGATTGAGGTTTACAAAATCATGAAGGGTATAGACAGGGTGGATAAAGACAAGCTTTTTCCCAAGGTGAAGGATTCAGGAACCAGAGTTCATGCTTTCAAGGTGATAGGTTGAAAGTTTAAGGGGGATACACGCGGCAAGTCCTTCACACAGAGGGTGGTGCGCGTTTGGAACGCATTGCCAGCAGAGATGGGAGAGACAGGCACGGTAGATTCATTTAAGTTGTGTATGGACAGATACATGAGTAGGTGGGGAGCAGAGGATTACAAATGCTTAGGAATTGACTGACATGTTTAGACCGTACATTTGGATCGGCCCAGGCTTGAAGATCCAAAGGGACTGTTCCTGGGCTGTAAATTTCCTTTGTTCTTTGGTCTCGGCCTCGTTTTTAAGAGATCTCCTAGCATTGGTAACAGTACTAACACATCAACCCGCCCAGGAAACGTCCGAGGCTCACAGTATTTATCTGCCATCTGCTTCATCTGTGCTGTCCCCTTTCGGTATTGTTTCGCTCACTCACTTACTCGATTTAATCTTTCCCTCTCCTCCGTTGCATAATCAAAGTGCGAGACCTCCAACTGTGCTCCCGTTAGATTTTCTTTAACTAATTTCAAAGGACCGCTTCATTGCAAATATTAATTCGAAGACCATGAACTGAGTGGATTCGTTTGGTTCATTTCTCGTGACAAACAATACGATGAGATTCCTTTATCCCAATCATTTAGCATAATCCCGACAAAATGCTCTAAAAACGTTCTTCAAGGTCTGATGTTACCTTTCTATGACTCTCTGGGATTCAGGATGATACGCTCTGGTTTTAATGTGTTGTATACCAAAGCTATCCAAAATCTCCTTAAACACCGAAGAGTACATTTTGGCACTTGGTCAGAATGATATTTTTATGTAGCCCATATTATTTGAAGAAAGGTACTAACTCCTCTGCCAGCTTTTTTGCCTTGATGCGCCATAATGGAATTCCCTCCAGATGTTTGGGACACACAACCATAATTCTTAACAAGTACTGCTTCCCACTTTTACTTCTTGGGAGGGGACTTACACGAACAAGTATAACCATCGTGAAAGGTTCTTCAAATGGAGGAATTGGTAACAAAAATGCTGGTTTTATTGCCGCCTGCAGCCTTCATACTATTTGACATTTATGACACGTATGGCAAAGGTTAACCACGTCATTGTGCATTCCAGAACAAGAAACGTGCTTTTGTACCTTAGCCTGAGTCTTTCATACCCCAAGGTGACCTCCTACAGGTAGTTCATGTGCTACCGATATCACCTCCACCCTGGATGCTACCGGCGAATCAATCTGGTGTACTTTGGCCCATTTCTCCTCAAGAAGGACCTGCCGAGGACTCCAATTTCGACTTAGGATTCTATCTTTCAGATAATAAACCTCAGGAAGATTATCTGCCTCAGTTTTAGCGTACACATCCACATTGTATATCTCATCATCTTATCCTGCTATTGCACATCATTTAGCCTTTCAGAACTGAACGTTTCTGTTTAAACCTCTGCCTGTTCAGGTTTTCCCTGCACCACAACGTCAAACAGGATGTCCGCTGTTTGAACCTCAACTCCTTAATGTCTCTTCTTAGTTTTTGTTTCGTACTGCGACTCATGATCATGTGATCTGTTTACTACACAGTCTGGGAAAATACCAGGGTATTTCTGTTTGAACTCCTCAGTTGCTTGGTGTTCCTGGAGTTCTCCACAACAAGGAGTATCACTCCCACCATGTAACCCACTAAATCATTCGCAAGAACAAAATGAATTCCTGGAACTGAAAATCTCTCCCACAGTAACCTTCCAGACTTGAGTTGACCAATCCAACCTGATCTAACATCGGGAAACGTTAAATTTCTATCCATCTATCGCACACATTTTCACACTCTCAGGTCGCAGGTCAGAAAGAGTGGAAATTCGCTAATATCTTTCTTTCGACGTATCTTACTTTCAGCGACTGTTAGATCCTGTATCTCTCAAAATTATAACATCTTGTCCTTCGCCCTTGTACAAATCCATAAGCCGTTAATATAGCCCGTCCGACACCACTTCGATTTTTTTTTGAGCGGGAGCAGCGTCGAATTAAAAGAGAACCCGGGAGACTACAGCAAAGGTAATACAGTTTGTTTTAAAATTGCTTACCTGTAGCGGGCAGCGGTGTTTTTTTTTCCCCTCTCTCCACAGAAAGAGCGGGAGCTGCAGAGGAAGTGACGGCGAGCAGAGGGGCAGCCGGGACGGAAAAGTGAGTATATAAGTCCGGAAGGCGGACACCAACGGTCATTTGAGCGGGAGCAGCGTCGAAGTAAAAGAGAACCCGGGAGACTACAGCAAAGGTAATACAGTTTGTTTTAAAATTGCTTACCTGTAGCGGGCAGCGGTGTTTTTTTTTCCCCCTCTCTCCACAGAAAGAGTGGGAGCTGCAGAGGAAGTGACGGCGAGCAGAGGGGCAGCCGGGACGGAAAAGTGAGTATATAAGTCCGGAAGGCGGACACCAACGGTCATTTGAGCGGGAGCAGCGTCGAAGTAAAAGAGAACCCGGGAGACTACAGCAAAGGTAATACAGTTTGTTTTAAAATTGCTTACCTGTAGCGGGCTGCGGTGTTTTTTTTTTCCCCCTCTCTCCACAGAAAGAGTGGGAGCTGCAGAGGAAGTGACGGCGAGCAGAGGGGCAGCCGGGACGGAAAAGTGAGTATATAAGTCCGGAAGGCGGCTAAACCCGAGATTCTGCACCTGTAGTATCTCCCACCCGCCCCCCTCCTCTAACCTTCTTAACTACTCTGCTTTTTCTTTTAAGGTAAGGATTTTTATTTCTTTACTGGGGACTAGTTAAAAAATTTACTTCGTGTTTTTTTTTGTGTGTATACATCAAGTCCTTACGTAGGGTAAAAAAAACTATAGCAGAGAGGTATCAGAAGGTATTCTAACTCATACTTGTACTAAGTAAGTAATTAACTAACTAAGCAGAGATGGCTGGGCAGGTGATGTGCTGTTGCTGTATGATGTGGGAGCTGGCTGATCCCATTGTGAACGGCAGTGACCACATCTGCAGCAAGTGTTGGTTGCTGGAAGAACTCCGGATCAGAGTTGATGATCTGGAATCTGAGCTTCAAACACTGCGGCATATCCGGGAGGGGGAGAGTTACCTGGACGCTTTGTTTCAGGAGGCAGTCACACCTGGGAGATTAATTAATTCCCACTCAGCTAGTGATCAGGCACAAGAGTGTGACTGTAAGTGAGGCAGGTAGGGGGACCCAGAGTTCAGGAGTGGAGGAGCCTCAGCCCTTGACCTTGTCCAACAGGTACGAGATTCTTGCTCCCTGTTCGGATGAGGAAAAGGGCTCTGGACAGGATGAGCCAACTGACCAAGGCACCATGGTGCAGAAGGCCATTCAAGAGGGGGGAGCTAATAGACAGGTAGTGGTTATAGGGGATTCTATAGTTAGGGGGACAGATAGTATCCTTTGCAAGCCGGATCGGGAGTCTCGCATGGTGTGTTGCCTGCCCGGTGCCAGGGTGCGAGACATCTCTGACCGGCTTGAAAGGATATTGGAGCGGGAGGGGGAGGATCCAGTTGTTGTGGTCCACGTTGGTACCAACAACATAGGCAAGACTAGGGTGGAGGACCTGTTTGGGCATTACGAAGCACTAGGCAGGAAATTGAAGCACAGGTCCTCAAGGGTCATAATCTCCGGATTACTGCCCGAGCCACGTGCCAATTGGCATAGGGACAAGAAAATTAGGCAAGTAAACACGTGGCTAAGGGATTGGTGTGGGAAAGAGGATTCCACTTCATGGGGCACTGGCATCAGTTTTGGAACAGGGGGGATCTGTACCGTTGGGACGGTCTCCACCTGAACCGATCAGGTACCAATGTTCTGGTGAAGAGGATAAATAGGGTGGTCAGTAGGACTTTAAACTTCTGAGTTGGGGGGAAGGGAAAGTGAAAGCAACAGGGAGTATGGAGGTAAATGGAAAGATAAGCAGCAGGATAGCATGTTTCCAGGCGGATTTAAAATTGAGGCAGACTGAGAATGCAGAAAAAAGCAAGGATAACTTAGGACATATGACTTACAACATCTCTAATAAGGAAGTTAGCATTAAGGCACTTTACCTGAATGCTCGTAGCATTCATAACAAAGCCGATGAATTAATGGCACAGATAATAGTGAATGATTATGATGTAGTAGGCATCACAGAGACTTGGTTACAGGGGGGTCAGGACTGGCAGTTAAACCTCCATGGTTTTTCGACTTATCGAAAAGACAGAGGTGGGCAGAGGGGGTGGAGTTGCCTTGTTAGTTAAGAACAAAATTAAATCTATGGTATTGAATGACATAGCGTCAGATGATGTGGAGTCTGTGTGGGTGGAATTGAGGAACCACAAAGGCAAAAAAACCATAACTGGAGTTGTGTACAGACCTCCTAACAGTGGTCAGGACCAGGGATGCAACATGTACCGGGAAATAGAGAAGGCATGTCAGAAAGGCAAGGTTACATTGATCATGGGTGACTTCAATATGCAGGTGGACTGGGTAAATAATGTTGCTAGTGGATCTAAAGAAAGGGAATTCATGGAATGCTTACAGGATGGCTTTTTGGAACAGCTAGTCATGGAGCCCACAAGAGAGCAGGCTATTCTGGACCTAGTGCTTTGCAATGAACCAGATAGCCAATCTATAAAAGATCTTAAAGTAAGGGAACCCTTAGGAAGTAGCGACCATAATATGGTAGAGTTCAGTCTGGAGTTTGAAAGGGAGAAGGCGAAATCTGATGTAATGGTGTTACAGTTGAATAAAGGTAATTATGAGGGCATGAGAGAGGAACTGACTAAAATAGACTGGAAGCAGAGGCTAACCGGGAAGACACTAGAGCAAAAATGGCAGGAGTTTGTAGGTATAATTGAGGACACTGTACAGAGGTTCATTCCCAAGAAAAGAAAGATTAACCGGGGAGGGATTAGACAACCTTGGCTGACAAAGGAAGTCAGGAAATGTATTAAAGAAAAAGAGAGATCCTATAAAGTGGCTAAGAACAGTGGGAAATCAGAAGATTGGGAAGGATACAAAAGCAAACAGAGGATAACAAAGAGTGTAATAAGAAATGAGAGGATCAAATATGAAGGTATGCTAGCCAGTAATATTAGAAATAATAGTAAAAGTTTCTTTCAGTACATAAGAAACAAACGACAGGCAAAAGTAGACATTGGGCCACTTCAAACTGATGCAGGGAGCCTAGTGATGGGAGATAAGGAAATAGCAGGAGAACTTAACAAGTACTTTGCGTCAGTTTTCACAGTGGAAGACAGGAGTAATATCCCAAAAATTAAAGGGTGTCACCGGGCTGAGTTGAGTATGGTTGCCATTACGAAAGAGATAGTGCTAGAAAAGTTAAAAAGTCTTAAAATTGATAAATCTCCTGGCCCCGATGGGATACACCCTAGAGTTCTGAGAGAGGTTGCTGAGGAAATAGCAGAGGCATTGGTTGAGATCTTTCAAGAGTCACTGGAGTCAGGAAAGGTCCCGGACGATTGGAAGATGGCTGTAGTAACCCCCTTGTTCAAGAAAGGATCAAGCCAAAAGATGGAAAATTATAGGCCAATCAGCTTAACCTCGGTTGTTGGTAAAATTCTAGAATCCATCATTAAGGATGAGGTTTCTAAATTCTTGGAAGAGCAGAGTCTGATTAGAACAAGTCAACATGGATTTAGTAAAGGGAGGTCATGCCTGACAAACCTGTTGGAATTTTTTGAAGAGGTAACAAGTAGGTTAGACCAGGGGAACCCAGTGGATGTGGTCTATCTGGACTTTCAAAAGGCCTTTGATAAGGTGCCACACGGGAGACTGCTGAGCAAGGTGAGGGCCCATGGTGTTCGAGGTGAGCTGCTGGGATGGATTGAGGATTGGCTATCTCACAGAAGGCAGAGAGTTGGGATAAAAGGTTCTTTTTCAGAATGGCAGCCGGTGACGAGCGGTGTCCCACAGGGTTCGGTGCTGGGGCCACAGCTGTTCGCATTATATATTAATGATTTGGATGAGGGAACCGGGGGCATTCTAGCGAAGTTTGCCGATGATACAAAGTTAGGTAGACAGGCAGGTAGTACTGAGGAAGTGGGGAGGCTACAGAAGGATCTAGACAGGTTGGGAGAGTGGTCCAGGAAATGGCTGATGGAATTTAACGTGAGCAAGTGCGAGGTCTTGCACTTTGGCAAAAAGAATATAGGAATGGACTACTTTCTAAATGGTGAGAAACTTAATAAAGCCAAAGCACAAAGGGATCTGGGAGTGCTAGTCGAGGATTCTCTAAAGGTAAACAGGCAGGTTGAGTCTGTGATTAAGAAAGCGAATGCAATGTTGTCTCTTATCTCAAGAGGGTTGGAATATAAAAGCAGAGATGTACTACTAAGACTTTATAAAGCTCTGGTTAGGCCCCATTTGGAGTACTGTGTCCAGTTTTGGTCCCCACACCTCAGGAAGGACATACTGGCACTGGAACATGTCCAGCGGAGATTCACACGGATGATCCCTGGAATGACAGGTCTAGCATATGAGGAACGGCTGTGGATACTGGGGTTGTATTCGTTGGAGTTTAGAAGATTAAGGGGAGATCTAATAGAGACGTACAAAATAATACATGGCTTTGAAAAGGTGGATGCTAGAAAATTGTTTCTGTTAGGCGAGGAGACTAGGACCCGTGGACACAGCCTTAGAATTAGAGGGGGTCATTTCAGAACGGAAATGCGGAGACATTTCTTCAGCCAGAGAGTGGTGGGCCTGTGGAATTCATTGCCACGGAGTGCAGTGGAAGCCGGGACGCTAAATGTCTTCAAGGCCGAGATTGATAGGTTCTTGTTGTCTAGAGGAATTAAGGGCTACGGGGAGAACGCTGGCAAGTGGAGCTGAAATGCGCATCAGCCATGATTGAATGGCGGAGTGGACTCGATGGGCCGAATGGCCTTACTTCCACTCCTATGTCTTATGGTCTTATAATTTATTGATGCCTCATCTGACAGCGCGACAAATATGTCACTAGCTCTTCTTACCAGGTTAGTCTGAACTAGCATTACCTACAAACCATCAGACCACTCCATCTGCCGAGCTTTTGTCAAATGAAATACAGAAGTTTTCAACATCTTTTTCATTAAAGTGTGGCAAGGTTTGGACAAAGTTTGCGCATGTCATTACCTTCTTGTGTAATCTCAATCCTGTTAATTTGACATTGCTGACTAAGTCGCAAATTCTCAAGTTCAAATTCAGTTCCTTGTTTTGCTCAAATAAAGCCTTCCCTCTCTTTTGCTCCTTTCGTTCACTTTCCCTTTCTTTTTCTCTCCCTTTCTTCTCTCTCTTCACTTATTCTCTTTCTCTCTCTTGACTCAGCTAAAACCCTTCTCTCTGTCTTTCCTCTCTCTCTCTCCCTTTCTTTATCTTCGAATTTCCGTTTTCCTCAAATGCAATTTAAATCTTTGTGCCTCGTCTGCACTTGTCTGTTTCTCCAACACACTTATGTGTTTCAGTAATTCACATACACGTTCAGCTTTACTTTTGTCCTTTGTTAAACCCAATCTAGTTTCTTTGCTAATTCTAAAATTATGACCTTTTACTTTCCTTCTAACCTCTCTTGGCAAATTTGAGAATTATCTTCAAACCGCAGAACCTCTTCAGCAATTTTAAGAGTCATTTCTCACACTTTCTATTTATCTAACAACAAGCCACAGAGATTAAACAAATTGTCTCACCTCTCTTTTAGTTAAAGATTAAACACACTGACTTTCATTTGTTTGTATCCACTGGGCATTTTTCGTACACAAAATGTGTTCAAATCTGTCCAAATGTCGGACTGGACCTGTCCAAATCTGTACATTTCACGAATCCAAGACTCAAACTTTCTGATTCATGGCGACGAGCCCCCAAACTGTTGTGACACGTGGTAAACCCTTCTGTTAATTTAAACGAGCAACACAGAAAAAATCGCCCCGTGCTGTAATCTGTTAAAACTCCAGAGACAAATAACTTTCCAAGAGGTAAATATTTGAAGTACAAATTAATAAATTTATTTCTTTAATTCTAACGGAAAACATCAAGTAACTACTATATTTGCAACTCCTTTCTCTTCAACCTATCGTTTGCACTCCCGTCTACAATATTGGTCTTCTAAAAATAAATTCCGTATGCAATTTACAAAAACGTTGATGAAGTTTCAAATCAAGTAACCTTTGCCGTGTGTCTCTCCAGATTTTCCTCTGACTTCTTTTCTTCTTCTTTGGGATTCCGGTTTCCAGATCTATGACAGATAAATGTACCTTTAAGAGAGCAGATGTGTCTGCAAGCAGTCTCTCCAGTTGTTGGTGCTAGCTGCTCTTTGCAACTCTTCAAACTGTCTGATATTTGTACCTTAAAACGCAGGATCTTTTCATTGGTTTTTCTATTATCAAAAAAACGAACTCGGAACATGATGGGAGTTTAGCATCTTGAGGCATAACTTACACTGATTTGCCGAATTTGAATCTGTTTTTGTATCCAGGCAACATAGCTCGTAGCTACCTGTTTCAATCAAATGCTGCATTGTTACCTTATTCCGAACTCTCTGTGCTTCTCTCAGTCCTTCTTGGCGTTTCAACTCTCTTAAAGCTACATGAGTCATATATCGTCACAACAAGAGTCTTGTCCCAGTAATTCTTAGCTGTCGGTGGCATTGCAGCCCTTCACCAGTGAGGCCCTGAGGGCATCCCTGAAGTACTTTCTCTTTCCACCACGGGCTCATCTGCCATTTTGGAGCTGCGAGTAGAGCAGCTGTTGAGACAATGCGTGTCGCTCTTGGGAATGTATCCAACCTATCAAATGATCGGGGACACTGGGTTTGATGCATCTGTTTTCCCAGCATATTCACAGGACCTTGCATTTGTGAGACTGTTATCGTACCTTGACGTCCATGTTGTAGGCTGTCCACGTCTCAGATACATTTGGGAGGGTGGGAACTACTACAGCTCCATATCCATTGATCTTGGTGCTGGATATAACGTTGTTGTTATCAAACAGCCCTTCCCTCAGGTGGCTGAAGGCGGTGCTAGCACCGGATTTCTTCATCAATATCGGCTTTTGTTGACACGACACTGGGGATTTACAATACAATGCCGGATCATGTCGGTGGAAGGCCTTTTCATTGTGGATAGTCTGAGTGAGAACTATGCTCTCACCTGCCTCTGTCAAGTTGTTGGCAATGGTGCTGTGTCCACTATCTGTGATTGCACGTCTGAACACACCTTTTGCTTATTACAGCTTGAACAGCTGGAGCAGATGGTGTCCTGGCTGAGGTATTGAGGCTGAGGTATTGAAGTGCGGAGGCACTGAGCTCCTGCTGCAGCCATATGCCCTTGTTTGTCTTATTTGGAAGGAGGAGACCATCACGGGAGAGCTCCGATTTTTCACAGTCATCAGCATTTTCAAAATATATATATTAAATTGTGGTATCTACAGGGGTATCTCCGTGCTGTTGACTGTTGGAAGGTCACCAAGGTCCACCTCAGCTGTCTACTCCCTCTGGCTGAGGAACTCCTCCAGCAAATGCAGTGTGGCTTCCAGCCGCGGTGGGGCATAACGGAGAGCTGCAGGAGAAATGCAGATAACAGAATCGCCCCTTCTACAGGGCTGTCTTTGCCATTAGAATGCCCTTCGTCACTGTCAGCAGGGAAGCATTACAGAGCGTCCTTTTCTGCTTTGGCCACACCATGAAGTTTGTCGCCAGCCTTCAAATATCCCACGATGACATGGAAGTTGTGGGACTGTAAATGTCTTCCCACACCGCCTCAATCCGCCTAAGTTTCAGTGTCAGGCAAGGGCTTTATCATTGCCCCAACACGGCTCACGACCTCCCTCGCTGCAATGCTTTACCTCACCACTGAGGTAAACTCTGCTGGAGTCGTCCTAACCTACCGAACATCAAGAAAATTTTCAACATCCACTGCCTTCAGGAGTAAACCAAAGACAGGAACTTGCAGAGCACCCCCTTCTGTGGAGACTCGACTGCTGTATTGTTAGCAGTGTTGCAGATCAACATATACTGTTAATGAAGTTCCCACACATCAACAAAAGCGGACTCAACAGACCCTCAGATCTCCCTGCATGAATGCAGCAACTGACAACACAAACCCGAGAAAACCCACAGCACCTGCTCCAAATTTCCAATGACAGACGCAGGTCAAATTTGTGTAAATATTGTTCACCCACTCAGTGCCTTTCTCTCCTCAATTTCTGCTGCTGGCTTATGTACCATTACAACTATGCACAGCCGCAGTCACCTGAAATATTAGCAGTTCCGTTCTCCACAGAAGGAGTTAACAATTTAACTGCACAATTTTCTGTATGTCAGTCACAATAACAGCAACAACACTATTGCCGGTGGAGGTGATAGTGGATTCTGGGGAGGTGATTACTCAGCAGTATTATCTCTTGGATATTGATACACGTATCCAGGTCATGACGCAGACCTCGCATTTGAATCTCGCTGTGGCTGATGGTATATTTAGAATTTGTTAAAGTATCTTCAATTAAGAATCTAAAGAAATATTGGAACCACCATGTCGGGGGAAAAAAAAAACATGTCTCAGTCATTAATATCTTGTCGGGAAAGAAACCAGCTATCTTCACCTGGTAAGGCCTGCATGAAATTCCAGACCCACACCAATGTGGTTGATTCTCAACTGCCTTTTGAAATAACTAGCCATTGAGTGATGTTAACAGCTATAAAAGTTTAAAGAAATTAAAATGGATAGACATCGGCACCGGCAATTTACAGCATGTGTGCTGCTGTGGTTAACAGTTGCAGCTCACCATTACCTTCTCAAAGGCAACGTGGAAATGGAAATAAATACTGAGTCCCACATTGAGATTCAAGTACATTAATAAATAAACGAAGATGGCCACACTCAGTGTACAGAGACTGAGGAGACATAACACAGTTTAAACAGTGTCTTGGCATGTATAGTCAAGGATACACATCTTCATGGACAGTATGTTCAAGGAAATGGGAAAAGGGAAAAAGGAAAAGAGGTTAATGTCACACATTACTTTCATCCAGATGGTTGTTAATAATCGCTTTGTCTTCTTCTTTTTCTCACTCTCTTTCTTGTTCCATCTATTCAACTCACTCTTTCTCCCCTTCACAACAATTACTCCTGTCATCAGCATCAGTCGGAATATTTACTAGCTGCTGTCAAGACTGATATGTGGAGAGAGGTATCAAAATGTTTTTTTCTCTCGTCTGCGTTCAGATTTCCGAACACTTGATTGCTTTTCATTTCATATCGCCAGCATCTTTCTTTGTTTGATTTAACCAATGATTTTGTTAATTCATCGCTGCCGAGTGCAAAATTTCATGACCAGTAGCAATTGTCCTTGTCTGTGAGGCCAATCCAAAAGGCAGTACAGAGCCAAGCACATACTTGCGGGCCTGAAGTCACTCTTATTCCAGACCCGGTAATAATGTTGGATTCTTTTCAGCAAAGGATGTCAGTGAAGCAGTTAGGTTTTCAGACATAATGCTGCAAGCGATATGGCTGTTAATCGTGAAATCCGCTTGCATTTTATCATTTTACTTTATATTCTACACTCAGCTGTGGTTGGATTTGAAACCCGATCTTTAGTTGACTTGCCTGTGATTCTGAATTAACTGCCGAGGGACATAACTACGCTGAAATGTTGAAGTAACTTTAAAGGGAAGTTTATGATTAAAAGAAATTGTAATTGTAATAATGGCCAGAGGAGAGCTGGATCTATAAAGTCTGAAGAGATACTAAAGCATAGATAATGGTTTGTTCATCAACAGTACTGACACGGAAGTGGATCCTTTGCACCTGATGGAGCTGCTTAGTGATGAGAGAATACTGTGACATAACTCATTTCAGATCAAAAAGGGCCTTCAGATTGTGAACAGTCTTGTTCGCAGATGTTTGTGAGGGAAAGTTTGAAATTCGAGCTTAATGAACAGAATTCGTGGCTGAAAATGAAAATATAAATAATAGAAATATTCGCTTTATGGAATTAATAAATGAACAGATACAGAGAGACTTACCAGGAACACCAACAACTGCAAGGGTGGGATAGTAACCCGCTTGAATAATCATGAGTGCACCGTGAATCTTCCATTTTAATTCTGACCTGGAAAAATAGCGAAGACCGATGGATAAACTCCTGTCCATTGTTGAAACATTATTCCAGTCAAGTGTTCTCAGATTCTGATACATTGTTGTAACATTCCAGTCTATTTTTTTTAGATTGCGATCCATTGCTGGAACAATCCAGTCTAACGTTCTTAGATTATGATGTCTTGTTGGAATATTCCAGTCTAATGTTGTCAGGTTCTGATATCTCCTTCCTCTGTCTCTGCAGCTGCTGATTCCTGTTAGTGTCGAAATAACATTGTAACTGCTGTTACAACGAAATAATATATATGAAGAAGCACCCTACTGAGAACACAAGGGAATTCTGCAGTGTCACAATTAGAATCCATTAGACTCACTTCAATCAGTCATTGAACAAACAGTTCCAGTTAACCCCTCTCACGACAGTACTTTCAGCTCACAATAATAACTGGACTGGGTTGGATCTTGTCATTGTAGGTCTATTGATATTATCTCCTTATGTCACTTGCTCTAATGAAGCCAGTGTTGACGAAGCGTGAGAAATATTTTCCTTTCACCAGCTAGTTGAATCTGCTGTGTTGTCCGTGTACAATGTTGTAGGTGACTGAACACCTCTCATCAACGCTTCCTCCCACTGCTGACCCCCAACCAAACGCCTATAAAAAGCAAGCAATCAAAAGATTTTGACTGGGCCTAGTAGCCCTGACTGTTTACAGGAAGCGTGGATTTGGCTGGATGTTCCTCTAACTGTGGAATTAAAGCAACTTTGTATGTTCAACACCCAATGTTCATAGAGCATAGATTCATAGATTCATCGAGATGTATAGCACGCAACCAGACCGTTCAGCCCAACTCCACTATGCCAAACAGATATCCCAACCTAATCTAGTCCCACTTGCCAGCACCCGGTCCGTATCTCTCCAAACCGTTCCTGGTCATATACCCATCCAGATGCCTTTTAAATGTTGCAGTTGTAGCCGCCTCCACCACTTGCTGTGGCAGCTCATTTCATGCTTGTCCCACCCTCTGAGTGAAACGTTGACCCATAGGTAGCTTTTATACCTTTCCACTCTCACCTTAAACCTATGCCCTCTAGTTCTGGACTTGCCTACCCCAGGCAAAAGAATTTGTCTATCTGTTCTATAATTCCGCTCATGGTTTTATAAGCATCTATACGGTTACCCCGCAGTCTCTGACTCAGGGAAAACAGCCCCATCCTTTTCAACACTTCCCTGTAGCTCAAATCCTCCAACATTGGCAAGCTTGTAAATCTTCTCTGAACCCATTCAAGGTCCCCACGTTCTGCTGATAGGAATGAGAACAGAATTGCTTGCAATATTCCAAAAGTGGACTAACCAATTTCCAGTGCAGCCGCAACATGACCTCCCAACTCCTGTACTCTGACCAAGAAAGGAAAACATGCCAAACGCCTTCCTCACTACCCTATATAACTGCGACTCTGCTGTCAAGGAGCTATTAACCAACACTCCAAGGTCTCCTTGTTCAACAAAACTCTCTTGGACCATACCATTAAGAGTTGAGATTTGCTGATGTTTACTTTCCAAAAACGCAGTACCTCACAACTATCTAAATTCAACTCCATCTGCCATTCCTCAGCTCATTGGCCTATCTGATCAACATAGCGTTGGAACCTGAGGTGACCTTCCTCGTTGTCCAAAATATCTCCAAATTTTGTGTCATCTTCAAACTTACTAAGTATACCTCACCTCCAAATCGTTTATATAAATGACTAAAAGTAGTGGACCCAGCATTGATCCTTGTGGTCTCAAGTTTGAAAAAACAACCCTCCCACCACCGCCCTTCGACCTTTAAGTCAGTTCTCGATCTAAATTACTAGTTCTCCCTAAATGCCATGAGATCAAACCTGACGAATCAGTCTCCTACCCTTCAGTTAATTGCAGTGTATTTACTTGAAAGCAGTTACATTTACAGTTTTTGACTTGAGTCTTAAGCCAAACCTAGCATTTACAACAACCTTGTTCATTAAAACCCATGGATTATGAGTGAAAAACAGAATTAATATGACGTCGGCAAGGAGGCTGAAAGGAATGAGGCAGTTGCTGTGGAGACTGGACACGACAGTCACATTACCCAGGACATCACCACGCTTCCTAAAAATTGGAATGAAATGTAATATCGAGCAACGGAACAGATGACATTTGGGAGATGGAATTGTGAAAGACAATGTGAAGTGAATACGAGAGTTTCAAATGTGACACAGAGAATTATGTTTTATACTGACTATTTAATCACAGGGAAAATAGGCTGATAGGAATATTCATATGTGCACAGGATATTCAGAATTAAAACAGACACAAGGAACAAATCGTTATGGGTAGAGGGATAAGCCAGAATATCAACAGTCGAGGTGTAGCTCAGTCCATTGTGAATCAGAGATAATGGGCTGAGTGAGCACCATCTTCACTGCAGTTGTTTTGTGATATGCATGAAATGTTTTCAGACAGTGGATACATTAACGATCCTTGAAGATGTGTCATTGAAGATATGAAGTCTGTGTCATCATCACCAATAATCTATTCCTGGTGTTTCATGAAGAGCAGCTGCCTCTGAAATGTATTTTCCAAAAACATCAATTTCCAGACGTTTGTACATTTAGCAGGATATTCTCCGTGACAACAGCTCTAATGGAACCAGGAATGGACGATATTCTCCAAATATAACTATGTTCAACATCTAGACACAGCAAGGAAGGCAAAATGCCAGAGGTAATGGAAATCTGAGACTCAAAGAGAAAATGGTGGAGAAGCACATCACCTCAGGCAGAAGCTGAAGACAGATTCAGAGTTAACATATTTAGTCAGATGTGAAACTGTTCTGAATAAAAAAGACGTATTGTACTCAAAAGGTTGATTCTGTTTCTCTCTGCTCTAATGCAGCCAAACCAGATACCGTTTCTCACCACGTTCTTCTTTTTCCTCTGGACTGTGTCAATCTGCCTGATCTAAACTGAAACACTGAAGGTGTCCTTTCAATTGACTCTCAAGTATTTGGCTATGGACATTAAATGAGAAATAATAAACTTTCTGCATATGACAGTTCCATTAATATTGATACTGTGTTGCATTGTGATTACTCGCCCTGGAATCCTTGAACTCAATGGCACTGACATCGCACTGTCCGGAGAAATGTTACAATGTCACATTGCCAGCAAAGAAAAACAAAATCGAGTTTGGCCAATCATATTAATTATGACCCAAGTTTCAAAAATCCAATCGATTTAAAAAAAAATGATTTGACAACAATAAACCAAAGAAATGATCCGATGTTTTTCGGTATAAATGTCAGTAATTTTGAAGTTACCCAGAGCAGCAAAGAGCAGGCAGCACCAACAACAAGAGAGATTGCTTGCAGAATGCTTCGCTTTCCTAAACGTTCCTTTATTTACCAAAACCTGTGAAGCAGCATCCCGGAGGAAAACAGAAGACACAGGAAAATCTGTAGACGAAACTCTGAAAAACTGACTTGTTTTGAAACCTTATTATTTTTTAATATAAATCACAATCGGGATTTTTATTGGAAGAGTATTTGAGGGGACGGTAATAGTTAGGTTTAGAGAAAGGAATTGTAAGTAGTTGTGTCACAATTATTCCCTGTCAAACTTTTAAAAAGTTGTTAATTTTTTCACTTTAAATCGTACTTTTGTGATAGTTCTTCACCTCTCGAATTTTAACAGATTAGAGCACAGGGAGAGGTTTTTTCTGTATTGCTGGTTTAAATTAGCAGAGGGGCTCACCACGTGTCGTAACACTTCGGCCATAACATTTTGCACTCGAAACCATTCCTTAGTTGTGGCGATTGTATTCGAAAATCACATTTTCACATAAGACTGACATTGGTGTGAAATTGCAATGAAGATGCAAGAACTTTGAAACTGGATATGGATACTGGAGGTCAACATTTGGCAGATGAAACTGACAACAAAATAGTATGAGTGTATCCGTTTTGTGAGTGCGACAGAAAGGCAACTTATTTTCCAAATAGACACAAACTTCAGACTGCTTCTGTGCGGAGGTATGCGAGTGTACTCGAACATATCAGGTACAGCAGGTAATGAAAAAAAAACAAGTGCAATTTTGGCATTTATTCGTAAAAGAATAAATTATAAAGAGAGGGAGGTGTTGCTGCAAAAATGCAAGGCATTTTTGAGATCCCATCTGGACTACTCTGCACAGTTTTAGAGCCCTGACTGCAGGAAGGATGTCGTTGCATTGGAGGCAGTTTAGAAGAGGAACACTACATTGATTCCAGGGATGTGGGCTTTATTTTATTAAGAGACATTGAGCAGTTCAAGCCTCCACTCTCGAGAGTTTAGAAGAATAAGATGAGATTTCACTGACATCCAGAGGATGCTAAACGTGATTGACAATGTCGATGTGAGGTGAATATTTACTCATTTGAGCCAATCCATAACAAGCGATCAGAGCTTTATAATAAGGGAATGCAGACTTAAAACAGGAGTAATGAGAACTTACTTCTGTCAAAGGGTCGCGAATCTGTGTAACTCACTGCCGCAGAGTAAAGGAAAGTTTATGAAGAGATTGAAGGAACGTGGAATTGAGGTCAAGATGACATCAACCATGATTGTGTTTAATGGCGGTATAGTCTCAAATGACTGAATTGCCGACAGATATTTCTCATTTTTATTCAGACTTTGAAATGTGCTACACAGGAATGGGGGAGGACTGTTTATTAAACAGGAAGCTAACAGTCGGGTTAAGTTAATCTTGGTCAGTTTGAAAGACGTAACCAATGGAGACACACAGTGACCACTGCTGGGTCATCAAATATTTACAATCTATATCAATGATTTGGAGAAGTGGAACAATTGTACTGTAAGTAAGTTTGGTGAGAAGACTAAGAAAATTATGAAATTAAATTGTTAAGAGAAGGTGGAGTGTCTGCAAATGGCTATTGATAGGCAAAGTGAATGGATAATAGTTCGACAGAAAGAAATTAACATAATGTTTGCCTCGGCATTTTTTTCACAGAGAACGGCAGGCAGTATGTTACTGAAACAGAGATTCCAGAGCTTAGTGATATTGTGTGTACTGAAGAGTTCACTGAGACCCGTGCAGATAACAGAACTGTTGCTCCATCTCCATGATGGTATGTGCCCTGAAGGTCCCCAGTTGTTACATTTCTCTCAAGGTGCAGGGTATATTTTGGTGTGGTTGTTTGGTGGTGGGAAGTGGTGAAAGAGAGTGTGCTTTGAGCCTTGTACGAACGGGACGGCCTTTATCTGAGATGCCATCCTCTGTTTCTCCATGGAGACCCAAAGGCAACGGCATTGGCTGACGGCTTCTGAATGAAGAGGTCGTGGCTGCTGCAGGGCATTGGGTATTCATTAACTGTGAATGGTCACACTGCAAAATTAATAGAATGTGAGTTCTTTTAGTTCCTCTACCTCTCCTCCTTGTTACCACGCAGTGCCATATACACCATCAGGAATCCCACTATAACAGGAAAATAAGGATACAGCCGGCAGCTCCCTGCTAAGTGAGAAAACATTGTATTCATCTCATCCACCCTATATGTCCTCCGTCACCGAATGATAACAGAGATTTTGAAGGACTGGGAGATGATGGATATGCCACACACTCCTGCCTCTGAAACCGCAGATCATAGAAGCTGATTGAAACTATCACCATCACAGTCACTGGCAGTATAATCCGCACCCCGGTGTGAAGCTGCCGATCGTGTTGTATAAAGGTGACACTAGGATGCGTCCAGCTGATGTGATATTGGTGGGAGTTCGGATAAAAGCCATGGAGTATCGAGTCAGATTTGCCGTAGCAACTTTGAAGCTTGGACAGTCATTAGCGAGGTATTAACATCATTAAGTTTCAATTAGGGTCTCCTCCCACTCTGCTCATCGGTTAAGTGTAGCTTGGGATGGTGTTCTTGAAAACCCCGAGGTGGATACGGCAGATCGGTTTCACGACACACAATCACTCCATGGTTTCAGGGATTCCCCCCTCTGCTGCCTTTGCTCCATTTCTCGTTCATGATGTAGACCCAGATGCTGTAACTCCTGTCCCCTTGCTTCATCCAGAGTTCAGTCACCAAATTCTCAACACTCCCCGAATGTCTGTTAACAGCACAACCTCCAGCAAAACATCCCCAGCACCTCCATTAACTTCCATAATAGGAGTCAGTCCGAAACCCTTCAGGTATAGGACAATAATACTCGAGTTGTGTCCTCGTGATACTGACTGAATGATCAGCTTCTGAGCGACAAACACATGCGTTCAGTGGACAGACACAGACCAAGCATCAAAGACGTGAATCAAAGCTGCACAAACCCAGCCCACGTCCAACATGGAGCACAACATAGGATACAATGGCAATTGAACAACAGCCTAACATACACCATTTCATGTTTGAGAGCTTCACAATGACCGCACTGGGTACACAAAGGAACCATATTCAAGGCCAGGGAAAGATACAGACAGACAGAAAAAAAATGCTTTGAAACAGACAATTAATTAACTGAGACCATGTTGTGGAAACGTGCACAAAACAGGGGAGTGGGACGAACTGCTGGAGTGAGACATTAAAGGGTCCAATCACAAGAATGAGAACATTGAATAAAGATATTGCCAGTAAAGCTCAATTGTTTTATTACATAAAATCCTGAATCTGCATCACCGAACCAGCCCAGACACCATAATCTGGGACAGAATGGAAACCCGACATGAAGGTTTGGGCAGACTACGCCTGCATGTTGTTCAGGAACTGGAATATCTTCCCAGCATGGAAACATTCCAATCTATTGCCGGCATACTGCTGCTGTGCATTCACTACATTGCTGCGTGTGTCTGTCTGTGTGTGGAGGAGCGCATTTAATATAGGAGCAACTGACAAGGGTTTGGGTAATCGACAGACAAAAACTGAGGAACATTTCATGGACAGAAGTGATAATATGCTTGTGAATATTAAACTTTTAAAATAAAGGCATGGCCAGACCCAATAACAATATCGATCAGTGCCCACAAGAATGAGAGGTGGATGGTATATTGGTGTGAGTTCGGATAAAAGCCATCGAGTATCGACTCAGATTTCCTTCAGCAGTTTGAAAGCTGGGAGAGTCAGCAGCGAATTATTCACATCATCAAGCTGAGTTTTTCAGCTCAAGGTTCAAACAGCAGATGGGATGCAATTAGGAATGGGCAAGCTATGGGAATCAACACATGACCAAATGGGTCGCCACATTTGTGATACGTCTGCTGCAGACTCAGATATTGGCGACGGATGGGTTGGATCCAGACGAATAAAATGGTGTTTATAACCAGAACAGAAGACGAAATGGGCCGCATGCTGGCAGGTGGGACTGGATTGGGTTGGAATACCTGGTCGACATGGACGGGTTGAACCGAAGGGTACGTTTCCATGCTGTACTTCTCTATCTCTCTATGGATGCAGATGCACATTTCCATTGTGTGTGCGTGTGCATGTGTGAGTGCGTGCATATGTGTGTGTGTTTATTTCTTCATAAATCTTGCCATGGTTAGATTCAGAGATTTTAAAGTCTTTGTCTCTCTTTCTCTCTTCCTATTATGACAATAGACAATAGACAATAGGTGCAGGAGTAGGCCATTCAGTCCTTTGAGCCTGCACCGCCTTTCAATATGATCATGGCTGATCATTCCTAATTAGTATCCTCTTCCTGTCTCATCTCCATAACCCTTAATTCCACTATCTTTGAGAGCTCTATCCAACTCTTTCTTAAATGAATCCAGAGACTGGGCCTCCTCTGCCCTCTGGGGCAGAGCATTCCACACAGCCACCAATCTCTGGGTGAAGAAGTTTCTCCTCATCGCTGTCCTAAATTGTCTACACCGTATTTTTAAGCTGTGTCCTCTGGTTCGGCACTCCCCTATCAGCGGAAACATTTTTCATGCTGCCAGTGTGTCCAATCCTTTCATAATCTTATATGTCTCAATCAGATCCCCTCTCAGCCTTCTAAACTCAAGGGTATACAAGCCTAGTAGCTTCAGTCTTTCAGTGTAAGGTAATCCCGCCATTCCAGGAATTGACCTCGTGAACATACGCTGCACTCCCTCAATAGCCAGAATGTCTTTCCTCAAATTTGGAGACCAGAACTGCACACAGTACTCCACTTGTGGTCTCACCAGTAGTGCACTGTACAGCTGCAGAAGCACCTCTTTGCTTCTATACTCATTTCCTCTTGTTATGAAGGACAGCATAATATTAGCCTTCTTCACTACCCGCTGTACCTGCATGCTTGCCTTCATTGACTGGTGTACAAGAACACCCAGATCTCTCTGCACTGCCCCTTTACCTAAACTGATTCGATTGAGGTATTAATCTGCCTTCCTGTTCTTGCCACCAAAGTGGATATCCATACCTTTATCCACATTAAACTGTTTCTGCCATGCATCCGCCCACTCACCTGACTTGTCCAGGTCACCCTGTAATCTCCTAACATCCTCATCACATTTCACCCTGCCACCCAGCTTTGTAACATCAGCAAATTTGCTAATGTTATTGCTGATACCATCTTCTATATTATTAACATACATTGTAAAAAGCTGCGGTCCCAGCACGGATCCCTGTGGTACCCCTCTGGTCACTGCCTGCCATTCTGAAATGGAGCCGTTTATCACTACGCTTTGTTTCCTATCTGCCAACCAATTTTCAGTCCAATTTAGTACTTTGCCCCCAATACCATGCGCCCTAATTTTACTTACTAACCTCCTGTGTGGGTCTTTATCAAAAGCTTTCTGAAAGTCCAGGTACACTACATCTACTGGATCTCCCTCGTCCATCTTCATAGTTACATCCTCAAAAAATTCAAGAAGATTAGTCAAGCATGATTTCCCCTTCATAAATCCATGCTGACTCTGTCCTATCCTGTTAATACGACCCAGATGTGCCGTAATTTCATCCTTTACAAAAGACTCCTACATCTTTCCCACAACTGAGGTCAGACGAACTGGTCTATAATTTCCTGCTTTCTCTCTCCCACCTTTCTTAAAAAGTGGTATAACATTAGCCACCCTCCAATCCTCAGGAAACATCCCCGAATCTATCGAATGCTAGAAACTAATCACCAACGCATCCACGATTTCCCGATCCACCTCCTTCAGGACCCTGGGATGTAGACCATCAGGCCCCGGAGGCTTATCAATCTTCAGACCTAACAGTCTCTCCAACACCAAATCCTGGCAAATATAATTTCCCGTAAGTTCAGGTCCTTCAGCCACTCTTACCTCAGGGAGATTGCTTGTGTCTTCCCCAGTGAACACAGATCTGAAGTAACCATTTCTTTCTTGGGTACCTGCACATTTCTTTATTCCTCTTAATATTTCCCCTGCTTCTGTCTTCAAGGGCCCAATTTTAGTCCTAACCATTTTTTTGCGTCGCACATAACAAAAAAAGTTTTTACTATCCTCCTTTATATTATTGGCCAGTGTATCTTCGTACCTCATTTTTCGTCTGCGTCTTTCCTTCTTAGTAATCCTCTGTTGCTCTTTAAAAGCTTCCCAGTCCTCAGTTTTCCGACTTACCTTTGCTATGTTATACTTTTTCTCTTTTAACGTGAGATGTTTCTTAACTTCCCTCGTCAGCCACTGCCGCCCATGCCTCCTCCTGGGATCTTTCTTCCTTTTTGGAATGAACTGATCCTGCATCTTCTGCATTATACACAGAAATATCCGCCATTGTTCATCCACGGTCATCCCTGCTAAGGTATTGCACCATTGAACTTTGGCCAGCTCCTCCCTCATAGCTCCGTAGTTCCCTTTATTCCACAGAAGTACTGTCACTTCCGACTGTATCCTCTCCCTCTCAAATTGCAGATTGAAGCTTAATGTATTATGGTCACTACTTCCCATTGGCTCCTTCACTTCGAGGTCTCTGACCAATTCTGGTTCGTTACACAATACCAGATCAAGAATTGCCTTCTCCCTGGTAGGCTCCAGCACCAGCTGCTCTAAGTATCCAATTCTTAGGCACTCCACAAAGACTCTTTCCTGTGGTCTAATACCATCCTGATTCTCCCAGTCTACCTGCATGTTAAAGTCCCGTATAACAACTGCAGTAACATCTTTGCGCCAGGCCAATTTCAGCTCCTGATTCAACTTACATCCGACATCCAGTCGACTGTTTGGGGGCCCGTAGATGTCTCCCAAGAGGGTCTTTTTACCCTTAGTATTTCGCTGCTCTATCCACAATGACTCTACATCCCCTGACTCTAGGTCCCTCCCGCTCAAGTGACTGAATATTCTCCCTTACCAACAAGGCCACCCCACCCACTCTGCCCGTCAGTCTGTCCTTACGATAGCACGTGTAGCCTTGAATATTCATTTCCCAGGCCTTGTCCACTTGAAACCACGTCTCAGTTATCCCACAATATCGTATCTGCCAATTTTCAAAAGAGTCTTAAGCTCATCCATCACATGTCTCATGCTTCGTGCATTCATGTATAGTATTTAAATTTGTTACTGGCCTCACCCTTCCCATCAACCCCTATTTCACTCAGCCTTGCAGCATGATCCCGTACCAAGTTTTCTGCCTCATATTCTTGACTGTCTGTCTGATATTAATTGTAATTTAATATTTCCTGTTTTAAGAACGCTGTGTTTATACACAGTTCTGCTTGTGGACTCTGACGCCAAGTTAAACTGGAAGTATATATCACACAAACTTGGATGTGTCAATGGGACGACAAGCATGATTTATAACAAACTACGCTCTCAACCATGCAAGAGCAGATACTATGTTGAAAAACAATAAGTTATTTTTCAATTAGGAACAACTTAATAAAAAGCAATAGTTGGATACCAATTGAGCTGTATCTTTGGAGGGAGTAAAGAAGTCTGAAGATGAAGTTATTCATCTGGAATTCGCTCGTAAAAGTAAGCGAGTAACAAGTCAACAGTTTTGGAGTCATGTACAGTCATTTATATTTCAACATGCCCGTCCATTTTTCTTTTCCTGTAAAGTAAATATAAACTCATCTTTTGCAGCTGGAAAGTTAATTGCCTGTCATTATTGTGAATGGAAAAAAAAGAAAGATCTCAATCGCACAAGTGCACACTGCTAGTTTGGCATTATACCAAAGATGGCTGTGTCCAGAAAATCTCAATTTAGAGCGAGGATAGTATTGTGCGTTGTTTCATTAAAATCATAGGAGGGATTATATCATCACGCAGTGATTGTTGCAAAAACTTAAACATGCTACAAACTGTGAAAGGAAGAAAACTCAGCAATCACTTTAATACATAGGAGAACACCAAATACTACTGTGTACCAAAACGCTGTCACCTTTGAATTGAATCTTTCTCATCTTCTGGATTTGTCTTAAACGCATCCATCTCGATACTTTATATCACTCTGTCTCCATATTTTGCCATTACACTCTAAGTTAACAACCCCAGTTTACTGGGAACAGATGCAGTGAAGCTCAATTGCTTTCTGTAAGAACAGAACTCATTCTTTACCGTCATTTGTCGCACATCCGTCTCTAGTTTCTTCGAATAAAATAAATGTAAACCTGTCCAGTATTTCACAGTTAATAATTACTTGTATGTATTCCAATTTGCGGGCTTACATTCACTACGAGTGAGGTATATGCAAATATAGTTCCAAATCACGTCACCCTCACTGAAGCGAAATTACTTGTGGTCACTTCAAATTTTCGGGGTATATTTCTGCGGAAGGATTTGAACCAGAGCAGCCAGGCATATTGAATGCAATGGACGGTAGACCAGTAGTGCTAATATTATTGTGGACTGATAATTTTCAGAATATTATATTCAATGTTATGGGCACAATGCTTGACAGTGGAACGAGTGTACATGTAACGTCATTTGTGTCGGATTCGATGATTTACAGTGGACATGACAACCAAAATCTTACGGTTTAAAACAAATCTTGACAAAGACTATAAATGTGTTGTTTGTAAAACTCAAGTCTCCTTTAAATGTGGAAAACCCAAGCGAACTAAATAGGTACAATGGTTATGTCTCCTCAATAAAGAAGGGGATCATTAAAATGCATCTTGACTTTAGAAAACCGCTGTAATCCATTATGAGCATGGTAAGAGTCGAGCATTGAGAACATAATTTTCAGATTATTCTGCCTTTTGACAAAGAGATCAACACAGTCTTTATGGCAGCTCTAAATCTTTCATTGTTTTCCATAAGTTCATCTCCACTTTGTTTCCATTCGCAGTGGAGGGAAGAGAATTCGAAAGCCAATTGACAATGTGACAACAGAAATTGTTCCTCACATCTTTCTTAGTAAGTATCACCTAATTGCTGAACTGCAACTGCCAGCTTTTTTGAATTATCTGAGACTATGAATCATTTTAATTTCGTCTACCTGGAACGCACCCTGAAAGTAACATTACGTCTTATTCCCCTAACAGTAATGAGAAGCAATCATCTACTTCGCTGTAATCTATAACTTCACACTTCAATGCGATCAACTATGCCAGTAAATTCTTCTCATTTTTTAACTATCTCCATTCAAACTTGAAGTAATGAGTTGACAAACGAGCTGTTCAGTTTCTGTCTTAGAATTGACATTTATTATTTTATAGACTTCCCTGGCTCACTGCTTTACTATTCTTGCAATACCCGCTCACATTAGTGTCCCTCATCGCTCACTGTACATGGTCGCTAACTTGCAAGGAGACTTAGGTCCCTCCATAAAACAATATTCCCAAACCCCACATGTTTTCAGTATTATGGTCCATCTGCCAAATGTCTGCCCAATTGATGCAATTAGCCCTACTCGATGACCATTATGTATGCCTTCAACTCACATGATCTAGTTTGTCTGGTTTTATCAGTGATATCGATCTGAGTGATGATTGGTGTTGGATACAATGCAACAGATTGTGCTGAACCAATAATTCGTGAAGTTCTGCACAGATAGATTGCTTTTACATTCGATGCTTCCTTTGAGCAACATGTAGTACCCATGGGTCATCTGTCATGACATTCAGAGCCATGTCTACACCACAAGGATCACAGACTACAAGAAGGCAGCTGCTCCCCAGGGCAAAAAGGAATATGAAAAATAATAATATTTGGTTAAGATTTTGAACTCTTCCTCCGACATCATTGACTGTGGTCAGTGAATGCATTCAAGTACTGATTTTAACTCGTGATAAAATAGTGAAACGTTAAAAAGCACGGACAGGAAAGTGGCATTAAGGCTACAGCCAAATCTTCCTTGTTGAAAACTACAAACGTTTTTTTTTCAAATTTAGATCATCACTTTGGATCATGCTTCAATGTGTTTCCACAACACAACAGCAAATTTCGTTAACTTGTTCATGCAAAGTAGAATTTGATAAACGATAATCCATAATTGCAAACGTGCAACTCAAATCCATGCCTCTGCAAAGAATCAAAAGGCAATTCCCCAGCTTTAACAGCTGAGCCACGCTGCTGCATTATTTTTCTGCAGTTTCATGACCTGCATTTTGTGATTCACATCTTTGATATTTCTGCATTAGCCAGTGTAAATTCTGCTTATTAATGAATAAGATTATCCACTTTGTCGATTTTCACTCATCTTTCAACATGCTAATCCTTCCCCAATTACTGCTACCAATTCCTGGTATTATTAACACATGTTTTCTGACTCAATATTGCCAACTCACCACATCACCTGCTCATATTTATCTCCATATCACCCGCATATTACTTGACCTATTTGTTTTCATGTTCCTGCGGAATGTATCTGTTCATTGACACAATCCCAGAGCACACTAACTATCGCCCTCTCAGCAGACGCCAATACTGCCTTGCGGTCAAAAAAGCATCAAACAACTGAAAAACATTTAGGCATCTGTGGCATATGCAATTTCCAATGAAGTACTGAAATGGTAAAATGCAGCATTGATTGCAATGCACCAGGCCAAGCGACAGATGACTGAGGAATAAAGCGCTCAAAGTAGAGGAGTATAAATCAGAAACCAAGCTTATTCTCGATACAACAGGCGAGATACCCATCCTCCTGAATTTGAAACACGTACTCCAGACACATCACATCTCAAGAGATTTACCAACAGTGCAAGCATATCACCGATTGTTGCATTTAATGTTGCATTCTGAGTATCCGAATTCTAAGTGGTCATATGAGTTTAGACGAAAACCTGAAAGGATACCCTGAAAACCTCTCTAACAAAATGCAACTTCACTTACACCTGTGGAGCATTTGCCCACAAGTGCATGAAATAGAGAAAAAAGCAGTTGTTTAGGACTCCAGGACTGGAATATTGAGCCACAACTGAAACGATTCCCTCTTACCTGTCTGCCAGAATGGAAGAAAATCATTTTCAACACGGTGGGAGTGTCAAAGTACAAGACCAGTCCATCATTATTTACCTTGTGTCGGGACAGCGTTATAATGTTATTTTGGAACCAGCTAGTTAAGAATTAATTAAGAAGAGTATTTGGACGTGACAAACGGCACTTGAAGAAAATTGGAAAGTTTACTGGTTTAGTCCGCGACAGTATTTTCAGCGGATAGGAAACCACGTGACACGGCCCACTGAAGTGTAGTTTTATGCAAAATTGATTTTTGGGAGTGTACTGAAAGAAACAAAGATAGTGTTAATGCGACAGACCCTTTTCAGCATACCTCGGACTGAGACCGTGACTGATTCCTGGAAACTCGAGTTCTCCAAACCAGCCGTCATAAAGCCTGGTCGATAATGGCCAGAAGGCATTGAGGTTACAGATTCACTTTTTGTTTTCATAAATTTCTACTGAATCTAAAGTATATACCATAAGATTTTATTTCATATCTATCGATATATTATCAGTAGCAAAGGAGTTAAAAAATGGGTCACTTAACCCATAGAATTATTTTTGTTACATCCCACCTGAATCCACAATTGAAAGAGAACACCATGCTTTGTCCCCTCTGTTTTCTGCTGACAACGCCACATGCAAGATTTTAGGCGCCGCTATGGACATAATTGTTTAGAATGAACTAGGATAGTGACACCATGTTTTAAATCAATTTCGTTGAAATTTGCTAATGCAATGGAAAATGAGTTTGCAATTCTTTTCTTGAGTGTAAGTACAGTCTGCTTGCATTGATTCTGTTTTTGAAACTGAAGTCTCAGTCCGTTATCACGGTGTAACGAAATTCTTTTTATTATTTTACACATTTTCTGTGAGTTAACTGATCATATTCGTCATGGGTTCATTCCTGCTTTCCTCTCTGTCTCTCGCTCGCTCTTTCTTATATATAATGTTAACTGCTGTAGAATTATTTCCTGGTGTCAATTTCCTGCTTACGATTAGATCGTGCTGCTCAAGAATCAGTCTGTCAAATAACCCATGAAATTATACTCAGTGCGATCTGTGCCAACATCATGAACGCAATCCACATTTTGTTTTTAAATACCGAAAATGATCACCTTGCCGTACCTTGGACAATTTTGCTATTATTTTATTTTGTATCCTTCGCGCTATAGTGCAGCTGCTGTTGCTGGATATATCGGAACGAATCTTATTTTTGACTGGTAGCATTCCTCATTCAGAAAGTATCGCACCTAGCTTTAAAACAAAATAGTTCTTCATTAAATCGAAATAAAATCATAATGATTCAACCTTGAATTCAATACTGATACTATTATAGAGAATCGTGCTTCATATTCGCATTTAGAGTGCAAGTTATTCAGATTATTATGGCTCGAATACACCTCCAGCACGACTGAGTTTGAGGCTGATGCAAATTCACGTTTGAAATTATTCAAATTCACTTGAACCTGCTTCAGACACTCTGAAGCTCGTTTCATTTTCAAATTGTGATTGATCATTTCAGTTCACGGAATTAACACTGAGAAGAAGATTGATTATCATTGAGAACGATTGCTGTTCTCATTCAGATAGAATCAGTTTCATAATCAAAATGATTCAAAAGTAACGAGATTCACATCAAACAAGTTTCACATTCAGAATGATTCATAGTAACACAGATTCAGTTCCAGATCAGGTATAATTTCAGCTTGATTCAGGTGCATTCTGAATGATTATGAATTATACAGTCACGAGTTCAGGCTTTTTAAGGAATGATTCTGATTCGCATTTTAAATTATCCAAACTACCATTGATTTCAATTTATATTCATCATGTTTTAAACTCAGACTGAGAGTAATTAGTTGGCAGACGAATATTGTGATTAATCAATGCATAAAATTAAAACAAGTTCTAATTCAGAACTATAAATATTCCTTTCAAGATTGATCAAGATCGCAATTCAGTTTGATTCTGCAGCACTGAAATTGATGCCGATTCTCAGTCAGGTAGATTCACTGCATTAGCCAGTGTAAATTCTACTTATTAATGAATAAGATTATCCACTTTGTCGATTTTCACTCATCTTTCAACATGCTAATCCTTCCCCAATTACTGCTACCAATTCCTGGTATTATTAACACATGTTTTCTGACTCAATATTGCCAACTCACCACATCACCTGCTCATATTTATCTCCATATCACCCGCATATTACTTGACCTATTTGTTTTCATGTTCCTGCGGAATGTATCTGTTCATTGACACAATCCCAGAGCACACTAACTATCGCCCTCTCAGCAGACGCCAATACTGCCTTGCGGTCAAAAAAGCATCAAACAACTGAAAAACATTTAGGCATCTGTGGCATATGCAATTTCCAATGAAGTACTGAAATGGTAAAATGCAGCATTGATTGCAATGCACCAGGCCAAGCGACAGATGACTGAGGAATAAAGCGCTCAAAGTAGAGGAGTATAAATCAGAAACCAAGCTTATTCTCGATACAACAGGCGAGATACCCATCCTCCTGAATTTGAAACACGTACTCCAGACACATCACATCTCAAGAGATTTACCAACAGTGCAAGCATATCACCGATTGTTGCATTTAATGTTGCATTCTGAGTATCCGAATTCTAAGTGGTCATATGAGTTTAGACGAAAACCTGAAAGGATACCCTGAAAACCTCTCTAACAAAATGCAACTTCACTTACACCTGTGGAGCATTTGCCCACAAGTGCATGAAATAGAGAAAAAAGCAGTTGTTTAGGACTCCAGGACTGGAATATTGAGCCACAACTGAAACGATTCCCTCTTACCTGTCTGCCAGAATGGAAGAAAATCATTTTCAACACGGTGGGAGTGTCAAAGTACAAGACCAGTCCATCATTATTTACCTTGTGTCGGGACAGCGTTATAATGTTATTTTGGAACCAGCTAGTTAAGAATTAATTAAGAAGAGTATTTGGACGTGACAAACGGCACTTGAAGAAAATTGGAAAGTTTACTGGTTTAGTCCGCGACAGTATTTTCAGCGGATAGGAAACCACGTGACACGGCCCACTGAAGTGTAGTTTTATGCAAAATTGATTTTTGGGAGTGTACTGAAAGAAACAAAGATAGTGTTAATGCGACAGACCCTTTTCAGCATACCTCGGACTGAGACCGTGACTGATTCCTGGAAACTCGAGTTCTCCAAACCAGCCGTCATAAAGCCTGGTCGATAATGGCCAGAAGGCATTGAGGTTACAGATTCACTTTTTGTTTTCATAAATTTCTACTGAATCTAAAGTATATACCATAAGATTTTATTTCATATCTATCGATATATTATCAGTAGCAAAGGAGTTAAAAAATGGGTCACTTAACCCATAGAATTATTTTTGTTACATCCCACCTGAATCCACAATTGAAAGAGAACACCATGCTTTGTCCCCTCTGTTTTCTGCTGACAACGCCACATGCAAGATTTTAGGCGCCGCTATGGACATAATTGTTTAGAATGAACTAGGATAGTGACACCATGTTTTAAATCAATTTCGTTGAAATTTGCTAATGCAATGGAAAATGAGTTTGCAATTCTTTTCTTGAGTGTAAGTACAGTCTGCTTGCATTGATTCTGTTTTTGAAACTGAAGTCTCAGTCCGTTATCACGGTGTAACGAAATTCTTTTTATTATTTTACACATTTTCTGTGAGTTAACTGATCATATTCGTCATGGGTTCATTCCTGCTTTCCTCTCTGTCTCTCGCTCGCTCTTTCTTATATATAATGTTAACTGCTGTAGAATTATTTCCTGGTGTCAATTTCCTGCTTACGATTAGATCGTGCTGCTCAAGAATCAGTCTGTCAAATAACCCATGAAATTATACTCAGTGCGATCTGTGCCAACATCATGAACGCAATCCACATTTTGTTTTTAAATACCGAAAATGATCACCTTGCCGTACCTTGGACAATTTTGCTATTATTTTATTTTGTATCCTTCGCGCTATAGTGCAGCTGCTGTTGCTGGATATATCGGAACGAATCTTATTTTTGACTGGTAGCATTCCTCATTCAGAAAGTATCGCACCTAGCTTTAAAACAAAATAGTTCTTCATCAAATCGAAATAAAATCATAATGATTCAACCTTGAATTCAATACTGATACTATTATAGAGAATCGTGCTTCATATTCGCATTTAGAGTGCAAGTTATTCAGATTATTATGGCTCGAATACACCTCCAGCACGACTGAGTTTGAGGCTGATGCAAATTCACGTTTGAAATTATTCAAATTCACTTGAACCTGCTTCAGACACTCTGAAGCTCGTTTCATTTTCAAATTGTGATTGATCATTTCAGTTCACGGAATTAACACTGAGAAGAAGATTGATTATCATTGAGAACGATTGCTGTTCTCATTCAGATAGAATCAGTTTCATAATCAAAATGATTCAAAAGTAACGAGATTCACATCAAACAAGTTTCACATTCAGAATGATTCATAGTAACACAGATTCAGTTCCAGATCAGGTATAATTTCAGCTTGATTCAGGTGCATTCTGAATGATTATGAATTATACAGTCACGAGTTCAGGCTTTTTAAGGAATGATTCTGATTCGCATTTTAAATTATCCAAACTACCATTGATTTCAATTTATATTCATCATGTTTTAAACTCAGACTGAGAGTAATTAGTTGGCAGACGAATATTGTGATTAATCAATGCATAAAATTAAAACAAGTTCTAATTCAGAACTATAAATATTCCTTTCAAGATTGATCAAGATCGCAATTCAGTTTGATTCTGCAGCACTGAAATTGATGCCGATTCTCAGTCAGGTAGATTCACTGCATTAGCCAGTGTAAATTCTACTTATTAATGAATAAGATTATCCACTTTGTCGATTTTCACTCATCTTTCAACATGCTAATCCTTCCCCAATTACTGCTACCAATTCCTGGTATTATTAACACATGTTTTCTGACTCAATATTACCAACTCACCACATCACCTGCTCATATTTATCTCCATATCACCCGCATATTACTTGACCTATTTGTTTTCATGTTCCTGCGGAATGTATCTGTTCATTGACACAATCCCAGAGCACACTAACTATCGCCCTCTCAGCAGACGCCAATACTGCCTTGCGGTCAAAAAAGCATCAAACAACTGAAAAACATTTAGGCATCTGTGGCATATGCAATTTCCAATGAAGTACTGAAATGGTAAAATGCAGCATTGATTGCAATGCACCAGGCCAAGCGACAGATGACTGAGGAATAAAGCGCTCAAAGTAGAGGAGTATAAATCAGAAACCAAGCTTATTCTCGATACAACAGGCGAGATACCCATCCTCCTGAATTTGAAACACGTACTCCAGACACATCACATCTCAAGAGATTTACCAACAGTGCAAGCATATCACCGATTGTTGCATTTAATGTTGCATTCTGAGTATCCGAATTCTAAGTGGTCATATGAGTTTAGACGAAAACCTGAAAGGATACCCTGAAAACCTCTCTAACAAAATGCAACTTCACTTACACCTGTGGAGCATTTGCCCACAAGTGCATGAAATAGAGAAAAAAGCAGTTGTTTAGGACTCCAGGACTGGAATATTGAGCCACAACTGAAACGATTCCCTCTTACCTGTCTGCCAGAATGGAAGAAAATCATTTTCAACACGGTGGGAGTGTCAAAGTACAAGACCAGTCCATCATTATTTACCTTGTGTCGGGACAGCGTTATAATGTTATTTTGGAACCAGCTAGTTAAGAATTAATTAAGAAGAGTATTTGGACGTGACAAACGGCACTTGAAGAAAATTGGAAAGTTTACTGGTTTAGTCCGCGACAGTATTTTCAGCGGATAGGAAACCACGTGACACGGCCCACTGAAGTGTAGTTTTATGCAAAATTGATTTTTGGGAGTGTACTGAAAGAAACAAAGATAGTGTTAATGCGACAGACCCTTTTCAGCATACCTCGGACTGAGACCGTGACTGATTCCTGGAAACTCGAGTTCTCCAAACCAGCCGTCATAAAGCCTGGTCGATAATGGCCAGAAGGCATTGAGGTTACAGATTCACTTTTTGTTTTCATAAATTTCTACTGAATCTAAAGTATATACCATAAGATTTTATTTCATATCTATCGATATATTATCAGTAGCAAAGGAGTTAAAAAATGGGTCACTTAACCCATAGAATTATTTTTGTTACATCCCACCTGAATCCACAATTGAAAGAGAACACCATGCTTTGTCCCCTCTGTTTTCTGCTGACAACGCCACATGCAAGATTTTAGGCGCCGCTATGGACATAATTGTTTAGAATGAACTAGGATAGTGACACCATGTTTTAAATCAATTTCGTTGAAATTTGCTAATGCAATGGAAAATGAGTTTGCAATTCTTTTCTTGAGTGTAAGTACAGTCTGCTTGCATTGATTCTGTTTTTGAAACTGAAGTCTCAGTCCGTTATCACGGTGTAACGAAATTCTTTTTATTATTTTACACATTTTCTGTGAGTTAACTGATCATATTCGTCATGGGTTCATTCCTGCTTTCCTCTCTGTCTCTCGCTCGCTCTTTCTTATATATAATGTTAACTGCTGTAGAATTATTTCCTGGTGTCAATTTCCTGCTTACGATTAGATCGTGCTGCTCAAGAATCAGTCTGTCAAATAACCCATGAAATTATACTCAGTGCGATCTGTGCCAACATCATGAACGCAATCCACATTTTGTTTTTAAATACCGAAAATGATCACCTTGCCGTACCTTGGACAATTTTGCTATTATTTTATTTTGTATCCTTCGCGCTATAGTGCAGCTGCTGTTGCTGGATATATCGGAACGAATCTTATTTTTGACTGGTAGCATTCCTCATTCAGAAAGTATCGCACCTAGCTTTAAAACAAAATAGTTCTTCATCAAATCGAAATAAAATCATAATGATTCAACCTTGAATTCAATACTGATACTATTATAGAGAATCGTGCTTCATATTCGCATTTAGAGTGCAAGTTATTCAGATTATTATGGCTCGAATACACCTCCAGCACGACTGAGTTTGAGGCTGATGCAAATTCACGTTTGAAATTATTCAAATTCACTTGAACCTGCTTCAGACACTCTGAAGCTCGTTTCATTTTCAAATTGTGATTGATCATTTCAGTTCACGGAATTAACACTGAGAAGAAGATTGATTATCATTGAGAACGATTGCTGTTCTCATTCAGATAGAATCAGTTTCATAATCAAAATGATTCAAAAGTAACGAGATTCACATCAAACAAGTTTCACATTCAGAATGATTCATAGTAACACAGATTCAGTTCCAGATCAGGTATAATTTCAGCTTGATTCAGGTGCATTCTGAATGATTATGAATTATACAGTCACGAGTTCAGGCTTTTTAAGGAATGATTCTGATTCGCATTTTAAATTATCCAAACTACCATTGATTTCAATTTATATTCATCATGTTTTAAACTCAGACTGAGAGTAATTAGTTGGCAGACGAATATTGTGATTAATCAATGCATAAAATTAAAACAAGTTCTAATTCAGAACTATAAATATTCCTTTCAAGATTGATCAAGATCGCAATTCAGTTTGATTCTGCAGCACTGAAATTGATGCCGATTCTCAGTCAGGTAGATTCACTGCATTAGCCAGTGTAAATTCTACTTATTAATGAATAAGATTATCCACTTTGTCGATTTTCACTCATCTTTCAACATGCTAATCCTTCCCCAATTACTGCTACCAATTCCTGGTATTATTAACACATGTTTTCTGACTCAATATTACCAACTCACCACATCACCTGCTCATATTTATCTCCATATCACCCGCATATTACTTGACCTATTTGTTTTCATGTTCCTGCGGAATGTATCTGTTCATTGACACAATCCCAGAGCACACTAACTATCGCCCTCTCAGCAGACGCCAATACTGCCTTGCGGTCAAAAAAGCATCAAACAACTGAAAAACATTTAGGCATCTGTGGCATATGCAATTTCCAATGAAGTACTGAAATGGTAAAATGCATTGATTGCAATGCACCAGGCCAAGCGACAGATGACTGAGGAATAAAGCGCTCAAAGTAGAGGAGTATAAATCAGAAACCAAGCTTATTCTCGATACAACAGGCGAGATACCCATCCTCCTGAATTTGAAACACGTACTCCAGACACATCACATCTCAAGAGATTTACCAACAGTGCAAGCATATCACCGATTGTTGCATTTAATGTTGCATTCTGAGTATCCGAATTCTAAGTGGTCATATGAGTTTAGACGAAAACCTGAAAGGATACCCTGAAAACCTCTCTAACAAAATGCAACTTCACTTACACCTGTGGAGCATTTGCCCACAAGTGCATGAAATAGAGAAAAAAGCAGTTGTTTAGGACTCCAGGACTGGAATATTGAGCCACAACTGAAACGATTCCCTCTTACCTGTCTGCCAGAATGGAAGAAAATCATTTTCAACACGGTGGGAGTGTCAAAGTACAAGACCAGTCCATCATTATTTACCTTGTGTCGGGACAGCGTTATAATGTTATTTTGGAACCAGCTAGTTAAGAATTAATTAAGAAGAGTATTTGGACGTGACAAACGGCACTTGAAGAAAATTGGAAAGTTTACTGGTTTAGTCCGCGACAGTATTTTCAGCGGATAGGAAACCACGTGACACGGCCCACTGAAGTGTAGTTTTATGCAAAATTGATTTTTGGGAGTGTACTGAAAGAAACAAAGATAGTGTTAATGCGACAGACCCTTTTCAGCATACCTCGGACTGAGACCGTGACTGATTCCTGGAAACTCGAGTTCTCCAAACCAGCCGTCATAAAGCCTGGTCGATAATGGCCAGAAGGCATTGAGGTTACAGATTCACTTTTTGTTTTCATAAATTTCTACTGAATCTAAAGTATATACCATAAGATTTTATTTCATATCTATCGATATATTATCAGTAGCAAAGGAGTTAAAAAATGGGTCACTTAACCCATAGAATTATTTTTGTTACATCCCACCTGAATCCACAATTGAAAGAGAACACCATGCTTTGTCCCCTCTGTTTTCTGCTGACAACGCCACATGCAAGATTTTAGGCGCCGCTATGGACATAATTGTTTAGAATGAACTAGGATAGTGACACCATGTTTTAAATCAATTTCGTTGAAATTTGCTAATGCAATGGAAAATGAGTTTGCAATTCTTTTCTTGAGTGTAAGTACAGTCTGCTTGCATTGATTCTGTTTTTGAAACTGAAGTCTCAGTCCGTTATCACGGTGTAACGAAATTCTTTTTATTATTTTACACATTTTCTGTGAGTTAACTGATCATATTCGTCATGGGTTCATTCCTGCTTTCCTCTCTGTCTCTCGCTCGCTCTTTCTTATATATAATGTTAACTGCTGTAGAATTATTTCCTGGTGTCAATTTCCTGCTTACGATTAGATCGTGCTGCTCAAGAATCAGTCTGTCAAATAACCCATGAAATTATACTCAGTGCGATCTGTGCCAACATCATGAACGCAATCCACATTTTGTTTTTAAATACCGAAAATGATCACCTTGCCGTACCTTGGACAATTTTGCTATTATTTTATTTTGTATCCTTCGCGCTATAGTGCAGCTGCTGTTGCTGGATATATCGGAACGAATCTTATTTTTGACTGGTAGCATTCCTCATTCAGAAAGTATCGCACCTAGCTTTAAAACAAAATAGTTCTTCATCAAATCGAAATAAAATCATAATGATTCAACCTTGAATTCAATACTGATACTATTATAGAGAATCGTGCTTCATATTCGCATTTAGAGTGCAAGTTATTCAGATTATTATGGCTCGAATACACCTCCAGCACGACTGAGTTTGAGGCTGATGCAAATTCACGTTTGAAATTATTCAAATTCACTTGAACCTGCTTCAGACACTCTGAAGCTCGTTTCATTTTCAAATTGTGATTGATCATTTCAGTTCACGGAATTAACACTGAGAAGAAGATTGATTATCATTGAGAACGATTGCTGTTCTCATTCAGATAGAATCAGTTTCATAATCAAAATGATTCAAAAGTAACGAGATTCACATCAAACAAGTTTCACATTCAGAATGATTCATAGTAACACAGATTCAGTTCCAGATCAGGTATAATTTCAGCTTGATTCAGGTGCATTCTGAATGATTATGAATTATACAGTCACGAGTTCAGGCTTTTTAAGGAATGATTCTGATTCGCATTTTAAATTATCCAAACTACCATTGATTTCAATTTATATTCATCATGTTTTAAACTCAGACTGAGAGTAATTAGTTGGCAGACGAATATTGTGATTAATCAATGCATAAAATTAAAACAAGTTCTAATTCAGAACTATAAATATTCCTTTCAAGATTGATCAAGATCGCAATTCAGTTTGATTCTGCAGCACTGAAATTGATGCCGATTCTCAGTCAGGTAGATTCACTGCATTAGCCAGTGTAAATTCTACTTATTAATGAATAAGATTATCCACTTTGTCGATTTTCACTCATCTTTCAACATGCTAATCCTTCCCCAATTACTGCTACCAATTCCTGGTATTATTAACACATGTTTTCTGACTCAATATTACCAACTCACCACATCACCTGCTCATATTTATCTCCATATCACCCGCATATTACTTGACCTATTTGTTTTCATGTTCCTGCGGAATGTATCTGTTCATTGACACAATCCCAGAGCACACTAACTATCGCCCTCTCAGCAGACGCCAATACTGCCTTGCGGTCAAAAAAGCATCAAACAACTGAAAAACATTTAGGCATCTGTGGCATATGCAATTTCCAATGAAGTACTGAAATGGTAAAATGCAGCATTGATTGCAATGCACCAGGCCAAGCGACAGATGACTGAGGAATAAAGCGCTCAAAGTAGAGGAGTATAAATCAGAAACCAAGCTTATTCTCGATACAACAGGCGAGATACCCATCCTCCTGAATTTGAAACACGTACTCCAGACACATCACATCTCAAGAGATTTACCAACAGTGCAAGCATATCACCGATTGTTGCATTTAATGTTGCATTCTGAGTATCCGAATTCTAAGTGGTCATATGAGTTTAGACGAAAACCTGAAAGGATACCCTGAAAACCTCTCTAACAAAATGCAACTTCACTTACACCTGTGGAGCATTTGCCCACAAGTGCATGAAATAGAGAAAAAAGCAGTTGTTTAGGACTCCAGGACTGGAATATTGAGCCACAACTGAAACGATTCCCTCTTACCTGTCTGCCAGAATGGAAGAAAATCATTTTCAACACGGTGGGAGTGTCAAAGTACAAGACCAGTCCATCATTATTTACCTTGTGTCGGGACAGCGTTATAATGTTATTTTGGAACCAGCTAGTTAAGAATTAATTAAGAAGAGTATTTGGACGTGACAAACGGCACTTGAAGAAAATTGGAAAGTTTACTGGTTTAGTCCGCGACAGTATTTTCAGCGGATAGGAAACCACGTGACACGGCCCACTGAAGTGTAGTTTTATGCAAAATTGATTTTTGGGAGTGTACTGAAAGAAACAAAGATAGTGTTAATGCGACAGACCCTTTTCAGCATACCTCGGACTGAGACCGTGACTGATTCCTGGAAACTCGAGTTCTCCAAACCAGCCGTCATAAAGCCTGGTCGATAATGGCCAGAAGGCATTGAGGTTACAGATTCACTTTTTGTTTTCATAAATTTCTACTGAATCTAAAGTATATACCATAAGATTTTATTTCATATCTATCGATATATTATCAGTAGCAAAGGAGTTAAAAAATGGGTCACTTAACCCATAGAATTATTTTTGTTACATCCCACCTGAATCCACAATTGAAAGAGAACACCATGCTTTGTCCCCTCTGTTTTCTGCTGACAACGCCACATGCAAGATTTTAGGCGCCGCTATGGACATAATTGTTTAGAATGAACTAGGATAGTGACACCATGTTTTAAATCAATTTCGTTGAAATTTGCTAATGCAATGGAAAATGAGTTTGCAATTCTTTTCTTGAGTGTAAGTACAGTCTGCTTGCATTGATTCTGTTTTTGAAACTGAAGTCTCAGTCCGTTATCACGGTGTAACGAAATTCTTTTTATTATTTTACACATTTTCTGTGAGTTAACTGATCATATTCGTCATGGGTTCATTCCTGCTTTCCTCTCTGTCTCTCGCTCGCTCTTTCTTATATATAATGTTAACTGCTGTAGAATTATTTCCTGGTGTCAATTTCCTGCTTACGATTAGATCGTGCTGCTCAAGAATCAGTCTGTCAAATAATCCATGAAATTATACTCAGTGCGATCTGTGCCAACATCATGAACGCAATCCACATTTTGTTTTTAAATACCGAAAATGATCACCTTGCCGTACCTTGGACAATTTTGCTATTATTTTATTTTGTATCCTTCGCGCTATAGTGCAGCTGCTGTTGCTGGATATATCGGAACGAATCTTATTTTTGACTGGTAGCATTCCTCATTCAGAAAGTATCGCACCTAGCTTTAAAACAAAATAGTTCTTCATCAAATCGAAATAAAATCATAATGATTCAACCTTGAATTCAATACTGATACTATTATAGAGAATCGTGCTTCATATTCGCATTTAGAGTGCAAGTTATTCAGATTATTATGGCTCGAATACACCTCCAGCACGACTGAGTTTGAGGCTGATGCAAATTCACGTTTGAAATTATTCAAATTCACTTGAACCTGCTTCAGACACTCTGAAGCTCGTTTCATTTTCAAATTGTGATTGATCATTTCAGTTCACGGAATTAACACTGAGAAGAAGATTGATTATCATTGAGAACGATTGCTGTTCTCATTCAGATAGAATCAGTTTCATAATCAAAATGATTCAAAAGTAACGAGATTCACATCAAACAAGTTTCACATTCAGAATGATTCATAGTAACACAGATTCAGTTCCAGATCAGGTATAATTTCAGCTTGATTCAGGTGCATTCTGAATGATTATGAATTATACAGTCACGAGTTCAGGCTTTTTAAGGAATGATTCTGATTCGCATTTTAAATTATCCAAACTACCATTGATTTCAATTTATATTCATCATGTTTTAAACTCAGACTGAGAGTAATTAGTTGGCAGACGAATATTGTGATTAATCAATGCATAAAATTAAAACAAGTTCTAATTCAGAACTATAAATATTCCTTTCACGATTGATCAAGATCGCAATTCAGTTTGATTCTGCAGCACTGAAATTGATGCCGATTCTCAGTCAGGTAGATTCACTGCATTAGCCAGTGTAAATTCTACTTATTAATGAATAAGATTATCCACTTTGTCGATTTTCACTCATCTTTCAACATGCTAATCCTTCCCCAATTACTGCTACCAATTCCTGGTATTATTAACACATGTTTTCTGACTCAATATTACCAACTCACCACATCACCTGCTCATATTTATCTCCATATCACCCGCATATTACTTGACCTATTTGTTTTCATGTTCCTGCGGAATGTATCTGTTCATTGACACAATCCCAGAGCACACTAACTATCGCCCTCTCAGCAGACGCCAATACTGCCTTGCGGTCAAAAAAGCATCAAACAACTGAAAAACATTTAGGCATCTGTGGCATATGCAATTTCCAATGAAGTACTGAAATGGTAAAATGCAGCATTGATTGCAATGCACCAGGCCAAGCGACAGATGACTGAGGAATAAAGCGCTCAAAGTAGAGGAGTATAAATCAGAAACCAAGCTTATTCTCGATACAACAGGCGAGATACCCATCCTCCTGAATTTGAAACACGTACTCCAGACACATCACATCTCAAGAGATTTACCAACAGTGCAAGCATATCACCGATTGTTGCATTTAATGTTGCATTCTGAGTATCCGAATTCTAAGTGGTCATATGAGTTTAGACGAAAACCTGAAAGGATACCCTGAAAACCTCTCTAACAAAATGCAACTTCACTTACACCTGTGGAGCATTTGCCCACAAGTGCATGAAATAGAGAAAAAAGCAGTTGTTTAGGACTCCAGGACTGGAATATTGAGCCACAACTGAAACGATTCCCTCTTACCTGTCTGCCAGAATGGAAGAAAATCATTTTCAACACGGTGGGAGTGTCAAAGTACAAGACCAGTCCATCATTATTTACCTTGTGTCGGGACAGCGTTATAATGTTATTTTGGAACCAGCTAGTTAAGAATTAATTAAGAAGAGTATTTGGACGTGACAAACGGCACTTGAAGAAAATTGGAAAGTTTACTGGTTTAGTCCGCGACAGTATTTTCAGCGGATAGGAAACCACGTGACACGGCCCACTGAAGTGTAGTTTTATGCAAAATTGATTTTTGGGAGTGTACTGAAAGAAACAAAGATAGTGTTAATGCGACAGACCCTTTTCAGCATACCTCGGACTGAGACCGTGACTGATTCCTGGAAACTCGAGTTCTCCAAACCAGCCGTCATAAAGCCTGGTCGATAATGGCCAGAAGGCATTGAGGTTACAGATTCACTTTTTGTTTTCATAAATTTCTACTGAATCTAAAGTATATACCATAAGATTTTATTTCATATCTATCGATATATTATCAGTAGCAAAGGAGTTAAAAAATGGGTCACTTAACCCATAGAATTATTTTTGTTACATCCCACCTGAATCCACAATTGAAAGAGAACACCATGCTTTGTCCCCTCTGTTTTCTGCTGACAACGCCACATGCAAGATTTTAGGCGCCGCTATGGACATAATTGTTTAGAATGAACTAGGATAGTGACACCATGTTTTAAATCAATTTCGTTGAAATTTGCTAATGCAATGGAAAATGAGTTTGCAATTCTTTTCTTGAGTGTAAGTACAGTCTGCTTGCATTGATTCTGTTTTTGAAACTGAAGTCTCAGTCCGTTATCACGGTGTAACGAAATTCTTTTTATTATTTTACACATTTTCTGTGAGTTAACTGATCATATTCGTCATGGGTTCATTCCTGCTTTCCTCTCTGTCTCTCGCTCGCTCTTTCTTATATATAATGTTAACTGCTGTAGAATTATTTCCTGGTGTCAATTTCCTGCTTACGATTAGATCGTGCTGCTCAAGAATCAGTCTGTCAAATAACCCATGAAATTATACTCAGTGCGATCTGTGCCAACATCATGAACGCAACCACATTTTGTTTTTAAATACCGAAAATGATCACCTTGCCGTACCTTGGACAATTTTGCTATTATTTTATTTTGTATCCTTCGCGCTATAGTGCAGCTGCTGTTGCTGGATATATCGGAACGAATCTTATTTTTGACTGGTAGCATTCCTCATTCAGAAAGTATCGCACCTAGCTTTAAAACAAAATAGTTCTTCATCAAATCGAAATAAAATCATAATGATTCAACCTTGAATTCAATACTGATACTATTATAGAGAATCGTGCTTCATATTCGCATTTAGAGTGCAAGTTATTCAGATTATTATGGCTCGAATACACCTCCAGCACGACTGAGTTTGAGGCTGATGCAAATTCACGTTTGAAATTATTCAAATTCACTTGAACCTGCTTCAGACACTCTGAAGCTCGTTTCATTTTCAAATTGTGATTGATCATTTCAGTTCACGGAATTAACACTGAGAAGAAGATTGATTATCATTGAGAACGATTGCTGTTCTCATTCAGATAGAATCAGTTTCATAATCAAAATGATTCAAAAGTAACGAGATTCACATCAAACAAGTTTCACATTCAGAATGATTCATAGTAACACAGATTCAGTTCCAGATCAGGTATAATTTCAGCTTGATTCAGGTGCATTCTGAATGATTATGAATTATACAGTCACGAGTTCAGGCTTTTTAAGGAATGATTCTGATTCGCATTTTAAATTATCCAAACTACCATTGATTTCAATTTATATTCATCATGTTTTAAACTCAGACTGAGAGTAATTAGTTGGCAGACGAATATTGTGACTAATCAATGCATAAAATTAAAACAAGTTCTAATTCAGAACTATAAATATTCCTTTCAAGATTGATCAAGATCGCAATTCAGTTTGATTCTGCAGCACTGAAATTGATGCCGATTCTCAGTCAGGTAGATTCACTGCATTAGCCAGTGTAAATTCTACTTATTAATGAATAAGATTATCCACTTTGTCGATTTTCACTCATCTTTCAACATGCTAATCCTTCCCCAATTACTGCTACCAATTCCTGGTATTATTAACACATGTTTTCTGACTCAATATTACCAACTCACCACATCACCTGCTCATATTTATCTCCATATCACCCGCATATTACTTGACCTATTTGTTTTCATGTTCCTGCGGAATGTATCTGTTCATTGACACAATCCCAGAGCACACTAACTATCGCCCTCTCAGCAGACGCCAATACTGCCTTGCGGTCAAAAAAGCATCAAACAACTGAAAAACATTTAGGCATCTGTGGCATATGCAATTTCCAATGAAGTACTGAAATGGTAAAATGCAGCATTGATTGCAATGCACCAGGCCAAGCGACAGATGACTGAGGAATAAAGCGCTCAAAGTAGAGGAGTATAAATCAGAAACCAAGCTTATTCTCGATACAACAGGCGAGATACCCATCCTCCTGAATTTGAAACACGTACTCCAGACACATCACATCTCAAGAGATTTACCAACAGTGCAAGCATATCACCGATTGTTGCATTTAATGTTGCATTCTGAGTATCCGAATTCTAAGTGGTCATATGAGTTTAGACGAAAACCTGAAAGGATACCCTGAAAACCTCTCTAACAAAATGCAACTTCACTTACACCTGTGGAGCATTTGCCCACAAGTGCATGAAATAGAGAAAAAAGCAGTTGTTTAGGACTCCAGGACTGGAATATTGAGCCACAACTGAAACGATTCCCTCTTACCTGTCTGCCAGAATGGAAGAAAATCATTTTCAACACGGTGGGAGTGTCAAAGTACAAGACCAGTCCATCATTATTTACCTTGTGTCGGGACAGCGTTATAATGTTATTTTGGAACCAGCTAGTTAAGAATTAATTAAGAAGAGTATTTGGACGTGACAAACGGCACTTGAAGAAAATTGGAAAGTTTACTGGTTTAGTCCGCGACAGTATTTTCAGCGGATAGGAAACCACGTGACACGGCCCACTGAAGTGTAGTTTTATGCAAAATTGATTTTTGGGAGTGTACTGAAAGAAACAAAGATAGTGTTAATGCGACAGACCCTTTTCAGCATACCTCGGACTGAGACCGTGACTGATTCCTGGAAACTCGAGTTCTCCAAACCAGCCGTCATAAAGCCTGGTCGATAATGGCCAGAAGGCATTGAGGTTACAGATTCACTTTTTGTTTTCATAAATTTCTACTGAATCTAAAGTATATACCATAAGATTTTATTTCATATCTATCGATATATTATCAGTAGCAAAGGAGTTAAAAAATGGGTCACTTAACCCATAGAATTATTTTTGTTACATCCCACCTGAATCCACAATTGAAAGAGAACACCATGCTTTGTCCCCTCTGTTTTCTGCTGACAACGCCACATGCAAGATTTTAGGCGCCGCTATGGACATAATTGTTTAGAATGAACTAGGATAGTGACACCATGTTTTAAATCAATTTCGTTGAAATTTGCTAATGCAATGGAAAATGAGTTTGCAATTCTTTTCTTGAGTGTAAGTACAGTCTGCTTGCATTGATTCTGTTTTTGAAACTGAAGTCTCAGTCCGTTATCACGGTGTAACGAAATTCTTTTTATTATTTTACACATTTTCTGTGAGTTAACTGATCATATTCGTCATGGGTTCATTCCTGCTTTCCTCTCTGTCTCTCGCTCGCTCTTTCTTATATATAATGTTAACTGCTGTAGAATTATTTCCTGGTGTCAATTTCCTGCTTACGATTAGATCGTGCTGCTCAAGAATCAGTCTGTCAAATAACCCATGAAATTATACTCAGTGCGATCTGTGCCAACATCATGAACGCAATCCACATTTTGTTTTTAAATACCGATAATGATCACCTTGCCGTACCTTGGACAATTTTGCTATTATTTTATTTTGTATCCTTCGCGCTATAGTGCAGCTGCTGTTGCTGGATATATCGGAACGAATCTTATTTTTGACTGGTAGCATTCCTCATTCAGAAAGTATCGCACCTAGCTTTAAAACAAAATAGTTCTTCATCAAATCGAAATAAAATCATAATGATTCAACCTTGAATTCAATACTGATACTATTATAGAGAATCGTGCTTCATATTCGCATTTAGAGTGCAAGTTATTCAGATTATTATGGCTCGAATACACCTCCAGCACGACTGAGTTTGAGGCTGATGCAAATTCACGTTTGAAATTATTCAAATTCACTTGAACCTGCTTCAGACACTCTGAAGCTCGTTTCATTTTCAAATTGTGATTGATCATTTCAGTTCACGGAATTAACACTGAGAAGAAGATTGATTATCATTGAGAACGATTGCTGTTCTCATTCAGATAGAATCAGTTTCATAATCAAAATGATTCAAAAGTAACGAGATTCACATCAAACAAGTTTCACATTCAGAATGATTCATAGTAACACAGATTCAGTTCCAGATCAGGTATAATTTCAGCTTGATTCAGGTGCATTCTGAATGATTATGAATTATACAGTCACGAGTTCAGGCTTTTTAAGGAATGATTCTGATTCGCATTTTAAATTATCCAAACTACCATTGATTTCAATTTATATTCATCATGTTTTAAACTCAGACTGAGAGTAATTAGTTGGCAGACGAATATTGTGATTAATCAATGCATAAAATTAAAACAAGTTCTAATTCAGAACTATAAATATTCCTTTCAAGATTGATCAAGATCGCAATTCAGTTTGATTCTGCAGCACTGAAATTGATGCCGATTCTCAGTCAGGTAGATTCACTGCATTAGCCAGTGTAAATTCTACTTATTAATGAATAAGATTATCCACTTTGTCGATTTTCACTCATCTTTCAACATGCTAATCCTTCCCCAATTACTGCTACCAATTCCTGGTATTATTAACACATGTTTTCTGACTCAATATTACCAACTCACCACATCACCTGCTCATATTTATCTCCATATCACCCGCATATTACTTGACCTATTTGTTTTCATGTTCCTGCGGAATGTATCTGTTCATTGACACAATCCCAGAGCACACTAACTATCGCCCTCTCAGCAGACGCCAATACTGCCTTGCGGTCAAAAAAGCATCAAACAACTGAAAAACATTTAGGCATCTGTGGCATATGCAATTTCCAATGAAGTACTGAAATGGTAAAATGCAGCATTGATTGCAATGCACCAGGCCAAGCGACAGATGACTGAGGAATAAAGCGCTCAAAGTAGAGGAGTATAAATCAGAAACCAAGCTTATTCTCGATACAACAGGCGAGATACCCATCCTCCTGAATTTGAAACACGTACTCCAGACACATCACATCTCAAGAGATTTACCAACAGTGCAAGCATATCACCGATTGTTGCATTTAATGTTGCATTCTGAGTATCCGAATTCTAAGTGGTCATATGAGTTTAGACGAAAACCTGAAAGGATACCCTGAAAACCTCTCTAACAAAATGCAACTTCACTTACACCTGTGGAGCATTTGCCCACAAGTGCATGAAATAGAGAAAAAAACAGTTGTTTAGGACTCCAGGACTGGAATATTGAGCCACAACTGAAACGATTCCCTCTTACCTGTCTGCCAGAATGGAAGAAAATCATTTTCAACACGGTGGGAGTGTCAAAGTACAAGACCAGTTGATCATTATTTACCTTGTGTCGGGACACCGTTATAATGTTATTTTGGAACCAGCTAGTTAAGAATTAATTAAGAAGAGTATTTGGACGTGACAAACGGCACTTGAAGAAAATTGGAAAGTTTACTGGTTTAGTCCGCGACAGTATTTTCAGCGGATAAGAAACCACGTGACACGGCCCACTGAAGTGTAGTTTTATGCAAAATTGATTTTTGGGAGTGTACTGAAAGAAACAAAGATAGTGTTAATGCGACAGACCCTTTTCAGCATACCTCGGACTGAGACCGTGACTGATTCCTGGAAACTCGAGTTCTCCAAACCAGCCGTCATAAAGCCTGGTCGATAATGGCCAGAAGGCATTGAGGTTACAGATTCACTTTTTGTTTTCATAAATTTCTACTGAATCTAAAGTATATACCATAAGATTTTATTTCATTTCTATCGATATATTATCAGTAGCAAAGGAGTTAAAAAATGGGTCACTTAACCCATAGAATTATTTTTGTTACATCCCACCTGAATCCACAATTGAAAGAGAACACCATGCTTTGTCCCCTCTGTTTTCTGCTGACAACGCCACATGCAAGATTTTAGGCGCCGCTATGGACATAATTGTTTAGAATGAACTAGGATAGTGACACCATGTTTTAAATCAATTTCGTTGAAATTTGCTAATGCAATGGAAAATGAGTTTGCAATTCTTTTCTTGAGTGTAAGTACAGTCTGCTTGCATTGATTCTGTTTTTGAAACTGAAGTCTCAGTCCGTTATCACGGTGTAACGAAATTCTTTTTATTATTTTACACATTTTCTGTGAGTTAACTGATCATATTCGTCATGGGTTCATTCCTGCTTTCCTCTCTGTCTCTCGCTCGCTCTTTCTTATATATAATGTTAACTGCTGTAGAATTATTTCCTGGTGTCAATTTCCTGCTTACGATTAGATCGTGCTGCTCAAGAATCAGTCTGTCAAATAACCCATGAAATTATACTCAGTGCGATCTGTGCCAACATCATGAACGCAATCCACATTTTGTTTTTAAATACCGAAAATGATCACCTTGCCGTACCTTGGACAATTTTGCTATTATTTTATTTTGTATCCTTCGCGCTATAGTGCAGCTGCTGTTGCTGGATATATCGGAACGAATCTTATTTTTGACTGGTAGCATTCCTCATTCAGAAAGTATCGCACCTAGCTTTAAAACAAAATAGTTCTTCATCAAATCGAAATAAAATCATAATGATTCAACCTTGAATTCAATACTGATACTATTATAGAGAATCGTGCTTCATATTCGCATTTAGAGTGCAAGTTATTCAGATTATTATGGCTCGAATACACCTCCAGCACGACTGAGTTTGAGGCTGATGCAAATTCACGTTTGAAATTATTCAAATTCACTTGAACCTGCTTCAGACACTCTGAAGCTCGTTTCATTTTCAAATTGTGATTGATCATTTCAGTTCACGGAATTAACACTGAGAAGAAGATTGATTATCATTGAGAACGATTGCTGTTCTCATTCAGATAGAATCAGTTTCATAATCAAAATGATTCAAAAGTAACGAGATTCACATCAAACAAGTTTCACATTCAGAATGATTCATAGTAACACAGATTCAGTTCCAGATCAGGTATAATTTCAGCTTGATTCAGGTGCATTCTGAATGATTATGAATTATACAGTCACGAGTTCAGGCTTTTTAAGGAATGATTCTGATTCGCATTTTAAATTATCCAAACTACCATTGATTTCAATTTATATTCATCATGTTTTAAACTCAGACTGAGAGTAATTAGTTGGCAGACGAATATTGTGATTAATCAATGCATAAAATTAAAACAAGTTCTAATTCAGAACTATAAATATTCCTTTCAAGATTGATCAATATCGCAATTCAGTTTGATTCTGCAGCACTGAAATTGATGCCGATTCACAGTCAGGTAGATGTTGGTTAATTTTCACAATGAGAAAAGTTCCGAATAAGATTTAAATAGATTTATTTTAATATTGTAAATGATTTTCACTTATATTCAGATTCTATCAGAATCGAGATGTGGATGAATATGATTCATACTGGAAGTTATCCAAATTCTATTTCAGATTGATTCTGTCTGAAACTGGTTGAGGTTCACAATAGGGAAGAACGTGAGGACTGCAGATGCTAGATTTCTGAGCTCCAGCAAGGTTCATACCCGAAACGTCGATTCTCCTGCTCCTTGGATGCTGCCCGACCTGCTGCGCTTTTCCAGAAACACATTTTCAGATGAGGTTCACATTAACCATACTTCAGATTCATAGTTGGATTGATTAATTTACACATTCAGAATATTTCAGGTTTAAAATCAAACGGTTTCACTTCGAAACAGAAATTTGTCCGATTCAATGGCACGACTGTCACAACTTTATTATTTTGAGATATTCAACATGGCGGAGAATTGGTCATTTTTCTAGACAGATAATGTGTTTCTTTCTCAGAAGACAATTCCGTCACCAGCCAATTCATATAGTGCGCTTCAGCTTCGAAGATTTTAGTTGATTAACTTTCCTGAAGTGGTATTTTTATTTTGTTTTCCATGTGAACATCAATTTTCTCTTTTATATATGAGATCACAAGATTTGTTTTTACATTATTGTCCTATTTATTGGGTTTATTTTAACTCTCAAAATTATACTACACCCAGAAGAAAAACAATAATGCCCCCAGGAGGAGAGGCTTAAATTTTAAACTTTACAAGCAATTCTTTACGTTTGAATTCTTTATGAAACAACGAAGTATTTTTGTTTACAGTTAACAATTTCTCTCTCTATTATAGCCAACCTGGTTGTGTTTCTGACACTGTGTTTCAGAAGGTTTGTTTTGTTAAATGCATCATTTCTCTACTTGCTGTCTTAGACAACATTACGTTTTTTTTCATCACACTCAGCTGTGGCATTAAATCGCATGTCTGAGATTTGTTTCCTCAGTGGTTTACTGACAATCGCAGCTATATATAATCTTCACAATGATTTACATTTTTGCAGCCACTGACACTTCTACTTGTTTGATCCTTTCACTTTTTATCGACTTGTGCCTGTAGTTTTCAGAAACTGAATATAAAATCTTGCACTGAGAAATCAGCAGCTTGATTTATGGGAATCATGTCCATGTTGTCCTGGGTAGAATGAAGTACTCTGGCGCTGTGATATAAAAGTAATATTTTATGTATGATTGCATGGTTGCAGATGATTTTTTTAGTGAATGTTTTGACTCCCATTCATTTTGATTTCGCTGCTGAATGCTATGATTTTGAGACACATTCTAGCGGCAAACTGAGGCCAAAGAGACTCCGGGTCCAGAAAAATTAGATGTTCAATGAGCCAGAAATGGAGAAATGGTATTATTGAATTTTGTATCATCTCCAGCAATCTCATACTATGATATTATTTTTCATAACAATTCTCCATGTCAGGGTTGCAAATGTTACTTATACATCTGGTCCAGTTCCAAGTTTTCAACACATATTCTCTTTGAAGTAGCATTTGTGCTTCAGCTTTTGAGTTCATGCATACCTCCATTTTTAAACGCTGGACTCCACTGTAAGTTGACAGCTAAGTTTTAAAATAGCGTGAAATATCCATGTTTGTTCAAATACTTAAACCTCTAAAGTAAGGTCATCTATCATGAACTAGCCATGATATTCCACAGTTAATCGATTTGTCCAATTTACAGCCAAGATATTTGAACAAAATGTTCACTCGTGATAAAGACGATATTGCTTGCAAATGGTTCTCTGTCATGAGCAGCTGGATTATTCCAGAAGCGACAATTAACTGACAATTTCAATGTACTCATCAGAAATCTAATATATGGAAAATGAGGATTGCAGATGCTGGAAACCAGAGTTTATATCAGAGTGATGGTGGAAAATCACAGCAGCTCAGGCCGCATTCGAGGAGCAGGAAATGCGACGTTTCGGGCAAAAGCCCTTCATCAGAAATATTCCTAATGAGGGCTTTTGCCCGAAATGTCAACTTCGTGTTGTCGATTACAAGTTATATTAGTTATGATTGTCCGTTGGCAATGTATACACCTTCACACATACCAGACAAATTACAATCGTCTTTTTGCTGTTGTTCATTTTTAGAACTTGGATTTTGAAATACTAGCCTATGGGGTTTGATTACAATTATGCAGCGTTTGTAAAAACGGCGAGGCAGGCTCTACAGACATTTTGGGAATATCATTATATTCGCATATGTCAAGAGATTTTCAATGGTGGATTATTTTTATATTTCATATATTGGACAGGGAGTGAAAACAATGACGCCCGCGTTTGTTTCAGGATAATCGAGCATATGTTTTAGCTCTGAGACACAGGAGATGGAAACAATTTGGGCAGTTTTTGAAGATACTTTAAAAAACAGTCAAATTCATGGAAACCACAATACTTTAGAATGCAATGTTTGTCCTTATTCCTGTAACTTCCTGACTTGGTGTGTTTGTGTAGAAATCTATGGGACATTGAATTGTTGAGCATGTCCAAGCTTTTAGATTTGCCAGTATTCATGTCGCAAAATCTGAAAGTTCTGACAAAAAAACTGGAATTATTGGGTATGGATTTGAGTTAGAGGTGCAATCCTTCTCGCATTGAGTTGCTGAATTGTACTCGCATAGAGCAATGTTTTGCTTGCTATTTTAAGATTCAAGCATTCATGTTTCTAGCTTTCTTTTGTTTTTTAACTTTTATGTAACAAAGTTAATTCCTGTTCTTAACATGATGAGAGGTGCCTTTAAGGGGGAATTGATCTCCTGTGTTATTTGAAGAGGTGCTGAAATCCTGGTATTTCATTTGAATGGTTTTAAGATCTCAATACCAGTCTGTCCATCAGCATCTTTACATATTGATGTATTATGTACAAGTATTCTTATTTTTCTCATCCCCCTTCACTGTCCGAGACTTTCAATACTGTTTGCAGATGATTGACAGCTTTATTTACCCTTTAGCTGCTGCACACCCTGCTCATAATGCAGTGTCCTCTGCAATGGGAAGACAAAAACAGACTAGGTGACCACTTCATACTTTACATTGACTTAATTGCAATCATGAACGACAACTCTGTTTCTCTCTCTATCACACCAGTAAGCATTACCAACATATTGCTATTTTTATTTCAAACGTCCACCTCTCAGCATATCAAATTCTTATTCAGCAGAGATCATGTAGGAAGATACTGAAAAGATAATGCCCGATAACCTCTTTTGATTCTGTAAGTTACAGTCACAATGTTTGAAGGTGAGGACGCAGAAGACAAAAAAATAACAAAAGCTCTTCCAAAGGAAGTAACATGATTTCCATAATTAAAGACCTTCAAACCACTGCATGTGCAATAAAAATCTGATACATTTGAGTCATAATGAGCTGTACCCTTTTAACAGCAACAGAGTAATCCCAATGAACATAATTCTGTTCTTATTGCAATTAGAAGCAAACAGACACATAAATCTTGTCCCGCACTGAAAATACCCGTCAACCATTATTGATGATTTCTTATCAGTTTCCTGTAGCAACTCATCATGGAATTTGAAACCATATTCGTAGAACGACAGTGAAATAGTTCCAAATATGACACCGTTCTGAGGAATAGAGACTCGATCCAAAACCTTCACTCTGATTCGCTCCTGTTGCCAGGCCTGCCGGTCTTTGCCAGGATCTTCGACTTCGAACAACGTTTGCAGTGTAGCTTCACGTGGTTGAATGGACAAAGACGTTGGATATAAACTTGATTTTTTACCCGTGTCACGGGGTTGAATTCCAGTGCTACCAATTATCTTGCTGTTGTACCAAGGACCGTTACCGTGAAATGGCTGGGCAACTTCAACCCTGCAATGTTTTCTTTCTTCTGGGTCTTTGCGGCTCCTCAGGCCACTGGCGTTCTCGGTGATGCAATTCGGAAAGTTGTTGACAAGAGCCTGAGAGCTCCAGCTGTCCAACGGCCCTTCAGATTCCCGCCATCATTGTTCATTAAGGGATTTTACATGACATGTTCGCGCTTGTCTCTATTTCTCAATTGGTCAGTATTCATCAATGAACTGGACGTTCAGTGGTGCTTCACCACCAAGGAACTGAGCTTCAGTTATTTCAGGTAATTCAATTACACTAACGACGTACTAACATTTATTTAACTAATACCTGTGAAGTGATTGCATACAAACAGCATCAATAACTCTCGGTCCCCCGGCTCCACACGGAGTGAAACAGGGACAAACTGCAGGGTGTAACCACAACTCCCTACAATCCAAAGCTGCCAACAGAAACGAACCACTGCAGCTTCAATGGGCAGCGTCCTACCCAGACCTGTGACACAATCTTCTCCTCTTGAATGGTTTTCTTTTGTGAAAGGTGCAACGATCCATTTCAATTTGGCAACGGTTGGAACAGATTCATCTTATCATTTGAACCTTTTGTTAAAACCAAACTCCTGTCTCTTAATCAGAAGGTGCAGCGGTGAAATGCACATTGAAGAGACCTGAAAAGCGAGAAAAACTATCTGACACAGAACAAAGTGATCTAAACAAAGTAACAAATGGAACATTTGGTCGAAAAGATACCCGTAGATCAGTTGCCATGAGACAAAAACAAATTTCAAATTCTGCCAATCAGTTTAAATTATGCCCCAAGATACGAAATTGAATTTAGTGTTTTGATAGCATTTAAACCAATGAAACAATCCGTTGGTTTGGGTTTAAATATCAGATATTTTGAATCGTTAGACAGAGCAGCAAAAATAACTGCCAAAAGACCAACAGATGTCGGCTGCTCATCAGAGCTCTCTGACTAATACCTGTCTGGAGAACGAGTATTCACGGAATCAAAAAAGTCTAAACCGACCCGGAGAGAGATTTTACACAGGAAAACTGACAGAAGACGCGAGGAAAAGTTGAGTGGTCTTAAAGAGTGCTTTTTAAATACATATTAACTGGGATTTTATATTGGAACAGCATTGTAGACAAGGAGGTAAAAGTTAAGTTTCAGAAAAAGAAGTTGTCAATAGTTATTCGTGAACGTTCTCTGTTTGATTTAAAGAATAACCTTTGAAATGTTTACTTTAAATAATTACTTTGGTGATAGTTCTTTGCCTCTCGACGTTTAACAGATTACAGCACAGGATGAAGCTTTGTCTGTGTTTATGGTTTAAATTAGCAGAGGGTTTGACCCCGTTTGGGGGCTCGTCCGGGATTTAAACAGTTAGGGAGCTCATTGGCAGAATTTGAACAGGCTGGGTTTTGGAATCGCCTTTTGAAAATGTTTAGACAGATGCAATTTAAGGTGTGGACAGATTTGAATTGATTTTGAGTACGAAAAAGCCCCAGAGATAAAGCACATGCAGGTCCCAGAACTTTAAATAAAACATCGGTGTGATGATTTGTTTAATTTCGGTGAGTTGTAATTGATTTAAGTAAAAGTGAGAGAAATTGTTCTTAAAATTGGTAAAGAGATTCTGAACTTGAAGGTGATTGTCAATTTTGCCAAGAAAACTTAGAACGAAATAAAAAGTTCATACTTTCAGAAATAGCAAAGAATTCAGATGTGGGTTTAATAAAGGACAAAAGTAAAGCTGAAATTGTAAGGGAATTGCACAAGCACTTAAGTGTGTTTGAGAAATAGACAGGTACAGCAGAGTTCCAAAAATCTTGAATTACAACTGAGTAAATTGGAGTTAGAAGATAAAAACAGCGAGTGAGAAAGAGAAAGACAGAGGCAAGAAACGGAGAGAGAAAGAGAAAGAGAGCAAGAACACAGAGAGAGAAACAGAGAGAGAGAGAAACAAGGTTCTCAGCTGAAACAAGTGCGAAAGTAGAAAGAGATAGAGAAAGAAAGAGAAAAGTAAGGGAGACGGAAAGAGAGAGAAAAGGAAAAGCGAGACAAAAAGAGAGATTTTGAACTTCGGAATTTGCTACTTACTCAGCAAAGTCAAGTTAACAGGATGGAGTTTAAAACAGAAGGTCATGACATACAAAAATATGTCAAAGCACTGCCACATTTTGATGAAAAAGATGTTGAAGCCTTCTTTATTTCATTGAATAATTGCAAAGGCAGATATAGTGGCCCAAGGATGTGTTGGTCATGGTAGTTCAAAATAAACTGGTAGGCTAAGCCAGTGATGTGTTTAGCATGCAGTAAGATGAGGGGTCAAGAGATTATGAACAGGGGAAATAAGGTATTTTAAGTGCTATAATTTGATACCAGAAACATAAAGACATTATATCAGAATCGGAATGAAGGAACAAAGTTAGACATGTTAAGTTCAAAATAATTAAACAGTCATTTGTTTGATGGGTGCGTGCGTTAAAGATAGATAGGATCTTTGAGGCTCTAAAAGAGATTATTCTGCTGGAGGAGTTTAAAACATCACTTCCAGAGATGTTCAGAATTCACATGGAGGAACATAAAGTTCAGGAAGTGAGAAGAATGCAACCATTTCTGGCACATTGTTCATGAGATGCACATTATAATGTTGTACGGCTCAAAAGTACATTCTCTATTATGATATATTTAATTGTGTGGATGCTGACCTTCTTCAGAAAATAAAAAAAAAAGCTGGCATCTTTCAATCCCATCATCATCTTCCTGCGGGAATACAGATCAACTCTGATGTCACGAGCATCGATGGCAACTTTAAAAAGTTTGAAAACATTTATGCAGCTAAAATTGGGTTGGTGGATAATATTGCTTTCAAATAGTCGAATATCCCCCGGCATTATTCTGCCCACCGAAACTTTGTGTTCTTCTTCAGCAACTGTGTTAATGGTGTCACTACAGTGTTGACATTTGGAACAAACTTCCAGTAGAATACATGTCGTCTCAAGAATCAAAGCTTCTCTTTATTCCAGCTTTGTCGGGGGGATTGTTCGATGGCATTCGTCTTTGTTTTCAACCATCCACAACCGATGTTATGTCCAAAGTCCATCACCTCAGCGTGAATTCATGGAGAAAGTGAGGACTGCAGATGCTGGAGATGAGAGCTGAAAATGTGTTGCTGGAAAAGCGCAGCAGGTCAGGCAGCATCCACGGAGCAGGAGAATCGACGTTAGGGCATGAGCCCTTCATCAGTAACCTGAAACAGGACATCATTCCTGAAGAAGGTCTCATGCCCGAAACGAAGATTCTCCTGCTCCTTGGATGCTGCCTGACCTGCTGCGCTTTCCCAGCAAAACATTTTCAGCTCTGCGTGAAATCAGTATTGTCTGTGGTTATTACCAATTTTGCTTCTCGAGTCGTTCAAAGGGCTTTGCTTACTCTACCATGTGATCTTTTCAGGACTTAGGAAAGATCAATACATCGTCCAAATCGTCTGCACAGTTTGTTAACCTAGCCAAAATTCTGTTCGTGTGTCTTTGGAATGTTCTGGACGCTTTTTCATTCCAAAGGGCTTTCTTGAAATTAATATCGCCCATTCAGGATTGCAAACTCAAAAATTTCTTTCGCAGTCACTGATCCAACTTAGTTATGCAACCGGCTTTCTGACTTTCTCGATGCAATCCTCCAATCTCGAAATTGGATATGAGTACAATTTTGGGAGGGCGTTGACCTTCTGATAATCCACGCAAAATCGTTGATTACTGTCCAGTTTGGTAACTACGATGATTGTTGACCACCACTCACTCTGGTTTGGTTGGATGATATCATCATCAAGCATGGCCTCCCACTCCTTATCGACATGTCATACTTTGAAAGGATTAATCCAATAGGGGTTTGATTTTATTAGAGAAGTATTCCCTACAGCGACTTCATGGACAATAGCATTAGTCCTCCCCATTTGATACCGACATATGTTCTTATACAGTAGTAACACACATTTCAACTGTATTCAAAGCACATGAGACAGATAGTTTACTAACCAATCCCACTTTGAAGGACTTATTCATTTAAATCTATTTTGAGGCCGATCAAAATCCACGCCATCTTTGTTTGATTCCTCACTCTGTGGATCAGTAGCTAGCACCTGATTTCTCCAGCTCTTTCTCGCTACTTCAATAGAGTTTCAAAATATACATACCTTTTCTATCTGGCATCTTTACTGCATATTTCACCTTAACTAACTTTTTCTTAATTTTATTAGACCGCTAAACCTGGTTTGTAGGGATTTCGTGTCACTGGTAACAGTACTAACACTTCACCACGTCGTGAAAACATTCCAATCTCAGAACTTTCATCTGGCACCTGCGTCATTCCATGCTGTGCCCGCTTTAGATGTTCGTTAGCTACCTAACTTATGCGATTTAATCTCTCCCTCACACTGATACATAATCTAGGAGTTAGAACCCAGACTTTGTTCTGTCAGTTTTTCTTTAATTAATTTCCAACGGCCTCTCACTTCATGCCCAAATATTAACTCGAAAGGAGTGAACTGAATAGATTCGTTTGGGGCATGAAGTGTAATGGAATGCCTTTGTCCCAGTTATTCGGGTACTCCTTAAAACAAGCTCTCAACATGGTCTTCAAGGTCTGATCCTATCTTTTCCAACTCGACGTTGTCCTATGTAAGTTCAGGTTGAGATGTCCACTCAGGCCTGGGGAAGTAACCACAGGAGTGATTGACAGCGTGTCACTTCCAGGAATACAGTTTGTTCTTGGGATTGATTTAACGTGATACAAGATGGGACTGACACCCACTCTTGTAGAGAAGCACCATGAACACCAGGTAACTGAGGGGTTCCACGAAAAATACCCTGGAATTTTCCCAGACTGTGTAGTAACCCGTTCCCACAATCATAAGTTATGGAGCGAAGCAAAAGCTGAAGCGAAAGATGAAGAAGTTTAGGTTCAGTTATCCCACACCCTGTTTGAAATTATGGTGCAGGAAAAATCTGAACAGACAGAGGTTCAGGCAGAAGTGCTCAGTTCTGAAAGGGTAATGGAGCTACAATAGAAAGCCGAGACAAAAGAAGATACATATGTTGATGCATACTCCGAAAAAGAGGCATGTAATATCCTTGAGGGATATTATCTTAAAGATAGAACCCAAAGTCAAAAATGGAGTCCACAGCAGGTTACTGCAAAGGATACATGGGCAGAAGTGTGCTCAGATTGTGTTGCCGGTAGCATACAGACAGGAAGTGTTATGGGTAGTACATGAACTTCAAGGAGGATGTAACCTCGGTGTAAGGAAGACTCACGTGGAGGGACAAAAACGTTTCCATTAGCCTGGAATGGTCAGGGATGTGGTTAACTTTTGCCATAAATGTAACATATGCCAAACGTTATCTAAGCATTAATAAAATAAGCACCTTTGTTGCCAGTTCCCTCATTGAAAGAACTTTTCATGAGGGTTATAATTGATTGAGTATGTCCTACACTAAAATTGAGAATGAGTATTTGCTCATGATATTGGTTGCGTCTACCAGATTTCAGAAGGCAATTCCATTTCGGATTATTAAGACAGAATGGTTGGTAGAGAAGTTAGTAGCTTCCTTCGTGTGGTATGGGCTACCCTGAGAAATTCAATCAGACCAAGGGTCTATTTTTACTGATAGGCTATTTAAGGAATCATGAATAGTTGAGGCATACATCACTTTAAATCAACTGCGTTATGTCCTGAATCCCAGGGAACTTTAGAAAGGAGACATCAGTCCCTGGACACCACGATAAGAGCTTAATGATACATTATCTGAATGGCTGGGATACTGGTGTCCAATTCGTATTGTTTACCATTAGAGATGTCCCAAACTAATCTACACAATTTACTCCCTTTGAGTTAGTATTAGGACATGAAGTCAGAGGCCCTTTGGAATTAATTCAAGAGAAATTAATAGGGCAAAAGTCGGAGATCTCACATGTGGATTATGTGTCAGATGTGAGGGGGAGATTATATTGAGTAGATTTTCAGCCAAACATCAGCTAAAAAAGGCACAGCATAGAATGATAAAAACTGGCAGATAAAAAAAAAATGAAATTTGAACGTCTAGCCGAGGGATGGCGTATTAGCATTGGTATTAAGGGACGGGATCCCTTCAAAACCAGTCGAATATTCCCCATAAAATTGAGAAAAGGTTGAGTCAGGTGTACTATCCAGTAAAGATGCCAGATGGGGGGAGTAAAACTATCCGGTATGTAATGTGAACAATTGAAACCATATTATACTGGAGAGAAAGAACTGGAGAAACCGCTCTTAGTTACTGCCCTGCAGAGTGAGGAAAAACATTCAGATGATGTGGATTTTGATGTCCCGCAAAATAAATTTTAAAATAAAGAGGTCTTTAAGGAGTGGGGTAGGCTAATAAGCTATCTGCCTCAGGAACACAGAACGCTGCTCAAAGATTTGTTACTGCAGTATATGGATGTATGTTGCACCCAGATGGGGAGGATGAACCCTATTGTTATTGAAGTAGATGCAGGAAATGCTGCTCCAATAAAACAACACCCCTATCAGCTTAATCCTTTCAATGCCAGATAAGTCTCGAAGGAAGCAGACGCTATGCTCAAGGTGGATATCATTGAACCGACCCAGTACGAGTTGAGTTCATTGATTGTTTTATTTCCCAACATCAGCTGGGAATCAACGATGATGCGTGTATTATTGGAAAGTCAATGCCGTTACAAAATCGGACTCATATTGAATTCCGAGATTGGAGGACTGCATCGAGAAAGTCGGACAGGATAATTACGTTACTAACTTGGAAAACTTGCGTGGTTACTGGTAGGTGAATTTATCAGAGACAGAGTAAGGAAGTTCTACATTTGTAACCCCAAATGGGATATATCAATTTAAGCTGATGCCCTTCGGAATGATGAACGCCCCCGTCACATTACAAAGGCGCATGATCGGAGTTGTGGCTAGGGTAATAATCTTTTCAGTCTACTTGGACAATGTAGTGATCTTCAGTAGGTCCTCGAAAAATCACATGGTAGAGCAGGAAGAGCTATTTGGATGACTATGAGAAGCAAAACTGATAATAAACTTAAACAAAACTGAATTGGCGAAAGCAGAATTGATGTTCATGATTCATAACGTCGGTTATGGAAGGTTTACCCTATTTAATGCTCAGACGAAGGTAAATGAGGAATTTCCACGACCAAAGTCGAAGAAATATGTGCTTTCGTACTGAGGATTAAGCAGATTGGATCGAAGGCTTGTTCTAAACTTCATCAGTGTAGTGGCAGCATTAAACAATTTGCTGAAGAAGATCAAAAAGTGTCGGTGGACAGAAGAACGTGAGGAAGCATTTGGCCATTTCAAAGCAATATTAACAAAGAAAAAGTTATAGCGACACCAAACCTTGCAAAAGCCTTCACAGTTGCCATCAATGTTCGTGACATAAGAATTGGTGTCGTACTGCTACAGGAAGATGACAATGCGATTGAACTGCCAGTTGGTTACTTTTTGAAGAAACTTAACATCCACTAGTAGAAATACTCCAACAGCGAAAAAGAATTATAGAGTTTGATACTGATGTTACCTGTCTGAAGAAGGGGTTGCACAAAAATTATACATAGAGACTGAGGAGCAGAGAGAATCTACTGAGGAGAAGCTAGAAAGGACACGCAGTAAAGCTGACTGATTACGAAACATTATTTTTGCCAATTGTAATAGGTCTTTTTTTAAAACTGGACCCAGTATTGTAGAGGGCGAGGTGAAAGATAGGTGCAAGACAAAGGAGTTGTCAGTAGTTATTAGTTCATTATTCTCTTTTAGCATTTTTAGAAAGTTCTTAAATTTTTACTTTAAATAGTGACTTTGTCCATAGTTCTTGGCTTCTCAAATTTTGACAGATTACAGCGGAGGTGATGGTTCAATCGTTTCTTTGTTGCAGGTTTAAACGAGCAGAGGGGTTAAACTCGTGTCATAACAACGAACAGGCATTTTCTTATTGGAATAACATGCAACCAGAGGTATACAATCGAAATGATAGGCTGGAAAGTACGCCAGGACTGGCGTTTTGGAGCAGTAAAGCCTGCTGAGATTGCCCAGGCGGTTTCATGGCTTCTTTAGTCGCTCTGTCGCACTTCTAATCTGAATACAGCCTTACACGGCTTTGGGAAACGTGCGAACTTGCAGTGAAAAGTAAAACAGTAGAGCCTCATATCTTATATATTCGCTCAGATGATGTGGGTACATCTGGCTAAAACTGCAATAATTGCCAATTTCTAATTACGGAGATGACAGTTAACAGTCAACCATATTGCCGATGGTCACCAGTCATATATAGGCCAGAGCAGATAATGATATCTGATTTTCTTCCCTCAAGGATATTAGGGAACCAAATAAGATTTTCTCCAGCATTCGATAATTGTTTCGTGGTTACCATCATACCCAAAATTTCAGGTTATGTCAATTGTAATAATATTCCACCATATACCGTTGTGGGATTTGAATCCTTGTTAAATCCAGAACATGAACTAAGATTTTGTTTATAAGTTTACTCTCCCCTCCACATTCTTCTCACTATTTTCAAGGCATAAACAAAATGAAGTACCTTCAAAGTAGAGCTCTGAACATGCCCCAGTCGTAACCCTCAAAATACACTACACCATGCTGTCCTGAATATATGCACGTTCTAATGTTGAGCAACATTTGAAAACTGGAACTGCTGTCATTCTGAGAAGATAAATTGATAGAGATATTTAAAAAGAAAGCTATAGACTTTGGACGGTTCTGCAACTGGACATTACGATCTGTTTTTCCAAATTCTATCCAATTTTCATAAGTACAGGTAAGAAATTTGATGTCATTATCGATAGATGCCTGGATGAATGACAATCCAATAATAACCAACCTCAGGGATCTCCAGAGACTCCAGGGCAGAGCAACAGCACATCTATCAGCTTATGCATTTAAATTTTCCACCAGAGCAATGATTACAGTGCGTATCATCAGTATACTTCACTAAGACAGCCATCAACCCGCTACTTCGTTTCAAATCCACTTCATTTAACAGTTGAATGAACCAGCACAGAAGATCCATGGGAAAATCACGATCTACATGTTTCACAACAAGTCAGAAACTGTACAGCCTTAAAACTTCTTCAACATTTCTTGAACGTCAGTAAGTCAAATTTCTATAACACCCTTTTTGACAGCATTCTGTGTGTATCTGGATCTCGCAGGCTAGTAGGGTCAAGGTTCAGAAATCCACCAACTTCCAAGTCGTACCCAAGGCATTGCCACATGTTTACATTCTCTCTAATGGAGCTCTGCAGAAATTTTAAAGTAAGTTATAAAAAGATATTGCATCCAATGTTCATTTGATATCTTGGATCAATGCGAGAGTCTTAACAACGTGGATGATCAAACTCTTAAATTATAACAGACGTTTCGAACAATACATAATATATCAGGAAGTAGAAGTGGATAATGTTAATCTCATTCTGTGATTCACTCATCGCAACCGACTGCTGCTGGCGCTGTCAACATTCATTACTCGGTGCGAACTGTCATTCAGAAGGTTATGATGTCTATGTGATGATCATTAACCGTATTCTTCTCAGGAAATAAAGGATTTTTCAAATAAAATGCAAACCATTAACTTTTTAACAGTTTGAGAAATGACTTGATGCAAGTGAAGCGGACATAAATGCCTGAATGACCAAAAGCTCAAGGTTGGTATTGTAGCGATAAAAGAGGGAGCTTTTCACACAGTAAGTACTTCGGCCATGTTATCTAGTGATTGGAAATGTCAATTAGGCAGGTTCAATGGCGAGTATTCAAGATAGGAATTGGCAGGTTATATGGATTGAAAAACTGTGAGGCAACGTGGAGTAGATAGGCACGTGTGGTAGGATCGTTACTTGTTCGATCAACTGATAAGCCTACATCTGCTCCATGAAACGCCTATGATTCCGTGATCTAAGAGGTATTGGGATAAGTGCGTGAAACGCCATAAAATATAGTTACAAGTTTAAACCTGTGAAATCGAATCATCATAAAGACAATGGACTCAAGGGTTTATAACCATGCTGCAGAAACACCGAAACTGGTTTCTTTGGATACCGGATTTAATCAGATCCTGGTCTCCTTATAACCTTGGTGCAAACAAGCACAAAAAAGCTGAATTCCAGAGATGAGTTGAATGTAATTGTCCTTGATATCAAGACCACTTTTGACTGAGTATGATATTAAGGAGAGCGAGAAAGATTCGAGTCTCTGCAATTCAGGGTCAAGATGCTGTGGTTGGTGGCCTATCTTGCACAAAGGATATTAGTTGAGGTGAGTGTAGTCATTTAGTTAATCTCATCCCAGTCATTTCTGTACAGGAGTTAATCAGGTTAGTGTCATGGATTGCCGATATTCCCTGATGATTGCACGATATTCCTTATTTTGCCCACTCCGCTGAGAGCAAAGCAGTCTCTTTCCAAATGCAACCAGACCTGGAGAAAAATGCAACACTACACTGACAAGAAGCAAACAGCATACACGCCACACAATTGCCAGGAAATTATCATCTTCAATGGAGACTATATCTATCGTCCCTTGCTATTCAATATTGTTACCATCAATGAATACCCCTACTGTCAGTATTCACGGGGTTGTCATCTCCAACAAGAAAGAGACTAACCATTGCCCGCTTGACACTGAATGTGTTACTATCACTGAGTTTCTTCCACTATCAAAATCCCAGCATAGTTGGATACAGAACTGGAAACGCCATATCGATACTGTGGTTGCAAGAGCAGGTAACAGGCTGGGAATGCTGCATAGAGTTACATATTATCTGTGTGGTAAGTTATTTTTTCAGTTTGCATTTGAGGACAGCCAGACTTGCTTTTATCATAGCATTCGCCAGTCTTTTTCGGTTAATGTATATTCTGATTTTTTTTTATTTTCTTCATGAGATTGAAAAAAATATAATTATTTATATTCCATTCATTTCAACATTTTAGCTTACCTAAACTGGATTTTCTTTTTTTTGCAGACTCCTGTTGTCCGAATCAACAATTGCCTCCCTGTATCTTTTGAAACTGTCGTGAGCACAGACTGCTAAAAATGATGGTGTGGCCCCTTTGACAGTTCATTAGTTACAGATACAATCTGAAAATTACTCATTTTTACTGAGCCACTATTTCCCATCATTTGCCAATTCTCCATCTGAACCAATGTGTTAATTCCATCACCATGTGCTATTATACTGTGTCAAAAATGGCAGGTATATCAATGAGAAATATTTGACTAGATTGAGGATAAATACCATTAAGACAGTTTCCTCCTTAGAAGTGATCAGGCACCAAACGATGGAGATAATTGGAAAACTGTATTTTGAGATTGTTATATTTCAACAAGTATGATCTTACTTATTCTTAATTAAAGAGGCATTCCTGCCAAAGAACACATTGTGACATTTACTTTTTTTCGGAAGAAAGGTGTAAATACTGCCATTTGTTTGCAGCTCAGGCATGCAGCAGAATGTTTTCACACTGTTAGCAACAGCAACGACTTCCATTGATATAACAATGTTCATAAACCAGATCCTGAATTGCCTCACATATCAATTAAACACTCTCCACATTAAAATAGCTAGTGATTTGAATGTGTTCAATGCCAGCAATGGGCAACATTGAATGAAAGCCATGTAATTTTGAATTGTGCAGTGCTTGATCAGATTGTAAAACATCTGTTTGGCTGAAAGTAGCACATTCTGGACGTCAGCATATTCTATACCTTTGAACTGTTGGGAAGATAAAAGAAATGGTAATTGTTTCATACATCAGAAACATGTCTAACATTCCTTTATGTTTAATTTAAACTATTTTAAATATTAATGTTTTTAGTTAATGTCCTAATATGCTGCATTCATTAAAAACATCAGTTGTTAAACGAATAGGTATTTATTTTTCACTTATGGATGAGTGCATCTTTTGCTGACAGCATTTATTACCCATACCTAGTTTTCATTGAGACAGTGGTGATGACCTTCTTCAATCGCTGCAGCCCTTTTCAGTTTGTTTCCCAACAAGGCCATTAGGAGAGAAATTCTAGGATTTTCAACCAGCGTCAGTCCAGGAGGAGCAATATTGTTTCCAAATCATGATGGTAAGTGGCTTGGGTGGGGGAAGGGTGCAGAATGTAGTTGGGTTCCGATACACTTTCTGGGTTAATAGGATGCTATCTGAGGCGCGATACTGAATTTCTGTCGTGCACCTTATGCACCTGCAAAACATTGATTTTGGAGCAAGTGGATTCACACGGATGTAAAGACAAAGAAACGCTCTGTTTGTTTTGAATGATTTTACGTCTGCATTCATTCAGTCAATTGAGGAATATTCCATCACTGACTGAATTTTACATTGTAGGTAGTGGAATGTCTTTGTGCAGTCAGTAGGTGTGTAACTCGCCGCAGTAATTCTAGCATCTAAGCTGTTCTTGTAGCTCTTTGTCGTATGTGGTGAGTCCAGTTGAGTTTCCGACGAATTATAACCCATAGCATGTTAATAATTTTGTATGCAACAATGAAAACACCATTGAATGCGAAGGGGCGTTGGTTAGATTATCTCTGAAATATGATTGCCACAGCCTGGCATTTTTGTTATACGAATGTTCATTACCACTTATTGCAAGGGAACACGGATCATTTCAGTACCTGAGGAGTTTGAATGGTAAGCAACTGTACAATCATCAGCAAACATCCGCACTTCTGACCTTACAATGGAGCGAAGAATGTTCATGAAGTATCTGAAGATGATTAGGCCTGGCACATACCCTGAGGAATGGCTGCAGAGATGTTCTTGAGCTGAGACGATGGACCTCAAAAACTACAACCATCCGTCACTGTATTCATTATCGAGAGCGGAATGATGGGTCAGTAATTGGCTGGGTTGGATTTATTCTGCTTTTTCTGTACAGTACATACCTGGGTAATTTCCGATATCGCCAAGTAGATGCAAGTATTGTAACTGTACTGGAACAGAATGGCCAGGGGATCAGCAGGTGCTGAAACAGTGTCTTCAGTACAATTGTCAGAATGTTGTGAGGGCTGTATATTTTGCAGTATACAATGTCTCCAAATCGTTTCTTGATATCACGTGGAGTGAATCAAATCGACTGAACACTGATATCTGCTGGGCACCAGAGAAGGAGGACGAGACGGATCGCCCACTCAGCTTTTGCGGCTGAGGTTTGCTCCAAAAGCATCAGGCTGATTTTTTGCACTGTTGTGCCAGACTCTTCCATTATTCAGACATTTGTGCTGCCTCATCTTGCATTCTTTTTTGTTTAGTTGTCCACCACCATTCACGCAAGAATGTGGAGGACTGCAAAGCTTAGATACAATCCAATGGATATGTGATGTATCTGTCTATCACCTGTTACCCATTCTTTGTGACATACATGTAGTCCTGTTCGCTGGCTTCACAAGGTTGACAAATCACATTCAGGTATGTCCTCGTGCTGATCCTGGCATGCCCTCCTGCACACGCTATTGAATCAGATTTGATCCCCTGGCTGGTTGCAATAGTAAATGGTTGATATTCTACGTTACAGTGGTTCCGGAGTTCTATTCTGATGCTACTAATGGCCCACAGCGTCTCATAAATGCCCAGTTTTGAGTTTTGGAATCTGTTTGAAGCCTACCTCATTTAGCTTGTGATAGTGCCTCACAACAGGATGGAGGTTTCCTCAGTGAGAAGGCGGGACATCAACTCCACAAGCACTGTGTGGGAGTCCGCCTTACAGATACTCTCATGGATGAATGTATCTGAAGTTAGCAGATTGGTAAGAATGAGATCAAGCTATTTTTCCACAGATTAGTTCCCTCACCTCTCAACTGCAGAAACAGTCTAGCAACTACGTCCATAAAGACTGTATCAGCTCGATCAGGAGAGCTGTTGCCGAATCACTTGGTGATTAACATTAAAATCCCGCGCCCAGAGCAGAAGGTAAACCATAAGCTGACCGACACTGTTCCATTCAACCATGCACATCAATCCAACATATTCCAATCACATATCATCTCTGTACAAATTGAGTAACACTGTCTCTTCCAACCATCAACCATTTCCTCATTGAACTACATTGTTCTGTTCACCCATTATCTTTGTTCTTAATGATATATACTGACCCCTTCACCTCCCTACTCTCTACTCAAAAGTGTCTCGTTTACCCATCACCTTGGTACTCACTTAACGACATTCTGCTTTTGAACTATCGCACCTGCAATGATTGGGCTGTACCATTTCAATCGCATATTATTCATCTACCCAGTAGTATACACTATCACAATCACACCTGGATACACTGACACACACTGGCTTGTTGACCAATCAATTGTATCGTCCCTGAGCTGCACCGACACGTCAAGCCATCATCGTGACGAACCTGACCAACACAGTCAGAATTCCCCATCACCCCTCTACTTACTGGCCAGCAACACCACATTCACCACGACCCCATACTCAAAGATCTACAATGTTCCTTTCACCGATCACCTCTGTACTACACGACTGACACGGACCTGACCCCAAGTAAATTGTGCACACATTGACCTGCACAGTTCCGTTCAACCATCAGGCTGTAATGACCAACACCACCTCATTTATGAATCATTCCTGTAATCACCTGATATTAACCCAAAAACATTGCAGTCTTTGCTCTACACTGTCCTGTTCAGCCATCATCTTTTAAATCACAGACCAAGATTGCCCATTCCCATATCACACCTGTTCTTATTGACATATTCTCTTCTGCTCACCGACCAAAACTGTAGTCATGAGCTTTACTGCCAAATCCACCAAACACCCTGTGCACATTGACCAACACTGCCCTGTACACTCATCACATCATTACTCACTGACTTACACTGTTTCTTTGACACATCACTTCTTTGATTATACTTTTTCCTGGTCACACATTACATTGAAGTCAGTGACCAACATTGTCACGGACAACCTGCATTCTCTCTGCACTGACTGAAAAAGACCCGTTCACACATCACTGCTGCACTCGTTGACCTGCGCTGTCTTTTTCAGCGGTCACACCTGTGCTCATTGACCTCGGTGTCACCTTCAAACATCACAACTGTATTCACGAGCTCCTGCTGTCCCGTTCACGTATCAGATCTATTATCATTGATCTACGCTGTCCCGGTCACTTTTCACCAATATGCCCATTGACCCTCACTGTTCTGTTCAGCTATCACCACTGTAATCCCAGACCTACGGTTTCCTAAGCAAGAATCAGCCCTGTACTGCTGACCTCGACTGTCCCACTCATTCATCAAGCATCTACGCCCTGATCTAACTAGAACTTTTATCCGTCACTCATGTCAGTACAAGGAACATTGCTCATTCTCCCACCACAGCTTTTCTGGTCGGTGATCATTGACTAGAATTGTGCCTCGGGGATCTCTGTTGGGACAGCAATTATTCACAATTTAAATAGATGAGTTGAAGTTGGTAAGCACGTGTAGTTTGTCAAAGTGTACAGAAGACACTAAGATGAGTGGTAAAGCAAAATGTGCAGAGGACTGCGAAATGATACAGACGGACACAGTTGGTTCAAATGATTAGTCAAATGGAGTGCAACGTCAACAAATGTGAAGTCGTCTCTTTCCAACATTGCGAAAGGGATGGAGTTTAACAACAGGGCAGCTTACGTTGCAGCTGTAACGGGTGCTCGTAAGGCCAAACCTGGATTACTGCGTGCAGTTTTGTGCTCCTTCCTTGAGACAGGATATACTCGCACTAGATGGGATACCTAGGAACGTGACAATGTTGATTCTGCATTTGAGAAGGTTTGCTTATGAGGAGAGACTGAATGGACTGGGAGTTTAATCTAGAAGAAAGTGAGGACTGCTGATGCTGAAGGTCAGAGTCGAGATTGTGGTGCTGAAAAGCAAGGCACGTCAGCCAGCATCTGAGTTGCAGGAGAATCTACATTTTATGCTTTGTTCCTGCACCAGGAGTGAGGCTTCTTGGCCAGGGAGCTGAGACATAAATGAGAAGAAGATAGGGTTGGATGGAAAGATATTTCCATATCTGACAGAAATGTGCCTGTACCTCCACTAATGTCATCGACTGCATCCGTTGCACCAGGTGTGGTCTAATCTACATCAAGGAGACCGAACGCCAATTTGTGGATCATCCTGGATAACATTTCAGGGACACCCGCACAAATAAATACCACTGCTCCGTGGCTGAGCATTTCAACTTCCCCTCCCGTTCTACCAAGGACATGCAGATCCTGGGGAAGATCCATTGCTAAATCCTAACCACCCGACGCCTGGAAGAAAAACTACTCATCTTCCGCCTTGGGACCCTGCAACTACACAGAATTAATGTGGATTTCACCAGTTTCCTTATTTCCCCTCCCCCACCTTGTCCCAGTCCAAATTCCCTAACTCAGCACAAACCTCTTGAGCTGTCGATTGTGTTTCCAATTATCCATTCCAGTCTCCTGTATGACCTATCACCTCATCCCCACCTTCATCAACCTCTTGCGATACCAGCTACCTTCACCCAACCCCACTGCTCCAATTTATCTCTCAACCCCTCCAGCACACAAGCCTCATTCCTGACGAAGTGCTTATCCACAAGGCATTGATTCTACTGCTCATTGGATGCTGCCTGACCTGCTGTGCTTTTCCAGAATCTCGACTGGGATTAGATTCTGTGAATTTTAGAAGAATGATGCGGATTCCTACAGAGACATCTGAAGCGAATGTGCAAGATAAAAGTACAGAGGACTTTTCCACCAGCGGGTGAAAGGAGGAGAAGATGACATAACTTCAAAATTAGGGGGACAACAATTTTCTCCGAATTGAGAAGGAACCTTTTAACCCAGAGGTTGTGAATTTGTGGAATTCAACGCCCAGTGAAATACTTGAGTCATCCTCGCTAAATGCCTTTAAAGCTAGGCTCCATATTTTTTGAACAGTCAAGGTTTTAAGTGATAGAATGAATGGATAGGGAAGTGGACCTGAGGCTACAGAGGTAGCAGCCATTATCTTATTGAATGACAGAGCAGGGTCGAAGGATGAGATGGACTAGTCCTGCTCCGATTTCTTATGTTCTTATGTTCTAATGAATGAATTGCCAGAGGAAGTGGTAGATGCAGGAACATTTATACCATTTAACTTTGCACGTGTACATGCTTAGCAAGGTTTCGAGAGATATGGGCCAGGCGCGGAAAAGTGGAATTACTTTACTTTGAGGACAAAGTCAGCGTGGTGGAATTAGACAAACGAACTGTTTCTGTGCTATATGACTCTATGACAGGTTGGCGAACTGGATAAGAATGCATATGGAATAATTGAAATTTGCAGCTGATAGATATATTTTAAGAGAAGAGGGTTTAAGCTCAAATTGTAAAAATAGTTGATTAAGCCACAGCTATCGTATTGATTGCAGTTTTATAATCCAACTTAGAGGAAATATGCCATTCCAAAGGACAAAGCGCTGAAGAGTTTTTTGGAGGATCTTGCTGGAGTGTTTCAGTTATGTGGAGACATTGGATAGACTGGAATTAGTTTTCTTGGAGCAGGAGAGATTGAGTGGTAAAATGATTAGGTGGATACGATTATGATTGACATTGTAAGGGTGGAAACGAAGAAGCCCTTCCGCTTGATGTTGATCAATGACTTGTGGACTGAGCTCTAATGAATGTGTAGGAGATCCTGTGGGTATGAGAGATCTGAAAAATCAGTCAGGAGGTTGTGAGAGGGTTGCAATTATTTCCTCTATGTGTGTTTAGGTTAGAAACACTCAGATTCCTCACTGTGTATTTTCATGTACACCTATGATGCCAAGCCAAAAAAAGGCGATATGTCAAATACATTAAAATGGGATCAGAAAATCGGGTGCTGCTCTATGGTTGATGCAACCAGGCGGTCCAAAACAACTTTCTTCACATATGCTGTGCATTGTCAATTCTAAGACAAAAAGAAAATCTCGACATTGAGGAAGAACTGATGCAAAAATATACGCACTGCGTCTGCAACTTCAATATTCAGTACTCACTGTGGTTGGGTAGCACCACAAGCAAACGAACCAATCAATACAAAAAGGAATGAATGACAGTTTTGTGGATGTTTTAATGTTAACAAAATATATAAAGGCATGACAGAAGATGCGCTGTGTAGTGCAGAACGTAAATCACAATGTGTGGAAGACATAATTCAGTAGTATTTGCATTTCACACATTGTGTGTAACATGCTAATTGTAGAAATAAGAGAACCCAACAAATAGATCAGATCCAATCATGCTGCACTGGATCTTAATCTTGAACTAACAACATGCACAATATCCATCCAATTTACAGATATTTCCAAAATATTTAATATTTCCTTGTTCTGCCGCTCTCACTTTTCAAATTGCTTGTCAATTAATTCCAAACAGCAGAATGACGGAACGTACACGACACAGCTTCAGATGTTAGGATGATACCTCACCATATCCAATTGTACGATACTTATTCAGCTAGTCATGCCCATATTATCCTGAATGATAAAGTAAAAGATGTCTTAAACAACGAAGGAAATTCAAGACATTCCTTACGGAACTTACGAGTGCTCGCTTCACTGGAACTTGAACTGCTGATATTAAATAATCTTGCTGTACATGCCATTATCCTGGTTAACAGAAATTGTTCATCGACCACACGTTGCATAGAATCGTGTGAAATTCAAAATAGAATCTGCTTATGATCAGTGTGCGCACAAATCATGATGACAGGTGTGAAATATCCAAATATAGAGATCATGGCTATTTATTTTCATTATATTTTAACAATTTCATTCTAATAGATTCTGGTGGCCCTGACCAATGTTTTCAAAATTAGTGATCACACCAAAATGTAATAATCTCGTTTCCTTTGGCTTCATTGATCTGAACTTCATCATCCGTTTCTCTTTACCACAAGTCCGTTATGATTTCAGGTTTGTGCATGACAAAGATTACAGTTTGCTTGGCCGTCTTTGGCATCCTTTTGTTTTCTTAGATTGTTACTATATTGTCTAACTAAGTCAAAGTCCAATTATGCACACCGAATTCAGAAAATCAGTTCACCTTTTCTGAACTTTTGCAGTGGTTCACATCTTCTACAATGCGCTGCAGAAAAATACCATAAAATTTCCACCAGGTTCATGGGGACCCGGAGTTTTTCCTCAAAAATCCGATCCTAACTAGTGGTTCCAACATAAGTAATATGCTTTTACCCCACAATGTGGAAATTCGCCCAGGTACGCCCTGCACATGAGGAGCATTAGAAATCCAACCTGGGCTAATGAACACCCCATCAGTCTACTGTTGAGCATCAAAAAAGTGATAGAGGTTTTCATCAGCAGTGCAATCCTGCCGCACCTGATCAGCAACAACCTGCTTACTGGAGCACTGTTTGGGTTCTACTAGGGTCCCGCAGTTCCTGACCTCATTGCAGACCTGGTTCAACAATAGACGGAACAGATTCATTCTAGAGGTGAGGGGACATCAGCCCTTGATATGAAGCCTACATTCAATCGTGTGTGGCATCAAGGAGCGTGACCAAAACTGAAATCAATGGGTGGCAACGGTAAACTTTCCGTTGATTGTCGTCATATCTGGCACAGAGGACAATGATCGTTGTTGTTGGAGGTCAGTCATCCCAGTTCCATTATATCTGTGCTAGAATTCGTCAGGGTAGCGTCCTCGACACATGCATCATCAGCTGCTTCATCAATGACCTTCCCTTCCCCATAATGTCAGAAGTGGGGATGTTCACTGATGACTGCTCAATGTTCAGCACCATTCACAACTCTTCGGATATAGACAGAGTTCATGTTCAAATGCAACAAGGTCTGGACAATATTGAGGCATGGGCGTACTAATAGCAAGAAACACATTTGCCACACAAATGCCATGTTTTGACATTCACCAATATGAGTCGATCTAACCACCACTTATTGACATTCAATGAAGTTACCATCACTGAATCCCCCATTATCAACATCCTGGAGCTATCATTAACCAGAAACGCAAGTGATCTCACCGCATAAATGCAGTGAATACAAGTGCAGGTCAGATGATCGAAATACTGTGACGTGTAACTCGCCTTCTTATTCGGCAGTTCATGTCCACAATCTACAAGTCACAAGTCAGGACTGTAATGGAATAATCCCCAGTTGCCTGGATGAATGTAGCTCCAACAAGACTCAGTAGCAGGAGTCTCTACTACCTAGAAGGTATACTCCAGAAATTCAGAAAATATCATCAGAGATTAGGTTCCAAACCCACGACCACTTTCATCGAGTAGGGTGACAGCAATAGAAGCATGAGAACACCCCCACCTTCACGTTAACCTCAAGCCACTCACGATCATTGTTTCATCGCCATTCTTTCAATGTTCCTGTGTCAGCATCCTGGAATTCCCTCCATCCTGGAATTATGGGTTAGCCCACAGCAGTTGGAACGCAGCAGTTCAAGAAGATTACTCACCACCACCTACGCAAGGAAACTCGAGACAGGAAACAAAAGAAATGGATTTTTAAAAATACTGAACAATGTAGAAACGCATCTCATCATATTTGGGATGGCTGCATTCATTCGTTCGAGGCCGTGGCAGCAGTTCCCAATGCTAAACTAAGAAAATGTCACATCTTTTAATATATTTCGAAACTTTCCCTCATTCAGTTCGCATTTATTGTTTGCTTTTCTCGTGACTAGAAGGTGCGTTGAGATTATTCTATATACATATATGAACAAAATTAACAATCATTTTCACAACGAAACGTTTGTTGTTTCAGTCAAACCAACAACTTTGACATGAGGCACGATCGATTTTAGAAATGGTCTCAATGGTGCCGCAAGGTCAAGGTTTAGCAACACCGTTCAAAATAAGGAACACAAAGGGCAGATCACATAAATATGCGATGGAATAGTTTGTCTTGAGTAATACGATGAATCTTTGGAATTCGCCAATGGGAGAAAACTAATTATCAACTGTGTTCTCTCAAATTGTGGGGATGGCACGATGGACTAAATCATAGAATTCCATTCCTACAATTTTCATATTCTGGTATTTGATCTTCTTCAGCATATTCTTGCATTGACAGTGGTAACGCTTTGTTATTGAATGCATTCAATCCTGAGTACAAATCTTTGGTATTCAAAGAGTTCAGGAGATGTGTTTACGAATTGCAGTATAATCTTGTTTCGTCACAATCAGATTAGAGATATTCTCATTCGAAGAGTGAGCAGAAGTTCCATGTGTAATCACATTTAAGTGTCTTCATATTGGTTATAACGTCACGATCTGACTGGTTTCATTTGAACCAAGATTTATTTTGGAAGTCATTATTTATAATTCCAACCAACAACGTTAGCAAACGATTTCAGTGAGTCACAATCTCACGTTAACATATTCCTGCTGGTACATCCCCACGCCACGCCGTAGGCCTTTCAATATTATTCCAAACAAAACTGATGCTATCTTCAGAAGTTATTTCTGGATATACCAAACACTGAAGTGGGAGTGATAATATGATTCAGTATTATGTTTTGTTCCTTTGACATTCTTTAAACTACATTTATCATTACTGAACACTTACGCATCTGTCTCGCGCCACAACTTACGAGTGTTTGAATCCCGAGGGACAATGCCCCAGCTTTATGCACCACTCTATCCTGCCGAAAATTTACAAAACCTCTTTGTGTTATTTCAAGACTACACAGCGTCATCGTTGCGCAACGGACATTGGAGTACAAGTAATTAACTGAAAATGTTTAATCAAAGACGAAACATGTTAACCTCCAGGATGCTCATTGTCGCTTAATAGACTTTACCGTCTGCCTCCAAGAACGTTAATTGACACATTGGAGGCTTTGCAAATTATATAAATAAGAGATCCTCTCAATGTATCAACACTTCGAGCGAGCAGCAAACTGCGAATCTTGGGAGAGGACCAGGACAGTACAGGATCTTACAATAAAACGTTGGTATGTTATGTTAATGGATTAAGTCTTCATGCAACAGAATTGAATCTTTCCAGAATTGATCAGAATCTACATTATTTACAGAAACATATCATATTCTAAGAGCAGTGAATAGGAGTATGTCCGCAATGGATTCGAATCTGGCAACCACACGTTGGAGAGTTACAGCAATCAACAGAAGCGTATACCATGCATTTCATGTTCTATCTACACGCTATGACCAAACTCGAATCAATTGGAGAATCTATCAAGTACTTCGGATTATCCAAGCAGGATATTATCCAATATTGGCGTTTGTTGGTGTCCCTGGTAAGTCACCTTAATCAACTTTGATTTTGGTTTAAGACTGTAGACTTGTAATTCTGCCCAATCCACTGCAATCGTTCCTGATTTTTTTATAAAGCAGCTTTTCGCTGCTCACAGACTGAAATTTACGCATGAATCAATACCCAACCGTGAACCCTTAATCCCTGAGTTGAATTCATTTAGATATTTCTTTCCAAGCAGCTCAGATATGTCATGGAGGCGTTGAGATTTGAATGCGGGTGTCCTGGCTCCAAGGCTGGGACCCTACCATCACAGCAACCCTGAAACAATACTCATTCAATTACTAATTCGAATTAGTTCACACATAATTTTACTCATGTTCAGAGCTCATTCCATGTTTTTCAGAGAACTAATCTCTGCAAAACGGTATGATACAGCAGATATATAAGCGTAGCTTCCACATTGGAGATCTCAGTGTAAACTTTTGCATGTCAGCGTATATTGTGCAACTTCAGTGTAACATTCAGTGAAACATCTCTTCACATCTCACTGTATTACAGGTATTCTATCATGTCTTTGTTCATTTTACCAAACTGCCTGTTGCCTCCGAAATTCTGCTGCTTTTCCTTTCCTTATTAATGACATTGCTATCTTTTTTTCTGATCATCCTTATTTTTAAAAGAGAATTCCCATTGTGCATTGGCAACAATGTTGGAAACGAGACTTATACGGAGTGGCTCAATTACTATAGATTTTAAATCCAATCTTCACACTGTCGTGATCATGGCGTACAGGAGAATTGGTTCACAAGGTTGTGTAAATATTCAGCAACCTATTCCATACTTGTACTAAAGAAAACACAGAGGGAAAGTTATGCATGTTTCACATAAAGTCAGGAATACACAAAACGGACACGCATGTACACATACATGCATGCATATGCTCATGTAGGTGCACACCAACACGTATACACATATACACAAACACACTTGCAATATTTCAGTTCAGCTTGTACTTGTGATCACAGCCTGGTGCATGAAAAATCCATCATACTGATACTCATTGATCTCAGTGACATATGGATTTCAGTCAGGCAACAAGTCAAATTCCACAATTTCAGTTTAGTATATAGCTCTCTCAATAATATTTGTTCTGCTTAAACTATTTAACCACCTTCTGCATTTAATGCTGACAATGACTTTAGTCGATGTCGCTATTATTGAATGCACTACTATCAAGTTCAGAACCTATGAGACTATCCAGCTTGTTCAGCAAGCCATAACTACAGATGTTGTTTATATTGAAAAGCGTCTATCATTCTTGTCAACTATTTTTTCAGTAAGTATTCTGTGAAAGTATGGTAATTGTCCACGCAGCTGATTCTCAGCTGTCCATGCACTTAAGTGTGTGGGGAAATAGTCCAATGTAAGGTGAAACTTTCTTGCAAGCATCATTGAATTTTAGTTCAGTCATAGGGCCTCTGTCTTATTGGTTGGGGAAACATCTACTATCCATCTCCTGTCGCCCCTGAGACGTTGACGATGATATAGCTTCTGGAACTGTACAGTCCGTGCGCCACTAACACTTTCAGAGCACAATTCTGGAAGGAACTACAGACCATTGACCTAAACTCACAGAATGAATGCTGATGCAGTTAAAAATCCAGATCATGCCTGGCATGGTGAGGATGAAGAAGGTGGCGCATTTCTTCTTTATGTCGGCTCTTGCCATTCTAAATTGTTATGTTCATGCAAATAGAAGGCGTTGAGCAATGTGACTTCTGAGTATATCCAATTTCTCGTGTAGAAAAAACACACTGCTGCTATTAGATATCGACATTCTAGGCAGTGTATGTTCTGTGGATTTGCTGTCAATCCAGTTAGCTACTTTGGCTTGGATAGTATCAAGCTTTTTTTAACGTTATTAGAGCTGCAAACATCCAGACAGATTGGGGCTATCCCATTATATAATGAAGCAGAGATTGCGAATGCAGAAAATCTGAAATAAAAACAGATTATGTCGAAGAAAGTCATCATATTTGACAATGGCTACGGAAAGAAAAAACATATCCCTTTTCGATTTCAGTGTTCCTTAGTCAGAACGAATCACACTATCGCCTTGTGCCTTGTTCATGATCGAAAAATCTTGGGGTAAGATAAGACACATGTTGGATTCTTATCTTCTTATCAGCTCCTGCAGTCATTGCATGCATATGGCTACGTCAGTTTAGTGTCTGTTTATTGGTAACCTCCCGGGACGTTACTCATGGGGAAGCGAGGCATGATAACAGTGAACATTAAGGAGTGTTTAATCTTCTCTAGTTGGAGATGATCAAAGCCTACCATTTTAGTGGCAGGTACGTTATTTGCAACGTTTTAGACCAAACATTGGATATTTACTTCGTCTTGCTGTATTTGGATATATACATTAACCATTGTCTTCTGACTTAATGTGGCTTCGGTAGTGTTAGTGGAAACGATGTACATTTTTGTCGAGCTGCTGCTGTTCGAACTATCTTCGGAGGTCACATGACCTGATCAGAAATTTCAGTGCGCACAACACGGGTTTCAACTGCTCTGCATCCTTTTCTGAAGCAAAATAAAGAAATGGAACTGTCGACCCTGAAATGAGAATAACTCAACAGCTGAATGACAACGAGAGATTATTCTCACCATGTTTTTTTTCTGGGATCAGTTTCACGACACCACAGGAATTAGCTAAAGAAATTCTCTTATCTTTGTTTGATCTTTAAAATTATGCATTCGCTTTGACCATCAGCTGCTGCCTACCATCTGGGTAATGTTACTGTTATGTTTATGCCTGAAACTCACAATTTAATTCCAGGATTGGTCAGGTAATACAATCGCCTTGTACTGCTTCAATTGATGTATCTGGATGGTAACTTTCCCAGCCTTACCATTCGACATCCAAAACAAAAATTTTCGTTCAGCGAGAAATGAAACAAAAATAAAGTGTGTTGCACAAAATCATTTTACCCCATTCCATTCTGAGGGCGTCAGCAACGTTTATGAATTTCTCCCCGAGTGAGTATTATGAATTTGGGGGTGGGGGTGGGGGGGAGTCCAGGCATTGAAGTGGATTGTTCATGCTCCATGCAGACGCAATTGACCAAAGGGCCTTTTCTTTGTTGAGATTATGTATGACTCGACGACTCTATACAATGACCAAATTATTCTGGGCACTCAGTTTGTATGGGCTGACACACTGTCTTATGTGTCACATTTTTCACCAGCCGTAAGGGAGGGTCATGGAAATGCTTACCTCCCCCATAATATCTAACAAAAAATATGTGATCCCCGATACCAAAGTGGGAGCGGGTGTGCTTTTATTTATAATAATGCATTTTTCTGAATGTAAATATCCTTGCTTCCAGAGCCCTGCATGCTTCCCCGATTTCGGTACATCGTCTCCTTAAGACCACAAACAGCGGTGCAATCTGCCAACCACTGTTTGGGTTCGTCGGTATCCCAAATTTAATCCGTTCATCATTGAAGATGATGCATTCAGTTGGAATGCAAAGAGGTGGGCTGTGTCTGAACAGTGCTCTGGGGGTAGAAGTTCAAGCTGTGGTTCAAAAAAATACCAGTGGGCCTCAGCGCTGAAAATCGCACATTTCCTGTGTTACACCCTAACACACTTCCTTTTTTGAGAAAAAGTCTAAATAAATTCACTTCAATGCACCAGAGTAAGCAGTACCACGTTTATAGATGCCAATACTGTGAATGAACGTTGCCATAAATCTAATATACAATTTCTCTGTTTATTTCCACGTCACAGTTAACATAATGACGATCATGATACTGAGTCGTCAAGACTGTCGTCTCTCCAAATGTGTCACACGCTACATGGTGGCCATGGCAGTGGCGGACATACTTGTTATTATCTTCGATCTAATCCTAAGGCATATTGTACTGGTCTATAGAGATAATTTTCGTTTCATATGGACCATTCCCATGTGTAATATACATGCTGCACTGTTAAATGCTGTCACAGATTCATCTGTCTGGTTCACCGTCGCTTTTACTTTTGATCGATTTGCGACCATCTGTTGCAAGAAGTGGAGAAGTAAATATTGCACCACAAAAACCGCAGACATGGTTCTTGAAACACTTGGAGTATTATGCTGTTTAAAAAACATCAGCTGGTATTTTATGTTAACTGGTTTCTACAGAACGTGGAACACCCCGTGGTTTTGTATCATGGCTGAGGAAGTTCAATTGTCTCTGGTCTGGACAGCAATCGAGTTCTTGCATCACATCTTCTCACTGGCCGTTCCATTTGTGCTCATTGTGCTGTTCAATGTTTTCACCATCAGACAGGTTTTAATGAGCAGTCAAGCCCGCAAGAGGCTCCAGTCTCAGAGAATTTGGGAGTGTCATGGTGATTCAGAGGGGGAGAGCCGAAGGAAATCTATTCTTTTCTTGTTCGTTATCTCAGGAACTTTCATCCTACTACGTGGGTTGATGACGCTGTTTTGTTTGTGGAAACGGATAGCACACTTGGGATATAAGAATATTCATATACACTACTTTGTACTTGAACTGAGCTTCATTCTGCAAACCTCGGGCTGCTGCACAAACACTTGTGTTTATGCCGTTATCCAGTCGAAGTTCAGAAGACATTTAACCAATCTGCTTAAATATCCCTTTTCCTCCTTTTTTCAATTAATTTCACGATGTAAATAATTGAAGAATCGGGGCCTTAGAATTGATATGCATTTCATTTCACATTGTGGGACATTGAGTGGGAGGTTGCTGTGGTCAACTCCACATCGTGAATCAAACGTACTCCTGAGGCCTTTTATCATCAGCAAATGGGGGTCACTTTTGGATCTCATTGCCACAGTGATCAGGTTGTGTTCAACAGACTGTTCCTTTGGCAATGGATACGTTACATGGCGTTTGTTTAAGAATACAATTACAACGTTTAAATGATATTTGCATAAATGCAAGAATAGGAAAGTTTAGAAGCGATTGGGTCTGGAACAGACAGATGGGACCAGTTCAGTTTGGAGTTAAGTTCGGAATGGACTGGTTGGACTGAAGAGTCTTTTCCCGTGCTGTATGACACTGTGAATCTATGATGATATGCAGTGACAACAGAGTGAGAGATGAGCGGTACTTGTTCTCTTTTCTGAGAACACTAACAAAACACACGCACCCGATGCAGTTAACACATAGAATTAGCATGAGCTATGGCCGGCCCTCGCTACCGGCGGTGTCCTGTTGACAGGATAACAAGAACATTACTGGATGATGCAAACCTGAATATAGAATCCGACAGTAATTAGATCAGTCTATTTGACCGATGTTGACGTCGGATAGGGAAGGTAATGTGAAAGGTTTCCTCAGGGTTTCATTGTTTTCTTTTCATTTCTGTCCGCAAGTCTGCACATTTCATATCGATATTACATTTGCTTTCAACTGCCTTTATTTCAGCCACAATGGTTACAATACCTGGAAAGCCATTTGAGATCATGTTCTGTTCTTCCATGTGTAATTACTTTGGCATCGTTTCTTCATGTTTACTCTTGTGAATTGATTTGAATTCGTGTCCTCCACTTCTGTCAAGGGATGCACTTTCACCACATAGGATTTACCTTGCCCGCCATGGAACAACCTGGATGAATTTATTTAAACGCTTTCTGATTTTGCTGTCTCCCAACGACACCGGGACCAGAATTGCATACTATGTAATCTTTGGTCAAAGTAAGCATTATTGAAATATAGCACAGCTTGATTAACTTACCATCCTACTTTCATTTTGTTAAAGGCTGATGTGCAGTGCACTTCATCGGCTGTGATCTCAATGTGTCACAGCAAATCAAACAACACCCATCGATATAAACCCTGTGCCTGTTTACCATCGTCTTTTTTTCCAATAACATGCTGGTTTTAATATTCCATGAATGTTGAAATACTTCAACAAAAATGACTGAGATCATTTCACTCTGAATTAACCTGCATCAGCTCCGATATCCATTCGGTACTCTTCCCTCCCCTCTAGATAATTCACGCAAATTTAGACTTGCCCATCAGGTCAAGTTTTGAGATAGTGCTCCGCATAGCAAAATTTAAACGTCAGTACATGTCAGAAAGGACAGAAATCAGAAAACTCGAAGGAATTCTCATATCGATAACAACCTTGTAAACACGCATTATTTGAAGCATTTTTACACTGTCAGTTTCCACTTAGACATGATTTAAGTAACATTGCCATCGTGGACCATTCGTCATTCCTCTCTCATATTCAACGTATTTTTTAAATATGCCCCCTAGTACTGAGTTTGAGATCACTGGGACTAAGGTTGCCTGATCAACACAGGATCACTTTTGAAGTACATGCTACAGATCTAGAATGACGCACTTGAAACATTATCCGAATGTCGACTAATTGCTGCTCTGAATTGTACTCATCAAATAACCTGATCTACAATGGAGAAGTTTGATGGAAGTTAATTGAAATAGACTGTGTAGAATCCATCTTTAAACTTTCTTATCTGTTCTCATTGTGTTTGGGGACATTTCTCTGTACCTGACATATAATAATATCACACTCTTTCACTTCCAGAATATCTCTCAGTCACTTTGAACTTCAATCTGTCAATCGAACTGGTTCAATTTGTTTGTTGCTAAGCACACGGGAAATCCTCTTCAATGTTATCATTCTGTCTCCTTTTCAAGTCAGAATGTTCCTTGTTGCAAATATGCCTTTACTTATTGGCCTTCCATTCGGCAGCACTGTGCTCTGTATTTACCCTGCTGTTGTACAGACCGAGGACCATGGCTCGATGTCAGCATCGGGCGAATGTATATCTGAGGTTTGTGCATTCACGTTGTGTCTGCTTTAGTTATCTCCCAGATTACAACGATGTCGAGTTTCAGTGGATTGCCGTCGGAATGCAGGATGACAAGAATAGGGTAGGGAGTGTGCATTGGGGGAATACTCTTCAGCTCTATAGCATGGATTCCATTGGCTGAATTGCTTCCTCTACATAGGTTCTGGATTAGTAGTGCTGGAAGAGCACAGAAGTTCAGGAAGCATCCAATTAGCTTCGAAATCGACGTTTCGGGCAAAAGCCCTTCATAGGAATAAAGGCAGTGAGCCTGAAGCGTGGAGGGTCTCATCTCCATGTCACATAAATTGACTCCGATCTTGCTGATTTTAACACAGACAGATACACACACGGTTCTAGCATTAGGAGAAATAATACAAATTAAGATTATTGTCTCTCGAAGTTTGAATGTTAAGGGATGTTTCAAGCAAAGTCTTCAAGATATGAACAGAAAACCAAGAACAGATGAACATAAACAATTTCCACTTTTTGGAGATTCCATAAAAATGGTAGATTACCTGAAGAAAATAGGGCCAGATTGTTCAGGAGAAATATCATAAAACTCCTCTGAGCAGAAAGTACGGAGATGTTCAGAGCGCTTTTCCTTAAACGGCTGTTGACGCTAGATTATTTGTTAGTATGTATTGAAGATTGCCTTTTATTGTGATTATTTGTTCAGCGAGATTGCGAGAATAGGACAAAGATAGATATGAGGAGTTTCACAACAGATCATCTCATTGCATGGCAGAACAGGCTCGATGGGATAAATGGTCGATGATCTTTAGTTATTGTCATGTCCTTTTCTCATTACCTGTGGTACATTGTGAGACTGGACTTTCTGGTCAAAGTAACTTTGTCCATTGCTGCAGTGAAATTTGTTAATAACGCTGCAGTTCCCAGAATGCATGGCTAATAAAGAAATTGAATATTGTTGCTGCTGGATTGAATGCTTATCAAATGGGCTGACTTTGCCATGGATTAGATTCGAGCTTCTGCGGCCTTGTTCGAGCTGCACTCCTCTGCACAACGGAGAGCATTGCGGCGGGGCATTTTTGCCCTGTGCCTTGTAGGCAGTGCACAAACACTGAACAGTAATATGTCAAATTACGCACGGCAACTGTGCATACGTTTGGAGATCAGAGCAAAAATAATCTAAGATTCATCATATCGATCCAAATTAAGGAAAATGACTCAGGCCCCATAAGCCTTGAGTTGCTGACTGTTTATTCATGAGCTCACGGGCACAAGTCGACCACGATGGTCACAGGCCACAAGTCATTCCGATGAGGTACAGAGAGTTGTGTGGTCACATAGATTATAATCATTTAGCTATTAGCAAACTGTTAATTGAACCATAATGAAGCACTAGGCTCAGTCCTGCAGCTGTCTGGACAGCGCTGGTTAGTAGTTGATGAACAATTAGTGCAACAAAAGATTCTTGTAAAACAACAACATTCCCATTTTGGAAAGAGTTCACTATCAGCTGATTGTACAACTCCTCTCTGAGCCTGGGAGCGTGCAAGCAGACACGAATATGAAAATAAGAATGGATTCCAGGCTGTTGATATGTGCGAAAATGTCTACTTGGGTTATAACAGATCTCCCACAATTCCTTCCTTTTTTCTTTTCCTTTTTCCTTTTTTTTCTTTTCACCAAATCAGAGTGGCAGTTCAGTAGAATTGGCAAAAAGAGGAACATTACGAGTCCCAGGGGGTTGTCAGGTGATGGAGGCTTCTGGCCATTCAGGTAATGTTCAGAGGAAGGGATTTCACAACTAATAGAATCAGAGATTTCATAAAATGTTGAGGGTACATTAGAGACAGAAAAATCTACAAACTGGGAAAACGGGCCAAACGGGCACGGCATCGTTTAAATAAAACAATGACAAGGGAAAACAGAACTGAAATTGCAATTAGAACCACAAGACCCTGTAAGCGTGTGAAAGATCTAGAGCCAAGTAAACTATCCACCCAAGTCCAAAGATCCAAATCTGGGCATACATCACGAAGAGAGAACGCCACCCTGCGAATATGTACAGGTATGTTTGTAATGCTTTCACGAGAATCAGGGATACATGTGCAACATTCAGAGGCAATAAGGGCACAATTGCTCCCTTTTTCAGCTAAAATATAATCAAGGGCCACGCGATTCTGGAGGGCCACAGTACGGATAGCTACCATCTCTTCATTTAGGCCGTCAAACGCTGAAGTATTGGCATTTGAAATCTCCTCCAAAGTGTGGAAATCCTTCGAACTTGAACCTCAAGTTGAAGGGTGCCATAGGGAGGAGACATAAATAGTCAAAAGATGTTGAAAAATAATAATGATCTTTTCGTATGCGGCATCAGACTCTTAAACAGTGAAGTGTCTGAGTGTCAAAGGAAAGGGACGACATACCCTAGATAGCAGCAGCCAATCCTGGAGACTCGGAATGGGGGTAGGTTTTCTGACTGGAAACAAATTTAGTGCCATTGAGAGCGAACAGGAGCACTTTCCACACCAGTCCAAAAGGTGGTGAAAGATTATTAATGGCAGTCCTGTTAGGAACAGTGAGATAAGTGTGCTGCCATCCTTAGTGGATGGAGAATCAGATGTTGAAAGGAGGATTGAGTGAAGGCATTTACTGAACTCAGGCTGTCAACCAAAAGGGTATTTTCTTTTAATGCAAATACTTGGTCAAGGTGGAGTCGTGGATGTGACATTTGCGAGGAGCAGAAATGGGGGTGTACGTGATAGGTTATACAGAGGCTGGAACCAGCCTTCAAAAGACCCGATCGCATATCCCCGATCACCACCGTACGTTGGTTTTATCCCCATAAGTGGAAGAAACACCCAACACTTTTAGGAAGTTGGGGGAATGCAAAAAATCATAGCAGTAGCAGAACGACTTTGATGTAACCACTATTTAGCAGTGTCATATTCATTCAAAGGGACCGCCCTTAAGGGAATTCCATCTTTGGAATGGAACAGAAAATGAGTGCAAACCAAACATACAGAGTGACTGACGTTCTGTACATAAAGATATGTCATACAAAGGCATGAATTCAAATAAAGTTTTCTCTTCGTAGTGGCCACTTGGTCACAGCGACGACCCCAAACAAATAAGATAATCATCAAAAAAGCAAACAAAAAAATAACCATAAAAGAATGGCTAACACAATTAATTGAAAATATCTGTGGTCTTTGGTTTCATCGGTAATGAAGCTGTAGCCAAAAGATTTTTTCCTTGAGGTGGAGCTCTCTTGCAATGAGTGGCATTGGTCCATTCTCCTTTCCCCAGGACTTTGAGAGCTGCTCGGATCCACAAAAGGATAAGGAATGGACCTTTTCATCTCGGAGAGAGAGTTCTTTACAAATGATTGAATCATAACCTCATCCCCTGCCTGGAAAGGATGCATGGGAACAGTTTTAAGAACAGGACTGTCCGATTTGACGGTATCATGGTTTCTAATAAGAAGTTCTGAAAGAGCACTGGTGTAATCAATCAAGAAACAGGACGACGTCAACTGGCAGCACAGGATTCCCAGTTGCAGTAGTCATAGGTCTACCTGTTAAAATCTCAAAAGGTCCGAGAATTGTTTAACGATTAAACTGATTCCGAACAGAAGTAAAGCTAGGGTAGTGCGTCGGGCCAAGGCAAACCTGTCTCGTGGGAGATTCTGGTAAAGACTACTTTAAGTAGGCCATTCATCCTTTCCACCATATCCAAGGTTTACGCCTGATAAGGAATATGCTGTCGCCACGAGATAGCAAGAGTCTAACAAATAGTCTATAAAACAGCTGTAGTGAAATGAATGCCCCATCACTACCAACAGAACCAGGGTCTCCAAATATAAGGATGGAATGCCGCATCAGGCCCTTAGCAAATCTCCGACTATCATCTGTTTTGGTGGCAAAAGCCTCAAACCACTTTGAGAACATATCAACAATGTCCAACAGGTATTACAAACTTAGTCTTTTGGGCATATGGACAAAATCTATTTGAAAATTCACAAATAGGCCGCCGTTGACAGGAAGATGGTCAAACTTGAATAATGCCTTTCAGTTATCATTTTAAATGTAAATAAGACAACGCGATAACAGGGCACAAGCAGCAGTGGTAAACCCAGGTACAATTCAAAAATCTATGACCACATGACACATGCCCCATTTACCAATATAGCCAAAACCATGGGCGGCTATTGCCTGGACATGTAACTGGGATCTGGGGCTAATAATACGGCCACCACGAAGTGTAAGTAATCGAAGCAGTGACACCATAATGCCATCTCTGCGTTTCAGACACCATCCAACAATCTAAGAATAAGGAGCAGTAGGAAACTGGCATATTTTAGGTTAATGCGATCTGTGCATGCTTGGACTACTGGTCGCCACCTGAGAAGCCCTGTCAGTGAAGGCGTTGCCACAAGTGATGTCGTCTTCAGCAGCCATGCGTGCAGTGCATTTAGTAACAGCTACGACCTAAGGGATGCCTCCAAAATGTTATTAATAAGTTGTCTGTGTTGTGCAAGTTTTCCCGAGGAAGTTATAAAGCCTCTATGCTTCCAGAATCCCAAAATCTTTAGACACTCCGAAAGCATAGCGGGAAACAAGATAAATATGATCTGATTTTCCAGTAGCTTATATGCATGCCCGTGTAAGAGCAAAAAGCTCAACTATTTGTGCAGATATGCCATTAGGGAGTGCAGCAGATTCGAGGACTTCAGGTGGTGTGCAGACAACATAGCCTGGTAGTGTTAAATGATCTGCAGGCCTGTAGGAGGAGCGATCAGTAAAAAAAATTAGTATGTCAGGGTTATGTCGCGGGGTTTCAGAAAGGTTGGGACGAGTGGTAACAACATCTCAGACGACATGTAAATATTCATGATCAGGTTACCGCAAGGAGTCAGGAACAGGAAGGAAGATAGCAGGATTCAAAGACGTGGCATGGCACAGAGTGAGATTAGACCTGGAAAGTAGGATGACCTTATAGCCCGAACATCTAGAAGTAGTAAAATGCTGCGTAGCTGCAGACTTTAACAGCAGGTAGACTTATTGTGGAAGAATAACTGAGCATGGGTGTTTCAAACATGGGTAAGACATTTTTTCCATTACTGAGGCAGCTGCCACAGCTCACAAACATGCCAGCATACCGCTTAAAACGGCAGGCAACTGGACAGAATAAAAGACAACAGGGCGACAGAGATCCCCATGCATATGTGTCAAAATTCCAGAGGCAGAACACTGCCTTTCAGCAACATAAAGTTGAAAACACTGAGCATAATCAGCATGACCTAAGGCAGGTGTTGTACTTAGTCGAGATTTTCAATGTTTAAAGGTTTGTATCATTTCAGGAGTCCATTGTCTTTTCGATGAGTTCTTGGGCTGGCAGAGCTGCATTTTTCCCAATGAAACTTTGCGGCGTTCCTGTGCCAAACACCGCAGCAGGGCAATGGTATCTTGCATACAAGCATCAGACATAGAGGAGGCTATGAGTAAATCACTAGCATATTGAGCAAGTACACTGCGGCAGGGCATGTGCAAACCTTCTAAAGTATACTGTACAGCGGCTGGATAAACGTTGAGTTCTCCGTATACCTTTGGGGTATATTTGCATATTGATCCATGTATATTGACGGCCGCCAAAAGTGAAGGCAAAATAGTACTGACAATCAGCGGACAATTTAATAGAAAAGAAGGCGGAGCAGAGGCCAACCATGGAATAAACAAGTCGACGAAGAAGGGATGGAAGTTAGGATAGCATTTGTGTCAGGACTACGGGGTAGCAAGGACAAATAACAGCAATAGATCCTGAACAAATCTCCATCTGTCAGATTTATCTGTTTTGGTACAGGCAGAATAGGGATATTGCCTGGGCTACGCATACGAAAAAATATGCCCTGAACTTAAAAGGGAAGCATTAGCAGGTCTAATGCCTTCAGTAGCAGTGGGTGTGAACGGATACTGATGAACCGACGGTAATTGAGCTTCAGGCTTTAAAGTATCACTTTTCAGGACAAAAGCCATAAAAGGAGACACCACTGGGCGAATAACCTTGAGTTGTGAGGAGGAAAGAGAAACCTCAGCTGATAATCTCTGAACGCCAACACAACAAAGGCGAGTTAGGGTCATATTAGAAATTTTCCTAAAGTGAAAATCAGCAAACACAGCGTTTGGCGGATCAGGGCCACAGAAGTAGGCAACAGAACAATAAAAATCCTGAAAGGGATGATCTGTCAAAAGGATGCAGTGCAGAAAAGAAACGTGGGGGAACAAAGGGGCATCCTGTAGCTGCGCAATGAGGGAAGATCATAATGTATGAAGTGACTCAGTGGCACACTGCCAGGCCTACATGGAAGGGGGCGATGGTGAAGTTTCAGTCATAGCCATACGCAGCATAGCGTTGCGTGACTCAGGAATCTCCAAAACCCTGCCTTCAGGGCAACAATGAATAGAGGCATTCAGTTTACAAAGAGTCTCACGAGCGGGCAAAGTGATTGGTCAGGAGGGTGAAATAATGGCTGAATCTGGAACTGTAACAATAAGAGGGATAGTATGAGGGAGGGGTTCAAGCAAAGTAAAGCAGAGGCACCGATAGCATGGACCGAGTCAGAACTATGTAGTAAATCCACAGAGGGAGGTGCAGAATAATGAGTGGTCCCTGAATCCATCAAAACCGGAATGGAACGCCCTCCCATTTCCACCGTCACCACAGGATTTTCAGATGAGGACTGGGAGAGTGGTATCTAGGCGGCCTGCTGCAACCCTCCCCCCGCCCAACACCGGGGCAGCCCGAGTCACTAGGGGAATGGGAAGAATCTTCAAACGGCTGGCATTGGCGTTTGTAAATTCAAAGTGTACATGGTGGCACAACATGTCGTGTAGACGCAACATGGCAGTTCTGCTCCCAGTCCCCATCTGGACCACAAGACCAACACTTAACTAGTCATTTATCAATGCAGGGCAGACCCTGGGAATGAGAGGGAACAAAATTAAATCAAGGATAAACCTCTTTATCAACTTTATTACTAAACAGACCTTGTCTATCCATGTTGTTAAGTGTACTAAGAGTATCTCTCCATGAGACAAGCTGGCAAGTTAGGATCTGAACCTTATAAAGCTGGGCATGATAAGGTCCGATACAATTGATAAGTGTCTGAATGGCTAGTTTTTCATTATCCTTTATAAGAATTCCAGTTGAAACATCCCATGTATCTCTAAATCGAGCAAGAAAATTAGGGACAGGCTCAAATGCCCACTGCATGCTGAATATAACTTCGCCAAAATCTCTCTGTTGCCTGGCGGCACTCAATCGCATCTCTGACACATCTACCTAACCAAACACACCCCACCTCAGGCGTTTTCCAATGTTGTGAGGGAAAATTTAACTGAATCCTTTAACTGAAGACCACTGGGAACCGTAAGCCAGTTACAGTAAAGTCTGTACAACCTGGGGAAGGCAGTCATGAATGTCACAAATTTGTAAAAGCCAATTATAAAAGGGAACAGGCTGCTTTATTGAGTCTGGGATGTCATGTAAAATGTCACGGGTATCAATGTGAGTCCATGGTTTATCAAATGGAGTGTGACGTATTATTATTCCAGGTAATTGTGGGGGCAGAGAACTGTCAATGTCTGACGGCCGTCTCCTTCTGACTTAAGGCCTGATTGCTGCTGGTTTGAATGAGTAGCGTAAGAGTGATCAGATTGTGTGGAATTAAGTGGCTGTTGCAATGCAACGTCGCTTGAGACGTCGCAGGACCAACCCCTTTGGGTGACACTCAAAGCGTATTGCAGGCACTGGACACAACATTCACCTGCTCCACATTGCGAGCGGTAACAAAGGCAAAAATCTCCTCCACAACAGGCGAGATTCGGAAGGCGGTACAGGGATTTTGGGTAACCGAGGAGAATAAGGCAGGAGAAGGGGAACACTCATGTGAACGGTGAGTGTCTTTCGTTTTGGGACGCTGTTCTTTAGCAATGTGTTTAAACTTTTCGAAACATGTAAACATATAATTATGATACCAGGCAGGATCACTGCACACCCCCTAAATGAAAACCAACCAATAGTCAATCTTAGCAAGTTTAAGTGAACCTTCAAAAGGCCAGTTTCCGTGGGACCACCCGTGTAACCCAAGACGAAAGGGAACAACGTAATGACTATCACCCATCTCCCTTGAAGGGATAATGGCGTACTAACAGTTCTCGTATTCTCGTATCCTACCTATTCTCGTATTTACCATGATATTGCAGAGTCCTGTTTGTAGGTTGCAAATGCTGCTGACCGCCCTTCACAGCAAGGCGAGGTAAATTCATCCCAGTGGCAGCTCGTCGCTGTCAATCTTGGAAAGTTGCGAACCATCTTAAAATAGTTAGTTTTACAGTGCAAATAGACAAGACAAAACAGCAAAGCCAAGAAAAAAGACAGATGACAGAGCCGCAGAGACAAACACCAGTTCTTGGGATACCGGCCAACAACTCTAGGTGAATGATGTTAATTTAATCTGTTTTACAGTGTGGACAGCTTCCTACTCTCGCCTTTTGGCTCAAAGAAGGGACAGCCACAAACTAACAAAGGAGAACCTTTAAAGGAGTCTTTAAAGACAACCTTTGTTCAGATATCGTATACGAGCGTTTTTTTTTTAACTTTTTAAAAAATCTATACAAAGGTATCAGAGCTAACACACGAACCTCTACAGAGTCCAAATGCATTTATTTCAGCTGGTGGCAGAGAGAGGTAAAAAAATAACACCCGCGGTGGACACAGCTTATCCCTTATAGGACACAAGCAGAGTAATCGCAAAATGAACCCGCTTACTACATGCAAATAAAGCCAGCCGTGTAATGACAAAATGAACCCGCCGACTGTTCGCAAATAAATCCCGCCAAATAATTTCAAAATGAACCAGCCAACTATTCACAAAAGTCCTGCAGACTAGTCTCGAATAAAAGCAGGTGATTAGTTCGAAATAAAACCCGCCGACTCAGGCAGATGGAGTAAGAAATCAACAAGAGAAAAAAAGGTAAAGATCCCGTGACGTCATACAATCGAGATCCTGCCAGCTAAGCCACGCTCTTCGACATTGGAATGAAAATATTCAATCAAAGAATCGCTCGTATCGATCAGAATTAAGGAAAATGACTCAAGCCACACAAGCCTTGATTTACTGACGGTTTATACGTGGGCGCACGGGGAGAGACAAGTCGACCATGATGGTTACAAGTCATGACGAGATACAGAGACTTGTGTCGTTGTATAGGTTACAATCATTTAACAATGAGAAAACTGGTAATTGAACCATAATGAGTAATTTGGCACTTGGCCCAGACACTAGTCCCAGTCTGGACGATGCTGGTAAGTGGTTGATAAACAATGTTCGTATAACAATAGATTCTTGTAAAAGAAGAGCATTCCCATTCTGTGAAAGTATTCACTATCAGGTACGAGCATCAGCCACCTCACTGAGCCTTGGAACGTATAAGCAAACACGAATATGAAAATAAAAATAGATTCCAAGCATTTATAATGTGACAAAATGGCCGCTTGGTTGAAAAGAAGTCTCCCACATCTACCCGACTTTTGTAGAGATTGTATAATTCATCCATTTCAGTTCAATTCCGGTTGAAGTTTGGTCTTGACTAATGAATAACATTTATTTGCATTCCACGTGGAGGATTCGGCGATAAGCGTGCCATTAAATGTCACAGATAATGTCTGGTACGACTGTTTCTTGGAACTTGCTGGCCAAAACGCAGCCATATTTTCACGTCTTCTTGCATAAATGCATTACGCGATGCATTGTTAAAGGTCAATTGTTTTGCTGTGTCGTCAATGCCAATGTCTACACTTATGAACTGAACAGCCTAAGTTAAATTTCTACTTGCTCCTATGGTGTGTCATCGCATCTCAGAACAGGATAAATCGAAAATCTACTGGAGGTAGTTACATGGACCTCTGACAAAGACATCCTGCAGCTATAATGATTGACCGTGTTATTTGTTACTCGAGATGGAGTTTTTGTCTTGCTTGTCCTTGAATTCGGAATGTAAGGAGACATGGGATATGGGGAGGTTGGCTGCCTGCACACAGAATTTGGTCTAGTTCTGCAGCATCAAGAATCTTCATGGAAGGCAGAGGTTGGTTGGAGATGGCAAGTATTCAGCCTGGAGCTTGGTGATCGTTTGTGTTCCGCAGTGATCTGTTCTGGGACATCTGCTCTTTGTGATGTTTAGAAATGACTTGGATAAGGTAAGGGAAGGGTGGGTTAGTAAGTTTGCTGATGACATGAAATTTGTTGGAGTTGTGTACAATGCGGAGATCTGTTGTGGTTTGAAACTGGATAATGACAGAATGCGGAGCTGGGCTGAGGAGCGGCAGCTGGAGCCCAAAATGGAAAAGTGTGAAGTTGTGGGAAAAGGTTTGCTCGCCCACGATAGGCTCAGCAAAGCAAAACTGTGCCTGAACCCAGTGTATTCACGGATGACTTTGGGATAATGCATGGGGACAAGCTGAGAACAGTTCACAGGTCGGCACAACATCGAGGGCCGAAGGGCAAGTTCTGCGCTGTATTGTTCTATGTTTTATGTTTTATGTTCTATTCCCGACTGGTTCTCTACGCAGACAAGGGGATACAATTTAAGCTCCCATGGAAATGACAGATATGTCAAAGCCCTAAAGCCAGTTTCATAACCCAGGAATACCAAAGCCACTCAAAGATCTGGACAGACAGACAAGCAACAGCAATGACGTGCTCCAGGAAGAGGACAATGAAACACCTCACCACTTCAGAAGAGACATTCACACTTACCTGGGAAAATGAATAGAAACATGATCTTATCAGGATGTTGCATTGTGTGAAGGAACAGACATTCATCTGATAACTATTTTCCAATTAGCACCTTGGAATTAAATTGCTCCATTTCCAGAAACATTGCAGTTGCTCATTTCTTAAGCAGTGTCATTGTGCAGCATTACAATAAAACTGGTCTCATCCTCAGCTCTGGGAAGAGAAATTCTGATCTCACAAACTCAATTCTGTGTCAGCCTCGTCAATTTCTCTTCCAGCGATATCATTTGCAATAAACTGTTTTGTGAATTTCACTTCGAGCTGTGTTTTGTGATCGCTAACCTATTGGGCAAATTTCTCCAACAGTTTGGCGTTAGTCGGTAGGCCATTTTTTCTCTCTCTCAACAGGGTAAGCAAACCTCACATTTTAAATATAATCCAATTCGTACCTGGTCATAGGCCCTGCACAGCGGGTCAGACCAGAGAAAGGATGGAGGGTGACCACAATTCTGATCTGCAGCGAATTGGCTTCGCTACGGCAATTTGGAAATTGAGTAGTTACCCTTACCTGTGGAGGTGGCCACTGGACTCCTAAATTACTGCTATAACTTGGCCTGAGGAGAAAGTCTGTAGTCTGGTAAGTGGCTAAATTAATTTTCAAATTTAACAAATTTGCAGCTGGTGGCTGCTGCAATTGTTAACGTGAGTAATGACTCTGGCCTGTGGGGGTGAGGATTTGACTCCAAAATTGTTAACTGACTTTTAATCTGTCACGTTTTGGACCTGAGGAGGTCATCTCGTGGAAAAGCAAGTAAACTGGCAGACGTTAATTCGGTACTAAACAGTGTGGACTGTGCTTGTGAAAGTAATTACCTGTGCTAAATTAATTATCTGAAATTTTTGCAGCAAACCTTAATTTAGCACACGTGCGATTCTTCTTGAGTCAGAACTTCTGTCACGAACATGTTCTAGCCAAGAGAAAGAAGGTCGCTAGAGTAACTTAGGCACAATACAGGGTGCGACCGCTCATCATATTCTCGCTTTCCTACTGATAGATCCACAGCGCAAACAAAATTAACTTGTGTTGTCCTGTCCTTTGGTTTTTAAGTGTTTGTTTAGTCTGTATTTACTTGTCTTCTGCTTACTGAGTGCTGCTTTGTCAATTTCAGGTGTCCCAACTAGCTGTGTTTGTTTAGAACTGAAGTATTTGTTTATTTGCGGTCAGTGATTACACACGAGTAACTTTTATTGCCTAAACTCTCAATCACTCTGACTGTGTTGTGTTCGCTCTCTATCTCTGTTTATTTTCCCTTGAAACGTAATACAGCACTGAGAGCTCAGCCCAAGACCCCCAGGACGCCATGGGGGCACGGACATCAACCGTCTGCGGGTAATTACCAACTGTGGGAGCTGGACAACCCCAACCATGTGGAACAGCTGTGGAACAGAACAGCCCAGGGCCGAAAACGAATAAGAGTACTCTGAAAAGGCATGATAAATACGTAGTCTGCAATAACAAGGTTACACCTGGGTCACCGGCAGACATGGTTCAAAATGACACAGGGGACAACCGTTACGTTATCCTCTTCACAAGGGGCTTTTACACCTGGTCCCAAGTGAATTGACCATGTGGGAGGTCTTTCAAACGTAATAAAATTGATTGCTGTACCACCGCCATTAGAGAGGGACACAGGGGTACTTCATGATGCACTGTCCATTGTTGCACTCAAACATGGAGCCATACTGCCATATCCGGCAATATCCACTGTACCCGGTAGCAGGAGAAGGTATCAAGTTGGTGATTGACTCCCTCCGACAGCAGGGTATCCTAGTTCCAAGAAGCAGCCCCTGCAATACACCCATCCTTCCCATCCCAAAACTCAGGAGGCTCGGAAAGTGGTGCTTTGTCCAAGACTTCAGAGCCTTAATTGCAATTGTGATTCCTTGCTCCCCAGTGGTCCCGGATACTCACGCCATCCTCACCATTATCCCTTCTACCGCCATCTGATTCTCTGCAATCGACGTCTGCTCAGTCTTTTCTCTCCATCAAATTCTCTCCTGAGAGTCAGTACCTTTTCGCTTTTGTGTACGGTGGCTGCCAGTACACATGGACCAGGCTTCCCAGGGTGACACAGAGAGCCCCACAGTCTATGCCGCTGCAGTACACCGTACCCTCTCTGCATTAAACCTGCCATGCAACAGCACCTTGCTGCAATGTGAGGATGATTTGTCACTGGCCTCCACCTGTGCAGAATTATGCATGCAGGGCACTGTGACATTGCTCTGCTGTGTGGCAGCGGCCGGCACAGAATCTCCATAGAAAAGATGGAACTCTGCCAGCACACTGTTCAGTATTTGTGGTGCGAACTTTCACAGGTCATTATCCAAAGAAAGCGTCGCAGCTGTCTCTAAGTTTACCCCTCAAGGCACAAGAACTCAGCTACAGGCTTTGCTGGGGATGGTGAATTATTGAAGGCACTGGATCCCAGACCACAGTGCCATTGACCAGCCCCTACGGGAGGCAGTCTCACGAAAGAAGCCCGCAAAAGTAATCTGGACACAACGGATGGAATGGGGATTCACTGAATTAAAACAGCGACTTGTGTCTGCTCATACCCTGGTAGTCCCAGTCTACACTCAGCCCTACTACCTATAAGGTAATGAATCGGAGAGGTTTGCATTCGGCATCCTAACACAGCTCCATAGAGATTTCCGGCGCTCTGTTGTTTTTTACTTTGTACACTTACCGCTTGTTGTAAGGGGAATGCCGCCATGTTTGAGAGCTGTGGCAGCAGCCACGGTAACAGTAGAGAAGGAGACCTCCATTGTGCTGGATCATCCATGCACTATTTGGTTCCCCATTCGGTCTCCCTGCTGCGAAATTCAGCAGCAACCCAACATTTCACTGCCAACCGGAGAACTGGTTATGAGGTCGCTTTACTGTCCAAAGCCAACCTGTCCCTACAACATGCCCTGCACTGAACCCCGCCACTCTGCTCCCACTCACACAGTGCGCCATTGCGGACGACCATGATTGTTTAGAACTTATTCAGCAGGTTGTCACACAGCGCCCTGTCCTTTCTGAAACACCTCGAGACAATCCTGACATCATACACCTTACAGATAGCTCATCCTTCAGGCACACAGACCACTGTACACTGGCAGGTTATGCTCCCCTTTCACAGTCCTAGAGTGAGCTGCGCTGCCAAAATACACATCCGCACAGGCTGTGGAGCTGTTTGTGCTCACTCGGGTTTTTATCATTGCTAAATAATTCACAGCAAAACATTATACAGATTCGAGGTATACCTTCGTAGTTTTCCATGATTTTGACACACTCTGGAAACTAAAGCACTGAATTTCCAGAAACATTGTAGTTTCCCATTTCTCAATCACTGTTATTGTGCAGCATTACTATAAAACTGGTCTCATCCTCAGCTCTGGGAGGAGAAATCAAATTCCCTGTGCAGAGCGTCAGTTCTGTGTGAGCTATTTTTTTTTCTTCCAGCGATATCCCCTGCAATGAACTGTTTGTCAATTTCACTTCCAGCTGTGTTTTGTGATCTCTAACGACTGGGCAAATTTCTCCGACAGAAAGGTAATAAGTTCTGGACCAAACCAGTGATGCCCTCATCCCACGTGTGAATAATAAACAAAATCATAATCTGGAAACAGTTACCTCCTGTGGGCTACACTGAGGAGTTTTATTTTGTCATAATTCAGTAAATTCATATTACCACTTATTTTACTGCGTTACTAATCTTCGCTGTGAACCTAAACAATGATGAGTTTGTGCAACTTCCGGTCAGCAGGGAGGCCAGTACAATACGTTGCACTGGTTTCTAATCTCCTGGAAGCAGTCCTGTTATATTCGGCTCTAGCAATGGTTAAATGCACAGCCCACTTACCCAGTCAGCATCGGTAATGCCTCAGCTGAGACAGCAGCCCAGGATGCTGCACTGCACCCCAACACTTCCGTCCTGCAAGCCCCACAATAGCGAAGGCCCCAGTGTTCCCTGACCCCATGGAAGCAATGCGAGCTGCTCAACAAGCTGTTCGACAGCAGGATAAGGACAGTTGAGCCCGCATCGGGCCCACACAATCTCCTTCCCGCAACCTGCTAGTACACCCCGATGGCCGCATCATTTGCGCAAGAGCCCACCTACACACATTGGCCCTAGCAGCCCATGGCATTGGCCACACTGGCAAGAGAGGCATGATACACACTGTCAATCAGTCCTCGTATGCACCGGAATTCGCTGCCCAGGGCCCTGCTGTCACAGTGCGTCATCTGCCTGCAAAACAATGCAGGAAAGCCTGTTGCAAAATATGACCACCTGCCAGTTCCTGAAGGGACACTTAGCCACTCCAGCATCTGCAGTCCTCACTTTCTCCTAGTTGATCATAACATTCAAGGCTATGGATCGTATACTCAAAAATGAGAAGAGTGAGTAGACTGTAGTTATTATTTTCTGGGTGATGGTATGTTTAAATGTGTTACGACATGAGGTAAAACCTACCTCCACTCACTCCCACCAAGTTAACTTAAATCAGCAACACAGAACCGATTTACTCCATTCGGTAATCTGAAACTTCGAGAGATTAAGAACTGTCCCAAAAGTCACTATTTGAAGGTAGAGTTAACAACATTTTGTTTTTTTATCTAATAGGGAATAATAAATGACAAGTTTTTGCAACTCATTTATCTATGCATACTCTCTTGCCCTCCACAATACTGGTCTGATAAGACACCTGGTTAAGATTTGCTGAAACATTCAAATTTCAAAAACAATAGCTAAGTGTTGAATGTTCTCTTTGTACCTTCCTCTGTAGATTTACTCTCCAGATTGGTGTCAATGCTTTTTTCCTGTGCAAACTCATTCTCTAGACAGGTACCTCTCAGAGAGGTCTGACTAGCAGCCTACATCTGTTCGTCTTTTGGCAGTGCATTCTCAACTGTTCAATTCTTTTCCCCCTGGTTTTTTTACCCAAAAACATCGGATAATTTCATGGTTTTGATATTGCCATAATTCCAATTTCAAAATTGATTGGGATTTCGTGTTTTGGGATATAATGTAAACTGATTGGCCGAATTTGAATTTTCTTTCGTCTCATAGCAACCCAACCAATGCTAGCTGTTCTGACCAAGCGTTACATTGTTACTTTGTTCTGGAATCGCTGTGCCTCTAGAAGTCCTTGTTAGCTTTCAACTCTCTTAAAGGTACAGTACCAGTTACAACAACAATGATTGCCACAGAAACAAAATCATTACAAGTCACTTATTATTTCAGGAACGTGGAAAACTGAAATATTATTCGATGAAATCACAGAAACACACGGTCACGCGGAAATTATGTGTATTACGTCATACTTAATATCGCGCAAGAAGCAATCACCTTGCAATACTTATCACACAGTTTACATTACAACAGCCTGCAAAGGAGGCCAGTCAATGTGAATGTGTGATCCAGGAAGTTAGAATACAATGAAGAGTTTGGATTCCCACACTATGTTTCATTGAGGTTGTGAATAAAATATATCAAGTTTCAGCTTGATGAATCCCCATCAGAACTGGAAAATGTTTGAGATGTCACTTTGTTTAAATGTGGAAATGGAGACTTGAGGAAAGTATTCAAACGAAGGCAAAAAAAACACAAGGCTATGGTCGGAAGAAAGGTAGGAGTGATTATTCGTGTTGAAGGATGAAAGCACAACAAAATTATCTGGACGATGTAATATTCTGTAGAATGCATCAAATTTGCAGGATTCTTTCCTGGAACAACTAATGGGTCAAGTGAAAACAAGTAGGGGAAATTGTCTCATAACATTCTTCTATTCAAGAATATCGAAATACTTCTCTGCATTAAATGTATCATTACATCTGTATCATTAATGCACATCAGAATTGAAGTATGCATACAGTGTGCCTTACAAGACTCGACAATCCAAACCTCCAGTTTCAGAACCACATTTTTTTTAAAAAAACCTTTGGTTTTCTAACAATGCCATGTCGTGACTTGGCAATAATTCTTCCTTAGCCAACACGTTGCTCGGTTTCATCAACAATTTCGTCATTTCCTTTTCCCCACCCCCAAAAAACATACTTGATAAGTTCTGAAACACAACAAATGCATGACCTATGCCACAGTAGAATGTAAAGCTTAGAACTTGGGCCGGCATGGTGGCTCAGTGGTTAGCACTGCTACCTCACAGTGTCACGGTCTGATTCCCGCCGGAGGCAACTATTTGTGTGGAGGTTGCAAATTCTTCTTGCGTCTGCATGGATTTCCTCCCAAAATCCAAACGATGTGCAGGCCAAGTGAATCATCCATGCTATATTGCCCATACTGGAAGGTGCATTAGTCAGGTGTAAATGTAGGAAAATTGACGGGATGGGTTTCTCTTTGGAGGGTTGGTGAACGCTTGTTTGATCAAATGGTCTGTTTCCACACTGCAGCGAAACTAATATAGAAAAACATACGAAGGCCCTTCTGCCTACTCTATGTATGCTTCCATGTCGTCATTCCAAACATATGCCATTTGTCTGCATATGGTCTATTTCTCAATTCTCTGGGTTTTCATGCATTTGTCTAAATACTTCATTGATGTCCCTATTGTATCTAATTCTAACATTTACTCTGGCAGCATGTTCCAGGCCATGTCCACATGCTGTGTAAACGATATTTCTTGCAAATCTGCTGAAATTGTTACCTTAAAACTATGAATCCTACTATGTGACATTTCTACACGAGGTTAAAAGGCTCTGACTATGGACCCTATCAATTCATCGCATCATTTTGCAATGTATCAGGCTTTCCCTTGGCCTCTAAAACTCTTGATGTCCTTAGTACAAATACGTCCCTCTTCTACTGATAACTGATGGATTGTGATCCGTGAAATATCCTGGTTACTCTCTCGCACATTTTACAAACACTACATATCCTTTAATATATTGTTGCAAACAGAACCGCACACGATACTCCAATGCGGCTCAAATCTTATATGCTTGCACTATGACTGGCCAACTATCCCAGTGAAGGATCACACTAATTAAGGTAAGCTTTACCACCTTATGCACTTGTGTTGTCACTTCCGGGTAGAAATTTTATTCTTCATCACAAAACAATGAAAAAGGAAATCTGAATTAAGTTTGGTAATCGTCAAAGTCAATTCAATAAAGTCTACAATTAAGTTAAGATTTAATTAGAATTAGACTATTGATATGGATATCATGTAACCAGTTAAAATAGCTAATCTAATTCACAAACATGCTTCTTCAAAGGAAATCTGCCTGTCATACCGGGCATGGTGTACATGCACAAATGATATATAAGCAATACGGTTGAATCTGAAATGATCTATGAAGCCGCTTAGGATGTCAGTCACATGCGGAGATAGTTGTCCAGTAAAATAGGATTTAGATTACTTATTGAGAATTAAATTATTCTCTTTTAGTGTGTGGTAATATGTACATATCACCTACACATAAAAACACACATATCACTTTGTTTCTAGATCACAGTTAACTGTCAGAATGAACATGTGGTATGATTAACAATGGTAGCCCAACTGATTGTCAATAATGAGTAATAATAATAATGTTGGATTTAATCATTTCCTGACAATTTTGTCATGTGAAATTTATTTGAAAACTATCACCCCTAATCTGGAAGTTGTAGAGCTCATTAAGCACGCGACATGGTTGATTTAGGATCTGAGCTGTCACTAATATCTTTGAATATCTTTGGTCGAGAAGGGCCATTGTGATAATTTCACTTTTATTAAGATGGAATGCATCACTTGGCTATGCTTGGACAGAACATATTGGGCTGAGTAATATCCGAACTGGCAAGGTTTGTCAGAATTTTGAACCCCATCAACCACAACAATCTTGTCTGATTCGTTCTTTGTCAGTTCTGAGATTTCCGGCTGGCTGCCATTAATTTCAGATTAATTTGAATTCTTCAATGTTGTTAATTTTAAATGTCTTACTCCAGGTCATGGGTAATTGCATATGCGTTTCCTGATCTCGCTCATCCATATGAGCCAAATGCAATAGAATTTGTTCCTTTTGGCAATTTCATCAGAAATTGAGCATTGTTGAGACGATGGTAACAGTTTGTACATCACACCACTTGTTATGAGCCCTCCTATCATATTACTAAAGACAAACAATTGGACAAATTGATCTTGCCGCTTTGTTTATCGAGTAATTGTCAGCTTTGCCCGGGCAATACACTGATGCAAGTTTGGTCAGAATGCATGTCAACCTCAAGCATGATTTTCGACATTGAGATTGATTCAAGTTTCTGCTGTCAGGACTATAACCACTGGCATCAACAATATTGATAACAAAGGTTTTTTGCATAAAAATCGAAAAAAAACAACTGCGGATGCTGCAAATCAGAAACAAAAAATAGAAATTGCTAGAAAAGCTGATCAGGTCTGGCAGCATTTGTGAAGACAACTCACATTTACCATTTCGGATTTATTGATCCTTCCTCAGAACTGATGGCTCCTAGGTCAGATAATATGCAGAAGATCGTCTAGGGGAAGGGGTGAAGGAGTAAAGGAATAGAAACTGAAGAAAGAGATGAAACGTTGAACGAACTGATATGACCCAGTAATGTGACTTGGAATTTTACAAACCTGCCGACCTAGGTCAATCAAGCAGCTCTGAGCGATGCTGAAAATGCTCCGTGCTTCTGTGACTAAAAATCACCAGGTCGTCCATGTGCACCAGTCAACTGGATTTTCCAGAATCATCTTTCTTGGTAAGTCTTTGCATTGTGATTGATGCATTTTTCATGTCAAATGGTATGCCTTTAGATTGGTATAATCCGTTATATGCCTCAAATACCAAATTGTCGTCTCTCTTTCAGATAAATGTACCTGACAGTACTTGTTAGGTACGTCCAGATTGTATTGCCAGTTCAATAAAGACAGGAAGTATTGTGGGTTGCACACAATTTAAATGCAGCCTTTCATCTAGAATTAAGGAATATACAGGCCAAGAAACAGAAGCATTCTTATTGGTTTCGATTTTGCAACGAGGCGGCTGATTTTTTCTGTACCTGCATAATGTGTTAGGAAAGCCACAGGAAGAAATAAAACCATAGCCTTTGATGCCAATTCCGACATTTCAAGAAGCTTTTAGACAGGATTGATTTTGTGTGTTGCCTCCATAAAACCAAAAATGGGAATCACAATTTGCAAACCGTAATGGATTTGTCAACCAGGTTTTCAGAGATAATTCCATTATGGAATGCCAGGGTACAAAAAGTTGTGACGGAGTCGCTTACTTTCTTTACCCTTCATGGATTAGTAAGGAAGCTTCAGTCAGACTAAAGGTTCAATTTCAAAGCCGTTCATTTTAAGGAGGTTATGGATAGTTCAGACATCATGCACTTTCCGTCAAGTGTACACCATCCTGAATCTCAGGGACTATTGTAAAGATGGCAGCAGACCCTAAAGGTCACTTGGGGACTTATTGCCAAGATTACCTAAATGATCCTATTTATGTCATTTACATTTAGAGATACTTCTTATGAATGGACTCTGTTTACTCCACTCGAATTGACGCAAAAGTAAGAAGGACTTTAAAATTAATTAATTGAAAAGTTGCCAGGTCCGACGTCAGACAATCCAATGTTGGATTAAAGATCTGAGGTGAGAGAAAGATTCAACAGAGTAGCTGGATTAGCTAGACAACATTGGATGGTGCCACAGTACCGAATGAAGCAAGAAGCAGATAAAAATATTCAAAATGCATATGTTTGTCAATGAAGAAAAAGTACTTGTACTGTTAGCAGTGTCAGCAGAATCCTTGAAAACAAGATTGAGTGATCCTAACAGATTGAGAAGAATTTAAATTAGATGAATTATCTGGTGAAGACGCCAGATAGGAGAAAAGATTTTCAAGTATATCGTTTGAACATGGTGAAATTGTACTATGACAGGGGAAAGAATTCGAGGAAGCAGGTATTGTTTGCTGCACTCAGAGTGAGTAATCAAGTCAGGATAATTTGATGTGCCACTGAATAAATTGAAGGATGCGGAAGTCCTTAGGGAATTGGATAGGTATAGGCACAGAGAACTAAATTGAATGACTTATTACAGTGCTATGGGCACTTATGTGGAAATGGAATATGGTGGACTAATGCAACAGTGGCTGAGGTTGACTTAGGGATAAAACAACACCCTTACAGGTTCAATCCTTTGAGAAAAATACGCAGTTTCAGAAGTAAGTGGAAGATTATACAGATGAACCAATGGAATTTGCCAATCCTGTTGTTTACGAGATGTGATGGTACTGAACGTTTCAGGATAGGGTATCTGTAGTTCAATGCCGTGACTAAAACTGACGTAGAACCAATTCCCAGAGTGAAGAATTGCATCAAGAAATCTGGGCAGGATGAGTACATCAAAAGTTGGACTTAGTTTGCTGTTAGTGGCAATTTAAAACAGAGCAAGAGGTGTTTCTAGTTTTGTGATCCCAAATAGGCTTTATTAATTTAAAGTAATACTTTTTGAAATGAAACATGCAAGAGCTAGTTTTCAAAGGCTTATGAACAAAGTTGTTGCAGGGTTGACCGATTGTGCTGTCTACATAGACGCTTTTAGTGATCTTTAGCCATTTGTGGAAATATAACATGAAACATTTGGCAGAAATCTGTGAAAGACTACAGTCGGCGACATTGATCATAAACTTGCGAAAAAAGGATTTGTGAAGGTGGAAACGGCGTTCTTGGGGCACAGCTTCGGAAATGGAGGGGTAATACTGAGGAGCATGAAGGTAAAGGCCATCGAGGAATTCCCAAGACCAGCCTTGAAGAAGGAAGTGCTACGATTTTTACAATTAAGCGGATTCAACAGAAAATGTGTTCCAAACATTAGCAACATTTTTTTAGTTCTCAGTTCGGGGGTCATCGTCCACTTCATAATAACGTGGATTTTACTCCAGCATGCAATAATTTTACCAAGACCTTGCTAATATTGAATACAGTTGCAGCATCACTTTCTGGCAGTTAAAATCAGTGCCTCGATTAACGAAGGCAAAAATATCATGTGTCTTCTTGAACAAGTCATACATCTGTCCTGATCACAGACTCACTATGCAGAACCACTCAAACCAATCGAGCGGGACAATCTGGTAGGACAAGGGCAGTCTCACATTGAGACACTACTCTCGACAAATATCTAAATCGTGTTGTATTCTCTCTTTATTCTCCTGAATTATCTCATGTGTTCTGTATTATGATTTGGTCCATCTATCCTTGTAGATAGGCTTTTGGTTCCTCCGCGTGCCTTAGTGTACGTAGTGAACTGTACCACAATGCTGGACCAAACAGCCTTTCATGCATCTGCACAGTAACTACCGGCAACGATTTGAATTGATTCATGAGCTCATCCTTGTTGATAATGGTCCAGGTTCGAATTAGCAAATGCGGATGATCGCAAGAAATCTTTGGAGAAAGTTGGCGATATTTGTTTGATTCACTGTCAAGGCTTTATACATAATACCGAATAGCTATTTATGTTGCATTTAAAGGAGATGATCTCATTTCAGACGAGAATGCAGACCCTCTCTTTCAGAAGCAGTCTCTCTCTCTTACACACGAATACACATCCACACACATTTTCACACATTCTCTCGCACAAACTCTATCAAACATTTCCTCTGTATCACATAAACAGATTAGGTCACACGCAGTCTCTGTCATTCTGTCTCTCACACACATGCCATCACATGCGTACACTATCAGACATGCAGAAAGACCTGCTCACTCTCTTCCGCAAACAGTCACTGACACACGTGAGCAATTCCTGCCACTCACACATATGCTGGCGTTTATCCAGACGTTAGTGTTTTCAACTTTAGACATTCATTTTGGCGGTTCATGAACACTTAACTGCAGCTAGATCTTTTCAAATAATTCTTGGCAAGTCTGCTCTCGGTCCACTTGATCAGTGAATTGAGAAAAATCGTGGGCTCAATGTGCAATTTAATGACAATTTTCTGGAATAATGGGATCTTCACTTTCAACGTTTCTCCCCCTGAGGGTTAACACTACAGTACATTGTTGAGGATTGTGGACTATCGTGGCTGTTCGGGCCATGTGTCCTGTTAGCAGATTTTTCAAATCTCCACCCTCACCGCTTTACTTCTGGGAATTTAAGTTGAAGGGACTTTTATACAAATTGATAAAATGTTTAATTTGCATGTTGATTCCCAGAATAGTGAGGACCTTGTGGGAAATCACTGAAATTTGATAAAAAATGAAATGTTTACGTCATTTGTGAATGGAATGGACACATAACCTGATGCAAATTACCTTGACAGGGGTAAAGCGCACAAAATGTATCCTTCACTCTCAGAAGAAGTTTTTGGGCCTTAATGTAGTGCAAAATAAAATGTGAGTGAATGGACTCAAGACATAGAGGGAAAGGCAAACGTATATGAATTCGAACCAGATTAAGTAAACTAATTATTCGAAGCCAATGCAACACCAGAAGCTCTTCGAACTCTTAGAGAGGTTAAGACCTTTGGTGAAAGTCAAATCTCACCACCAGGCAGAGTATTCAAAAACGATTCATTGTAACTGCTGAGCAGGACAATAACCCCATGCAGGTCATGGGTTACTCTCTGAAGGTAAATATTTTAGTTTCACGTCAAGCTCATAAATTGGAAACGAAGCTTAGTACACACAGTGAATAATTGGCAGCTGGCTTAACTGCAATAGAAACAAAGAAGCCTGGTATTTAGAAGCGGGAGCAGGCAAATCATTCCTCAGAGCCCGCTCTGTTGTTTAATATGATCAAGGCTGATCTTATCCTTGTCTCAACTCCACTACCCTACCTAATCCACATAGCTCTTTATGACGCATTTCATCTGGAACACATCTATTTCTTTCTTGCATCTCTTGATTGATTCTGCCTCCATTGAACTCTGGGCCAGTGAGTTCCAGATTCACAAAACCCTGAGAGTGAGGTTTCGCAACATCTCAGTTTTGAACCTAACTCCTCTCACGCTATCTCTATGACCTCCTGTTTGAGATTGTAATACAAGGGGGAAAATCTGATCAACGTATCCAGCTTATGAATGCCCTTTAACTTTTAAATACCCCAATCAAATCGGCTCAAATTCTTCTGAACTACAGCGAATACAATCCCAAGGCATTTAAACCCTCATCGTATCACAGCCCGTTCATCCCTGGACAATAATCGGATAAAACTCCTTTGAACGGTTTCCAGTACACCACATTTTTCTTCAAACGAGGAGACCAAATATAGACACAATATTTCAAGTATGCACATAGTAAAGCCTTATAAAAGCATAACAAAACTTTATATTTATAATGCTATTTTTTCGTAACAAATGCAAAAAATCAATTTGTACAGATTGTAAACAATTGGAACTGTGAACTGAAACCTATGACATACCAATAGTTTACAGTTCGCTAACAAAAGAAGGGACCATTTACCCAGAGTCTCTGCTATCTGTCAGGCAATCAATCCTCTTTCCCAGTGAGTACTCCATCTTTAGCACCCTGGGATCGAACCTTCTGCTTCAGTCTTCTGTCCAGTAGTTTGTCAAACACCTCGTGGATCTCCAGGAATATTATGTCAACCATATGCCCATTACCCACCTTGCTGCTGACATCCTCAAAGAAATCCAGCAAACTCTAAAGCGCAACATACCCTTCATGAAAGCGTGTTTCATTGGTAAATTGAGTTTTGCTTTTCTAAGTGTTCTGTTAACTCCTCTTTTGTGATTGACTCCATCCACTTCCCTATTACAGAGGTCAACATAACTGCTTTTTAGTTCATCTATCTCCTCTATTGAAAAAGAATATTCCCAATAACTAAACACTCACTGTAAACAGTCTCATAGTGGATCGAGGCTGATCTGCACTCATCCCAATAGCTACTGTCTTCGCTGCTGCATCTAGTCTCACAGCGATTCTGTTCTCACCTACACACCTCCCAGTAACTACACACTGACTGTAAAATGTCTCACAATGATTCTGGCTTGGCCGACTGACCTCCCATAGGTATGCATTCCCTTTAAAGAGTCTTCGTGATCTTGCCTCATCTACGCACTTCCCAGTAACTATATGCTGATTGTAAACAGTCTTACAGTGATTCTGGCCTCATCTACACACTTTCCAGTAACTAGACGTTCGCTGTGAAAGAGCCTCACTGTGATTCGATGCCTATCTACACACATCCCAATAACTATACGGTCACTGTGAGGAGTATCACCGTGATTAGGACCTCATCTCCACCCCTCGCAATAACTATAACCTGACTTTAAATAGACTCATTGTGATTATTGTCTCATCTACGCACGTCCCAATAACGATATGCTGATCGTAAAATATCTCATAGTGATTCTGTCCTGATCTGCAACACCTCCCAATAACTATGCACTGGCTCTATAGGGTCTCACAGTGATTCTGGCAGCATCGACGCAACTCCCAATAATATTTGTTGACTCAAAGAGTCTTGCAGTTATTCTGTCCTAATCTACACACCTCTCAATAACAATACAGTCAATGCTGAATGTAACGAATTTCATAGCCATTTTGGCCTCATCAACTCAATCCCAATAATTATAAGCTCACCGGAAAGAGTCTCCCAGGGATTCTGGGCTCATCTGCACACCTCCCAATACCAAATGTTGACTGTAAAGAGCCTCTCAGTGATTCTGACCTGATCTGCAACACTTGGCAATACCCAGAGAATTAGAGCTTCACACTGATTCTGCTGTCATCTATAAATCTTTCAATAACTATACGCATACTGTAAAGAGTCTCATAGTGATTCCGGCCTCACCTAGATACTCCGAATAGCTATACACAGATTGTAAATCGTCTCAGAGTGATTCGAGCTATCCACAAACCTCCCAATAACTATGTGCTGACTGCAAGAGTCTTGCAACGATTCTGGTCTCATCTATGCAACTCGCACGAACTATGTGTTGACAGAAAGGACTCTCAAAGTGATTCTTTGTGATCTACACACCTTCCAATAGCTATTCACTGACTGTAAAGAGTCTCACACTGACTCTTAGCCTGATCGATACGCTTCCCAATCGTTGTGCTTTCCCTCGAATTTGGGAATGGTGGGTTTCAATCCGATGATCCACTTATGGGCTCTCAGGTGGGTTATGAGTTCAAATATGGCTTTGAAAGTTCTTCCACATTCAGGGCATGTATTCCAGATGGCAGATCGAGCTTTGGGTGTTACTACCTTGTTTTCTGGTTTCTTCTCTTTTCTTCTAATTCTGCACATTTGTTGGCTTCGAAAGTTGATGTTCCTTCTCGGGTGATGGTTTGCCAGAGTTTCCTGCATTTGTTTCCCAGATGTGCATATGAGTGTTACATTTCTTCATCTTGGTTTTTAAAATGTCGTTGAATCTCTTCTGGAGTACGCCTGTCTTTGGTTTGCATTCTTTCAAGCTAGGAGTAGAAGATTTGATTCAGTAGATGTTCATCTGTCATCAAGAAAACATGACCACTCCATCTTAACTGGATCTTAATAAGGTAGGCTTTAATGCTTATTGTTTTTGCCTCATTCAGCACGCTGATGTGGGTTTTTTCTATCCTTACAACGATTATTCAAGATGTGTCAGAGGCTATGTTGATGGACCTTTTCAGATGCCTTCAGATGTGGTCAGTATGTTGTTCAAGTTGCTGATGTACACAGGATCGTTGACATCACCACCACTTTCGCAGCAGAGAGCGGCGGGAGCTGGGCGGAAGTTCAGATGGAGCGCAAAGCCGATCGGGAAGCTAAGTGATTGTTTCTTTAAACAACTTACCTCGACGCCAACGGTCTTTTCGCAGCAGAGAGCGGCGGGAGCTGGGCAGAAGTTCAGACGGAGCGCAAAGCCGGTCGGGAAGGTAAGTGATTGTTATTAGAGTGGGTGTGTTCTAAACCCCAGGTCCTACGAAGTAGGGTCTCCCTCCCTCCCTCCTCCTCTAACCTTAATTAAGAGTCCACAGACTTGCCATAGGAAGAGGGTCTAAGGAAGTTTAGATCGAAGAGTGACGCTTCAGCTCAGGAATCTTGATAAGGAGGTTTAGTAAAGAGATTACGCCACAGTTGAAGAGGGTGAAGACATGACTGCTCAGCTGGTTCAGTGCGCTACGTGTTTGATGTGGCAGGTCAACGGCTCTGGTGTGTCTGGCTCGTATATGTGTGGAAAGTATGCGCACATTCAGCAATTGACCGAGCATATTGCAGCACTGACGAAAGAACTCGAGGACCTTAGGCTCATCCGAGAGAACGAGATCTTTCTGGACAAGACCTTCAGTGATGTTATTACAACAATCATGCCAGAAGAGAGCAAAAGATTGCAGACAATGAGGAAGGCAGAGAGGAGACAGGTGCAAGAGACGCCGGGAGAAGTACCTGTCAGGAGCAAGTTGAAGCTTTTGGAAACAGTAGAGTCTGATGACACTGCCAGTTCGCAAGGCGGCCATGCTTTTCAATCAAAGGTTGCCGCAGAAGCAGAGCGGAAGAGTCGGACATCGCACAGAGCCGTGGTAATAGGGGACTCCATCGTGAGAGGTACTGACCGGGGTTTTTGTGGCAGCAGACAGGATTTGAGGGTGGTGTAGTGCATTCCTGGTGCTAGAGTGAAAGACATCGCGGACAGAGTGCAGGACATCCTCAAGGACGAGGGTGAAGAGCACGAGCTGGTTGTACAACTCGGCACAAATGATGTCGGGAAGAAGAGGAGGAACATACTACAGCGAGACTTCGGAGAACAAGGAAGAAGGCTAAAAAGCAGGACGTCCAAGGTGGTTATCTCCAGTTTGCTTCCAGTTCCTCGGGCTAGTGTGGCCAGAAACCGCGAGATAATGGACTTGAACGTGTGGTTAGGGAACTGGTGCAGGAAGAAAGGTTTCAAGTTCTTGGATCACTGGGGTATATTTTATGGTAACCATAAATTCTACAAGAGAGACGGCTTGCACCTTAATAGATCAGGGATCAGCATTCTGGCAGGCAGGTTTTCTGCTGCAACACCGCTACATTTAAACTAAGCAGCGGGGGGGGGGGGGCGGGGAGGGGACAAGCTGGATGTTTAAAAAGGAAATTGAAGGGGTAGTTAGAACAAGAGAAGTCAAGAAAGACAACTGTGTCAAGGAGGCAGAAAACTGGAAAAGGCATCATGCTGTAAAGTTGAGTGAAATAAGGGTTGAGGGGAAGGGTGAGAGCAGTAACAAATTAAAAATTCTATATATGAATGCAGGAAACATTAGACACAAGGTGGATGAGCTTGAGGCTCTTTTGGAAATTGGCAGATACGATATTGTGGGGATAACTGAGACGTGGCTTCATGGGGACAGGGCCTGGGAAATGAATATTCAAGGCTACACATGCTATCGTAAGGACAGACTGACGGGCAGAGGGGGTGGGGTGGCCTTGTTGGTAAGGGAGGCATTCAGTCCCTTGCACGGGGGGACCTAGAGTCATGGGATGTAGAGTCAGTGTGGACAGAGCTTCGAAACACTAAGGGTAAAAAGACCCTCATGGTAGTCATCTACAGGCCCCCAAACAGTAGTCTGGATGTCGGATGTAAGTTGAATCAGGAGCTGAAATTGGCTTGTCGCAAAGATGTTACTACAGTTGTTATGGGGAATTTTAACATGCAGGTAGACTGGGAGAATCAGGATGGTATCGGGCCTCAAGAAAGAGACTTTGTGGAGTGCCTCAGAGATGGATTTTTAGAGCAGCTGGTGCTGGAGCCGACCAGGGATAAGGCGATTCTGGATCTGGTCTTGTGTAACGAACCAGAATTGGTCAGTGACCGCGAAATGAAGGAGCCATTGGGAAGTAGTGACCATAATACAATAAGCTTCAATCTGCAATTTGAGAGGGAGTGGGTACAATCGGAAGTGACAATATTTCAGTTGAATAAAGGGAAATATGGAGCTATGAGGGAGCAACTGGCCAAAGTTCAATGGTGCAATACCTTAACAGGGAAGACCGTGGAGGAACAATGGCGGATATTTCTGTGTATAATGCAGAAGTTGCAGGATCAGTTCATTCCTAAAAGGAAGAAAGATCCCAGGAGGAGACATGGGCGGCCGTGGCTGACGAGGGAAGTAAAGAAACATATAAATTTAAAAGAGAAAAAAGTATAACTTCGCGAAGATAAGTGGGAAAACTGAGGACTGGGAAGCTTTTAAAGAAAAACAGAGGATTAGCAAGAAGGAAATACGCAGAGAAAAAATGAGGTACGAAGGTAAACTGGCCAAGAATATAAAGGAGGATAGTAAAAGCTTTTTTAGGTATGTCCAAGGCAAAAAAATGGTTAGGACAAAAATTGGGCCCTTGAAGACGGAAACAGGGGAATATATTACTGGGAACGAAGAAATGGCAGAGGAATTAAATTGGTACTTCAGATCTGTGTTCAGTGGGGAAGACACAAGCAATCTGCCTGAGGTAACAGTGGCTGAAGGACCTGAACTTAAGGGAATTTATATTTGCCAGGATTTGGTGTTGGAGAGACTGTTAGGTCTGAAGGTTGATAAATCTCGGGGACCTGATGGCCTGCATCCCAGGGTACTGAAGGAGGTGGCTCGGGAAATCGTGGATGCGCTGGTGATTATTTTCCAGAGATCAATAGAATCGGGGTCGGTTCCTGAGGATTGGAGGGCGGCTAATGTCGTGCCACTTTTTAAAAAGGGTGGGTGGGAGAAAGCAGGAAATTATAGACCAGTTAGTCTGACCTCAGTGGTGGGAAAGATGCTGGAGTCTATTATAAAGGATGAAATTACGGCACATCTGGATAATAGTAACAGGACAGGACAGAGTCAGCATGGATTTCTGAAGGGGAAATAATGCTTGACTAATCTTCTTGAATTTTTTGAGGATGTAACTCGGAAGATGGACGAGGGAGATCCAGTGGATGTAGTGTACCTGGACTTTCAGAACGCTTTTGATAAAGTCCCACACAAGAGGTTAGTGAGTAAAATTAGGGCGCACGGTATTGGGGGCAAAGTACTAGATTGGATAGAGAATTGGTTGGCTAATAGGAAACAAAGGGTAGTGATTAACGGCTCCATTTCGGAATGGCAGGCAGTGACCAGTGGGGTACCGCAGGGATCCGTGCTGGGACTGCAGCTTTTTACAATATATGTTAATGATATAGAAGATGGTATCAGCAATAACATTAGCAAATTTGCTGATGATACAAAGCTGGGTGGTAGGGTGAAATGTGATGAGGATGTTAGGAGATTACAGGGTGACCTGGACAAGTTAGGTGAGAGGGAAGATGCATGGCAGATGCAGTTTAATGTGGATAAATGTCTGGTTATCCACTTTGGTGGCAAGAACAGGAAGGCAGATTACTACCTCAATGGTATCAAATTAGGTAAAGGGGCTGTTCAGAGAGATCTGGGTGTTCTTGTCCACCAGTCAATGAAGGCAAGCATGCAGGTACAGCAGGTCGTGAAGAAGGCTAATAGCATGCTGGCCTTCATAACAAGAGGGATTGAGTATAGAAGCAAAGAGGTGCTTCTGCAGCTGTACAGGGCCCTGGTGAAACCACACCTGGAGTACTGTGTACAGTTCTGGTCTCCACATTTGAGGAAAGACATTCTGGCTATTGAGGGAGTGCAGCGTAGGTTCACGAGGTCAATTCCTGGAATGGCAGAATTGCCTTACACGGAAAGACTGAAGCGACTGGGCTTGTATACCCTTGAGTTTAGAAGACTGAGAGGGGATCTGATTGAAATGTATAGGATTATGAAAGGATTGGACACTCTGGCAGGAGGAAACATATTTCCGCTGATGGGGGAGTGCCAAACCAGAGGACACAACTTGAAAATACAGGGTAGACCATTTAGGACAGAGATGAGGAGAAACTACTTCACCCAGAGAGTGGTGGCTGTGTGGAATGCTCTGCCCCAGAGGGCAGTGGAGGCCCAGTCTCTGGATTCATTTAAGAAAGAATTGGATGGAGCTCTTAAAGATAGTGGAATCAAGGGTTATGGAGACAAGGCTGGAACAGGATACTGATTGGGAATGATCAGCCATGATCATATTGAATGGCCGTGCAGGCTCGAAGGGCTGAATGGCCTACTCCTGCATCTATTGTCTATTGTCTATTGTCTCTTTGTACGCTAACACTTTGGCTCAGTCCAGATAGCGCAATCATGAAAGACTCCTGTTTGGAAACATCCGTAAGTCTTTCCAGCGCAATTAGAAAGATGTTAGATATCGTCATTAAGATCAACTTTGGAGGACAGGTGACTTGCAAGATACGGAAAGTGTTCTAAGTTTTCCAGGGATTTTTTGCCATGTTGATTTGATGGTTCTATCCGATTTGCCTTAGGTGCTCACGGTTTATATATGATTTGAATCTTTATGGAATTGATGATAATCCAAGTGTCATGTACGCTTGAAAGCAGTCAGAATCTGTTGTAGATGGTTTTCAGAGAAAACGGCAACACTGTTGTCATCTGCATATCGGAACCTGATGAGCGAACTCATAGATGTCTTGTTTTTGGAATCAAGATGGGCAAGATTGAAAAGTCTGCCACCTGTTCTGTGTGCACTTTCGATTCCGAAGATGATGTAAATGATTGTCGCATTAAAGATGGCGAACAAAATTGGGGCAATCACATATCACTATTTTCCTCCTGATCTGACTTGAAAATGCTCACAGTTACTGTTGCTGGCCATAACTGTGACAAGCATGCCATTGTGGGATATAGATCCCATCTGGAACTGGGGGATTGTCCAACTTAATGCCTTTTAGGATACACAACACATCCTCTCTCCTTATGGCGACTTGACCTATAGTAATTGAATATTTATACCTAACCTCAACATCCGCCATGTCCCTCTCCATCGTGAATACTCATGCAAAGTACTCATTAAGAATCCCACGCATTTTCTCTGACTGCATGCATATCTTTCCTCCTTTGTCCTTGAGTGGGCCAACGCTTCCCCTAGTTACCCTCTTGCGCCTTATTGATGAATAAAAGGCTTTGGGGCTTTCCTTAACCCTGTTTGCTAAGGATATCTCATGACCACTTTTAGCCACTTAATTTCTCATTACAGATTTGTCTTCCATGGCTTCATCTGTCTTTCGTTGCCTCGAACTTTTGTATGTATCCATTTTCCTCTTAGCCAGTCTCACAATTACACCTACAATCCATGGTTCCCAAATCTTGCCATTTCTATCTCTGATTTTCATAGGAAACTATCTTTCCTGAACTTTAATCAACTTCACGTTGAAAGCCTCCCACATATCAGATGTGGATTTACCATCTTATAATTGCTCCTAATCTACGTTCTCCAGCCACTGCTGAATTTTGGTTTTGTTGGCCTTCCCCAAATTTAGTACTAGTCCTTTACGACCACTCTTACCTTTGTCAATGAGTATTCTAAAAGTTATGGAATTGAGGTCACTATGTCCAGATTAATCCCTACTGAAACTTCACCTACCTGGCAAAGCCCATTTCTTAACAGCAGGAATGCCGCCTTCCCGAGTTGGACTATTCGCATACTGTTTGGAAAATCTTCCTAGATGTTCCTTACAAATTCTAGTCCATCAAGACCTCCAAAGATAATTCGATCCCAGTCAAATTTGGGAAAATTAATATCTCGTATCACCATCACCCTGATGATCCTACACCTTCCACTGATCTCTCTCCATATTTGAAGCTCCATCTCAAGCTTGGAGTTGGGAGGCCAGCAGTACAACCCCAGTATTGTTACTGCACCGTTACTGTTTCTGAGCTCTGCCAATATTGCATCACTGTTAGATTCCTCCATAGTGCACTGCTTCAGGACAGATGTGATATCCTCTCTGACCCGTAATGCAACTTCTCCCTTTTACCGCACTCTATCCTGCCTGAAGTATCAATGGACTTGGATATTTAGCTTCTAATCATGCCCTTCCCTCAACCAAGTCTCAGTAATTGCAGTAACATCATTATCCCAGGTATTAATCCAAGTCCTAAGTCATCTGCCTTACCCACTACACTTCTTGCATTAAAATAGACACCTCAGAGCATTCCTATGCTCCCCGACTGCAATTGCCTTTCGTCATGTTGACTTCATGATGTAGTTCCTTACAGGCTTTAATTACTACCTACATAGTGTCCACTAACCCGCTCATTTGTTTCCTATCTCCTCCCACATCAATTTAAACTCTTCCTCAACAGCATAAGCAAAAGCACCCCCGAGGACATTGGTTCCAGTCTGGCCAGGTGTAGACCATACAATTTGTAATAGTCCACCTCTGCCAGGACCAGTCCCAATGTCTCAAAAATCTGAACCAGTCTCCCCTGTAACATCTCTGAAGCCACGCATTCGTCCTGATAGTTCTGTCATTCGTACTCTGTCATTAACACGTGGCACTGGCAGCAATCCGGTGATTACTACCACTGTGGTCGGACTTTATAACTTGGTTCCTAACTCCCTAACTTCTGTTTGTAGGGACTCATCTCCTTTTTTCTTACCTCTTTGATTGGTGCCTATATGCACCATGACAGCTGGCTGTTCACCATTCCCCATCAGATTGTCCTGCAGTCAATCTGAGACATCCCTCACCTGTGCACCTGGGAGGCAACATATCATTCGGACATCTCAAATGTGACCATAGATTTGCCTAACTACGCCCATTATAATTGGAACCCCTATGAGCATTGCACTTCAAATCTTTTCCCCACCATTCTGTATAGCACAGCCAACTGGCCTGAAATTGATTAATGCTGCCTTCCCCGGTGAGCCATCTCTCCAAAACGGTAGCAAGGGAGGTGACTGTAGGGGACATCTGCACTGCCTCCAGTTCTTTCTCTGCCTTTTGGTCACCCATTACCTTTCACCCTCAGGAATTCTAATCTGCAGAGTGACCAATTCACTAAATGTGCACTCTATAATCTGCTCAGTATCGCAGGTGCTCTAAAGTGAGTCCATCCTCACCTCCAGAACCTTCATGCGGTCTAACAAGAGGTGTACCTGGACACACTTCTGGACATGAATGGGCCAGGGATATCAACTGTGTCGTTCAGCTCCCACAATCAGCAAGACAAGCATAACATGGGTCTGAGATCTCCTCGCATTTTTAATATTAAGCTTAATTTTTGCAGCTCGATAATTAAACAATAGATAAGTGAACATGAAAAAAGTAAACAATGCCAATCACTACAAAAAAGTTATAGAAAAGCTTAACTTATTGACATACAAGAGAGTCCTTGTTTTGTTTCGAGGAGGCAGAGAAAGGTGAGTGGATGCAGTGTCTCTGGTTCAGCCACTGCCCAAATATATCAGTTCACTCAACTTCCCGGAGTGCAATTTTACCGCTCCTGCTCAGCTGCTCACTCACTGCTGCTAAAAAATGACGGCAGCTGATGCTCAAGTTTTCTCCTTTTAGAGGGAAATTTGCCTCCCCTGAAACCCCCTTGTCCTCACTCTCACTGCTCCTGCTGCTGCTGAAAATGAAGACCACGAAGGAGTGTGAGATGCGGACGGGTCGGGTATCGAAAGTACTCACTGAGGTGAGTAGGCTGCAGGTTTTGAGGGATTAAAGTGCAGAAAATAATGTGAGTGAGATGCAGTAACTTAGGAAAATGGGATGTGGAGACCGTCGAGTTTGAGATGTAAGAACTGAGCAAAATGTGGGGAGGTGATCGAGTCAAGTGGGATTATTGACTGTGAGGAGTGGTGCAGTGACAGAGTGAAATATGAGTTAAGGACTTCATACATCAGTCACTGACGTTAAACATATCGGGGCAGCAGGTGGTGAAGTTGGCAAACCATAAATTATCTTTTACATGAAAGGATTCGAAAAAAAGGGGAAAGGGTATCATGACTCAGTTGTACATTGTTTTGCTTAAACTGCAAACGAGTGTAATGTACAGATTTGTTCACTTTACGTGATGAAGGATGTTCTGGCTATAGAAGGTGCAGTGGCAAGTTTTACTCTGCTTAGTCCTTGGATGACCGGACATACGTGTGAGGAGAAATTGAATCAGTTCGGAATATACTCGCTGCACTTCGTAAAAATAGCTGGGATACCATGGAACCTTACGAAATTCAAAGAGAACTGAAAGGGTGTAGATGTGGGAGAGTACGAAAGCGAAATTGTCATAATAATTGGTTAACACTGTTAGATACCATCTGTTTCTCCACCTCAACAATCCTTCTACAACAACACCGCCCCCCTCCCCCATATATCTCGATTGAGAATAAAGAGGGAGAGACAATCATGATGAAATCAGTGAGAGACTGTACAAAGAGCGCAGAAACGGATTCCTTTTTCTTGACAACACCCAATTTTAAAATTTACTGAGTTGGGGAATGGACCATAGCAATATCATACTGCTCCTTTGTCGCATGCAGTTTGCCTTGTGTATCAAGTTCATTGGACAAAAGGACACTTCAATTCAAAGCGCTGAATGGCCGATTTGAGACTGCAGGCTGGCTCGTGGATTTGGAATGGCTTTCATGTGTCTACCATTCTCCTGGGTGGCAGCCTCAAGAGGAATGCCCCGCTGCTCTTGTGTATTAGGTTCGAGACTGAGTCTGCATGGTGATGCAATTCCTCTGTAATGTTTTTGAGAAGAAGCCTGAACGGGCCTCCACTTATTTGGTTTCTCTTTGGTTTATTGGTGTTCTCCTCAAATACTATCTTCAATTTATATCTCATTTTATCTCACATTTTCCCTCTTCCCTGTCAGTAACTGTCTTTCTCTACAATGCTGCTATTGGCTGTCTTTTACCTCCGCCTGTTATTTTCTCATTCTATTAAATCCCTGTCCTTCATGTCTGTCCTCATTGCTTCTGCATTTCATGGTGTATCGGTTCCCTGCCAGTCCCTGTCTCTGTTTGTCTGTCCATATTTCTGTTATTCAGTCTCCTTTACCCTCTTTGATACAATTAACTTTAATTTCCCTCTCTGCTACAACATCAGAAGATGGTCAAAATGTGAGTCAGTGAGTTACGTGGAATTTGCCCAGGAAGGGGAGTACTTATTGGCTGCGAACCCTTCCCAACCTTTGGAAGACTCACCATGCTCACAGTTCCGATACACGGGAAGTATGGAAACGTGCTGATTTCAGCAATGAGACAGAGACTGGGCATTCCCTTCTGCTACTTGACCCGGGCAAACATCTTCTCATGGGTTCTCCTATCTAATAGAAATGGACTCATCATATACCACCATAGAGTACTCCTTCTAATGAATCCTTCCCCTGCCTCTTGTAAATAGTTAGTCACCACTTAGCAGGTCAATATTGAACAAGAAGAGACCACTTTGAGTGTCTAGTCATTCAATAATGAACACGGATTTTAACATCATCTCCACGTTCCTCTGATGTAATATCACCCACTCTGCAATCAGGAATAAACCACTTTTGCGGACAAAAGACGGACATATACTGCATCCATTGTCTTTTGGGCAAGGGAATTCTAAAGACTCACAACTGTCTGATGCAGAAGCCAAAAGGTTTTCTTACCTTGATCGTAATTGTTGCACATTTCCTTCAAGATTATCTCACAAAAAGATTATCTCTTTCCAAATCTACCTCGTATAGTCGGCTGAGAATCTCACGTGTCTAAATTAAGTCACCTCTGGCTCTGTTAAACTCCAGAGGAGGGAGAACCGGACTATCTGGACTTTCTTCATAAAACAAACTGAAACAGAAAATAAAACAGCCGCAAACCTTTGAGATGCAGAGAAGCTGGAAGGGCCGAGTGTATTTCTCTTTCTCCATCTTTGTATCTTAAAGATTTATAGAAGCTGGATTTGGAACGAGAGGGACCAGAAATGCACTAAATGACCCTTTCCAATTTTGGTAAAGTGGACGAAAAGGACAGAAGGAAAAGAAGACTAAGTTTGCAATTTATTGAGACAAGGTGCATTTGGACTTACAAAGGTAATGTTGGAACGGGGAGGTGTGCGTATCAAAATCATATTGATACCTGCCAATAGAGTTTCTGTCGAGGACAAGGATTAGATAAAATCGTGGTGAAATTCACGAGATCATGGATCGGGTTTGTATATTTTATTACATGAGGAAATTTGTCACGTTGCTGCATAACTTGCAGATTGTGTTCACATTAGTTGGGTAATAACAGTATTAACCTTGAAAGTCGAGTGTCTCTTTTTCAGAGGCATTCTCCTTCGTTAATTCCGCTTTTTTCCACAGATGCTGCGAGATCGGGTAAGATTCAGCAGAAATGTTTCTGCAGGTTTAGGATTTCAAGCATTGAAATTTCTTTGATTTATTTTCTGAAAGTACATTTTGAGATAGCTGATTGGAAAATTAGGGGTTTAGATTACAATATAATAGAGTGAGAAAAAAAATTTGTTAACCTTTATCCTGCTTCACCATGTTTTAATTAAAGTTTCTGGGCTCCTGGACTGCAAGCTTTCTATGTTCAGCCGGCAGTTACACCAAGTGACATGCACGACAAAGAGTGATAGACAGATTGTCAATTATGAACAGAGTATAACACGGAATTTTGTGTGCCAGCGTTGGACTGTGTGTAACTTTTCACAAAGGCTTTGAGCAACTACCATTCTCATGAATAAGCCCATTTAACGTTGATGCGTGCTGTTCAATGATGTCTCTTCTATTTAACACTGCCCGCTGTGCCTTTCAGTTCAGAGATCGGTTGAAAGAACGTCTCGTAATTCAGCTGATCAGCCCATTCCTAACTCGAGAATTATTATTACAAATTTCGTTGTTTGTTGTCGACATTCATTGAGGATGAAATTGAGAGATATGTGGACTCGTTCGAAATAGGGGATTCAATGTCAGTGTGATGGAACCACACACCTCTGGAACTTTTCAGGCAGCCTGGTGGAGAGAAACTTTGAACGGTTAATCTTCCTTTTTTTCAAGGTAACCTTTGCGGGATGAGGCAGTTGAAATTGGGAGACTTGAAAGTCAGTAGCATGCCCCTGCAGCTGAGAATAGACATCCAGAAGTTAGAAATAAATATTGCCACAGTTGTAATACAAGGATCAAAACTCTGAACTATTTTTTTATTTCTAAAAATGTAAATGCAATTTTCAAAACAGAAACAGTGCTAACTGGCATACTCCATCTTTCAAACCCAGTTGATTCTAACATTGCTGCAGTTCGTTTAACACTTTGATATGTATGGACGCAGAATTAGAGTATCAATATCCTTGAGATAGTCAATATCTGGAGGTCAACATATTGGTTTGTCTTGCACACAACTCTGCTGGGACATACCTGGAATTTGAAAGGTTGGATGATATTAATTTTCATGGATGTAGTCTACAAAGCAAGATAGATGAGTTGAATACCCAAACGAAACTATGCGGTCATAATGCCATTGTTATCACTGAAACATTATTTGAAATGGACAGCCCCATACCCAATAACACAGGGACTCCAGGTGAGTCAGGGAATCACGTTAAAGGGAAGACAGTGTCGCAATATTTATCAGGGAATGCATTACAGTATGAAGGAAGAATTGTGTTTGGAGGGCTACCCAAATCAAATCATATGGCTCGGAATTAAAAACCAACGAAGAGCAATCACATTGTTTGGAATGCACGATAGAAGCCTCTTGTAATCCGAGAGGAACAGACGAGCAGGTCTGTCGGCACATTTCACTGAACTGTAAAAGCTATATGGCAATGACAGGGGATTTCCACTTCTCCATTATTAACTGTGATATTGACAGCGTGAACGTTGGAGATGGAGCAGAAATTTTAAATTGAGTCCATTCCTTCTGCCTTCTCCTGTTCCACGGAACATATTTCTTCACACCTAGAATCCATTTTGCTTCCCTTCTCCAGTAGCGTTCAATACGCATCTGTCTTTATCTTGACAATTTAGAATGGAGAGAAAATTTCCAGTTTCTGAGCATCAGCCATCTTCCCTTCACCATAAACGTGCAATTCCTCTCTGCATTCAAACACAATCAGGATGGTCTTAAGACAATCAATAAGGCATCGACCTGGATGGATGACCTGGACTGTTCCCATCCACTTCAATAAAATGGACACTGGCAGATGCACAGATACATTCATAGACATGCATAAACAGGCACTCAAATACATCGAAACGAAGACATATGTAGACCCACAGAGGGAGCAATGTGAACATCCATGTCTGCACGCATTCACACAAAATCGCAGAAACACACAGAAACCAACATACATACAAATAATACACAATGTAACTCATACACACAAATGCAGTTACTCTGACACAAGGCATACTTAATCACACAGCCACTATCAGTGGTTTTGCAAAGCCACTGCAAACACAGGTACACGCACAAAGACAAGGGACCAATAAAAATGAAAACATATACAGATTCGCACAAAACTGCCCACACATAGAGTTAAAAATCACACAGCACCAGGTAATATTTACACGTATGGAGTCAGCTATTACGAGGGGGCATAGCTTTAAATTAAGGGGTAATAGGTGTAGGACAGATATTAGGGGTAGATTCTTTACTCAGAGAGTCGTGAGGTCATGGAATGCCCTGCCAGTAGCAGTGGTGGACTCTCCCTCTTTATGGGCATTTAAACGGGCATTGGATAGATATATGGAGGACAGTGGGCTCGTGTAGGTTAGGTGGGCTTGGATCAGCACAACATCGAGGGCCAAAGGGCCTGTACTGCCCTGTATTTTTCTATGTTCTATATTCTATGTTCTAATAGTCCAACAGGTAAAATTGGAAGCATAAGATTTCGAAACGCTCCTATTTCATCAGGTGTTTGAAATGAAGAAGCAGAGCTGAAAAAGCTCGTGCATCCAAATAAGTCTGTTGGTCGATAGCCTGGTGTTGTTTAATTGTTAACTTTGTCCACCCCAGACCAACGCTGGCTCCTACACATACTGTCACACATAGACAGAGAAAAGTTTCCACACCAACACAGGCACACACACAAAGAAACATACAAATAAAAGTACATATACAGTCACACAGGTATGCATGAAGGCACGCACAACTGAAAGCAGAAACCAACAGAGTTCTTACACAGATAGTCTTGGCTTGACAAAAAGTCTTCAATCATGTACAGACAGGAAGAAACACAAACATTCTCGAGCGCATGCACATACAAAGAACGACATGGCGTTGTACTTGCACGGATATCAAAGTACAAGAATATGATTTATCAATTAGCTAAATGGACTGCCTGTAACAATGTAGGAAGGGATAAACGTCCTTGAGCTCCATGAAACACTCAGTGGTGGATAACAATTCGAATCGTTGTTCTATTACAGCAGATATAAAACAACAGCTCTCAGTTATAAAACGCATACTTCCCACAGTGAAGGAATTAAATAGGAATGATTCTGCCAAAAAAATCGCAAATTTGCATTGATTACATCACGTTTAATTACAGGTTGATCGAATCCAGTTAGCAGTAGACATAGTTAAAGAATAGTTATGAGTTCTGAAGAAGGATCACTGGGCTCGAAATCCCTGCTGTGCTCTTTCTTCACAGATGCTGTCAGACAGGGTGAGTATCTTCAGCAATTTCTGTTCTTCATACTTAAAGGGTTGTCCTATCTGTCAACCAGTAGAACGACAAGCCCTTTTGGGGGAGGCAGCAGTGAAATCACTTGGAAGAATGCGCTGTTAGTTTGCCATTGATCAGGCTTCAGTACTTGTGTTTCTTTATTAGATGAATAATGGATGAGACAGGAACTTTCACCACGCCACTAAATTGTTCTCTGAGTTTAGACTGCGTCACCACGTAAATAAACATATTTTTACAGCAACTAAAATTTTGCAGCATACTTCCAACTTGTTGAAAGTTAATTTCATACACTGTTTAATACCCAGGATCCTTTTCTGTCACTGTATAGTATATGACTTCAAATACATACACTGACCATAGAAGGATAAAAACGCCAGATACACTAAAAAGTAAAAACACTGATTTCCTTCAGCATTGCATCTCTCGGTCACTGTGATTCCCTTCTTATCTCTGACCATTCAGTCCTTTACGGACTCTACTGGCCTGTAAAATGTGCCTAACTGTCAAAGTGTTAATGAATAGAATTAGATTGAATGGCAGCAAAGGGGTTAAAACTTCTCGCACCAATCAAAGCCCATCCATCCAGAATCAGAGAATGAACTGGGTTTTGCAGAACAGAACCAGGGTATATTGTTGACTATTAGCCAAGGTTCATATACAAAATAGACAGGTATGATTTTGAAACAGAGTAAAATGCAGATTATTGATATCACTGTGGCAGCCGTTTTCCTGGTGCAGTATTTTATTTTCATCTATTGGCAACAAATCGATCAAAGAAGAATGCAACAGTGAGCCAGACAGAGCAGTCTGTCGCTGCAGATACCAGGACAGCAATAAAACTTCACACAGGGGTGAAGTCCAAACAAATCCATTGGAAATAATAATTACTGATTTGTCTCAATATGACTTCTGTAATAATGACCAGTAGATTCGCCGTTGCCATTGCCACGAGATTATGAGGTTTGCAAGGAGAAAGGCCACAATTCCCGCGAGACATGATCACAATTCCGAGCAAATTCACTGTAAAGGCGAGAAGGGGAAAATGACAGAAAATAACTAGCATAGTTTTATTCTTTTCTGTTGTTGGCTATAAGTCCCAATTGCGAGCAGTGAGATTAATGTGTGTATCTTTTTGAGGGAGGGCAGTGTCAAAGTGGTGGAGATTTATTTTAAACAGATCTCTTAACTCCAGATCCAACAGATCTACAACGCATTCAATTCTCAGTTTGCAGAGTCTGTACATATCGTTCAACACCGAAAAGTAAAAAAGGGAATGGGGGTTGAAGGGTTTTACATAACTTGGTCAACGTTATGAAGTACAAGCAGTAATCACGGAAATTAAAATTATACTGAAGTCCTTTGAAGAAAACAAGAGCAGAGTTTAATCAACATGGCTAATGAATTTTCAAAACTATGTGAGTTGATTTCAATTGCCAGCACAGCAAATATCTGCAGAACAAAAATAGATTCAGACTGTCCAATAGATGTATACCATCGAAAAAGATCATTTCGTGAAATCTGCCTGTGGTCAACGACTCCCTCTTAAATATTCTAAACCGATTTACCAGTACACTTCAAGAAAAAAATCAATCAAAGTGTTATTACGGTTACTGTCTTTATGACACTTACAGGCAGTGAATTCTGATTTCTCACCACCCTCGTGGAAAAAATGTATTTTCCTCACATATGTAAATATTTTGCCTTTTACTTTGAATCGATGGACCCTGGTCATTGATCTCGCCCACAACAGAGAAAAATTGATTCTTGTTTACAATGTTTCCCCTTCATAACGTTATACATCTTACTAATGTCAAGATGAGAGTGGTGCTGGAGAAGCACAGCAGGTCAGGTAACATCCGACGACCGGAAAAATCTACGTTTTGAGAAAAAAGCTCTTCATAAGGAATGAGGGATGTCTCATTCCTGATGAAGGACTTTTGCCCAAAATGCCGATTTTTCCTGCTCCTCGGATACTACCTGATGTGCTGTGCTTCTCCAGCACTACTCTCATCTTGACTGTGATTTCCAACATCTGCTGTACCCACTTCCATCTTACTGATGTGTCGACTCAATCTCCTCTGCTCTAATGAAAACAAGCCCAGTTAGTGCTCTCTCTCTCTCCAGAACGAAAACTCTCCCACCGAGTCAGAAAATATTTCACGAAAAGTGGATTTTTGTTGGAAAGAGAGAAATGAATTTTTCATCGACACGCAATAAAAAGTGTCACATTTACGATAGTTCAGCCTGCCTTTTCTGCTGAAGAGACTGTCATGTGTTTAATGTCAAACAGTGTGGCTTGGAAAAAGCATAGCAGGTCAGGCAGCGTCAGAGAACCAGGGGAGCCGAAGTTTCGGGCAGACATCCGTCATCGGGAATGAGATGACTTTAACCTGACGGTTACCAAACCTCAGATGAAGCGCAAAGGTCAAAAAGGAAAGACGTCCACGGTAACCTCAACCTGCAGAATTGAAGCTACAGTGTAACCATCAATTTGTATTTCAACACAGCCAATCCTGACAAATAAACAAACTGATTCACATTAACTAGATTAGATTACTTATAATTTGGAAACAGGCCCTTCGGCCCAACAAGCCCACACTGACGCGCAACCCACCCAGACCCATTCACCCCTGCACCTCACACTACAGGCAATTTAGCATTGCCAATTCAACTGACCTGCAATTTTTTTTGAGCACCAGAAAGAAACCCATGCAGACACGGGCAACAATATGGAAACACTACACAATCAGTCACCTGAAGCGAGAATTGAACCCGGCTCTCTGGCGCTGTGAGGCAACAGTGCTAACCACTGTGCCACCGTGCCGCCCTCATAGCCAGTTAGGATCTGTTTTTCTATTCAACACGAGTGAGAAAAATATCGAGAAATTCAAGAACATTTGAATCCAACAATGATTTTTCACTCTGCTGCACGGGAGGCCAAATCAGGGAGTAAAGCAAAATAGAGAAGAAAACAATAATTGCTGGCAACTTCTTTTTTGACAAACAAAATGAGTCTTGCTGAAGAAAAGGTTTTTTTTTAAAGTGCGTTTCTCTTGTTCTCCTCAGGCCAAATACAAGAGTAATCAAGACAGGGGAAAACCAACAGTACGAAACGGACGTTGTCAGAGCCATAAGGTCATCCAGATATACAACACAGAATCAAACACTTCAGTCCAACCCGTCCATGCCGACCAGATATCCTAACCCAATCCACTCCCACCTGGCAGCTCCCGGCCCATATCCGTCCAACCCCTTCCTATTCATATACCCATACAGACATCAGGGTGACACGGTGATTCAGTGATTACCACTGCTGTGCTTCACAGCGCCAGGCACCCGGGTTTGATTCCCACCTTGTGCTACAGTTTATGTGGAGCTTGCACATTCTCCTCGTGCCTACATGGGTTTCCTCCCACAACACAAAAATGTGCAGGACAGGTAAATGGGCTGTGCTAAACCGTTCATCAACAAGGCTGCATTTTTTAATGCTTACAGTCACTTACCAGGAACACTAATGACAGCGAGAATCACGTGATATATTTTCACCACCTGCTGAATTGGAAGATGCATTTTCAAAATTAATTCATTTGCCCATTCCTCTTGTCCTCAATATTTCTCCATCACAGCCCAAAGTGATACTTTATTGAAGTGCTTCATTTATAACCTGTGAGATTTCTTTGGGGAAACGGAGATTACAGCATCGTTCAAATAAATTTAACTTCTTGAAAACAAGTCAACCTAGCAAATTATGACAAGAAGTTAATTCCCTGCCGTGATAAATTAACTTCAGCCTTGATGCTAATTTGTTCAATTCGACTCACAACAATTAATGTCTTGAAAAAAATCAGATGTTGCAGATTCCCAGCAATGGTGCTGTCTTCAGAAAGACGTAGGGAGCCATTATGAACGTTTGAACAGGAATTCAATCTCTCGAATCTTTTCTGCTGTTCAATGAGTTTACATCCCATTCTGTGCACAAAGAGTCATTTTCGTCTATCAAGTCTACCTCCCATCCAGACTCATCATCCCACACCATTCCCATTATATTGCAAGTGTAAATCAACCTAACCTGCACAACACACACAATTTAGCTTGGCCAATCCACTTAACCTGCTCACATTTGCAATGTGAAAGGGAACAGGAACGCTCAGTGAAAATTCGCGCAAACACGGGGAGATCACGCAAACTACTCACCAACAATCATGCAGCGCTCGAAGTGACCACATACCATCAGCATTGCGAGACAGTAATAGTAACCAGTGAATCAACATGCGACACACAGAGTTGACCTTTGACCTAAAAAACTGTATGCCTGCCCTTGGAATATATCACTGAAAGCCTTTTTAAATAAATCAAATTCAGATTGAAAGGTAAAAGTGACAATTAACAACTGGACTCTCTCCTTTTTAAATCATTGTTCATCACGCAAATGCACGCATTTGGATATTTAAATGCTTTGGGTGACATCCTCTGTCATATGTATTTGGATGAACTTTGAAAACATGAATAATGATTTTAAAATTTTGTGGAGAAGGGCGATTACTGGTTTGAGGTAAATTGTGACTTCATCACATTCATACCAAAACATCTGACTGCTTTTGCATGAGACAGAGGCGAGTGATTTTGGTTTAACGTGAGGGCCGCCACCCTCCAGGAGAGGGAAGAGGAAGAGTGCAGAGGAGATCGATGGTAGAGATGACTGAGAACTGCGCAGTGATGAGAGGGATAGATGTTTGAGACAGGATGGACTTTACATTTGGTGCACAGATAAATAGATCATGATGTCGAGAGAAACGAAGTTTCAGTAAGTTCAGATGCGAAGAAATGGCAAAAAAAAGAGCGAATGATAGGAATGTGGAATTCATGGCCTGGAAGATTGCTTGAATCTGAAACCCTCAGAAGACGATATGTTTAGGTGGATGTGCGTTCACAATGTCAAGATATATTGGTTTTGGGTGTATAGCTCAAAAATTGGATTAGCTTTGTTGGTAAATAAGACAGCTAAAACTGAAAAAGGTCGTGTGGTTGGGCGGGAAGAGACGGGGTCAGGTGAACGTGGAAGGGGATATTAATATAAAGGGAAAGACTGCTTACTTCCTATTTTGGTAAAGAACGCAATAATTACATGTAATTAAACATGGAGCCACGTCCTCCTTCAGGAGATCAACAAGTCACCACATAAGGTAAAAACAATGACTGCAGATGCTGAAAACCAAATACTGGATTAGTGGTGCTGGAAGAGCACAGCAGTTCAGGCAGCATCCAACGAGCAGCGAAATCAACGTTTCGGGCAAAAGCCCTTCATCAGGAATAAAGGCAGGGAGCCTGAAGCATGGAGAGATAAGCTAGAGGAGGGTGGGGGTGGGGAGAGAGTAGCATAGAGTACAATGGGTGAGTGGGGGAGGAGATGAAGGTGATAGGTCACCACATAAACCTAACCAACGAACATGCAGATTATTAGGCTTATGTATATGTATATGTATATATATTTTAGATATATATATATATATGTATATATGTGTGTGTGTGTGTGTGTGTGTAAACATTATCTAATCTCTCAAGTGGCTATGGTATTAGAAATACCGGTTACATTCGAGCATCAACATCTGCAATCCTCAACAAATATCCCCACAGTCCGGCCAGTTGTGTGTTTGCTGGCAGATTTAAGGACAGAGAATCTTCGAGGCTACTGAGGGGTCAATGTTTAATGCTTTCAAACTGCACTGATATACTTCATAAAACTTAAAAAGGCTTCAAAAGCTTAAAAGGAAACGAGGAATGATCAAGCTCTCCTGTGCTAGAATTAACATGACAATGTTCAGGGAGATCCAACAAAGTTCAAGTCCTGACATTAACATCTCAATTTTTCATGAGACAGTTTGACACTTCGAGTTTAAATTTCACCTTTGGAAAGTTCTGTCTTTCAGACACTCGCTGCGGGTGGGGACGTGGGGTTTAACAAGTTTGTGTCAAATTCAAAGACCTTGCTTATTTTAACCCCAGACGACAAACCTGTTTTAAAATGACACGGCCACAATCTGACATGACCCAGTAGGCCTGCTAAATAAAGTGTCAAAAACAGGAATCCAGTCTTTGAGGAAATAAAGAGACACAACTGAGGTGGGGCCCCACAGAGTGCGGCCTGTGGAATGGGCCTCTGGACTGTGTTGCATCTTGGAGGACGCTCTTGTTCAAACTTTACCTTGTCCCAAACTCTCTCTCTGTTTGGATCTTCCAATTGAATAATAATTTTACTGCGATGAAAGAGAAGGGATGAATTAAAATACAGAGCAAGAAAACGCTTCGAGAGATGGCACAGCAAGATCCAAAGGATTTCCTCTCTCAGTACATCCAAACATTAAGCTGAAAGTTGAATTTTCATTCCACAACCTTTTGAAACCTTTGCAAAATGAGGAGTTAGCTGATGAGAATACTCACTGCCACCAAAGGTAGCATGGTGGCAATTGATGCACAACAAGATCCCATATAGAACCATGTTGCATCAGCCAGATCATCCTGTTTCTCGGATGTTGCCTGACCTGCTGTGTTTTTCCAGTGCAACACATTTCCACTCTGATAGCTAGCATCTGCAGCCCTCATTTTCTCCTTCATTTCATTTTAGCTGAGGCATTTGTGGGGGCCTTCCTTTATCTTATAACTTTTTCATTGTGCTGCCCCTGGGCTTGCATTTTGCCTTGTCTGTCTCAGCCAGATAGCACAGTGACTCTTAGTTAACTGTGAATTCCATAAACTCACGTCCCAAGTACAGAGCATTTTAGTCCAGAGTGTGTAATGGGAATTTATACCCCACTTTACACATACCAGCCCTGTATTTCACCTTGGTTCTGGACTCTGATTATCTCATTTTTAAAGGCTTCCCAGTTTGAATAACGGAGAAATAAAGATGATATTTTGTGTCTGTCTTTAGAGAGGAACATTCTCAATAATACAAGACAAGCAATGTCCTAGTGAACAGAAGTAGTACTGGGAAGTTCATATAATCCCAGAATCTGAAGATCAACATTCGAAATCCGCAGAATATTGGTTGCAGTGATCATGACCTTTCGCTGCCACTCTGGTACATATTTGTTTTTCTGCCACCTTTTGCTTTATCTGTAGAAAGCTTTTTCAACACTTTCATTTCTCTCACTGGTTTAATTTCATGCATTTTTTTAGTCCTATGTCCTGAATTCCAACAAGGTGTTCTGAATCCTCAGGCCTGGGGTTTAACATCAGCATTTTTAAAGCAACCTGTTCATTCCCACTGTACGACAAGACGCCCCTTCCACACTACATAAGCTTTAGACACCACTTACTTTAATTAACAATAATCATTACTTTCCCCTGGATTCAATGATTATAGCTTGTTGAGCTTTTGCTTATGATTGGAACTTCAATTTGTTGCAAATGATGAAGCAGTTAAAATCTTTGATTTAAATGCAAGCAAACCAAACTACAGAGTGTACAGACTGTCACATTATCAGGAGCAGTGGGGAGGCAATCACTGTCAGGTTGGCCACTTGCCAGATGTCAGCTTGTTTTTGACTTTGAGTAAAATGCACATTACCACTGATCTTATGAGGGAAGGTTAGGTTTCAGTGGAGAGATCAACATAAAAGTATTTCTACAGATGAAGTACTTGCTTGTGAGAGTAATTATTGCATGCAAAAATTTAGTGAAGACAATTTTTAATTAAACACCCACATGGAATTGTTGTTTGCTGAAAAGATATCTCACCTTGAGGAGAGTTTTGAACCAGCCACTAGATTATTGGCATTAAATTCGTTTGAAGCAAAGGAACATGCAAATGGGATTAAATTGTTTTTAAACTTTACATTCAATCCCTGTTAACCTGGATGGACGTCCTGTGGTTCGCTGGCCAAGAGATTGTTTTGCAAGATGTAAATGTCTGAATGAAAAGAAGGAGTGGCCCAACAGGGGCAGTGCCATAAATTGAGGGCTGAAGGGCAGAGTCATTAACTGGTTCAGAAAAAGAGGTGGTTCAGGTTGGTGAATCTTTTTTATGCCTCTCTCTGTTTGTCTTCATTTGGTTCAATTGCTCTTTCTCTCTCTCCCTCTTCCTCTCTTGCACTCTCACTCACTGTCTCCCACTCTCTCATCTCAGTGCCTCTCTCCGTCTGTGTCTTTCTCTCTCACTGATTCTCCCTCTGTCGCAGTCTGTCTCTCTCTCTCTCTCTCTTCCACTGTCTGTGTCATTATTCTTTTCTTTCTCACTGTCTTGTCTCCCTCAACAACTCTCTCGCTCACTGACTTTCTCTGTTCCTTTTCTTGCTCATTCCCCTTCTCTCTCATATCTCCCCCATCCTTCCTTGTGTCTCTGTGTATTTACTCTTTGTTTCTGAATTCCTGTCTCTCTGACTTTTTCTCTCTCTGTCCTTCACAGTACCTTTGTATCTCACCTCACTCTCTCAAACGTTCGCTCTCACACTCCCTCTTCTTCTATCGATCTCTCTGTATCCATCTTTCTCAATCTCTCCCGATGTCTCTCTTATATTCTTTCCCTCTCTCTCTCTTTCGTTCATTCTGTCTCGATCTCTCTCTCTGTCACTGTCTCTCCCTCTCTCTCCTTCTGTTCACAGTATATCTCCTTATCTCCGTCTAACTGATTCACACTCTCATTCTGTCCGTCCCTGTTTCTCTCCCCCTACTGGAGCTCTCTCCCCCACTATCTATCTCTGTTGCCCACTTTCTCTCTTTCTGTGCATCTCACTGTATCTGTCAACCCCCCTCTATCACACTATCTTGCTTTCTCCCTCACAGTATCTCTCTTTCACACACATGCTGTCTCTCTTTCTCTCACTGACACTTTCTGTTTCTCTTTCTTGCTCCCCCCATGTCTCTCTCCCTCTCTCCCCTTGTGTATCACTCTGTTTCTTTTCTATCTCTGACTTGCTCGTTCTCTCACTCGCTATCTCTCTCGATCACTGTCCTTCATGGTCTCTCTCTCTCTCTCTCAAGCACACACACACACGCACACTGTCACTCTGCCTTTCTGTCCCTGTAACTCTCCCTTTCTCTCTCAATGACTCTCCCTCTATTCCTGTTTACCATTTCTTCCCTATATCGGTCTCACTCTCTCTCTATCCCAGTCTCCTTTCTTTATGAATCACCCTAGCTCTCTCACTGTCTATCCCTCTCACTCTTTCTGTCTCAGTTCCTCTCTCTCTCCGAGCCTCACGCCCTCACTCCTCTGTCTCCCACTCTTTCTCTTTCAATGTATCTCACTGTCTTGCTCTCTCCCTCACAGTAACTCTTGTTCACACGCATTTGGTAACTTTATTTCTCACTGACTCTTTCTACTCCACTTTTTGCTCCTCGCCCCTCCATGTCTCTGTCTACATGTATCTCTTTCTTTGTGTGTCTCTCTGTTTCTACTGACTGTGACTCTCACTGTCTGTCTGTGTCCTTCACAGTATCATTCTCTCGCACCATCTCTCTGTCACTTTTGATCTCTCACTGTCTCTCTCTCTGTCCTTCTTTCTTGTTCTTCGCCTATCTATGTCTCACTGTCTTTCTCTTGCACTCTCAATCTCTGCATCTTGGTTGCTCACTGACTCCGTCTCTCTCTGTCTGACTCCTGTCTGCCTCACTCTCTCTGTCTCTTTCTTGCTCTTTCCCACTCTACCTCTCACTCTCTGTCTTTTTCTCTCTGTCGCTGTCACTGTCACTGCCTCTCTCTCTGTCCTCCTTTCTCACTCTGTCCCATTCTGCATGTCTGATTCTCTCTCTCTGTCTCTTACTCTTTCTCTCTCTGTTACTCCTTGCTTCTGTCTCTCCATCTCTCTCTATCACAAACTGCCTCTCTGTCTCTCACTTTCTCTGTGTCTCTTTCTCTCAGTGTTTCTCTATGCGTCCGTTTGTTTTTTCTCTCTCACTCTGTTTCTCTGTCAGCTTCTCTCTCTATCTGAAACAGGTAGTTGAAGTCATAACATTATATTTGAAAGTACCATATTTCAGAAGTAATGATTCGATTAGATTCCCTACAGTGTGGAAACAGGACCTTCGGCCAATAAAGTCCACACCGACCCTCCGAAGTGTAGCCCATCCACACCCATTCCCCTCATTTACCCTTGACTCATATAACTAACACTATGGGCAATTTAGTATAGCCAATTCACCTGGCCTGCACAGCTTTGGACTGTGGGAGGAAACCAAAGCACTCGGAGGAACGTGTAAACTCCACACAGACAGTCGCCCGAGGCTGGAATCGAAACTGGATTCCCAGTGCTGAGGCAGCAGTGCTAACCACTGATCCACCGTGCGCTCCCTGGTGCTGTTTAATCCGTTGAATTTAATTCTTAAAGCACAATATTATTTGGATGGATGGTAAATGATAGTTTGCGGTTGTACTGTGTGTAGGTTGGTGCACACCTGTGTGATCGAGACCAAAAACACTCAGAGCAAAAGCCTGTAGGCCAAGGAACAGCAGCTCAGTGCTAATGTAATGGAGTCTGAACTTCGTTCATTCCGATGCCTCATGGAGGGGGTGATTATCTCGACATGGTGTTCCAGTAGGCAGATGCATATGCTTGGATTTACATTTTGGAAATATCTGTGCTCACAGACAGTTCGGTGGCTAGGGGGGAGTGCAGTATTCGAACCTTTGAGGTAGCAGATGGAAAAACCTCAGCTTTCGCACTTGGGTGTATTCACTGGCTAAATCAACCCCCATTATCCATCCCTAACTGTCATTGTAATGATTACGGTCAACCGCGAATCACTGGCAACATCTGTGGGAAGAAGCCAAAGTTAATGTTTTGACTCTGTTGACCCTTCATCCTAACTAATAGCATCAGGGAATAAGGGGTATTTATATTGAAGACTGGGTTAGGTGTGGTGTGGGGGTAAGGGGAGATCTGAGTGCATAGGTGGAGATGGAGCCCAGAGAGAGAGAGAGAGAGGTGCGATAACATGCGCCTTAAAGAGGGATTGGTTCTGTATTGCTTAACTTCAAGGGTTGTGTTCTAAGCAAGAAACAGTGTACGTAGCTTTTGTTTTGTTATGGACTGAGCCAGAACGCCTCAAGATATTTTATGTAAGTAGCCAAGACGCTAATTCCATTCAATTTTCAACGCAGATGTGAGGTGGATCTTCCCGGTGTAATGCAATTTTCAAACCACTTGGCTTTCAGCAAAACAAAATTTATTTAAACACGACAGTTGAAACACGAACGAAGGAAAGCAGAATTTAAAATGACCTTACTATGCAGCACATTAACCGACCCGATACAGCAACCACGACTTAATAACTGTTCCAATACAGCCTTTATCGTTTTGCGTGTTTTCTAACTATGGGATACGAATAGAGTATCTTTTGCTTAAATCCGAATAGATTGACCCATAAAATCACATTTAGAATACAGCACGTTACAGCAAACTCCAAATAAGATAAAGGTTAGGGTTGCGACTATGTCCTTGATAGTTTATCGAGAGTTTGTTTGGTTCCATTACTTGGGAAAGGGGCGGGTTAACAAGAATATAATGGAGAGCAGTTCAGGACAGATCAGAAGCTGAATATGTGACAATAAATGTTAAGAATAAGAGAGAAAGGTCAATGGGAGAAAAGGGGACTTTCCCATCAGCCCTGCGCCATCTTCCAATATGATCCTGACTGATCCTTTATCACACAGTCACAAACCTGTTTTTTCTTTCCCAGGCCCATTGACACTTTCAGCTTCTGGAAATCTATATCTTCGTTTCTTTAAAAAAAGTCACAATGACTTTGCCTCCAGAGCCTTTTCCGGTCGAGGTCTCCTGATGGCCACCATTTTCTGAGTGAAGACATTTCTCAGCATCTCAGTCGGAAATGGTGTCTCGACAGTGGCCCCTTTCTCTCGAATCCCAGGCTATGGGGAAATATTGTCATTGCATCCTGAGCTCTTTCACAATTCTATACACGTCCGTGAGGCTCTTCATCTTCATACATAATCCAGTGAATGGAGGCACACCCAACCCCAACTTTCCTCATAGGACGAACATGGCACAGCAGACATTATTCTGGTAAACTCTTACTGCTGTCTCCTCACAGCAAGTATCAATTTCCATAGGTACCTGGCTCAAGAATGTGCAGAATACTCCAGCTGTGGCCTGACCAACTGGACAAGCCTTCAAGCCGTAGTGAAATCCTCAGGCAATGAAGGACAACACACTTTTTGTGTTTCTAACATGTTGCTACCCTTCTGCACCTTTATTTTGGATTTCAGTGAGCTCTGGACAAGGACATCTAAAGAGCCATCAATTCGTACAGCACAGAAGCAGACCCTTCCGTGCAACCATCCACACCCATCAGGTTTCCCAGACTAAACTAATTCCATTTCGCTGCATTTGGCCCATTTCCCTCTGAACCTCTCCTATTCATGTATCTGTCCAAAGGGCATTTACATGTTGTGACTGTGTGACAGTTCAATACACACACAAACCACCATCTGTGTAACGATGAAGCCCCTCATACAGTCATAGAGATGTACAGCATGTAAAAAGATCCTTCAGTCCAACCTTCAGTCCACTCAGTGGGTGCATCAGTAGTCATGCTATGAGTGAGATTTACCACATCCATGCAGAGCAAAATACCTGTTAAAATCTGAGGTTATAGAAGGAATTACTCTCGTCTTTGAATCGATCCTGGAGTGATAATCCATTGTGAGAAATCACCGGTGAGAAACCCCATGTTTCCGGTCAAAGGACAAACATTCCAGGTGAACCGTCGGAATGGAGGTTTGTTCAACACATGCAGGCAGTCAACAGCGCTGTTGTTCCGCGCGCCAAGAATGTTCCGAATCCCTATACTATATTGGCTCAAATTCCACCGCACAGCAAATAGTTCTCTGTTGTGGATTTAGCAATTGATTTCTTTAGTGTACTGGTGCCCCCAGACAGTCAATTCTGGTTCGCTTTCACATTAAAAGGTAAATTATACAGCTTCACACGATTTTGTCAATTTTATTGTGAGTCACCCACCATATATAATGAGGCTCAACGCAGGAGTCCGGAGATTCTTGTTTTAATCCCGGGATCAGCGTTTCTGCAATATCCTTACTGCTTCCCGAGTAAAAGACAGCACACAAATCGGCAGCAGGTTGGCTGAGATGCAATACTGTGCTATTGGAGATGCCTAACATTACAATAAAGCGATATAACGTCCTTAGCAGTGCGAGCCTTATCCTCACAGATGACTCATATGATTGTATCGCTATAATTAATGACATTTGCAGCCCTCGACCAGATTTGCAGATTCACCACTTCAGAATCCAGATATGGATATTTGTTTTTGGACGGGACAGTATTCAGGAGCAAGGAGACAGGCCAGAATTGTGTTGGCTACGCTGAAGCAACTACCTAAGAGACAGTCAAAGCGAGATCTCCCCCTTCTCTTCGGAGCTGATTGCCTTGACTGAGACATGGAAATTGGCTGAGGGAAAGACAATGAATACATATACCAAGAGCAGATACGCATTCGGGATTGTACATTATTTTGGAATCCTGTGGAAACACTGGGGTTCTTGACTTCCACCAGAAAGCCCATCACACACCGTGGCCTGATTTCTGACCTCCTGGAAGCGGTCCAATTGCCGAAGTCAATCGCTGTTTGTAAATGTGAAGCCCACACAAAACAAAATGATTTTATTTCCCAAGGCAATGCAAGGGCAGACTGAGCAGCAAGAACGGCAGCTCAGCAGACGCAAAGTGAGCAGATTGACATGTGTATGACAAACATTTTTACCCCAACAGTAGACTTAGATGACTTACAGTCACAGGCCACACCGGAAGAAAAGTGTATGTGGAAGAAAACAGGATGCAGTGTGAGGGAAGGAGTATGGTGTGGTCCCAATGGTAAACCCTGTCTACCACAATCATTACTTCCATTCTACGCCAAGCTGACTCACGGTAAGGACTATGTGCCAAAAGGGCGAATGTACGACAGTCTTTCCGCACACTGGTACTCGAAGGGATTTACTGATTCCTCCCAGAAATATTGCCAACGTTGTGTTATCTGCGCCAAGAATAATGTGGGGAGGAGAATACAGATGACTCAGGCAGCATACCCCCAACCCCAAAAATCCTTTGACCATTTACAGATGGATTTTATTGTACTAACGCCCAGCGAAGGGAAAAGGAGCTGTCTGGTAATAGTTGATATGTTGTCTAAATGGGAGGAAGCGTTTCCCACATCTAAACAGGATGCCAGTGCAGTAGCCAAAGCTTTACTAACTGGGATTATTCCGACATGGGGCATCCCTGAAAGGTTTAGTCGTGACAATAGGACAACATTTGTAAATAATGCCTTACAGCAGATCAGTGATAATTTGGAAATAACATGAGACGACACTGTAACTATCACTGAGCGATCGGTGGGGCAGTGGAAAGAGCAAATGCTACTCTATAAAGTACATTGAAAAAATGTTGTGAGAAACTGGGGGTGACATGGACAAAGGCACTGCCGATTGTACTAATTTATATGAGATCTAGGAGGAGAGGAAGATCTAATCTTAGGCCCTTTGCGATTTTGTTTGGTAGACAACTTAATACAGGAATTGGCCCAAGACCTGAGGTAAGACAGGTAACAGATCACTGTGAGGATGAGATGTTGTGTTACTATATAAAACGCTCTACCCTTTTATCTCAAATACAGAATCAAGGGTAAGCAGCACCACCCCAACTAGCAGGAGAGAAGCTGCATGATCTCGAACCTGGAGACTGGATAGTGGTAAAGATATCAGGAGGAAAACCTGGAAGGCGAAGAGGTGGCTGGGATCGTTTCAAATGCACCTTACAACACAGCCAGCTGTTTAGATCGCAGATTTTTAATTATCTGTCCCTGTATTTTATTTAAATCTGGCTCTTTTATTTAGTTGTCATCCTTGTCATAAAATGACAAAAAGGGGGACAATGTAATGGAAAATTAAGTAATTTTACATTTATAAGAAATCTTGCATTTACTGTGAAATTTGAAAGAGAATGTATTTTTAAAATTTAATGCTGTGCTGAGCTTTGTAAACAATACTTTGATAAGGTTTGCAGCCAATTTATCCCTGTTTGAACTTTGCAAACATTCACCTCGATCTTGCAATAGTTGAACTCAGCGAAAGCTGAAGAACTGTTATATCCAAGACCAAGAAATGTGAGAAAAGCAACTTGAGTTTTCCCAGTCTTTGTTCTTGAGAGCGTGATAAGTATATGGCAAGTATCGGAACAATACTATGCTAACCCTTTATGTTGAGGAATCCAGCTGAATGTATGGGGTCAATTCTGCAGAATTTAAATAAAGCTACGTTGTTTGCTCTTGCTAAAACAAAGTCGATTTAATTTCCACGACAGTTCACTTGGCCACACATTAGTCTCATGTTTCAGCTTTTCTTCCTCTCGTTGTACAGCTTCAAGTTGCTCCTGACTGTCCCTTTTCCCTCTTTCTCTTCTTTCCCTCGGTTCATTTGTGTCTTCCGCACTTCTGACCCATTCTAACTGTCCCTCTACTTCTGCTGTTCCCTTTATTACTGGACAATGCTTCAATGCCTCTTCATTCGAGTCGGAAGGAGGTCTATTTGACTCCTCCGAATCCTCCCCCGCAGGTAGTGGGAGCTTATTCCTGCTTTTCTGTTTCCAGAAAATGCTCAGCTTGTTCTTTTGCAGATTTCCTTGTCATCACAGGTTCCTACTAAGCTATCTTCTGCTCATCACCCTCTGTCGTAAAAGGTTTCAGTATTTCTAGCTCCGGATCCCACTTTTAGCTCCGAGTTTTAGATTTATCTTTTGGCGTATAGTCCTTCAATGTCATTGCACATGTGTATATCAACGGTACCTTCTTCTGGTCATTTAGTCAATAAATACTTCGATCTTTTTTTCCCATTTCTCAGAAATGTTCACAATATCTTTTCTTGCCACTGGAAATTTCTTACTCAGTATCTCAACTGCAGTCCGTTTATTCATTCTGTCATATATTTCAGTCCAGCTGATGTATTACCTCTGCTCTCCCAAATCCGATCCACATGCCATTGAGGTCTTCATCAACAATATAACCAATCCCTAACTCTACAACTTTCAATTGTCCCTTACTAATCTATCAATGCCTACACGTCCTCAATTGCAGCTAGATAATACAACAACCTATTCTCCTTCGTCCAGCCTAACCCAGCCTCACACTGCATCTGCGAAATGTACTAATCACTAATAGTTTCTTGAAAAATTTAACTCTCAAAAAACTCTTCAATTCTAATAGTGCAAAATAAGATCAAAATACACCTGGATCTCGAGCTCCAGGGAATCAAAACACAAGCATTTCACTACCAACAAACACTTATGCTTAAAAAGCAGTTTAAAATTTTTGTGATGTAGAGCCTCTGTATCTGTCACACAGAAACTCACAATTAGAACCTTACTGGACATATTCAGGAGCTCAGTATTAAATCTCTCTCTCTCTCTCTCAGTCAGAGCATTGCTGAAGTAGACCCTTTGATCATTTCCAAAATTAGAGTCTAATTATCACACAGGCCTTGTCTAAAACAGTCTACAGTCTAGTTACACTTTCATACATGACTGTTCTCGGCAATTTTATGTTTATTCATCCATTAGCAATCTGCTGGCTTTCTAAATACGACAATTCGCGCTTTTAGTAAATCTATTCCCCCTTATATATTTTTCCCTATCTATTCAGACCATCGTTACCCATGAGGTGGTATCTATAGGGTCTCATATTCACACGTGGAATGTCATTATCACCACGTGGAATTTTTACTGCACCACGTGAAATTTTTGCTCAGGCATTTGCTACGTTCTAGTCGTACTCATCCCCTACGCCACTGCGCAGATTTCTTGACAAATTGTCCAGGTCTCCAACAGCCGCAATTTACCCCTGGCCTTTGAATCTTTGATTGGAGAGAACCTCCAGTAGGTTCCCTCATCTCCGAGTTCCCAAGGGCAACTCCAATCCAACAGAATATATTCCGAATTCACAGCAAAAATGCAAACCCCTTTTTGTTGGGTATCCTTATTCTCAGTCTCCGGAGTGCCCCCACTGGACGAAAACTGCCCCGGTATTGCCGCCCTTTTTCCAGGTGGGTTTCTGCACGACCCCTCTATCAGCGCCCAATATGTCGTGGAGAAAATGTACGGAATCACTGGGCGGTGCGTCGACTTTGTACAGACTTTTCTTCACAAACAAAGAACCGTGACACACAGAAAGCAGATTCATGAACCTCAGGGTCTGTTGATATCTGTTTTACCATGTTTTTGTTAGCTTGTCAGCACGTCCAACTATGTTAATCAAAATTACCTCTCTCCAGCAACACAATAAACCAGTAATGTAAGTTTCTGTTACTTCTTTAGTTATGCCACTATGACTTCTCCGACATTCTATTTAATATTATTCTACTGTCACGATTAGATATTTCGTGACAACTCTGCAATAATGGTCTTTCATCCCAGACAACGCTGAATGTTTTTTTTCTAATGCCATGATTACATATTTTGCTGTCAAATGTCTCAGGCAGGCTCTACAAACTATGACTTATACATTTATTTAGTGCCCCAAAGATTTATTATTACAATCTGTTCCAATCCTGCCATGATGATATTCAGCAGACCAGGCTGACTTTACTGTGTTATTTCATCGTGCCGTTGTGACATTTCAGTCTCAGCCTTACTCTGCTAATTGGTGTAAGAACATGACACTATTCTTATCCTGTCCTGCCACAGTGACCTTTTGAATAGTGTCGCATTCCACAGACTCCTTGCAACAGATCGCCCGTGTCCTTCATGCTTTAAACCTTCCCATGCTTTCATACTCTTTATTTTCCATATAAGCATACTCTGTACCAGCCTGAAGTTTCCCTTCAAAGTAAAGTACACATCGACAACTACAGAACAACTCATCCCTTAAGAAAAAACTGAACCATCATGATGAAAGGAGGTTTTCGTTTTTTCTATTCCTTAACCACATGCACATCATGACATCCATATAAGATAATGTACATTCACCATCTTTACATATATATACATATATGCACACACACATATTGGACAGAAACCTATCTCATCTAAAGTAACATAAGATTACAATGAAACATTTAAACGGTTCTTGAAAGCGTTCCCATAATATCAGTGTATTGTGATCCATGAACAGAACCGTCTCTGACACATTTTTCAGAACGTGCACACTAAATGTTTCAAGGCCAGTACCAATCTCAGTCATTGTTTTTCGATCGTTGAGTATTTTCTCTGTTGGATGTTGAGTTTCTTTGATAAGTAGCAAACTGACAGTTCAATTCCATGAGAAACTTCCTGCAGTAATGTCGCTCCACCTCCTATGAGACGAGCATCGATTACAAAATTGAACTGTTCCAAACGTTTTGTGTTGCTAAAACTGTTGCGATGGGTACTTTTGCTTTGATATGTGCAAATGACTCCTAGCATTGTTCTGTACACCAACATTTTCTGTTCGTCTTCATCAAATCTATTAATGGTGCTACTACACTGATAAACATCTGATAGAATCTGCTTAGTCGAAAACATCGAAGCACCTCTTTCCTCGAGATTGGCTGAAGAAATTCCTCGATGATATTGGTCTTTGCTTTCCGTGGGGTCAACCTTCCATTACCGATGTTATGTCCCAAGAACATGACACTATTCCTTACCTTTCGCGAATTTTTTTTTAAGTTTATTACCCGTTTTGCCACTCTTAGTTATTCAAGGAATTCTGACAACTGTACCATGTGATCTTTCCAGGACTTTCAAAAGATCACTACATCAGCCAAACACACTGCACAGTGTGGTAACAGAGCCACAACGCTGTTCATGAGTCTTTGGAATCTGGCAGTTGCCTTCTTCATTTCAAACGGCATCATTTTGATTTAGTATAACCATTTGGGTTTTAAAAGCACAGAAATATATTATGCTCTCGCTGATAAAGGTACCTGTCAATAACCACGCAGTAAGTCTAACATGGTGATGCGAATAGCTTTTACAATTTTCTCCATAGAGTTCTTCAATCTCAGTATTGGATATGTGTGCAATTCTGTTACAGTATTGACTTTCCAATAATCCACGAAATGTCGTTGAGACACATCCAGTTTGGGAACTAGGACGACTGGTGAACTCCACCCGCTTGCCTTGGTTCAATAATGTCCTCGTTGGGCATGGCCTCCACCTCATTCGGGACCTGTCTGACTTTCAAGGGGTTACCTGGTAGTCGTGTTCCTTTATCGGAACAGCATTTTCTATGCAATATTTTTAGTCATCCCCATTTCATTGCATTTTTTACTGTTGTAATAATCTACATCCCTCCTCAAGGACTTATTCATTTCTTAATTTGTTTTGAGGCACATTAAAATCCACAATACCTGAATTTGATTTCTCACTCTATGCTGCAGTATATAACACGTGTTTCTCCAGTTTGTTCTGTCTCTTGTGGAATGGGTGTAACATGTTCTCGTGACATAAACAGAACAGGTTTTTTAAACATCTGGCATCTTTACTAAATAGTTCACGTAAGTAATTTTCTTCTCAATTTGATAGGGACCACTAAACCGCCATCGAAGTTATTTCCTATGACTGTTATTAACAGTAATACGTCATCCCACCGCCCCACAGGAAAACGTCAGAGCCTCAAGATTTTCATCAGTCACGTGCTTTATTGTTGGTTGTGGCCTCTTCAGGTGCTGTTCAGTTAACTCACCAACTCGAGTTAATCTCTCCTTCACCTCCGATACATAATCTAAATGTGAGATTTTTGACTTTTGCCCTGTCAATTTCTCTTTAATTAATTCCCAAGGGCCTTTCACTTCATAACCGAATATTAACTGGAAGGTTGTAAACTGAGTAGATTCGTTTGGGGAAGTCGAATCGCAAACAATTCGAATGAGATGCATTTATCCCAATTATTTAGGTAAACCTGACAGTTTGTTTGCAACATGGTATTCAAGCTCTGATGCCACCTTTCTAACGCTTTCTTGGATTCAGGGTGATATGCACTTGATTTAAAGTGATGTGTACCACCATTATCCAAGTGCTCCTTAAACAGCCTCGCAGTATAGCTAGACCCTTGATCCACTGAATCTCTCTGGGTAGCCAACACCGCATGAATCAAGCTGCTAACTCCATTATCAACTTATTTTTGCCTTAATATTCCGTGATGGAATTGCCTCCATTATGGTTAACACGTACTTGTTCCCACTTTCCGCTCCCGCGAAAGGACATGATCAGGTATGATAATTCGAGTGAAACGTTCTTCAGATGCTGGAATTTGAACAACGGTGCTGGTTTTAATACTGCTTACCGACCATTTGCCATGTATGACATGTGTTCTAATGAGTAATCATATCCTTGTGCTTTCTAGCCCAATGAAAATGCTTTCGTACCTGAGCCTGAGTCTTTTCTAACCTTTGGTGACTTCCTAAAGGTAGGTCATGTACTACCCATAAAAACTCCTGTCCAAATGCTACTGGCAACACAATCTAGTACACTTCGGCCCATTTCTCCTCTGCATTAAGCTGCCGTGGTCTCCTTTTCGGTCTTAGACTTTTAATTTTTTGATAATTACCTTCAGGAATATCCCTTGCCTCCTATACAGAATATGCATGTAATATGTATCTTTTATTAACTTGTTTTGCTTTTGCAGGTCTCTCAACTTTTCAGAACCTAAACACTTCTGTCTGATCATTTCAGGTTTGTTCCTCACTATTGCGTTAAACAGCGTTTCCGCGCTCTGAAACTCAAATCCTTCATCTCTCTTTTTAGTTTTTGCTCGTGCTTTGACTACTGATGGAAAGGTCGATCAGTCTGTAATGTACAGTCTGAGAAAATACCTGAATATTTATGTTTTAACTCCTCAGTCTCTTAGTTTTCCTTGCGCTTGTCCAAAACAAGAGGAGTGACTCCCATCTTGAACATTTGTAACTCATTCCCAAGAACAAATTGAATTCCTGGACCTGACACTGTCAATCACTGCCACTTAAATTCCCAAGTATTTAGTTGGAAGTCGAACCTGATCTTACATCGGGAACGCTAAATTTCTGTCCATGTTTCCAACACATTACCACACTCTCGGGTAACAAATCAGAAAGAGTGCAAATTCGCTCATCAATCACTGACTGATCCTGTATCTCTCAAAATTATAACTTCTTGATCTTCTCCCCCGTTCGTTCGTCGTAAACTTTACACACAGAAGCGAATTATTCACAGAGATCAGTTACGAAATCCATGCCCACTCTCCGCCTAGACTGTGCACTTTCCTGCGGCTACTCGTCTTTCATTCAGATTTTCTTAACTACCTTCAGTAATGCCACTGGCTTAGCTTGTTTTGCCACATCTTTTTCCCCACAACAATTGGTGCTGACCCTCAATGAGAGTTCGAAGCAAACATATTATCGCTTTTTAGTTTGGGTCACTGCTATTGTGATACATTGCAGAAGTAAAAAAAAAATCAATTTTGCAGGATGCTTCTATATCCAGCCATGCCCCTCGCAAAAACATGCTTTTTGATAGGGGAAGGAATGGTCACAATACAGACAGTTGTGAAATAAATGCAGAACTGATTTGAGAGCCATAAAGCTTCGTACAATATTGTGTTAAACAAAAATGTAAAGTTTGCAAGACGAGGCTGAGAGGTTTCATGATTTCCGTGCAATACGCACTTTAAATTATGCAACAAGCTGGAAAGGTCACGTGAGCTGTGCGCTTGAAATTAATCACCCACTCACACGCGTCTGTGGTGTCAACGTCATCGGACACTGCTTCCACAGTTGGTTACGGATTTAGCTTTGAGCAACTTCTTACATTTGTGGTAAGACGCCAGAATCACCATCACTATGTAGAGATGATGTACAGTTTCCCCGAGAGGGACTGTGGAGGTCAATGCAATGGCACTGGAAGGGAGTAGAAGGAGGCGCGCGAGTTCGGGGCAGACAAACTGTCATTCTGATCCTGGCCTTCACAAGTTCGAGTGTGAAGAGCAGGAAAGGGAATGGTGCTTTTCTGGGGTTCAGGATGATGCGCAACTTGACAGGGTGGGATAATAAGAGACAGAGGTTGATGGAGGTCTGTATTCATGGCTGCTATTGCTGAAAGAAGAGGTTCAATGAATGGAACCTTGTTCACAATGTCCTGGAGGTATGCAGCACAGGAACGGCCTCTTTGACCCATCTCGTCCATGTTCGAATGATTTAACAAATGGAAGCAATTCAATTTGCTGGTCCTTATCCCATATCACTTTATTTTAAATTTCGATGTTATATTGATTGCGAAAGAGCAAAGGTTTGGTGTCATGCTGCGGTCCGTAAATATTACATATTCTTCAAATGATGAGCAGTGAATTAGTGTAGACTGACTTCACACTGGGTACCTCTTCGATGAACGAAACTCAGGAGGAAAATCAAAATTTTCGTTGATATTTTCAACTATACCTGCGTATTCAACCCAAGCACAATAATGCAGTATCTGTGAACAAATTCACAAAAGTGACATTAATGTGAGCACAACACTCTGGTCAACCACACAGAGCAAATATCACGCGCGTTTCCAGGGATAGGGGGCAGCAGTGGACTGGAGTCGCTGTTCTCAACGTTTGAACTTTCATTGAACATGCTTGCAATCTCTTTTTGAAGCCATCTGTATTTTAGTGTTTTGGGACGAAAAGCGTGTTGCTTCAAGAGAACAGCATTTCCTATTTCCATATGGGGCATGCTCAGTTCCCTGCTTAATCCCATATATCTCTCCAAGGGATTGTTGCAAGATTTCTGCTCGTGTTCATTTTCCTCTGGAAGATAAATCAATCATTTAGCCCAGTTTTCAAGAACATCCTCATTGCCTTATTCAATTTTAGTAATGTTAAGTTCAGAACTATCAATGGTGACCACAGAGGTCTCAGTTTTTATAAATGGCGCGTTATCCTTTTGCTCCCATTCCTGATTGACATATTGTTTGAACATATTGACACGACATATTGTCCGAGCTGGAATTCTTACAGTTCATTACGGGCACAGTAGGCAATGGTTAACAGTCGTATCTGGTGCATGTGAATCTCCAGGTGACCTTGATCAAGAAGATATACAAAGGCTGCTGCAACAGGTGAAGGTGCACGGCATTATTTGTAATGGATTAGCATGTGTAGACGATTGGCTCATGCATAGAAAACAATAAGTGTGGGAAAATCGTTTTGTTTTGGTTTTGGCAATCAATGTCTACTGGTATGTCTCTGGGATGAGTGCTGGAATCGCAATCGTTTCCAATTGATATTGATAACTTCGAATTGCAGGTCAAGTGTAGTGTGTCAATGTTCGCAAATGACACGATGATGAGTCAGAAGAAGGATAGAGAGACGTTAAGTGAGTGGACAAGGGTGTGGCAAGTGCAGTACTATGCTGTTAAATGTAAAGTCATCCATTTTGACAAAAATAACAGAAATAATGTCTATTATTTAAATGTGGTGAAGAGGGCCCCGTATGTCCTTGTCCATGATTTGCAGTTGCAGCACGTCATTAGGAAAGAAAGTGGAATATTGTCCTTAATTGTGATAGGGATGGATTTTCAAAGCTCTGAGGTTATGTGACTGCTGTATCACGTGCAGATCAGGTCACACCTGGAATATTATGAAAACGTTTCATCTTACTTGGGAAATAATGTACTGGCACTGTAAGGGATGCAGAGGAGGTTCCCAAAATTGATTCAAGCATGAAGAGGGTTGCCTTGTGAGGATGGATTTTGTAGCTGAGCCGATACTCATTGTAATTTAGAAAAATGGAGGAGGTCTGACACCCATACGTAAACTTGTGAAGAGAACAGTTAAGATAGAAGCAGAGAAGTGTTTGTCCACGCTTCGGTCAAATTGAAACGAGGTGACATACCTTTAAAATAAGGGCAAGCGGATATAGGACTCAGTTGAAGTAATTTTTCAGTACCAAAAGGGGTGTGAATCTGTAAATTTCTCTGCCACCTGACGCAGTTGAGTCTATCACGTTGCATGTTGTAAAGGCAAAGATAGATTTGTACTTGAAAAGTGCAGGATTTTTACGAGTGGATGGGTAAGTTGAGTTGAGCCTCGAAAAGATCAGCCGTGATCATATTAAATGGGGAAGCAGGCTCGAGGGGTCAGATGCCATACTCCTGCTCCTTATATTTCTTATGCTAGAACGTACAACATAGAACTTAGACCATTAGAGCACAGTACAGGCCCTTCGACCCTCGATGCTGCGCTGACCTGTGAAACCAACCTGAAGCCCATTTAAAATGTACTAATCTATTTTCATCCATGTGTATCCAATGACGATTTAAGTCCTCTTAAATTTGGCCAGTGTCCTCCTGTTGCATGCACGCCATTCCCCGTCTGTATTACTCTCTGAGTAAAGAAACCGCCTAGGACATCGATCCAATATATATCTAGTCTCAATTTATAGTTATACTCCCTCAATCTAGCCATCTTCATTCGAGGTAAAACGGATCTCAATGTCCATCCGATCTAAACGTCTGATCATTTTATACGTCCCAATTAAGTCTCCTCTCAATCTTCTTCAACCGAACGAAAACCGCCTCAAGCCCATCAGCGTTTCTCGTAAGACCTCACCTCCACATAAGGCAACATACTGGTAAATCTCCTGTGAAGCTGAAAATGTGTAGCTGGAAAAGCGCAGCCGGTCAGGCAGCATCCAAGGAACAGGAGAATCGACGTTTCGGGTACAAGCCCTTTCTCAGGAATCCTGAGGAAGGGCTTATGCCCGAAACGTCGATTCTCCTGTTCCTTGGATGCTGCCTGACCGGCTGCGCTTTTCCAGCTACACATTTTCAGCTCTGATCTCCAGCATTATCAGTCCTCACTTTCTCCTCGAAAATCTCCTATGAACCTTTCCAAAGTTTCCACATCCATTCTATAATGCGGTCACCAGAAGAGTATGCAATACTGCAAGTGCAGCTGTCCCAGATTTCTGTAAACTTGCAGCATCACCTCATGGCTCCGAAACTCAATTCCTCTAATCATAAAAGCTAATATACTGCATATGATCTTAACAACCATCTCAACCTGGGTGGCACCTTACAGGGATTTATGATCATAGATATCGAGATCTCTCTGTTCATCGACACCACCAAGCATCTTACCATTTATCCAGTACTTTGCATTCCTGTTACTTCTTCCAAAGTCAGTCAGCTCATATTTTTCTACATTAAACTCCATTTGGCAACTCTCAGCCCAGCTGTGCAGCTTATCCATGTCCCCCTGTAACATACAACATCGTTCATCCGGAGCCACAACTCTACCAACCTCGTGTCATCCACAAATTTAATAATATATCCTTCTACGTGGTCATTCAGAGCATATATTTTAAAAAAATGACAAACAGCAGTGGCCCAATAACAGATCAGTGCGGTGCAACACTCGGAACTGAACTCCAGAATGACCATTTCGTATTAACCATAATTTTATGTGTTCTTTCAGTTAACCAATTTCTGTTCCAAACCGCCTAATAATTCTCAATCGCGAGCCTTTGCATTTTGTGCAATAGCCTACCATGGAAAACATTATCATACGCTTCACTGAAATCCATATAAACCACATCAATAGCTTTACCCTCATCCACCTCTTTGGACATTTTCCCAAATGACGCTATAAGTTTTGTGAGATACGATCTACCCTTCACAAAACCGTTTTGCCTATCGGTAATCAACTTGTTTCTTTCTAGTTGATTATAAATCCCATCTAATAACGTGTTCCAATACTTTACTCACAACCGAATTCAAGATCACTTGTCTGGAATGATCAGGATTGTCTCTACTCCGCTTCATGAAAAAGGGAATAACACTTGGTATCCTCCATTGAGTCACAGAGTCATGGAGATGTACAACATGGAAATAGACCCTTCCATCAAACCCGTCCAATGCTGACCAGGTTTCTCAACTCAGTCTAGTTCCACCGACATATATCCCTCCAAACCCTTCTTATTCATATACCCAGCCAGATGCCTCTTAAATGCTGCAATTGTACCAGCCTCGACCACTTCCTATGGCACCTCATTCCATTCACATATCACCCTCTGTGCGACAGAGTTGCCTCTTAGGTCTCTTTTATATCTTTCCCCTCTCACCCCAAACCTTTGCCCTTCAGTTCTGTACTCCCCCACTCCAGGAAAAAGACTTTGTCTATTCATCCAATCCATGCCCCTCATAACTGTGCAAACGTCTGGCACAATTCCTGTCGACAAAAACGACATAAAGACCAAAGCCAAAGCTCTGTAACCACCTCCCTGGCTTTCCAGAGAATCCTGGGATAAATCCCAATCAGCGTGGGGACTTATTTGTTTTTACATTATCCAGAATTGCTAACACCCCTTCTCCTGAATCTCAATCCCATCTAGTCTATTCGCCTGCATCCACTCGACAACATTTTTCCAGTGTGAATACTGACAAAGTGTATTCATTGTAGACATCGCCTATTTCGTTTGACTCCATGCATAACTTCCTACTACTTTCTGCGATTGGCCCTCATCTTGCTCTTGTCATTGTTTCATCCCTAATATACCTATGGAAAGCCTGACGGTTTTTCTTTTTTATCCAATCCTCCAACGACTTTTCATGTCCCTTCTTCGTTCGTCTTAGCACTCTGTTTCGTGTTTTCCTGGCTAGCTTTACCTCTCAAGAGCCCTAACTGAGCTTTCACGTCTTTGTCGAACGTTATCCTTCTTACTGCTGTTTTCGAAACCACGGCTCCATCGCTGTACAAATTTCTCCCTTATGCAATGTCCTTCTGTAAGAATGAATTTGTCCTTCGATCGGGTGGTCTTATTAAGGAAGACACCTCAATCAATTTCACATCAATTGAACATGAAACACTACCGATTGGACTTTAAAGATTACCCTCCCACATGGAATAACACTAACTCTTTACCTCCGTGAGCAAAACACAAGAACAAGAGAAACCATTCAGCAGTTCGAACCTCTCCCGCCATTCAACAGGATGTTTTGCTGCCGGGTTGCACATGTCTGCACTGAGGTCTTGTCATGGAAAATTAACAAATTTCACATTTCCTGTGAAAACTGAAGTGCTTTTGTAAAATGAATATTGTGCTGAACTTTGCAACACTTTGCATTCTTTGTTTGAACTTTGTAAACATTCAAGCTAAGGGGAAACATAAGAACAGTGTGTCCACAACAAAAGAATGAAACAAAAACAAGTCAAGTCTTCCCAGTCTATGTCCTTGATAGCATGACAAGAATGGTAAAAGAAGAATATGTGAATTATGCTCACTGCCCTTACACAAGGCATTTTTGCCAAGTGTATTTGTTCCTCTGCATGCAGAGGTTTTTTTAAAAAAGTTATTTTTCTTTGCTCTCGCTAATAGTTCACTCGAGTAAAGTTAACTCCCACGACAATCCTCGTCTATCCCTTAACGAGTCAAATCCTCTCATATTTCAATCTGACAGTTTAGGGAACATCTACAGCGGTTTGTGCTCGTCTTTTCCAAATGTTTAAACCCCTTTTTACTGTTCGTGTCTGTGTTTGTGAGTGTGTATCGGTGTTCGTGTGTGTCTGTGTTAGTGTGAGTGAGTGTATTATGCAGGTGTGTCTCTCTGTGTGTGCCATGTGTGTGCGCCTTGATGGTGTGAATACGTTTGTGAGTGACTGTGTGTGTGAAACTGTTCTATGTGTATGATTCACAGTGTGTTGAAGAGTGAGATTGCATGTGAGTGTTTACGACTGAGCTGTGCATGTGTATGTCTGTGAGTCTAAATGTGTGAGTGTGAGTTTAATAGACTGGTTGTGAGTGAATGCGTCTGTGAGAGAGTGTGTGAGACAGAATGTGTGTGTGTGGTTGTTGGGGGTAATCTCTCACAGAAGGGACTGGGTCCAAATTCAGGGGCTCGACCCCAGTAGCAAACTGGAATGGAATGACTGTATTCTCGGGAGCACTCCATGTGACTGATCACGAAGTTTATTGGAGAAAGTTCCTTGAAACTGTCTGCTATTTGAACATGAAGAAGCAGAGATCAGGAGGTGCAACTTGGTCAATGGCTCTGTACTTTGCCTCAATTGAATTGCAATATCACCTTCCTTCTCTCTCCCTCTGATGTACACAATGTGGTGATTTAGGAGAAAGTGATGTCTGCAGTTGATGTTCGTCAGAGTTGAAGAGTGTGGTGAATGCCATTTCTGTGATACTCACCCCACACATATCGTGAATGCCCGGAATCTTCACGGATAGAATGACCATCTCCATGTGGTCTTTAATAAAATCCACGCACTGTCAGAACCAAGATTTGGAAAGAGGGAAAAATGTTGAGCTGATTACATGGAGAAAACGTTTGAATGTTAGGGTTGTACCAGTCTCCTCCACTTCCTTTGTCAGCTCGCAACATGCACGCACCACCCTTTGCATGACATGAAAATGCTACCACACTCTTCTAATTTAAATCTTTTGCATCTAAACTTAAAATGACGCTCTCTAGATTTGGTCCACCCCATCAGCAGAGAAGACCTCAGTGATTCAGCTCATCTATGCTCCTTATGATTTGCTATATCTCTACATGGTTCACACTCATCCTCTTGCACTCCGGGGGAAACAATATCCCAGCATATCCAGCTTCAGCTAACTCAAACCCTGAAATCTCGGTCACATCCTTGTAAATCTTTTCTTACGCACTTCAAAAAGTAATATTATCATTCCTGCAGCAGACTGATGAAAATTGTCTACAGTTTTCGAAAAGTGGCCACACCAAATTCTTATACAGGTCTAACATGACATCTCATGTCCTGGACGGAATGTTCTGATCGATGCAGCAAAACCAATTTCATAAACCTGTCTACCAGTGATATCACTACAACTATCTGCATCATTCCACCCCTTGGTCTCTCTGTTCAACAGCACATCCCAAGCACTACCATACACTGAATATGTCCGCTCTGGTTTGTGTTCCCAACTTCTCACGTCCCACCCTGTTCAGCTTTAGCTCATAAAGCAATCCCTCCATACCCAGGGATCACCCCGGTAGACCTTCTCTGAAAGTCCTCCAATGAAATGATATATTTCCTTAAATAAGGGGGACCACGTCTGCTCAAGATTCTCCCGATGCCTTTTTTTTTCCCCAGCACCTTCCATCTCAATCCCACTGGAACTCACCATGAAATTCAATTCATTAGAGAGCGAAGTGCAGACTTCCTGTTGCAGTGTTTCCATGTCCATACCAGTCTTCCAGTGCATCTGGAGGTTAATGGAGATTTGCACACACTGGAAACAGGTCATTTTCGACAAAACTAGTTTGCAGAGAAATGGGAGAGACTCTGATTTAATAATGAATGTTCCCACAAACAATCAATACACTAATTCTCATACTTGAGGTGAGGACTAGGTGCGGGGTGTGGATTAAATAAAAGACATGCAGACAACACTGCACCAAATATGCTTCTGACATTCTGTGTTTGGGGGAATGTGTGTAATTTCAAAATACGTGGAGACGAGACCGTGATATTGCGTGAGACATTCAACAGCTTTTAAAGCATCTGTGCAGTCAGAAAAGGCAGGGTAAAAGTTTCAAGTCAGCTGTAAATCTTCAGAAGATGTTCACTCCTGGATAGATAAATCAAACCATTTTACAAAGATTTCTGAACAAGATTCCATCAGGACTTGCGCCGAATTTCGTTGGCCGTGATTGGTTAATTAATTTAACCCAATATGGGCTGATCGACAGCGAATTAGGATTGAGAGGGAAAGTTGTAGACACTAAGGTATTTCATAAAGATTTCAGAATTATTTTTCAGTCGATTTCTCTCTCTTCCACACCCCCTCCTCCTCTCGAGTTAACTGTAAAGGAACTTTCAAAACTGCAAAGGAACTTTCAGAGACAGAGAGGTACAGTTAATAAGTTTGCAGGTGACACCAAAATTGGAGGTGTAATGGACAGCGATGAGGGTTATCTCAGATTACAAAAGAATCTGGACCAGATGAGCTAATGCGCTCAGAGATGGCAGATGCAGTTTAATTCAGATAAATGCGAGGTGCTGCATTTTGGGAAAGCAAATCTTAGCAGGACTTATACACGTAATGGTAAGGTCCTCGGGTGTGTTGCTGAACAAAGAGACCTTAGAGTGCAGGTTCATAACTCCTTGAAAGTGGAGTCGCAGGTAGATAGCATAGTGAAGAAGGCGTTTGGTATGCTTTCCTTTCTTGGTTAGAGTATTAAGCACAGGAGTTGGGAGGTCATGTTGCGGCTGTACAGGTTATTGGTTTGGCCAGTCTTGGAATATTGCGTGCAATTCTGGTCTCCTTCCTCCCGGAAAGATTTTGTGAAAATTTAAATGCATCAGAAAAGATTTACGAGGATATTGCCAGGGTTGGAGGACCTGAGCTACACGGAGAGGCTGTGGCTGTTTTCCCTGGAGCGTTGGAGACTGACTTTATAGAGGTTTACAAAATTATGAGGGGTATGTATAGGGTAAAGAGGCAAAGTCTTTTCCTGGGATTGGGGAGTCCAAAACAAAATGGCATATGTTTCGGGCGAAAGGGGATAGATATAAAATAGACCTAAGGGGCATTTCTTTCACGCGGGGCTGAGGGGGTGCTGGGGGGTTACGTGTGTGGAATGAGCTGCCGGAAGATGCAGTGAAGGCTGGTACAATTGCAACATTTAAGAGACATTTGTTTGGGTATATGAATAGAAAGGTTTGGAGGGATATGGGCCGGGTTCTGGCAGGTGGGACTGGGATTGGATTGGGATATCTGGTTGGCGTGGACAGGTTAAACCGACGGGTCTGTTTCCAGCTTTTCATCTCAATGACGATATAATTGCAGGGAAGTAACTTGGAACAATCAGACGGAATGACGAGTCCAGAATTGGACAGAGATTTAATATCATACCTCTCCATCAACATCTCGCTAATCGCAATGTCCTATTGTGATTTTCAACGTGGGACCTTCATACCAGAACGAGCAGATTGTGTAGGGCTATTTGATAGACTATTCTTGTCTATCCTGCACAGGAACTCAATTGGACACAAGGAGTGTGTTTTGGCTGCCCAGAGCTGAACAGTTACGGGGCTGGAAAGTACTTTCAGAGAAACTGTTCAGGTCAGCATAAGACTTCGGTTTGCTAAGACACTGTTGGGAAAACAAAAAGAAAATCGTCTTAAGGTGATATATGGCCTCTCCAGACATGGAATCAGGATAAACGTCTGGGACAATTCATATACCTCCTTTTGTCGACTGAAATACAAGAGTGTTTGTCACTTTTGATTACATTGCAACAGAATGGGCAAGTTTTCAGATCATTGACATATACGTCAGTTCTTAACAGTTAACTCTACTTTCTGGCTCTGCAGATGATGCGAGACTGGCTGACTTTATGAAACGGTTTGTTTGTTATTTATTGCCGACAGTGTAAATGGAGCCCATTTGGTCCGTCACGTCTGCGCTGCCCCTCCGAAGATCATCCCACCCTTTCAATGTCACCCTGCGTTTTTGGCCAATCCACATGGTCTGCAAATTTTTAGACTATCGGAGGAAACCGGAAAACCTGAGGAAACTCACGCACACACGGGGGAGAATGCGAAAAATCCAGGCAATCCATCACCGAGGGAGGAATCAAGACCAGTCCCTTGTCCTGTGAGGTAGCATTGCTAACCACTGTGACCCCCTGCGTTGATGACCATTCGTATCTGCAGTATATCCACTGCTGTACGACACAGGACTAAGTTAAGGAGTGGACCCCCATGCTCTAACTAGGCCTCCGATCACTCATTCTCTCGTCGAAAGGGCCAGCATGTCGATAGAACCGGTTCCAATTAAAACTGAATTACTTTCTGTCTCCCAATGCAAGCACGAACATTTTGTTTACGGTTTTACTGTCGGAAACTGAATCTCGTATTATATAAATGCAAACAAATTAGCATCATGTAGCACCGTTAATGTAATGCCACTTTCCCATGGGTGTCACTGAGCAGGAAACATTGCAGGTTACACTCTGAGCAACAAATGAGCAGTGAATTCGAATCAGCATCAAAGCAAAGGAAAGTGACAAATGTTGATTGTCACGGTGTTTCTTGGATTCCTTCAGATGCACCGTCGACACTGCCAACATACTAAAGAAGAAAGTTTTATAAAGTGTTTAGCATCTTACCTGGAGAGAAGAAGTAAAGAATTAGGAGTGGCAAGACAGCCATCGCTGCTTTCTGAGTGTCGAAACCTTATGCACTCATGTTGTTATATAAAACGAAATCACCCTGAGCAAAGGCTTTACTGTCCAATGACAGAATGGTGAGCACATTAAAACAAGTAAGATAGCCAATAGGAGCCTTGACTTGTGTCCATGACAACGGTCCCTTACTCTGACAGATTGATCTACGTTTATTCGGTGCGAGATCATGTTGCCACGTTTCACTTACTGCCTGGAAATTAAACATCTACTAAAAGATGGCGCCACAACAGAGTTGGCGAATTGTACCCTTGGAATGGGTAACGATTTCTCACTTTGTCTGATTGTTACTGTGCATCTTCTTCCCCTAGGGGTCCTGCTTTACGGTTCGGGCCAGCGCCTTGAATCGGGTTGGGGGTGAAGCCAACTCAAGTATTCCATACTGAATCTGTGCCCTGCTACAGAAGATGCGTTCTCACTCATCTTGAAAAAATGAATCTTTGTCGGGGCCGTGGAGTGAGGATGGAGGTAAAGGTATTTCAGGGTCCACCATTTGAAAGAAGTTTTTGGTCTTTATTTCGGTTTACCCACTGTCCTACTGGCCAGTAACATTCGAGGGGGCAGGGCTCCGAGGCTCTGATTCACAACGCCTTTAAGGTACATACCGCAACGTTGAAATGAGAACAACTAAATGGTCAGAAGCCATACGAAGAGAATGCTGGTGTACCCAGCAAAACACTATGTGCTTACAGTGCTAAGATAGAACTACATATCAGAGAGACCATCTTCCAGGCAAGACTATTCACAGATGAGCCGATATAAATACTCGAAGAGAGGTAGGCAGAAACAGAATTCCCGTTTAAACATGGTGTGAATTTCATGCAGGGGGAGTACCGAGTGTCTAAAAAGGACCAGTTAATGGGGCTATCCAAGACTTCACTCGCGAATTTGAAAACAGGAATATGACTGATCCCGAGAACTGATTGTTCCGGTCATGGGTGACTGGCACTGTCTTGTGTTGCAAAGCTGGCACATTGAATGAAACACCATGTACCCATCATCATTTCAAACACGGGAAGAATTCGATCAGATGGAGAGCGAAAATAATGATGCTCTGACGGTCAAAACGCCGGCACAATTTGGTACAACTCTCTCATCTTCCTACATCTCCCCAGCCTTTTCCCAACTCTAAATTCACAAATGAGTGCTGTACATTTCTCCATCTATTACTCTAAGCTCATTAGTAAGAAATCCCTGCTTCGGAACAACTCTAAATCGTGCAGTGTACTCAACATGATCAGTGAATCATATTTTCTAAATTCGCCCTACATTTTTACTTACTGACAACACACTAACACCAACGAAAATGAAACGTTTTCCATTTGCAAACATTGAAGATGTTCTGAAGATGAATCGAAAAATTAAATCTTTCTCTGTCAAATATCCTTCCTCCCTGGCCCCAGAGAGTTTGATGCCTCGCTTGCAATTTTTTTTTCATCGATTGCTGCTCGTTTTACCCTACCATGGACTGAGGCAATTTCTGGAGCCGAATGTCGAATTGTGAGTTGATGGATTTCACTGACACAGATAGTGATTGAATTTGAAACTTGCTCCGTTATAGATTGGATGCCATGCATAGACATGGAGGAAAGATAGTGAGGATAGAAAAAAAGGAGATGAGCTTATCAGCGCGAACGTCATGCCTGGTGGAGCAGGCTCGAGAAGCTGAATGACAGGATGTTAATTTGTATGATTGAAATGTTTTGCATTTTCGTAAAACAACCGAGGGCAGGACCTATACAACCATAATTAGTGCTTCGGGCAGTTTTGTAGAACAGAGTAATAAGGGGTACGGGTGCATATTTCTTCCTAAAGAACTGCCTGAAGTACTGGTCGGCGTCACGTGGGAGATATGATTGAGGTCGAGAGAGTTCCGAAGAGATTTATCAAGAGGTTGCTGGAAATGAAATGTTTGAGTAATAACGAGAGCCTGGAATCGTTTTCACGTGACCCTCAGTGGTGGAGGGGTGACCTTGTATAATTTTAATCATCATGAGGGCACAAATAAGATAAATGGCAGGTATGCTTTTGTTATGGTGGAAACTTGAAATAAAAGCGTTTTTTTAAATTGAGTAGCGCTAAATTTTAAAAATACTGATACGTATTCTTCTTAATCAGTAAATGGTTCGTGTTTGCAATGAGCTTACACAGGAACTCTTGGGCATGGGTACAGTTACAAAGCTTAGAAGACATTTTGATCGGTCCATGAACAAAGTCTCGAGGGATTCTGAACAGGAGTAGGCAGGTGGCAGCAATTTAGTGTGAATTATGGGTTTAATGGATTGGTTGGACTCAAGTGTCTGCTTCTGTGCTGTGCGACTCTATGCCTTAAATTGGTTTTAGTCATAGAATCATTGAAATGTACACCATGGAAACAGACACCTCGGTCTAAGCCGTCCATGCCGACCAGATATACCAACCCAATCTAGTCCCACCTGCTAGCACACAGCACACATCCCTCCAATCGCTTCCTATTCACATAACCATTCAAATGCCTCTTAAATGTTGCAATTGTACCAGCCTCCACCACAAAATGGAGCCTTGTTCTGTGATTTGGTTTCCACACGGGGGTGTCGCGTTGTTTCATTTGACCGTCACTGGAGTTATGTGGAAGAGAAACCAGCAATTACAGTTCTTTAGAATTGTTCTGGATACTGCTGCAGGACAGACTTATCGGTGGTAAGCTCTTGGGCTACAAGTGTGCTCACGTTGCTCATAAGGTAAGGGGTGTGGGGGAGAAGAGCAGAGAAATGGCCCCTGGGGACGCCATAACTCTGGGACAGATAGAACATTCTGGAAAAATTGAGATAATCTATAACTGCGCCTGTTGCCTTCCAGGTGCTCTTGATTGTGAAGTCTCACATCGTGCTTTCGGAATCCTGAAGGAGGACGGGGAGCAATTTCAAGTCTAGGCATAGCCACCGCCGACATGGGCTGGAAAAGAGATGGGGGTTTAAGGCAGAAATTCAGGGAGCGAGGTTGAAAGCTTAGAACTAGAACAAACAGATTCGCTGTCTTTGGTTTGTTACCCGTATCACGTGATAACGCGGCAAGGAAAAGAGGAAAGGGAGAGAGATGGGTTGAACGAGTGACGACAGGGATGGTGGAGGAGGGAAAATTCCGATATTTGGATATTTGTGTCTCTTTCTCGTTTAGGTTGATACTGTGAAAACGGTATGGTTTACACCTGAAGCAGGGGGTGTAAAATATCCTCGGGGGAGCGGGAGGAATTTGCTAGTGTCTTCTTCAGCATTTAATCTAATTCATCAGGGCGATGGAAACCTGAATTGCAGCTCCAGTGTATAGGAGATTGAGAAACGTGATTTCATAAATAAGGTTAGAAGGTCATAAGAATATTACGGCAGGGAGAAAGGTGATTTGAAATGTGTCCACCTCAACGCCAGGAGTATCTACAAAATGGTGGGACACCTTGAATCATGTGTTTTCGAAGTTGTGGTGATTTCGGAGATGTGGCTAGAACAGGGACAGGAATGACTGTTGCAGCCTCCGGGAGAAATGGCAAAATATATTGGAAATGCTTTTGTGATCCAATTGTAACGAAGGGGAGAAGGGATTTCGAAGCTGATGCTCCAGACTGCCGGAGAATATGAGGTCTAAATAATGTTCTTGAGTGTGGCTGTTTGCTAGAACAGTCCAGCTTGCCTACGCTGCTGTGGTTTGGATCCGCCTGTTGACATGAGCAATGTACTGGCACTCAGCGTTAGTAGCCTCGCAATCCATTGTGGGAATGAACGTCGTTCAATCAGCGTTCAGTCGTTCCCATGAGGAACAACAACTTGAGCAAGACCAGAATTGCTGAGTGATATTTCGATGACCCATATTCATTTGCGAAGTGATCGTTTGAGAAAAGTGCATTCTGCGTGTGAATTACATCTCGAACTACTAATGATCTCCAGAGTACAAGGAGACAAATATTTATGGGAAATATTCCTGCGTAAGTTCATATTGACATCGATTACATCAAATTCGTTCAGAAGTTCACCACCCCTAATCCGACCTCTTTCTTTGGGAAATCTGCCATTTTGTTTCCGATGGGGAATGGACAAAATATTGGTCGCCCTACCAAGCTAACATTTTGACTCTGTGTGTGACCTGATAAATTTAGGTTTCTTTTCCTGTGTCAGAATAAATACAAGGACTCAACACCTGGCATTGGTCCGGCATGTTCATTTCCTGGCACTTGTATGGCGCGGAACTTAGTTGCCAACTCTCAATCTATCTTAAGTTCTTCCCAGACTTTGCTTCATTTGGGCATGGATTGCTTCAGTATGTACGCACAAGTGATACGTAACAAGAACATGTTTAACCTTCACAGGAATATTAATTCATATCTGGTAAATATGTAATACATGTGTTTGAAATAAGGAAAATGAATGATGTGAGCACACGAAGTTGAGTGCTTTTCTCTTTGTAATGTGAGACTGTATGTGCTCGCTGTCTTGCCAACATGAGTTTGCCAGAATGGTGCTTCACAAACAGTTGTTAAACATCATTGAGCTCTTTAAGTCTTTGTTTCTTTTTTGTTTCAGCAAGCAATAGCAGCATAGATGGGTGGAGTCAGGTTCACCAAGACCCAGGGCTATAGTTTTCCCTTCAGTTTATGTTGGGGTGGGATTTGGAGAGAGATCAAATCTGATGGAAATAAATTTGTCCCCTCTCCAAAACAAAAAAAAAACTTCTGGACTCTACTTGCTACTAGACAGTTAATTTACTTTTTCGGTTTTCCTTTCTCCATAACTAGAGACAGCAGATTTACAAAAAAGATCAGTGTTTCTGAGAACACAAAACAGACAATGCTGGAAAAAACATACCAGGGTTTGTAGCACCTCCAGAGAGGAACCACATTTAACCTTGCGGGTCGAGTCACACTTTCTCAGAACTCATGCATTTATGTGATGTTGCTAATTTTAACAGTTGAGGACTAATAGTTAAACAATGTGTTCGATTGGTTTGCCTTTTAATGAAGTTAAAGTGAGGCCGATCTGTATTGTTCGCTGTATGTTAACTGTTTTGAAATAAAAATCTTGCACATTCGTTCCTGTTTAACTCAATGAATGTTAGTGTCTGGGCAATCTTATTGATATATTTTGAAGTGATTTTATCCATTTCGTAACATTTGCCATAGCTTTAACAGGAGTACAATACCGATGTTGCAGTGTGACTAAATATGCATCAGACACAAGGTTTAAAGTCTGAATGAGAAACTGCAGGCAGAGAATGGAATCGGTCTGACTCCACAGGTGAGTGCTCTACATATGACAACTAAAACAGTAACATTTTAAAATGAAATTTTAAAAAAGTGCTGTGCACAATCTGCAAAATCCAAAAAAAACAAATAAACTACTCGAGAAACCCGTCGAGTCTTGCAGAGAAAGCAGCGGAAAATTTCGAGTCTAGAGACTCTTAATCAGTCCTATCTGTAAAATGATTGGAGATCATGAATCTGCCCTTTCATTGTTAATGGGCTGCTCCTTAATGAACTCCATAATGTGCATTTTGCTTGGGAAAGTTTCGAAAATGATATTATTTTCCTTTTTATTCCTTTTTAACTGCAATTTTATTGCAGTTGAAAGAGAAAATGCTACACTAAATGAAAATTGACAAAACGTGCTGAGGAATTTGGGGTGACATGGACAAATGCAGTTCCGAATGTGCTAATGTATATGAGATCTAGGTGGGGAGGAAGAGCTAATCTTAGCCAGTTTGTGCTTTTGCTTGGTAGGCCGACCAACACAGGAATTGGCCAAAGATCTATGGTAAGACAGATAACAGGCCACTGGGAGGATGAGATGTTGTGTTACTGTATAAAACACTCGATACTTTTGCCTCAAATACAGAATCAAATTAAAGCAGCACTACCCCAACCAGCAGAAGGGAAGCTGCATGATCTAGAAACTGAAGAATGAATATTTGCTGAAAGACTTGAGGAGGAAAAACTGGAAGGCGAAGGGGTGCTTGGGACCATTTTCAAATATGCATTGCAACACAGACAACTGTAAAGATTGCGGAGTTTCACCTGTCTAGTCTGCATATATTTTATTTAATCTGGAAGTTTATTTGTGTGTTTTCCTTGTTATCATAAAATGACCAAAAGGAGGAAAATGTAATGGAATATTAAGAAAGTTGACATTTGCTGTGACATCTGAAGGGGAATACGTTGCTGGATTTAATACTTTTCTGAACTTTGCAAAGAATTCGCTGAATTCTGCAGTGGAGACATCTTGGCTTGCTGAACTTTGCAAACATTCAACCTGTCCTTGCGAGCAGTTGAATTCAGAAAATAAGCGAAGGGAAACCCCAAAACAGTAAGCAATTATTTCCACGGCAATGGACTGAGAAAACAAGAAGCTCGAATGTTTTCCTGCTCTTGTCCTTGAGCGTGTGATAAGAATAATTTAAACAGAATATGCGAAATTTGTTCGGGGCCCTGACAAAGGGCGTTCATGCCAAGCGTATTAGTTCCCTGAATGCAGAGGTTAAAAATGAAGGTTTGCTTTGATGTTGCTAGCAGTTGATTCGATTGGATTTTATTTTCACGACAATCTGCAAATGACCTCGATGGAAGTACGATGACCAGGAAGAAGGTACTAAATAAATTAAGGCCCTTGGGCCTGACAGTCTGCACTCAATGTTATTAAAGGAGTGAACAGCGAAGGTAGTGGATACGTTATTGTTAAGATATTCAAAAAAACTCCTTGCATTCTTGAACGTGCCAAAATATTGGAAAATTATTAATGTGACAGTCTTAGGCAATACAGGAGATAAGTAAGAAGTCGGAAAATATAGGGCAGCGCAAGTTTCACTTCTGCAGTGGGAAAGTTGCTGCAGTCAATCCTAAATTAGGAAATACCGAAACACTTTGAAAAAAAAATCAATTCACCAGTGCCAGCACGGTTTCGTGATGGACATGTTGTGTTTGGACAAACCTGCTGGAGTTCTTTGAGAATGTAAACAGCTCGGTGGATAATGGGGATCCAACAAATGTGGTATATCAAAATTTCAGATGCCATTTGAAAAGGTGCCAGTAAAGGACGCATATCTGCCAGGGGGTTAAGGCGAGAGTATGGAATTGGATAGGAGTTTGGCTGACTAACAGAAAGCACAGTATACAGAAAAATGGCCATTCTCAGGAGAACCTAAACGATTGAGGTGTTGCCAGTTTCAGCTGTCATACTTCAACTGTTTACTCTCTATCCAAATGACCTGGAAGGAGAGACAGAGTCTGGCGACTAAATCCACCGATGGTGCTAAAATAGACGGTAAAATAGTTGTGATGTGGAGGTAAGGAGTCTACAGATGAATATTGATAGGCTTGGAGAATGGGACTACATCTGATAGCTAGTGTTTAATGAAGATAACCGCGAGGTTGACGTTCCTACTGCCACTCCAACTTGCTTTGTTCATATGCCCACTCCTAATTCCTATGTTATATTATTGTTCCACTTGTGGTTCTTGGATCTTTTTCAACGCTGACAGTTGGAGTTGCAGTAGTCGAGGCATGTGGTTGAGAGAAACGCAGTTTGGTTTGCACATTTTTAATATTGAACTCGGTTTCGGTGACATTCCCTCCAATGTATGTGTATTACATGGACTTGCATAATGTTCTTTGTAACATTGCCTGAAATAGTCAGAGCTGAAGGAATTTTTGGTCTGTAGAATGGACACAGACTCAGAATTTTATTTGAAAAAGCTAGAGTGATTAGGATAAAGTTTCAATTAAATCTACTTTTCGGCCCACGACAGGAGGTCAAGTCACATCGTCCTGTCTACCTTGAACTGGGAAAAAGAAATTAGAGCGTACGCCCACTGTTTTTCATATTGTCAGAAAAGAATTTCAAAAAGTATTGTTGGAACAGTATGCATCTTACAGCTTCTTCTGGGATTGCAGATATATTTAAAGATTAATATACTTTTTCTGCAGTTAATGTCGTAATGTGTGTTCATTAATATAAGGTCTTTTCCATTTGATTTTATTAGAATTTGAAACCAAACAAAAAGAAAACAAAAAATCGCGATTCTTTCTTCAAACAAACTTTTTTTTTTGAAAAAAATACAAACGAAAATTTTAAAGGTAGTCTGCGAGGAAACTAGAAAGGTGCTCACATATTCTAAAATGTTTATTTTTTGAGACTGTAAAGTCTTTTTTTTTCAAAAGACAAGGCAGTTGTTTTTATAAACAAAAAGATATTGCGCCTTAATTTTGGAGAGTCCTGTACAAGTTCAGCTCTGTTGAAGACATTGTTCTTCGTGGAATTTAATGAACTGCATTTTATGTCTTGAGTTAATTAGCAAAATGCTTGGTTTTATTTCTTTTTCATATATTTTGTGTGCGTATATATAAAATGTGTGTTTGTGTGTTTGTGGTGAGTACGTGTGTGTTTGTAAAGTATTCAATTTGACATTATTTTCTGTAAGTGATGAAAAGTAACAAATATACAAGGCATAATGAAACAAGTTGATTTTCTGCATAATGTTATGAATGTCATAAATGGTGCAGAGAGTGATAGTTAGAATATTTAGAAAAGTTATTATTGAGTAAAATCAGTCAGACAGATGGGTGACTATCAGGAAAGGTAAATATATTAGTCACATGTCTCCAGTAACTATGAATCGATCAAACAGGTTGTTCTGAACTGTAAATGGGGATAGTCTCTCCGAGGAATGTGGAGGAGCCTTCTCGTATTGAACACTTCGAAATGTTCTTATGTTAGGCAGCGTTTGACAAGATTTAGTATAATTATTGCTACTGGGGACTCTGCTGTCATGGGCTTAAACGGGAGAGTCTGCGGCAGTGAGTATCAATTTTTAATGCTTTGTTGCTTTCCCGGTGCTCGGATTAAGAATGCCTTTAACCGTTTGAAGCATATAGCTAATGGTGAGATTGAGAAGTCAATAATTATTGTACTTATTCGAAACAATGAATTTTTATTTTGCGAAACGATTACAGCAGTACAAAGTGAATTTAAGAGCTGAGGTAGAAGATTAAAACAGACAACCTTAAGAGTCGCAAATTCTTGTTTACACGCAATTCTAAACTCAACTGATGAAGGAACAAAGGTGAAAGGAGGAAAATGAATGCTTGAAGCGATGATGCGTTATTCAAGAATTCAAGCTCTTGGGACATTGGAATGTCTTTTGAATTGGAAAAGGTCTTTTCAAAAAGAATTGGAACAACATCTTCAAAAGAGAGAGAGTAGAAAATCATAGAATCCTTACTGCGTGGAAAGATGCTTTTCGACCCAACATATTCACACAGACACTTTGGAGAGTCACGCACCCGTACCCATTTCCCTTGTGGCCTATATTTACTCTGGACTAATGCACCAACCCACTCATTCCTGAAAGAAATGACCAATTTAGCGTGGCAAAGTCAGCTAAAGTGCACATCTTTGGAGTGTGGGAGGAAACAGCAGTTTCCCGAAGAATCCCATGCAGACGTTTGGAGATTGTACAAACTCCCCACACACAGTCACCAGAGGCGAAAATTGAAACCGGGTCCCCATTGCTGTTCGGCAGCAGTACTAACCACTCAGCCACCTTGCTGCCGCACTCAGAATGCATCTTGATATTCACAGTGGAAGTATTCTAAGCAGCAGTGTAATTAGTAGGACGGATGAAGAAGTTTCTGAATGTGATGAGAGCACATCAATTAAAAAAAAGATGAGAAATTAAGAGTATATAATTATTCTGTAGAATCAACTTGTATTTTTTTTCAATGATAGGGGTCTTCGAGGGAATCCTGATCCACTGGCGGCATTTTTAAAAACATGAGATTTGGATATGATGGCTGTTGCAAAAACATGGCAGAGAGATGTTTAAGAGTGGTAATGAAAACTTCCATGGATTAAGTGTATACAAAGGATAGAAAAGAAGATATGTATTGGCCAGTCGTTTTTGTTGACAAAATACATTATTGCTGCAATCAAGGCAGCTATTTCTGAAAAAGCATCCTGTGAAAATACAAGGGAAAAATTACAAAAAGGAAATGAAAGAAAGGGATTTCACTACATGCACTCCAACGGTAGGAAAGGAAATGAGAAACAAATGTGCAGGGAGATCTCAGATAAATGTAAGCATAATAAGATTGGAATAATGGGGGTTTGCGGGAGGGGGGATTAATTTTCCAAACATTGACAGTGATTACCAACATGCTAAAAGTTTGAATGGTGAAGAATTTGTCACGTGTCCAACAAAATTTCCTTTATCAAATGTGGATGCTCTTACGAAAGAAGGATCAATTCTAGACATTCTTCTGGCAATAAGGCAGGACATGTGACTGAAGTAGAATTGGGCGAACACTTTGGTTCTGGCGATAGTAACTCCATTCGTTTCAAAATTGTATTGGACAAGAAGAGGCTTTCCATAGATATTATGCTTTGAATTGAAATACCACATTTGTTTTGGCACGAAATAAGTTTGGTGTTGATTACTAGCAGCCTGACAAGTGGGTAGGGTTCAACAGTGTGACAAGAGTGTTTACACGCATTATGTTCCTCTCAGAATGAAGCGTAAGGCTGGTTAGAGTAAGGTACAATGGATGAATAACGTTCGCGAGTTTCAACTCAGCAATAAGAAAACTATCGTACTTTCAATATAAACAACTTGTTCTAATAGAATTTGTTCATCAAAATAAATAATGTGGGACATTCGTGAGAAACTAGGAAGCTAAAAAGGGAATATGAGATACTATTGGCATCTTAAAGGTCAAGGAGGACATATATGTGTTGAACACCAGGAGATCGGGAATTGTCTGCACCGGGCTTTTAGCTAGATTCAACTCGATCTGGTATATGCCACCATATTAGCCAATTTGATCAAGGTCTTTTTTTAAATATCAGAAAAGCTTCTTTCCTGTCCACTGTGCCAACAATTTTGTTGTCATCCACAAACATACTTACTCTGCCTTCTGTGTTCCCATCCAATTCACTTGTAAGAAATCACAAATAATGACAATTCAGAACCAATCTCGGTGGAACAATGCTGGTAACAGGCTTCCATTTCAAAAAGCAAACCTCCACCATAAATGTCTGTATCGTGCCATTGCGCCAATTGAAAATGCTGGAGAGAAACTCAGCAGTATTGGAGCAGAGAAGAAAAGAATTAAAATTTTGAGTCTAATCTGATTTTCACAAAAGCTTCAGATGAGACTCGATATGTTAACTCAGTTTCTTTCTTCAGATACTGCCTCATCTGTTGCATTCTTCCACGACTTTGTGCTTGCATTTCAGATTTGCATTATCTTTAATATTTTGCTTTCCTTGATGGGTCCAGGCGTTGAACGTAGTTATATTTTGACCACATGCGCCATTTCTGGTGCAACTACTTGTGCTGATGACTCTTGCATCACACGGGACTCTGTTTCTTCTTTAAGTTGCAAAAAAAACCACTTTTGCCAATATCCTCTTAAATAAACAAATCTCAGAAAACTGATTTTGATTTAAACCGCCTTTCAGAGACATGCCACTTTCTAAAACAAAAATGAATAGATTAGTAATTATGAGGTTGTCTGTGTCCTGTATGAATAATTTGTCTCCTGAGGATCTCGTCGCGTTCAATACGTTTCTCAGAATAATTAAAGGAAAATGGTGGTTACGCAGCCCATTGTCTCTGCTGCCGCTCAGAAAGAGCTCTGCCCCCACTGATACTCACTGTCACATTAAATATTTTGTTATTTGTTTCTGTTTATTTGTGGATATCCAGTCGAGATGTAACCAAACTTATCAACCTGCATTACATGTGATCAAACATTCTGTTCACATTGTCGTTCAGCATACCGCCTCACAAATATTGTCTGCTGACTTGGTCTGCAATGCATTTCATTCCATTTGTCAGAAAGATTGATGGTTGGATACTCGTAACAGGGAGGTATCACGGTCATCCCCTCGAGTCTCTACAGCCATGAAACCCAGTCCTCTCTGTCTCCTATTCAATATCATATTCATTCCATCCCTAACTCGTTAATCCATGGGTTTTAATGAACATGGTTATTGTACATTATTATGGACAAGGGCTGATTCCTCAAAACATTTTTCAGCAATTCGCCCATACCGTACCATGTCACTGGAATGGCACAGTGGTTAAATGGTGGGCAGTGCTGTGCCCCAGTACCAGGGAAACGAGTTCGGTCACCGCCACCCCCAACCTCCCAGCCAGCTGTCTGTGTGGAGTTTGTATATTTTCCCATTGCCGACAAGCATTTGCTCTTGTTTCCTCATGCAATGCGAAAAAAGCAGATTAGTTGAATTGCCATGCTTAATTGCCCACAGTCGTGACGGATGCGTAGATTAGGTGCATTAGTCTGGATTAAATGTGGAGAAGTAAGGGCATGGGTCTGCGTGTGGTAGTCCTCTGTGGTTCACAATGGACATGTTCGGCCGAATGGCCTTTCACCACACTGTCGTAATTCTATTTCTTGAAGCTAAGTGTATAGTGGTTATTCCCGGAGTGAGTTCGCTGGTCAGACTGCCTAGTTATCAACACATATAACTATTTTGAAAATTACAGAATGAAACAGAACAATCCAAAAATAGAATAACTAAATAATGTATCCTATCCGAGGTGGACAGGCGATCCCGACGTAATGATGCTGTTCCAAAATATGTATGACAATCCTAATAATTAAATCACTTAGCACAAAGAGTGAAATGGCACAAACATTATGGGTTACAAAGGCAGAAATGAAGAAAGTAGGGGATGCCATCCACTTTCAACTATCACCCAGACTCTATGAACCCTAGAACTTAACTGACCCGCGCAGCTCGAGAAATGGCCACTCCCACTTTGTTACACATATTTATTTTAAAGACTGGGAGGCTCTCTACCTGAGTCATTTTCTGATAGGTAAAGACACAAAGAGACCCAATAAACCTTTCAAATTTCAGACATTTTGGAACCTTGTATGATTTGGAATCCCTCTTAAAACATCGAGGACACCTAACCAGCTTTCTGACACCTCTACTTTAAAAAATTAATTTCCAATGGTGGTTTCGTTTTTGAAAACCTGAATAAAGTTAGTTAGTACTCCAGTACGAACGTTTATCCACTGATTATAAACAGGCAAACATGAAAGTGTATGAGGATTTAGTCTGTTGCTCTTCCACTACCAAAGCGCCCAAATAGATTCTCTATGGAAGGTAACAGACCCTTTGTCCTAACAAGTCCACACCGCCCCTTGGCACGGTGGCACAGTGGTTAGCACTGCTGCCTCACAGTGCCTGAGACCCGGCTTCAATTCCCGCCTCAGGCGACTGACTGTGGAGTTTGCACGTTCACCCCGTGTCTGCGTGGGTTACCTCTGTGTGCTCCGGTTTCCTTCCACAGTCCAAAGATGTGCAGGTTAGGAGAATTGGCCATGCTAAATTTCCCGTAGTGTTAGATAAGAGCGAAATGTAGGGGTATGGGTGGGTTGCGCTTCGGCAGGTCAGTGTGGACTTGTTGGGCCGAAGGGCCTGTTTTCACGCTGTAATGTAATGCAATCTAATCTCTGAAGAGTAAACCGATCAGACCCATTCCCCTACTCCATATTGACCCCGTTTATTTCCACATATCTTTCCCATTTGATTGTAATAACTCTTTTAGGTCATTTCTATTTTACTTAAGACTCAATAATTTACCCCTGACTAATGCACATAACATTATGGGCAATTTAGCATGGCTAATTAACCTGACCAGCACATATTTGAATTGTGGGAGGAAACTGGAGCACCCGGAGAGAACCTACGCCCACACGGGAGAACGTGCAAACTTCATACGGACAGTCACCTGAGACTGGAATTGAACCAATTCCCTGGTGCTGTGAACAGCAGTGCTAACCACTTGGTCACCATCTCTCATTGAAGTCTTAATAATGCATCGGCAAGTACGTTTTCAAGAACTTTCCCATCCACAACTTCCAAATTGAATGAATGCAGCAACAGGCTTCACCGAAACAGTCTGACAGTTTTGACCTTCAGTTATGCTACAAACTTCAATGGGTGATGATTAGGGCATAGAATGGTCAATTTAGTCATACCAACACCAAGATCGAAGTCTCTTTTTCAAATGTGGACTATTTCTGCTGATGAACGTTCAACGTTTTGGGGAAATACCTAGTAGGTTTTTCTATCTTCTCGTCATCTTTAGCAGGAGCACAGCAACGATAGCCACATCACTGCAATTGATAGCCAAATTGAATGAGTTTGCGCAATCAGATGAAGCTAAGATCGGGACAGTGGTTTACATCGTTTTCAGGAAGTCAAATGCCTTCTAACAATTCGACGTCGAATGAAACTTCATGCCTTTCTTTAGTAAATCGTCACTCGAGCAGCCAAACGGCTAAAATTCTGAACAAACTTTCGGCTAAAATCCGTTCAATCCGAGTAAAAGGAGTCCTACTTTGTCGATGGCATGGGGAATTCCCCAATTATCTTTGTGTTCGCATCTAGAATAGCCACCTGCCCGTGTCCAATACCATGGACCAGGAACGTAACTTGGGTTTTGGCATATTCATTTTCAGTTATGTTTACCATCAAACGGTATTTTCAAAGTTGATCTAACACATCCAATAAATGTGGTAAATGTTCCGGAACTGAGCGATCAGATGATAAAAAGTGCAGAGTAATGGCAGATGGAGTTTACTTCTGATCGGTGTGAGGTAATACCCTGTGGGAAGTATGATAAGTGAAGGACATACATCATGAACTGTAGGCCCTAGTGGAGTACTGAGGAACGAAGTGACGTTGATAGTCAAGTCCATAGGCCCCCGAAGGTGGCATCACGTGTCGACAGGGTGAAAAGAAACCTGAATTAGGGTCGGAGGGGGATCCACATCCAAATGGGGAGAAACGTTCGTGCTACTCGAGAGGATTTAAGGTAGTCTGGCTGGAATTTGGACTTGAAACAGATGTAAGGCCAGCCAGAAGTTTGAGGCTGGTACACAAGTAAAAGAGGCATTTCAATTGGCAAGGCAGGCAAGAATGCAGCAGGCAATAAGGGAAAACTAATGATTCGGAGCATTTATTTTAATGCAAGATTCCTCTCAGTTAAGGGAGATGAAATTAGGTCATGGATGGGAACATGGGACTGCGGTATTCTACATATTACAGAAACACAGTTGGGGCAGTGAAGGACTGACAGCTCATTGTTTCAAGGTACAGACTCTACAGGAAAGGTATAAGGGTGGAAAGAAAGGAGAGGTGGTGGTGGGTTTTAACAGCATTATTCATCACAGCAGTACATATAGAAAATACTCCTGTGGGATCACCCAGTGAACCTATGTTAGTGGAACTGAGGAACGAGAATAGTATTAGAATAAGAAGTTTGATATGATTGTGCTACTAATCCCTAATAATCAGTGGAAGATTAATGAACAAGTATGTTGGGAGATCTCAAATATCAATGATAACAATAGGGTTGTAATGGTAGGGGCTTTTAAACTTCCCAAATCTAAATTGGGACTGCCAGTGTAAAGCATTTGAAAGGGAGGAATTTGTTCATTGTGTTCCAGTAAACGCCCAATCAATAAATAAATGGTCCGAGTGGAGGAAGGGGAAAGAATATTACCTTCCCGAGGGAAAGGGAGGTGGGGAAATGGACTGGGGTGTCAGTAAGAGACAAAGTGATCAGAATTCAATTCTTTTGAAAATAGTTTTGAGAAAAGACAGGCTTTTATCACAAGGTTAAGTTGATAAAATGGGGAAAGATCAATCTTGATAGTATTAGGCATGAACTTTCAAACTGTGATTGGTGGAGTCTCTTTGTAGGGAACAGGGATGTCGAAGGAAGTGGGAATATTTTCAAAGTGCGATAAAACGAGCATCCAGTGCCAACATGTTCCTTTTAGTGGAATGGTCAATGCTGACAGAATTAGGAAACACTGGATGACGACTCAGACTCTGATCATGCAAAAGGGAGACATGTCAGGTGTAGGTCAGCTAGATCTTGGGCAGCCCACAGGTTGGAGAAATACACTTTGAATGGAAATCAGGAACTCAAAAAAGAGACATGAGATAGCTTCAACAGAGAAGTTTAATGAGAATTCACAGTGATTCTATATTATATTAAGGGCCAGAGAGTAACTGGGAGGAAATAGGGGCACCTAAAACTCAATGAGGCCATCGATGTGTCGAACGACTTCAGGAGATGGTTAAGATTCTAAACAAATTTGGGCCATAATTGGAATACTCTGTAACTCCAATCATCATTCTACATGAAGGATGTTGTGAATCTTGAAAAAGCTCGAAAAATGTTTTCAAGGTTTTGCCACGGTTATGGCTGAGTGAGCTGGGGCTGTGTTCCCTGGAGCATCGGAGACTGAGGGGTGACCTTACAGACGTATATACAAACATAACGGCCATGGATAGGGTGAATATTCAAGGTCTTTTCCACGTGGTTGTGGAGCCCAAAACTATGCGGCATATGTTTAATGTGAGAGAATAAAGAGTTCAAAATGTAGAAGAGGCAACGATTAAAGGTTGTAAAGCACAAAGGTAGATCAATTTCAGAAACTGATGAAGTGTATTTCAGGACATTGGAGGAAGCTAGGTAATAAATTGTGGAGTGCCTTGTACAGATACTCGTACCATTACCAAGTATGACGTTCTGGAAGACAGGAGGGCGGCAAAGAGGACAGTGAGAGACGTTTTCTAAGATGACAAAGGGAGCTTGCTGATATGAGGGAATGGGCTGAAAAAACTGTCGATGGAATTCAATTTGAATAAATATGAGGTAATGCATTTGATGCAACAAGCAAAGGTAAAATAAATGCAATTAATGCCAGGACCTTTTTCAGTGTTGCAGAGCAGCGGAACCTCCGGGTTCTGTACACAATTCGAGAATTTTTCATCACAGAATGGAAGGGACAGTGCTTTAAATGCTTAGTCCATTGCGTACAGGGTTGGTGATGTCATATTGAAATTGTACAAGTCATTGATGAGGCCTTTTCTGTAATACTGTGTCCACGTCTGGTCGACCAGTTAAAGGAACGAAATTAGTGATTATTTAGAAGATTTATAGCTCACATTGATGATACGTCTAAAGTTAATTCGCTGAGCATGAATTTTTGTTTTCAGACGTTTCATCACCATACTTGGTCACGTCATCAGTGAGAGTCTCCGGTGAAGTGCTGGTGGGATGTCCTGCTTCTCGACTTAAAATACTTGGTCTCTTAATGTGGGTGATGTTATTTTGGTTTCTGTTTCTCAAGGGAAGGCAGGTAGGATATAAATCGCTGTGTTTATTGTTTGAGTTCTGGTTAGAATGTTATGGCTTTCAGAATTCTCGTGTGTGTTTCTGTTTCGCCTGTCTTAGGCTCTTTGCTGTTGTCGCAGTCAAAGTGGTCTCTTTCTTAGTCTGTGTGCATGGAAAAAGGTGACAGTACGTCATGCCATTTGGTGGACAAATGGTGTTCATGTACGCTAGTGGCAAGTTTCCTGCTAGTTTTTCTGATGTATTTTCTACAGTTCATGCATAGTAACTTGGAAGTGACGTTGGTTTTGCTGGTAATATCTAATGGATATTTAGTTTCATTCGTCGCTGTTTAAGTGTATTGTTAGGTTTGTGGACTATCATGATGCCAAGGCGTCTGAACAGTCTGGAATTCATTTCTGATACGCCTTTGATGTAAGTTAATGTGGCTGTAGTTTTTGTTTGCGTTGTGTCTGCTTGTTTTGGGTTTGTTCATGAGGAATCATTGGATTGTTTTTTATTGTCTACCCGTTTTTCTTGAAAACGTTACAAAGATATTCTTTAGATGGCAGAAGTTCAGAAGAAATGAACCAGGATATTGCTAGCTATGGAAAGTTTGAGTTATGAAAGTAGGCTGTGTGGGTTGAGTCTCTTTTCACTGGAGTCAGGAGGTTGAGAAGCAACATTATCCAAGTTTTAAAATAATGAGGGATATAGATAGAGTTAATAGTCGCTGTCCTTTCTCAGAATGGGGTATTTGAACATGAGGGCCACATTTATTTTAGATTAAAGGATAGATACGTTTATTAAGAAACAGAGGATTCAACTTTTATAAAGTGGATGCTTTATGTGCAGAATGAACCTCTCAATGGAGGGGTGGGTGTGGGTTCAATTACAATCATCAAAACATTTGGATAGGTACTTGTTCAGGGAATGCTTGGAGCGATATGAACCAGGAGAAGGCAGGCGGGACGAGTTTAATTTTAGATTATGGTTGGTATCAAACGATGGGTCAGTTTCCATGCTGTTTGCATCTATGAGTACGAATATTGTGCTGTTCCACTATTTAACAAAGAGTGAGGGGTAATCCCAAGGAAAAAAAGATCAAATAGCCAGATGTCAGTTGTGGGAAAGTTGTAAAAGCGATTCTGCCAGACAGGAGTTAAATGTATTTGGAAAGGCCAAGGATTGATTCAAGTTAGTCAGCACTGCTTTGTCCGTACAATTTCAGGTGCCACAAATTTGACTGTGTCTCTTGAAAAGCGTGTCTGGACTGACTTCAGCATGACCTAAACAGGGTTTCACATAGCATCTTGGTTAGTAACGTAAGGCCACATGGAATCAGGGAGGGATAGCGAACAGGATACGAAACTGGCTTGACAGCAGGAGACAGAGGGTGGTGGTCGAAGGTTTTTGTTGAAACTGGAGGTTTGTGACCAGTGGCGTGACACAAGGCTCGGTGCTGTGTCTGTTGATTGCATCATTTACACAAGTGATTTGGTTAAACTGTAGGAATAATTCTTCATAAGTTTGTGGATAATGAGCTTAATTTTCGAGTTGGCAGTGAATGCAGTTACGAAATAAAATATTGTTCAACTCGGTCAATTGGCCAAGAAAAGAACGATGGAGTTTAATTCAGGTGTTGGGTTGTGTTTAGAAATACCAGGGAGGCCCAACACAGTTAATGGCTGAGCCCTGGGCAGTGTTGTTGAACGGTGGGACGACAAGGGGTGCAGCTACATTTTTTTTTTGGAAGTGACATTACCGTGGGGCAGGGTGAAGAAAGCAGCATTTGGCACACATGTCTGCATTGGCCAGAGCGTTGAGTCCCTATGTTGGAGATGTTTGTCGTCTTTGTTTCCCTTGGATATAGGATGCGACAGGGTGACATTAAAAGCGTTTATTAGAATATGGGGGCATAAGTAAGGTGAATAGCCAAGAGTAGGTGAGTGTTAAACTAGAGGGCAGAAACGTGAGTGAGAGAGCAAAGATTTAAGGAGGTCGTTCAGGGACAACATTATTAGACTACTGCACCTGTAAGGAATGAATTGAGAAGAAATCGTAGAAAGAAATACAATTACCACATGGAAGAGTCATTTGGGCAGGTAAATGGAAAGACGACGATTGTAAGGGGCAGGGTCCAAACGCTGGAAATTGCAACCCGTTGCATCTGGGAAATCTGTCAGCATTGTTCACTTCGGCTGAAAGGTCTGTTTCTGTGCTGCGTGACCCTATGTCTTCAGTAAATGGAAGAGACGAAAATCGAGATGAGGCAGCTTGTAGAAACTGAATAAGTTACAGAATTAGGGATGGTAGCCTGGCTTAGAGTACACTTGAACTACATGCAGGGATTGTAGTGAGGGCAGGATGTTACAGAGATTGGAACTGTTCTTGGAGTTAGAATGGTTGAAGACACGAGTTCATAAGTCATGCCGTGAATAAAATGTTGGACAGGGAACACAGAACAGAAAGATTCGAGGTATGTTTATTACCCTTTCGTGGGATGCCTGTTTTCACCTCTGATGTACTGATGCTAACTAAGATAACACAGGCCTGGATTCATAACTTTGAACTCCCTATGCTATTTTAGTTCACAAATCTTAAAGTAGGGCTGGTGATTGAGCCTCAGGTGTGTCTGTACTTTTCTCCCCCTTCAGAATTTTATCTATGTATTTCTCATTCGCCGACGTTTGGAACCTTCTAATTGTTCTCTGCTCTGTGCACTGTGTGTGATCTTACCACACTGCATGATTTATCGAAGGCTCCAGACCTCTCTCGCTTTTGTCTCACTGGTTGACCAACCATCTTCAATGAGATGATGGACGAGCCACCCAGCAGTTGGGGAGTCGATTCCTGACAATTGAGTCAGGAATTTCCTGATTATTTGTAGGAGAGAGAAAATTGAAAGGATGGAAATTAGACTGATGCAGTGTGAGTTGCACGTGTAGAATGGCATTGAGTACCACAGAAATCTGATAACTCCCAGTGTCCATTCTTGGCCTGTGCTGCCTCATCTCTTTGGATTGGGGAATTCAGTTTGCTCAGGATCTGAAGTAGCTGGAAGAGCGAGAGGCGATAACAGAGGCAGCAATTAGATCCACACAATGAGGGATAACACATGGAGTGACACTGAGTAAAATCACCAATGTGGGAGAAGGTGTACGGATCAACCAATTGTATAGGAATAAGGCGTTTGACTCATGTTGCACTGGACTGAGCAACCTGTCAGCTGGCGATTTGATCACCTAGTGGTATTTTCCGGAATCTCGGCTAATTGTTTTCGGACATCGATTCGAATCACAACAGACAAAAATCGTTGAATATTAAATAATTGTTTCTAAAACATTGGAATTTACAATCTGCACATGAGCATTAAATAGTCGCTGACGTTGAGAAAAAAACGCTTATGCCCTGTGCAGAATGGAATCCGCCATCCTCACTTGCCATGGACGTTATGGTGTGTCTCCATAATCAGAGTAAAGCGGTTGCCTGTCAATTGCTCTCCAAAATGCCTCAGCAAGACATTCACTTCAACAACAGCTGGAGATGTGCAAAAAATACTGGCCAGCCAGAGACCTCCTCATTCCACGAGTGAATAAAAAAGGTTCTATTTCACTGGGCACCAATGGAACCGTGCTGGGACCAGTGTCTTGGCCAATCATGTCGGTAGGTTTATGGGTGGGACCTTACACACCAGAGAAGATCCAGCGACAGTGTTTTGGTGAAAGGAGCTTTCCAAATCCAAAGAAAAAAAGTAAAGCATAGGAATAGCCTGAAGTTGTGGCTGCAGTCAATAAGAATGGAACAAAAAGGGACAACGTTTAAATAAAGCTGCACATCAGTGAATAGATTTAGAACAGGGAATTCTGGTCAAATCTTAGATTTTACTGTTCATTTCTGGAATGAAGAAACTATCTACAATAAGATATATGGAGTTGTGGCAAAAAGATAAATGAAATTTAAGCACCAGAGGGACGTGTTTGCAGGGGGAACACAAGGTTCAAAGGTATTCATTAATATGTAATGGTACACAACCTCATGGAGACTTAGGCCCAATGGGAATGCAGGATGGGTAACTCGGGCAGAAATTGGCAACAAAGCCATTATAGAGAAAGCGTTTGGCCACAGATTATGCAGATGAATGAATCTAAATGCAAATTCTGCGCAATATACGTTCACAATACAAAGAGGAGAACAGTCTTTTTTATGGCCTATCAGCATTTCATTGTTCATCATTCACTAAAAAGGAATTAATTGGAAAACGTAACAAAGGCACTCTGATAATTTCATGGGACTTCAATCTCCATACAATCTTGGACAGTCAACTGGCAAGAGTGATATTCGAAGAGATGTTCGGATAATTTCTATGTCGGTGTTTCTATTAATAACACGTTGTGCAATTGTCTTGGGAATTAACTATCTCACATCGGTCGTCAGGTGATGAAGCTGAGTGAATGAGTGATGTCATGTTGAGAGTTCCTCTGGGAGATTGTGGTGAAGTGAAATTCAAAGGAATTATGAAGTTTTAAGGTGACTACAGAAAGGACACGTTACATGTGAAAACAGAACCAAAGCCAATTATATGATTTTGAGAGGGGAACTGACCAAGGTTAACAATGTAAGCAGCCTGATATAAGTGTCTATAAGTGAACAGTGGAAAACATTTGAAGGAACAGTGTGAAATATTCAACAAAAGGAAATTCTATTGAAACAGCCCAAACCTCAGCAAGAAATTCCCATCTGCCCCTCACTCAGGACAGAAAGCATCTGATTCGATTCAGAGACGCTCAGAAGACCACTGAAAAATTATCTAATAATTTTAAAGAGATAGTCTGTTTTATTAACAGACAAAACATAGAGGTATTTTTTAAAAGGAGTGCAAAGGGGTCTACTTGCGAAGGACTCAGTCGGAAGAGGAAACATTGTCAGGATTTAATGACATAATAGGAACAGGGAGAGTTGAAGTTGCTGGAGGCGGTGAGAGTATTACAGAGAGTGGAAAAGGCTTAAATGATATTACAAAGCCAGAACGAATTACTGCAGCTGGATGTGTTTGCAGAGGCAAGGATGGAAGTATGCAATTGTACATATATATGCTTCAGGTGAGGTGATTAATCGATAGACCAGCAAACATTGCTCACCGCTAATTGCTCGCAGGCAGCTTAGAGTCAACAATATTGCTGTGGGTCTGGAGTCACTTGTGAACTAAACCCGGCAATGATGTCAGATGTCATTCTCAAAAGGGCCCAAGAGAATCAGTTGAGTTTTTTTCCCCCCAAATAATCAGCAATTCATTCATTACAGAATCTTTTCAGCACATCCCTGCATAGTTGCCCAAGTTCCTCAGATGTCTTTTTTCACAGCAAATACTGAAGCAAAACATTTGTTCCGTATCTCACATTTCTCCCGGAGTATCACACATTGACGGCCTCCTAGATCTTTAAGGGGCCATTTGCTCTTCTGACTTATACTTTCGCCCTTGTCGAAACTTGTCCAAAGCCTTCTGAAGCTTCAAATAAGCCATATGCCCCTTCCCCAATTTATCTATTTCAAAACTTATACCCACACCAAGTCATAAAATCCAACAGGCTTTCCAAAAAATACTTTTAAAAAAGTACTGTCTTTTGTAAAATCATACGTCTCCCATTGTTTCTAAAAGGTCCAGTTACTGTTTGTTTTCATCACACAAGGAAGAAATATGCAGCGAGATTGGGGAGACTTGCAGGAGCAATACACTTGTCATCTTCGGGGATTTTAATTCTCCGAACATAGACTGGTGTGGTGCTGGAAAAACACAGCCTGTCAGGCAGCATCCGATGAACAAGAGAAACAACGTTTCAAGGAAAGTCTTTTCATAATGTCTGATGAAGGGCTTATGCGCAAAACGTAAATTCTTCTTCTCGATGGGGAGATTTGAGAAGCCTCCTCTTCCAGTGAGTTTATGAAATGGTCGTCGTTATTCATGATTGGTGTGGCAAGTTGGCTGAGCTTAGATCTGATGCAAAAAGCAAAATGAAGCACCAAGTCTGAATTGGCACATCATACAAACTAAATGCCAAACATGTAGGCCCGACCTGGTAAGGATGGCACATTTCCTTCCTTTGGAGAATATTAGTGGATTATTTTCGGCAATCAACAACAGTTTCATAGTCATCAATTGATTCTTAATTTTGTATATTTTTATTGAGTTCAAATTTCACTATCTGCTGTGATGGAATTCAAACCTGGATCAGCAGAACTCCCTTGAATTTGTGGAGTTGTCGTTCAGCGAAAGTATCACTACACCATCACCATCAAAAATACTTGAATTTTCTCCAGAAATTATCAATTTAAATTTGAAATAAAATGATCAATGACTACTTTGAATGTGCTCAAATTTCAATTGATATTGAGTTAACCTTGACACAAAGTCATGCAAAGTCTTGTTAAACAAAAGACAAAAGTGAGGACTGCAGATGTTGGACATCAGAGTCCAGATTAGAGTGATGCTGGAAAAGCACAGCAGGTCAGACAGCAGGAAAATCGACGTTTCGGGCAAAGGCCCTTTATTCCCGACTCTAGTTAAGCATCATCAGACTTAAAAGAAGTGCAATAAAAACGTTATTAGATGAGTAAAATGAACCTCCTGTCACCACTCAATTCGCATTTCAAACATGAATAGGAGCACATTATAAACAACCTCATAGAAACACACAATGAATGATAATACAAACAGAAAGCAGACTGGCGATAACACATGGACACAGAACACAACAATATTAAATATGTAAACATTAACAAGCTCACATGAACACACTGAACACATTGACACTGACTGAAACATTCAATGATACATCGAAGCAAACTGTCCTGATCTTAAAATGTGCATCAATCCCGGTGTCATAACCAGATATGCACACGACCGGGCTTTCTTGCTTTTTGCACTTTCTCACTTGCATATCCTGAAATACTAACTGGTAGTCGTGTACACTGGAAACCCCGCATCAGCTGACAAAACAGCATCAGCTAAAGAACCTCCCAGTTAAAGATCATTGCCCACTGTTTGCGACAGCCTTATTATTTGAAGAGACTCTCCAAGCAATCCAGCGCCCGGATGGAGCAATGTCTCTCCACAGGCTGCAAACAATCAGGAATGTGTTCCTTCTTGCAGGTAAAATCAACAGGATCAAGTTTGACAAGAAAGAGGCAGCAAATGAGCTGACTAATATTCATAAGCCTTGTCTCGATACCGTGTAGGATGTGGATCAATACCTTGTCAGTTTGTGTGTCAGTGTCTCATGAGGTGATCATGCACATTTGGTAAGTTAGCAGCTGTCCCCGAAAAGTAAATACACAATTAGCATTAGCAACAGACAGCCAAAACACCAATAATTTTGTATTGCATGTATGCCGGGATGAAACGTGTGAATAAGAGGCTGACATGTGTCATGGGGATCCCTGCAAAGATAGCAAGGTACAATTTCGGAGGCCATTAACCAAACACTTGACGGCAGAGGACAAGTAGATAAACAGTGCCAGGGCAAGAAGACATTCGTGAATTTAGGCACGTCTTAAACGCTGAGGAGGAACTAATGGATATTGTTGGCGAGGATAGAAAATGATATCTGGCAGATGATGACACTGGACCACCGAAGAGTGAGGAAGAAAGTTGTCAGTGGAAGACACAGGTGCAGAAACAGGCCATTCAATCCATTGTTGTAAGCTTTGCCATTTAATTAGATGATGGTTTCTAATCATTCTCAACTTTACTTTCTTGACGTTTCAACATAATCCTTAAATTTACAATGTTATGTTCATTGTTACCACGGGGAATGTTTCAGTTTTAGATCATTTTTAAACTTACTTATTACATATCATCAGACCCAACACAGTTTGATCTCTGTTTGGAATCATAACATGCTATTGTCAGAAACTGTTGAAAATAAACTCTATGTATTTTCCCTTCAGACAATGTCAGGCAATCTGAAATTTCTGACCCATATGAATAGTAAAGTTACCAAGACGTTTGTTACGTGCCTGCAGTGTCTACCGACTTAACTCTCCTCGACAATATAACTACAGTAAAGGGAACTTTATATCACTACTGGCAGTGTCATCGTCCCCTTGTTATTCCTTATCGTTACCCATATGGCTTCTGTACCGTCCCATCGAAGATTCCTTCGATCTTTCTACTTTATACATCCGATGCTTTAATACTACCCACCCAAAACCTTTCTTCGTACTTGTCCGTTACAAGAAGTGAAAGAAGAAAATTAATTTGCCAGGTTTGATCTTCTTGTCCCTGTTATAAAGGCGATAGTGTCAATCCGTTAACCTGTGTCGTAGAATCATCCATTTTGCTCTGAATACTGCATATATTCGAGATAAGAACTATTAATGTGGCCTTCTTACCATTTCTTTCCAATGTGACCTCATGTACTTTTGCATACTCTGTCCCTTCTTCTCCCACTTGGAGTTATTTTAGTCTGTTCACAAATATGTTATTGTGATTGATTACTTTTTACAACCATTTCCAACATTTCTGGAATCGTTTGTTTGCTCCTTCAATTTATGTGCTATTGAAAACAGTAATAGGAACAGTTTTGTTGAGAGACTGAGACTCCTCTGCAGTCAGACTGTCCCCACCATGCACATTCATGAAGCAGGGCGACAGGGAACCATCCATGTTAGAGTTATTTTTTATCCAAAGGGCCGACCCTCTTCTCATACATCGCCATTGCCCCGTCCCCATAATGTACTGCACCCATTTGCTGAGTAAACCTGCAAGTGTCTCTTTCAAGCGCTTCCTTTCTTTCAGTTTCAACAGAGTGTAGGGTGTTGATTAATTTAGAATTGCATAAATTGGGGGAAGACAAATTTCAATATCATTCGAGGATTTGACAAACAGAATGGCAGCAGCTGCTTGCAGTCAGTCTACTTTTGCAATGTCTTAATCATTCAAATGTAGGCGAAAGTACGCACTGCAGAAACTGTAGATCAGAGTAGAATATTATGGCGCTGGAAACGCACAGACAGTGAGGCAGCATCCTAGTAACAGGAGAATCGATTTTTGGAACTTCATGCCTTCCTGATGAAGAGCTAACACTCCAAACCTCGATTTTCCTGCTTCTCAGATGTTGCCTGACCAGCTGTGCTTTTCCAGCAATACCATCTCTTAAAGGTTCTAACGGGACAATTCAGGGCATATGTTTTCCTCTGAATGAAGAGCAAGGTCAATAAACACAGGTTGTCCTGAGGGTTAAGAAATTCTGAGACGAGAGTGTGGTGCTGGGAAAGCACTACAGGTCACGCAGCAGACGAGAAGCAGGAGAATCAAGGATTCACACAAATGCTCTTAATCTGGAATGAAGATTCTGGGCTAGGTGGCTGACTGATATATGGAAGCTGAAGGGGTGGGATTGAGGAGAAGGTCGCTTAGACTGCAACGGACAGACGAAGGTGATTGAGGAAGTGTGTGTTGAGAGTGGAGAGTGGAGTGGATAGATGGGAAAGACGATGAACAGGTCAAGAGGACGATGTTGTAATGGAAATTTGGGACTGGGATAAGATGAGGGGTTAGGGGAAACGAGGAAACGTTTGATATCCACATTCATTCCATGTCGTTGCAGGGTCCCAAGGCAGAAGATGCGATGTTCCTCCGCCGTTCACACCACCTAAAACAGACCATACCTTGATGGATATATTTCCCTCTCTGCACCTCTCAGTTTCGGAGAGACCATAGCCTCCATGACTCCCTTGTCAGATCCATGTCCCTTACCAGCCCACACACCACTCCCAGGATCTTTCCCTGCCATCAAAAAAGGGAAAGATCTGCGCCCACACCTCTCCCCTCACGTCCTCAAGGCCCCAAAGGAACCGTCCGCATCTGAAACAATTTTCCTTGTATTTCCACCAATGTTATCTACCGTTGCATCCAATGTAGACTTTTCCAAATCAGGGAGACAGGACATGAACTTGGGAAAGATTTCAGAGAATATCTCTGGGACATCCACACCAACCAGACACACAGCCACGTGACTCAATACTTTGACTCCCCCTCTCACTCCACCAAGAACATGCAGATCCTGGGCCTCCACCATCACCAAACCCTGATCATCCAATGCCTGGACGACGAACTTCTCGTCTTCCGCCTTGAGACCTTGCGACCATGAGTGATTGATGTGCATTAACAAATTCTTCATTTCCCTTCCCCCACCTGATCGAGATCCCAGGGCTCCAACTCACCATTTCTCTTGTGACCTGTTCATCATCTTTCCCATCGATCTGCTCCACTCTCCTTTCTCACCTGTCAAATTCTCACCATCATTACCTTCGTACTGCAATCCCCACGACTTTACAGCACGTCACCCATCCCCTTCAATTTCTCTCTCAACCCCTTCCCCCACCCACAAGTCCTTTGACTGATGAAGGGCCGATGGCCGAAACGTAGATTACCCGATTCCCCAGATGCTGCATTTTCCAGCTGGACTCTGACCTCCAGCATCTGCAGCCCTCAGTCTGTCCTAAGAGATCCTAAAAGTTTGATAAAGAAAACGGTGGAAGTACCAGTTTGATATAATTAAACAAAAACACGGGAGACCCTTTCGGAGTACAGCGAAGCGATAGAGATGCTACATAATGGCACCAGGAGGTCAAAAAAAGGCCGTGAGATATCATTGGCAGGTAAGGTTATGCAAAACACAACAGCATTTATAAATTCGTCGGGATTGCCAGGGAGCCAATGGGGCTTATTAGAGATAAATAAGTAATCAGCGCTGGTAACCAGAGGATGTGGGTGAGGTCTTCAATGAATGAATCGCATCTACATTCAAAATGGAGGAAGACTTTGCAGCTTAAAATTTGAAACGAATGGTCAGGTTTGAGAGAATGCTAAGATTAATGAGGAAGAGGCAGTTGACATAAAAGTGCAGAAATCCTCAGATCTGCTGTGGTGGATGGCATGTTACTTGAGTGGAAATTTCTGTGCACCTTTGGGGATATTTAATACTTTGGTATCATGTTAACACATTGTCACTTATTCCATGCGATTTCAGCTTTTGTATCGGCTTGACATAGGCCACCTTGTCGAAAGCCGTGCAAAAGGCCATGGAGACAATGTCTGTCACCATGCCGTCATCCATCAAATTTGCCGCTTTCTCAAAACAAATCAATCAAATGTTGATACACATCCCCATTCAAAGTCATGCTGCCTATCGCTAATAGGTTCATGTTTACACAAATGTAACGAAATCGTAAATGCCACGTTCTCTGAGAACTGTCACTCCTCCTCTTAGATTACCATAGGGTGTCACATGAGGGCATGCAGTATGGTAATCTAGGAGGATGAGTGATCGTGCTCAGAGAACGTGGCATTTACGATTTCTTCACATTTAGGTAAACATGAACCTATTAGCGATAGGCAGCGTGACTTTGAATGGGGGTGCGTATCAACATTTGATTGATTTGTTCTGAGAAAGCGGCAAATTTATCTCTAATAAGCCCCATTGGCTCCCTGGCAATCCATACGAATTTATAAATGCTGTTGTGTTTTGCATAATCTTACCTGCCAATGATATCTCACGGCCTTTTTTTGACCTCCTGGTGCCATTATATAGCCTCTCTATAGCTTCTCTGTACTCATGAAGGGTCTCCCGTGTTTTTGATTAATTATATCGAACTGGTACTTCCACCGTTTTCTTTATCAATCTTTTAGAATCTCTTAGGACAGACTGAGGGCTGCAGATGCTGGAGGTCAGAGTCGAGAGAGTGGTGCTGGAAAATGCAGCATCTGGGGAATCGGGTAATCTACGTTTCGGCCATCGGCCCTTCATCAGTCAAAGGACTTGTGGGTGGGGGAAGGGGTTGAGAGAGAAATTGAAGGGGATGGGTGACGTGCTGTAAGGTCGTGGGGATTGCAGTAGGAAGGTAATGATGGTGAGAATTTGACAGCTGAGAAAGGAGAGTGGAGCAGATCGATGGGAAAGATGATGAACAGGTCACAAGTGAAATGCTGAGTTGGAGCCCTGGGATCTCGATCAGGTGGGGGAAGGGAAATGAAGAATTTGTTAATGCACATCAATCACTCATGGTCGCAAGGTCTCAAGGCGGAAGACGAGAAGTTCTTCGTCCAGGCATTGGATGATCAAGGTTTGGTGATGGTGGTGGCCCAGGATCTGCATGTCCTTGGTGGAGTGAGAGGGGGAGTCAAAGTATTCAGTCACGTGGCTGTGTGTCTGGTTGGTGTGGATGTCCCAGAGATATTCTCTGAAATCTTTCCCAAGCTCATGTCCTGTCTCCCTGATTTAGAAGAGACTACATCGGATGCAACGGTCGATAACATTGGTGGAAATACAAGGAAAATTGTTTCAGATGAGGACGGTTCCTTTGGGGCCTTGGACGGACGTGAGGGGAAAGGTGTGGGCGCAGGTTTTTCCCTTTTTTGGTGGCAGGGAAAGATCCTGGGAGTGGTGTGTGGGCTGGTAAGGGACATGGATCTGACAAGGGAGTCATGGAGGGTATGGTTTCTCCGAAACTGATTGGTGTAGAGAGGGAAATATATCCATCAAGGTATGGTCTGTTTTCGGTGGTGTAAACGGCGGAGGAACATCGCATCTTCTGCCTTGGGACCCTCCAACGACATGGAATTAATGTGGATATCAACAGTTCCGTCGTTGCCCCTTCCCCCTCATCTTATCCCAGTCCCAAACTTCCATTTCCGCATCGTCCTCTTGACCTGTTCATCGGCGTTCCCATCTATCCACTCCACTCTTCACTCTCACCACACATCCCCTCCCCCACCTTCGTCTGTCCTTTGCAATTTAAGCGACCTTCTCCTCAATCCCACCCCTTCAGCTTCCATTTATCAGTCGGCCACCTAGCTCAGAACCTTCATTCCAGTTTAAGAGCATTTGTGTGAATCCTTGATTCTCCTGCTGCGTGACCTCTAGTGCTTTCCCAGCACCACACACTCGGCTCAGAATTTCTTGACCCCCAGGACAACGTGTGTTTATCGACCTTGCTCTTCATTCACAGGAAAACATATGCACTGAATTGTCACAACAGTACTTTTAAGAGATCGTACTGCTGGAAAAGCACAGCTGGTCAGGCAGCATCTGAGGAGCAGGAAAATCGATTTTTCGAGTGTTAGCTCTTCATCAGTAAGACCTGAAGCTCAAAAAAGCCATTCTCCTATTCCTAGGATACTGTCTCACTGTCTGTGCTTTTCCAGCGCCACAATCTTCTACTCTGATCTCCACTTTCTGCTGTGTGCACTTTCGCCTACTTTTGAATGATTAAGACTTTGCAAAAGTCGACTGACTGCAAGCAGCTGCTGCCAGTCTGTTTGTCAGATACTCGAATGATATTGAAATTTGCCTTCCCCCAATTTATGCACTTCTAAATACATCAACGCCCTACGCTCTGTAGAGACTGAAAGAAAGGAAGCGCTTGAAAGAGACACTTGCAGGTTTACACAGCAAATGGGTGCACTACATTACGGGGACGGGGAAATGGCGATGTATGAGAAGAACATTTTGATAAAAAATAACTCGAACATGGATGGTTACTTGTCGCCTTGCTTCATGAATGTGCAGATTGGGTACAGCCTGACTGCAGAGGAGTCTCAGTCTCTCAACAAATCTGTTCATATTCCTGTTTTTAATACCACCAAAGTTGAAGGAGCCAACAAACGATTTCAGAAATGTTGAAAATGGTTGTAAAAGGCAATGAATCACAATAACATATTTGTGAACAGACTAAAAGAACTCCGAGTGGGAGAAGAAGGGACAGAGTATGCAAAGGTACATGAGGTCACATTGGAAAGAAATGGTAAGAAGGCCACATTAATAGTTCTTTCCTCGAATATGTGCAATATTCAGAGCAAAATGGATGATTCAACGACACATGTCAACGGATTGACTTTATCACTGTTTTAACAGGGACATGAAGATCAAACCTGGCAAATTAATCTTCTTCTTTGACTTCTTGTAACGGGCAAGTACGAAGAAAGGTTTGGTGGGTTAGTATTGAAGCATCGGGTGTATAAAGTAGAAAGTACAAAGGAATCTTGGATGGGATGGTACAGAAGCCATATGGGTAGCGATAAGGAATAAGAAGGGGATGATGACACTGCTAGGAGTGATATAAAGTTCCCATTACTGTAGTTATAAATTCGAGGAGAGTTAAGTTGGAAGATACTGCAGACACGTAACAAACGTCTTGGTAACTTTAATATTCATGTGGGTCAGGAAGTTCAGATGGCCTGACATTGTCTGAAGGGAAAATATATAGAATATATTTTCAACAGTTTCTGACAATAGTATGTTATTATTCCAAACAGAGACCAAACTGTGTTGGGTCTGGTGATATGTAATAAGGTAGGTTTAAAAATGATCTAAAACTGAAACATTCCCCATGATAACAATGAACATAACATTGTAAATTTTAGGATAATGTTGAAAAGGCAGGAAAGTAAAGTTGAGAATGATTAGAAGCCATCATCTAATTAAGTGGCAAAGCATAAAACAATTGATTAAATGGCCTGTTTCTGCACCTGTGTTTTCCACTGACAACTTTCTTCCTCACTCTTCGGTGGTCCAGTGTCATCATCTGCCAGATATCATTCTCTATCCACGCCAACAATATCCACTAGTTCCTCCTCAGCGTTTAAGACGTGCCTAAATTCACGAATGTCTTCTTGCCCTGGCACTGTTTATCTACTTGTCCTCTGTCGTCAAGAGTGTGGTTAATGGCCTCCGAAATTGTACCTTGCTATCTTTGCAGGGATCCCCACGACACATGTAAGCCTCTTATTCACACGTTTCATTCAGGCATACATGTAATGCAAAATTATTGGTGTTTTGGCTGTCTGTTGCTTATGCTAATTGTGTGTTTACTTTTCGGGGATAGCTGCTAACTTACCAAATATGCATGATCACCTCAGGAGACACTGACACACAAACTGACAGGGTACTGATCCACATCCTACACGGGATTGATACAAGACTTACGAACATGAGTCAGCTCATTTGCTTCCTCCTTATTGTCAAACTTGATCCTATTGATTTTACCTGCAAGAAGGAACACATTCCTGATGGTTTGCAGCCTGTGGAGAGGCATTGCTCAATCCGGGCGCTGGATTGCTTGGACAGTTTATTCAAATAACAAGGCTGTCGCAAACAGTGGGCAATGTTGTTTAACTATGAGGTTCTTTAGCTGATGCTGTTTTGTCAGCTGATGCGGGATTTCCACTGTACACCACTACCAGTTAGTATTTCAGGATATGCAAGTGAGAAAGTGCAAAAAGCAAGAAAGCTCAGTAGTGTACATATCTGGTTATGACATCGGGATTGATGCACATGACAAGTTCAGGTCAGTTTGCTTCGATATATCTTTGAATGTTTCAGTCAGTGTCAATGTGTTCAGTGTGTTCATGTGAGCTTGTTAATGTTTACATATTTAATATTATTGTGTTTTGTATCCACGAGTTATCACCAGGCTGCTTTCTGTTTGTATTATCATTCATTGTGTGTTACGATGAGGTTGTTCATAATGTGCTCCCATTCATGTTTGATGTGCGAATTGGGTGATGGCAGGAGGTTGATTTTACTCATCTAATAACGTTTTTATTGCACTTCTTTAAGTCTGATGATGTTTAACCAGAGTCGGGAATGAAGGGCTTTTGCCCGAAACGTCGATTTTCCTGCTGCCTGACCTGCTGTGCTTTTCCAGCACCACTCTAATCTGGACTCCAATGTCCAACATCTGCAGTCCTCAATTTTGCCTGATGTTTAACAAGACTTTGCATGACTGTGTGTAAAGGTTAACTCAATATCCATTGAAATTTGAGCACATTCAAAGCAGTCATTGATCATTTTATTTAAAATTTTAATTGATAATTTCTAGAGAAAATTCAAGCATTTTTGCTGGGTGGGACATTTGCACAATACTCCCAAAGGAGCTTCACTGAATGTCCCAGATCCACACGAATGCCCATTCCTTCATTTGAATAGGTAATCTCCATTTAGGGTTTTGGTCTGCTTCATTGTCATAGCAAATTAACATTTATTCATATTAGACAACTTTTCTAGAGTTTTTTGATGATATGGTATTCATAAAGGGGGTACAGTGATTGTCCAGTAGACTTTTCATAAGGTATGACATAAAACGCCAGTGCATAAGGTTAAAGCACATCGTATTTGAGGTAAAATGTGTGCTGGGATTAAGGAAAAGTAAAATAGATCCTGGAAAACTGAAATGAAAAGGGAAACCTATGGAGAAATTCCGCTGGGCTGGTTGCATCTGCGTAGAGAGAACAATATCACTTCACCTCATGCAGAATTTGGACGCAAGGAGGAGAGTCAAAGTGGACTCAAGATGTTAATTCTGTTTCTCTCCCCCGAGATGTTGCCAATCCTTCCGAAATTCTCCAGCAAATTCGTTTTCTAGCATGGAATGCTCGTAACACTGTGGACAGAGAACCTTCACCAGTGCCTCCGCTGGAGTATTGTACACAGTTGCCAATACCACTTCACACCAAAGATATAAATATAATGGGGAGAATGCAATAGCAACTTAATACATTGATTCCAGCTGTAACAAACTACATTTATACGAATCGACTGAACACGTTGGGACTCTTCTCCTTAGAGAAGAAAACTGCGAGGAGATTTGATTGAATTTTCAAAATCCTAAGTGTTTTGAATGGAACTGATAGGGACAACCTGTTTCTGCTTGATATTTAGTCATGCATGGTGATGGTGTAGTGATACTTTCACTGAACTACAGCTAAAGAAATTCAAAGGCGTTCTGCCGATCCAGGTTTGAATTCCATCACAGCAGATAGTGAAATTTGACCTCAATAAAAATATACGAAATTAAGAATCAATTGATGACTATGAAACTGTTGTTGATTGCGGAAAAATATCCACTAATATCCTTCAAAGGAAGGAAATGTGCCATCCTTACCAGGTCGGGCCTACATGTCACTGAATTTAGTTTGGCATGATCTGTCAATTCAGTTTTGGTGCTTCATTTTGCTTTTTTGATCAGATCTAAGCTCAGCCAACTTACCACACCAACCACGAATAACGATGAACATTTCATAACCTCACTGGAAGTGGAGGCATCCCAAATCTCCCCATCGAGAAGAAGAATTTCCGTTTTGCGCATAAGCCCTTCATCAGGCATGATGAAGACACTTTCCTTGAAACGTTGCCTCTCTTGTTCATCGGATGCTGCCTGACAGGCTGTGTTTGTCCAGCACCATACCAGTCTATGCTCGTAGAATTAAAATCCCGAAAGATGACAACTGTATTGCTCCTTCAAGTCTCCCCAATCTCGCTGCATATTTCGTTCTTGAATGATGAAAACAAACAGTAACTGGACCTTTTAGAAACAATGGGAGACGTATGATTTTACAAATGACAATACCTTTTTCTAAAAGACGTTTTGGAAAGACTGTTAGATTTCATGTCTTGGTGTGGATATAAGTTTTGAAATAGATAGAGTGGGAAAGGGGAATTTGGCTTATTTGAAGCTTCAGAAGGCTTTGGACAAGTTTCTTCAAGGGCAAAAGTAGAAGTCAGAAGAGCAGATGGCCCCTGAAAGATCCAGGAGGCTGTCAATGTGGGTACTACAGGAGATATGTGAGATCCTGAACAAATATTTTGCTTCAGTATTTGCTGTGAAAAAAGTCATGGAATCTGAGGAACTTGAGCAAATATGCAGTGATGTGCTGAAAAGATTCCGCAATAAATGAATTGTTGATTATTTGGGGAAAGAAAAACTCAACTGATTCTCTTGCGCCCTTTAGGGAATGACATCTGACATCCTTGCTGGGTTTAGTTCACAAGTGACTCCAGACCCACAGCAATATTGTTGACTCTAAGCTGCCTGCGAGCAATTAGCGGTGAGCAATGTTTCCTGGTCTATCCATTAATCACCTCACCTGAAGAATATACATGGACAATTGCATACTTCCATCCTTACCACTGCAAACACATCCAGATGCAGTAATTCGTTCTGGCTTTGTAATATCATTTAAGCCTTTTCCACTCTCTGTAATACTCTCACCACCTCCAGCAACTTCAACTCTCCCTGTTCCGATTATGTCATTAAATCCTGACAATGTTTCCTCTGCCAACTGAATCCTCCGCAAGTAGACCCCTTTGCACTCCTTTTAACAAATACTTCCATGTTTTGTCTGTTAATAAAACAGACTATCACTTTAAAATTATTACATGATTTTTCAGAGGTCATCTGAGCGTCTCTGAATCGAATCAGATGCTTTCTGTCCTGAGTGAGGGGCAGGTAGGAATAGGAATTTCTTGCTGAGGTTTGTGCTGTTTCAATAGAATGTCCTTTTGTTGAATATTTCACACTGTTCCTTCAAATGTTTTCCCCTGTTCACTTACAGACACTTACATCAGGCTGCTTACATTTGTTTCTGTTTTCACATGTAACGTGTCCTTTCTGTAGTCACCTTAAAACTTCATAGTTCCTTTGAATTTCCCTTCATCACAATTTCCCGGAGGAACTCTCAACATGACATCACTCATTCATTCAGCTTCATCACCCGAAGATTGATATGAGATATTTAATTCCCAAGACAGTTGCACAACGTGTTATTAATAGAAACACCGACATAGAAATTATCCGAACATCTCTTCGAATATCACTCTTGCCAGTTGACTGTCCAAGATTGTATGGAGGTTGAAGTCGCATGAAATTATCAGAGTGCCTTTGTTACATTTTCCAATTAATTCCTTGTTAGTGAATGATGAACAATGAAATGCTGATAGGCCATCAAAAGACAGTTCTCCTCCTTGTATTGCTAACGTACATTGCGCAGAATTTGCATTTAGATTAATTCAGCTGCATAATCTGTGGCCAAACGCTTTCTCTGTAATGGCTTTGTTGCCAATTTCTTCCCGAGTTACCCATCCTGCATTCCCATTGGGCCTAAGTCTCCATGAGGTTGTGTACCATTACATATTAATGAATACCTTTGAACCTTGTGTTCACCCTGCAAACACGTCCCTCTGGTGCTTAAATGTCATTTATCTTTTTGTCACAACTCCATATATCTTATTGTAGATAGTTTCTTCATTCCTGAAATGAACAGTAAAATCTAAGATTTGACCAGAATTTCCTGTTCTTCATCTGTTCACTGATGTGCAGCTTTATTTAAACGTTGTCCCTTTTTGTTCCATTCTGATTGACTGCAGCCACAACTTCATGCTATTCCGATGCATTATCTTTTCTCTTTGGATTTGTAAAGCTCCTTTCACCAAAACACTGTCGCTGGATTTCTCTGGTGTGTAAGGCCCCACCCATAAACCTACCGACATGAGGGGCCAAGACACTGGTCCCAGCACGGTTCCATTGGTGCCCAGTGAAATCGAACTTTTTTATTCACTCGTGGAATGAGGAGGTCGCTGGCTGGCCAGCATTTTTTGCACATCTCTAGCTGTTGCTGAAGTGAATGTCTTGCTGAGGCATTTTAGAGAGCAATTGACAGGCAACCGCTTTACTCTGGTTATGAAGACACACTATAACGTCCATGGCAAATGAGGATGGCGGATTCCATTCTGCACAGGGCATAAGTGCAGCAGATGGGTTTTTTTTTAACGTCAGCAATTATTTAATGCTCATTTGCAGATTGTAAATTCCAATGTTTTAGATACATTTATTTAATATTCAACGATTTTTGGCTGTTGGGATTCGAATCTATGTCCGAATATCATTCGCCGAGATTCTGGATAATACCACTAGGTGATCACATCGCCTGCTGACAGGTTGCTCAATCCAGTGCAACATGAGTCAAACGTCTTATTCCTATACAATTGGTTGATCCGTATACCTTCCTCCACGTTGGTGATTTTACTCAGTGTCACTCCATGTGGTATCCCTCATCGTATGGATCTTATTGCTGCCTCTGTTATCGCCTCTCGCTCTTGCAGCTACTCCCAATCCTGAGCAAACTGAATTCCAGAGAGAGGAGGCAGCACAGTCCAAGAATGGACACTGGGAGTTATCAGATTTCTGTGGTACTCAATGCCATTCTACACGTGCAACTCACACTGCATCAGTCTAATTTCCATCCTTTCTATTTTCTCTCTCCTACAAATAATCAGGAAGTTCCTGACTCAATCGACTCCTCAACTGCTGGGTGGCTCGTCCATCACCTCATTGAAGATGATTGGTCAGCCAGTGAGACAAAAGCGAGAGAGCTTTCGATAAATCACGTAGTGAGGTTCGATCACACACAAATTGCACCGAGCAGAGAGCAATGTGAGGGCTCCAAACATCGGAGAATGAGACATACATAGATAAAATGCTGAAGGGAGAGTAAAGTAGATACACCTGAGGCTCAATCACCAGCCCTACTTTAAGTTTTGTGTACTAAAATAGCATCGGGAGTTCCAAGTTATGAATCCAGGCCTGTGTTGTCTTAGTGAGCATCAGTCCAACAGGGGTGAAAACAGGCCTCCCACGAAAGGCTGGTAAAGATACCTGGAATCTTTCTGTTCTGTGTTCCCTGTCCAACATTTTATTCATGGCATGACTTACGGACTCGTGTCTTCAACCATTCTAACTAAAAGAACAGTTCCACTCTCTGTAACATCCTGCCCTCTCTCCAATACCTGCATTTAGTTCAAATGTACTCTAAGCCACATTACCATCCCCAATTCTGCAATTTACTTCGGTTTCTACAAGCTGCCTCATCTTGATTTTCTTCTCTTCCAGTTACTGAAGACATAGGGTCACGCAGCACAGAAACAGACCTTTCAGCCTAACTGAACAATGCTGACAGATTTCCCAAATGCAACAGGTTGCAATTTCCAGCATTTGGACCCTGCACCTTATAATCGTCGTCTCTCCGTGTACCTGCCCAAATGTCTCTTCCATGTGGTAATGGTATTTCTTTCTACGGTTTCTTCTCAATTCATTCCTTGCAGGTGCAATCGTCTAATATTGTTGTCCCTTAACTACCTCCTTAAATCTTTGTTCACTCACTCACGTTTCTGCCCTCTCGTTTAAAACTCAGCTACTCTTGGCTATTCACCTTACTTATGCCCCCATATTCTAATAAACGCTTATAATGTCACCCTGTCGCGTCCTATATCCAAGAGAAACAAAGATGACAAGCATCTCCAACTTTGAGGCTCAACGCTCTGGCCAATGCAGACATGTGCGCCACATACCGCTTTCTTCACCCTGCCCCACGGTAATGACAATTCCAACAAAAAATGTAGCTGCACCCCTTGTCGTCCCACCGTTCAACAGCACAGCCCAGGGCTCAGCCATTAACTGTGTTGGGCCTGCCTGGTAATTCTAAACATAACCCGACATCTGAATTAAATTTCATCGTTCTTTTCTTGGCCCATTGACCGAGTTGCACAAGATTTTATTTGGTAACCGCATTCACTGCCAACTCTACAATTAAGCCTGTTATCCACAAACTTACGAAGAATTATTCCTACATTTTAACCAAATCAACTTGTGTAAATGATGCAATCAACAGACACAGCACCGAGCCTTGTGTCACGCCACTGGTCACAGACCTCCAGTTTCAACAAAAACCTTGGACCATCAGCCTCTGTCTCCTGCTTTCAAGCCAATTTAGTATCCTTTTCGCTATCCCTCCCTGATTCCATGTGGCCTTACGTAACGAACCAAGATGCTATGTGAAACCATGTTTTATGTCATGCTGAAGTCAGGACAGACACGCTTTTCAACAGACGCAGTCAAATTTGTGACACCTGACATTGTATGTACAAAGCCGTACAGACTAACTTTAATCAGTCCTTGGCGTTTCCAAATACATTTAACTCCTGTCTGGCAGAATCGCTTTTACAACTTTCCCACAACTGACGTCTGGCTATTTGATCTTTCTTTCCTTGGGATTACCCCTCATCCTTTGTTAAATAGTGGAACAGCACAATATTCGTACTCATAGATTCATACAGCATGGAAACTGACCCATCGGTTGATACCAACCATAATCTAAAATTAAACTCGTCCCGCCTGCCTTCTCCTGGTTCATATCCCTCCAAGCCTTCCCTATTCAAGTACCTCTCCAAATGTGTTTTATGCATTGTAATTGAACCCACATCCACCCCTCCCTCGGGAGGTTCATTCCGCACATAAAGCATCCACTATACAAAAGTTCAATCCACTTTTTCTTAATAAATGTATCTATCCTTTAATCTAAAATAAATGTGGTCCTCCTGTTCAAATACCCCATTCTGAGAAAGGACAGCGACTATTAACTCTATCTATATCCCTCATTATTTTAAAACTTGGATAATGTTGCTACTCAACCTCCTGATTCCAGTGAAAAGAGACTTCAACCTACACAGCCTTCCTTCATAACTCAAACTTTCCATAGCTAGCAACATCCTGGTTAATTTCTTCTGAACCTCTGCAATCTAAAGAATATCTTTGCAACGTTTTCAAGAAAAAAGGGTAGACAATAAAAACAATCCGATGATTCCTCAGGAACAAACCCAAAACAAGCAGACACAACGCAAACAAAAACTACAGCCACATTAACTTATATCAAAGGCATATCAGAAATGACTTCCAGACTGTTCAAACCCCTTGGCATCATGATAGTGCATAAACCTAATAATACACTTAATCAGCGACGAATGAAACTAAATATCCATTAGATATTACCAGCAAAACCAACGTCACTTCCAAGTTACCATGCAAGAACTGTAGAAAATACATCAGAAAAACTAGCAGGAAACTTGCCACCAGCGTACATGAACACCAATTGTCCACCAAATGACATGACGTACTGTCACTCGTTTCCATGCACACAGACGAAGAAAGAGACCACTTTGACTGCAACAACAGTAAACAGCCTAAGAAAGGCAAAACAGAAACACACACGAGAATTCTGAAAGCCATAACATTCTAACCAGAACTCAAACAATAAACGCAGCGATTTAAATCCTAACTGCCTTCCCTTGAGAAAAAGAAACCAAAATAACATCATACACCTTAAGAGACCAAATCTTTTCAGTAGAGAAGCAGGACAGACTACCAGCACTTCACCGAAGAAATCACTGATGATGTTACCAAGTATGGTGACGAAACGTCTGAAAACAAATATTTATGCTCAGCGAATTAACTTTAGACTTATCATCAACCTGAGCAACAAATCTTCCAAATAATCACTAATATCGTTCCTTTAACTGGTCGATCGGACGTGGACACAGTATTACAGAAAAGGCCTCATCAATTACTTGTACAATTTCAATATGACTTCACAAGCTCTGTACGCAATGAACTAAGCATGTAAAGCACTGTCCCTTCCATTCTGTGATGAAAAATTCTGGAATTGTGCCTGAACCCGGAGGTCCCGCTGCTCTGCAACAGTGACAAAGGTCTGGCATTAATTGCATTTATTTTACCTTTGCTTGTTGCACGAAATGCATTACCTCATATTTATTCAAATTGAATTCCATCGACAGTTTTTCAGCCCATTTATTCATATCAGCAAGCTCCCTTTGTCATCTTAGAACACCTCTCTCACTGTCCTCTTTGCCGCCTTCCTGTCTTCCAGACCATCATACATGGTAATGTTACGAATATCTCTGCAAGGAGCTCCACAATTTCTTCCCTTGCTTCCTACAATGTCCTGAAATACACTTCATCAGTTCCTGAAATTGATCTACCTTTGTGTTTTACAACTATTCAGCATTGCCTCTTCGACAATTTGAACTCTTTATTCTCTCACATTAAACATATGCCACATAGTTTTGGGCTCCACAACCACGTGGAAAAGACCTTGAATATTCACACTATCCATGACCGTCATGTTTGTATAAAAGTCTGTAAGGTCACCCCTCAGTCTCCGATGCTCCAGGGAACACAGACCCAGCTCACTCAGCCACAACCTTGGCAACATCTTGATAATATTTTTCTGAGCTTTTTCAAGATTCATTACATCCTTCATGTAGCTTAGTGATTGGAGTTACAGAGTATTCCAATTATGGCCCAAATTTGTTTAGAATCTTAACCATGTCCTGAAGTAGTTCGACACATCGGTGGCCTCATTGATCTTTAGGTGCCGCTATTTCCTCCCAGTAACTCTCTGGCCCTTAATGTAATATAGAATCACTTTGAATTCTTCTTAAAATTCTCTTACTAAGCTATTTCATGTCCCGTTTTTGCGTTCCTTATTTCCATTCAAAATGTATTTCTCCAACCTGTGTGCTGCCCAAGAGATTCACCTGATCGACCTGACTATACCTGACATATCTCCCTTTTCCATGTTCAGAGTCTGAGTCGTCATCAAGTGTTTCCTAATTCTGTCAGCATTGATCCTTACACTAAAAGTAACATGCTGGCCGTGGATGCTCTTTTTTCTCACTTTGAAAATATTCAGACTTCTTCGACATCCCTTTCCTTACAAAGGGACTCCTCCAATCATATTTGGAAAGTTCATGCCTAATCCTATCAAGATTGGTCTTTCCCCATTTTATCAACTTAACCTTGTGAGAAAAGCCTGCCCTTTCTCATAACTATTTTCAAACGATTTGAATTCTGATCCCTTTGTCTCTTACTGACACCCCAGTCCCTTTCCCCACCTCCTTTCCCTCAGGAAGGTAATATTCTTTCCCCTTCCTCCGGTCGGGCCATTTATTTATTGATTGGACGTTTACTGGAACGCAATTAACAAATTCCTCCTGCCAAATGCTTAACACTGGCAGTCCCAATCTAGGTTTGGGAAGTTTAAAGGCCCCTACCATTACAACCCTATTGTTATCATTGATATTTGAGATCTCCCAACATACTTGTTCATTAGTCTTCCACTGATTATTAGGGATCAGTAGCACAATCATATCAAACTTCTTATTCTGATGCTATTCTCATTCCTCAGTCCACGAACATCGCTTCACTGGGTGATCCCACAAGAGAATCGTCTATATGTACTGCTGTGATGATTAATGCTGTTAAAGCCCACCACCTCTCCTCTCTTTCCTCCCCTTATACCTTTCCTGTAGCGTCTGTACCTTGAAACAATGAGCTGTCAGTCCTTCACTGCCCCAAATGTGTTTCTGTAATATGTCGAATACCGCAGTCCCATGTTCCCATCCATGACCTGATTTCATCTGCCTTAACTCAGAGGAACCTTGCATTAAAATAAATGCTGCTAATCATCAGTTTTCCCTTATTTCCTGCCTGGCCGATTGAAATTCCTCTTTCACTTGTGTACCAGCCTCAACCTTCTAGCTGGCCTTACAACTGTTTCAAGTCCAACATCCAGCTAGACTAGCTTTAATCCTCTCGAGTAGCCCTAACGTTTCTCCCCATTTGGATGTGGATCCCCCTCCCACCCCAATTCAGGTTTCCTTTCACCCTGTCGACACGTGATGCCACCTTCGGGGACCTATGAACTTGACTATCAACGTCACTTCGTTCCTCATTACTCCACAAGCGCCTACAGTTTATTATGTATGTCATTCACTTATCATACTTCACACAGGGTATTACCTCACACCGATCAGAAGTTCACTCCATCTGCCATTACTCTGCGCTTTTTATCATCTGATCGACTTCGGACTGTAGACTGAGACCATTCGGCTCACTATGCACAACACCTTCATCTTTCACGTGGTCTGCATTTTTAATAATGAAACCTTCTACTTTCACATTCAAGTCATTACTTTGCATAATAAACAATAATTGTTCGTGCACAGGTCCCTGCGCTACACTCGCTGGTGAACGCATTTCAATCACAAAAAAGTCTATCCACCAACTTAGTATCCAATTTGCCAACTTGCCTTGGATCCCATGGGCCCATCCCTTTTGGACTTGCCTTCAATGTGGTTCCATGTCAGAAGCCTGATTCAAGTACATGTAATCCACATATTCTGCATTGCTCGCATCGATACTTTTGGACATCATTTGAAAACTAAACTCAATTGAATTCATCAGACAGGTTCTTCCTCTATCCAATTGGTGTGCTTGTCCCGAATTCATCCTTGCCTTTTCAATTGTAGATTCATCTTCAGAATTGTTTCCAATAATTTCCCTCCCACAGATGTCAGACGATCTGCTTGTACTTACGTGACCTAGCCCTGCTGCCCTTCTTGAACAAAGGAACCAAATTTGCTATCCTCCAGTCATTCGGCACTTAACCTATGGCACACCACGGCCCCAACAATCACTTCACTTATCTGCCATAGCTGCCTGGGATTCTTTTCATTGGACACTGAGGATTTCTCCACTTTTATACCTGCGAAAATATTTAATACCTCCGCATTTAATGCCCATGAATTTTAATGACCCTCAGCCACCCTCTATACTTTTAAAGGGATTCCTCTGTTCGGATTGCAATCTAATTTCTTTATCAAACTCATGACACCACTTTATCAGTATTCACTGGAGGTACTGACTTTGCCATTCACTCTTCACTGAACTCATTGACCCTGAATTATTTCTGTATCACGTTAAGATGTTCCTATTTTAGACTATAGACTTTATTGTAAATAGTTTCTCCAAGTCTATGTTTGTCAGGTCCTGTCTAATGGTCGTGGTAATCCTGTCTAATGGTCGTGATAGAGATATTCTAATGACAAGTGGCCTTCACCAAATTTAGGCACATCACTTCGACACAATCCTTATTTTTTTCCATAATGATTTCTAAACTTACAGGATTATGGCAATTTACTCCATGGAACTATAAAATCCTCTCTTTGTCATCTTGTCCAGGAACTCCAGCCCACCCTGTCTCTCAAACCTCGTACTGCCCTTACCAAACTCTCCATTTGTGCACCTTCTTCCACTATCTACATAAGGTATCATTGCAACCTTGTCCAATCCACACAACACTCTTCCATCCTGTTCTATAGCACCTCACTCCGTCTAATCTTCTACCATCCATATAAAGTTCCTTATCTGCATAAACCACTCCAGTTCATGCAGCCTTTCCTGCCAATCCTCCCTTTGTGTAACATTACGAAACCACTTGCTCCTTCCTAGATCTGTAACTCGCCCAATCTCTGAAATCTCCTCTGTCTCTGTGATCTCCTTCCGTCTCTAGTAGCCTTCTTAACTTGTAACCTCCTACCACGACTAAACACATCCATGAATGTCTAACATACTCTTGATTACTGTCACCTCTTCCAGTCCCTACAACGCTCTCTGCATTGTCAGTCTGAATAGTCTTTTCTAATTCTGAAACCCTCAGTATTGCTAACTTCATCCATTCTCGACAGCCATCCCTATCTCTGTAATTGACTGGAACCTCCACCTTCCTCCCTATTGTTGTACCCTTCTCCAGTCCCTCCAAAACACACTGCTATAAATAATTCCTCCCATTCCTTTGCCGTACCCTGGCAGTATCCTCTTCATGTTCCAATAACCCTTGTGAAGATTGTGAACTCGTCCAGTCATTGCAATGCTCATTATCATAGTATTTTCCTCCGACGAACCATTCTTGTCTTTTGAAGATTGCCTGGTTCCCATTATTACTGCTTAACTCTGAAAACGGGCTATTGTACAGTCTTTGCCTTTGTAAGCTTCTGCAGTCCTTACAAAGCTCCTTGTGACTGTCACTTGTTTTTTTTTTCCTGAGAATTCTGCGTGTGACTGTAACCTTCAAATAAATGAATGAATAAGCTAGCTTTTTGTCAAATGTACTCAAACGAGTAGAGTGAGAAACTTTTGACTCTCCATGTACAGCGCCATCAGATTTACTAGGGCAACTTTTCAGTTACAAGTTTAGGTTAAATGCAGCAATATCACCAACACGCAGTCCCATTTTAAGTACAGGATTAGTAGATATAATCTTTACTAAGGGAATACAGATATGAACACTAAAAAAAAGTTAGCATTCGTTGCCGCACTCGCCATCAAAATTACTGCATGCAACTTCCAGAACCATTCATATTGCTGTGCAAACTGATCTGGATTACATAAAGTTGCATTTGACTGTCACTTCCTCAGCCCCCCTCAATAGCAATAACGTCTTAACAAAATTACTGATCAGTGTAAATTGCTGCTCTCCCTGCCCTGGCTATCTTGGTAACTTCTTCCCAACTCTACAGTCCTCGCTCTGGCAGTAATCTCCTCCAGTTCCTGTTACCCTCTGCGTGTAACCTCCTCGAATCAACAGAACGCACATAATCTGTCAGTTTCTCCAATCTCTCACTCTGTCTGTATCAGTGTAAACCTCGACAGTAAATACAAACTTCACTCTCCACGTAAACTCGCTATAGCAGTCCCTACCCCTAGAAGGTCCGACTGCCAAATGAGCTGGCCATGCCTGCGTATTTGCCCTCAATCCCAACACATTTCATTATCTGTGTCATATTACCTAGAACATTCAATTCACCTTATTGATGAAGCAAGTCCCAGTCTCCTGAGTAGTCCCTATCTATGTTGATCTCTTCCAGATCCAAAGGATCTCCCTCAGGTTTCTCATGCCACATCATCCCCACTATCTAAAATCTATTACTGTTCTCAAAATCTCCCCCTCTCTGTAAATTGTTCCAACTCAACCAATCCTCCTTATAAACTCCTGCATCTCGTGCAACGTGGCTAATCGGTGTAACCTCTTCTGGTCTCTATAACAATATTAATCTGTGGAGAACTGACAATCCTCCCATTCTGTGTAAACCTCTCAGATCCCTGAAATATTCCCGAACTGTAGAACCCTTTCCAATGCCTGTGACTTTCCCGATCCAGTTTCTACAAGACTCACTGTCAATGCAACATTCTCCCATCGCATTCACACGCCCTCTCAATCCAGTTCCAGCAGTGTCTCCATCCATCTAGTCATCTCCATATTCTGCTTCTGCACTGACGCCCCTACCTGAGCAAATGTCGCCCTCCCCCAGAACGTCCCGAGCGCAGGAACTTCCTCCATCACCATGAACCCTCACAATTATGAAGCTTCTGTTTGCCACTTGTACCCTCGCAATGTTGCAAAATCGTCCAGTGCTGATATCCCTCCCTCTTTCTGTAACCTGCACCAATGTCCTTCTGGTGAACATTGCAGAGGAAAAGTTGTTGAGGTTGGGCTATGTTACGGAGGTAGGAAGAGCTTAAGAAGCTGGAGGACCACTCAAATGTTGGAAGGGCCGCGGATCCTGCATTCGAGTAGAGATAGCGGCATTTAAAGAATCTGCAGGATTGGATCGTTAATGGGCTGTGAATCATGAGGGATATTACAATCTAAATCACGGACATCTTCTGATTGAAGCAAGGGAATCAAAACAAATATTTTGTAATTTTAAATGCACAAACATGGAATCTTGTGGAGCTGCATCTGGAGAATCTTACTGGAATGGCTGTGCGCAGCTTCAGATTCCCAGGTTGGTAGATGTAGTTCAAATGTGAATCTATTTGGTTGTTCTGTCTGAGTGTTTGACTCTGACCTGGTGCTACTCATGTGATCTCCAGATCTGCATGATACACCAGAGTTCACCTCAGCAAAATCTTAATTTGGAATTTTGTCGTTTTTTCTCCTTATTGTAAAGTGGCAAATTTGTAAAATGCAGGAACTTCGTTCCAAGTGGAGAGAATGAAATATTCTTCATTAACTTTGATTCATGCAGTGAGGTTTTGTGGAATCTGCTTTTTTCTGTCGACAGTCGTTCAGAGGATTATATAACCAAGGAATCTGAGTGACGATTTTCTTTGTTTTGTGCAATTAGTCATCACATGACTGTAACGGAGATGTTTTGCTGTGGCAAGGCTGTAACAGTGTAAATACCTAAAAGATGGTATTTCTCCAACTGGCTCAGAAGGTTGTGCACTGGGACTTGAGCACCAGGAGCTGGGAAACCTCCTCTTGTTTGTATGTGGGGCTTGCACCAGACTGGGTGAGCGCAGCTAAAGGAGGGAATGACAAATCAAGAGTTGGGGGTCTTTTTGTTGGGTCTGCCCTTGTACCATATAGTTACTTACCTTTCATTAAGTGAGCCTGTTCCGTTCTCCATTCCTGGCAGGACACCATCACTGTAACCCACTTGTGCCGCTGAACGTCTCCCCTTTCTCTAACCTGTTCCAGACCTTACAGCCTCGCCTTCGTCTACTATCTCCTGCAGTCCGCAATGACCTTGTTCTTTGTAACCATGTGAAATTCGTAGGTGCTGTGTGGAAGCAAACCTGAAGTAGATTTGAGTCACTGAAATAAAGTCCCTTTCCCCATCTTATATGGGAATTTTCTTTGTCAAAATGAGCCTCTTGTGTGCCTGTCCAATAAGAGGAAGGAGGTATCATTTCAGCATCCATCCTATCAGTTCCCTGGGAATCTGGACATTTAATAAGTTCGGTTATCGTCCTGATGACTCTCAGCAGCAAAAGGACCCAAGTATCCAAGTAAATATCCCTCTATGTTTCTGCAACCACTTCCTGTTGCTCTATCCCTCTGAAACCTACTCCAGCCTGGTTAGTAATCCAAACTACTATTTACGTGGAATGCTTTCGAACTCCATACTTCTGGAAACTTCATACACTCTGACAATCCGCCTGAATCGCTATGAAATTCTCTGGCTTCAACAGTGCTCCCAATTTCTACTTTCTGTGACATCCATATCTGTATCCCCGAGTCATTACATTTCTCGTTGTCTTTGTGAACTCTTTACCTCTGGAAGGTCCTGCAGCTCCAACATCCATCCCTATCTGTGGAACTTCCTCTGGGCACCACAACCCTCGCAATGTCTGCAGACTCCTCCAGCCATCACCTTGTCTGTAACAACTGTCGGTCCTGCCAATCCCACCAACACGTCTCGAAAACCCTCCAAATCTGTGGAAGCTCCACCAGACCTTATAACTTTCTTGCTGTCTCTGACTCTCTCAGTGGTTTCAAACATCACCAATTCCAGAACGGCTTCCAGACTCATACCATGCTGAGCGGCTCCTTTCTGTAAAACTCCCCACAAACTTTCAAGACAACACCCTCGCCCTCCACCTATTCCAAGACTTCCGTTTCCCCGGCCCCTAACGCCTCATTTTCACCATGCACATCCAATCCCTCCACACCTCCATCCGCCATGACTAGGGCCTCCAAGTCCTGCGTTTCTTCCTCTCCCGACATCCCCTTCCACTGACACCCTCATTCGTTTGGCTGAACTTGTCCTCACCTATAACAATTTTTACTCGAATCCTTCCACTTCCTCCAGACCAAACGGTTAGGCATGTGCACCCGTATGGGGCCAAGCTATGCCTGTCTGTTTATTGGTTATTTTAAACAGTCCATCTTCCATTGTTACTTCGCACCACTCCCCACCTCTTCCTCCGCTACATTGATGACGGCATTGGCGCCACCTCATGCTCCTGAGAGGAGGTTGAGCAATTCATCAACTTCACCCACACATTCCACCCGGAACTTAAATCCACCTGGACCATCTCTGACACCTCCTTCCCGTTCCTGGACCTCTCCATCTCCACTAATTATGACTGACTTGCCACTGACTTTTTTTACAAACTCACCGACTCCCACAACTACCTGGATTATATCTATTGCCACCCTACCTCCTGCAAAAATGTCATCCCGTATTCCCAATTCCTCCGCCTCCGCCATGTCTGCTCCCAGGGGGACCAGTTCCACCACAGAACACATCAGATTGCCTCATTCTGTAGAGAGCGAAATTCCCCACACACATACCTAAGCCTGGAATCTAATCCAGGGCCCTCATCGCTGCAACCTCCTTCAATACTGAAGCCCTTTCTCCAACTGGCATTCAGACGCACCAGCAAATATCCTTAAATGTGTAACGTTCTCCTGGCCCTCGATGCCTCCCTGTCTCTGTACATCACCCCTTTAACCCGCAATATCAATGAAACACTCGCTACCTTTGCAGCAATGTCGACGAAAGGTCGCTTTAACTGAAGTGATCAAATGATTGAACTTTCTGTATAGAAATGTACATGCAGAATGACCATGCCTGGGAAGTGAATCTTGAGAGATTGCCATGATTTTCGCAGCATAGGCAAAACGACAAATAAAGTGTTGAGAAGAATCAATGCAGTTTGCGAATTAGTGAGACAGCCAATTCAACTCGGAATTCCACGGGAAATGAAATTTATGAAAAGAATTAAATTTCAGAGTAATTTTTTTAAATCTGAAAAATCTGAGAATGTACTTGCAGCAAGGGCAGTACAGTAACTGTGTATTAAAGTAGTCTCCATTCGAACTGGATTACTAATGACTATCAGTGCTGGAATGGATGGAATCCAGGATTGTACATGAGATGGTTTTCTGTAACAGCATACCAAGGAGCAATCAAGAGAATGGACTGTTCGAGATCAAATGTTGTGTAAAAAGAAATGTCTAATCATCTGATATCAGCGGAATTTTGTGAGCAGAGAACCAGAATATTATAGAATCGTTTTTTTCAGTTCGAAACAGATTTAGTTAACATCATAATTCGTAGGAATGGCATCAGGCCATTTGCCCCATCGAGTATGTTCTGCCCTTCAAAGGGATCATGGCTGGTCTGATAATCCGCAATTCTACTTTCCTGCCTTTCCCGCAAAAGCCTTGTTTCCCTGATTAATTAAAATGTGACCTTCTCTTCTGAAAGTCTTTAGTAAATGACCTAGCCTCAACAGCCCACTGCGGTGAGGAATCCCACAGATTCACTCCCCTGTGAGGGAAGAAATTCCTCCTCATCTCTGTCGTGAATGAATGAGGTCTTGCTAGGATTCTATGCCTCCAGTCACACTATCTCGAACAAGGGAAACAAAAGGAAGTTGCAAAAATCTTTATTGAGGGTACGACAATGGAAGTTGTCAATGTGAACTTTACTGAGGCATTTGTCAAATTTCCTCATGTTAGGTTGGTCCAGAAAATACGTGGAACACGCTTTTTTTCGCAGTTACACTGGCAGCACATCCGTCGTTTTCCTCCATGACATTGCTGACTGTATCGGCTCCACCTCGTGCTCTCACGAGTAGGTTGAACAGTTCATTGACTTTAACAATGCCTTCCACTCTGACCTCAAGTTCACTTGGGTCAATTCCGCACCTCCCTCTTCTTCCTGGACATCTCCCTCTCTGGGGACCAACTCAGAATGGACATCAATTTCAAACCCACGAACTCATACACCTGCCCGAACTGCACGTCCTCCCATACCCCCCTCCCTGTAAAATCGCAATCCCGATCTCCCAATTCCTCCGCTGTGTCTTCTCACAACAGGAGAAATTCCAGCCCAGAACAACCTGGATGACCTTCTGTTTTAAAGACCTCACCAATGCCTTCCAGTGCATTTTCCCCACTTCATGCACATGAAACCCACGCCTCCAACTGCATTCTACAATTACGTGAGGAACAAGAGGATTGCCAGAGTGAAGGTAGGGTCATCAGGGATCGTGAAGGGAAATATATATCTTGAGTAGCTGGAGGTAGGGAAGGTCCTTAGATAATGCACTGCCTCAGTATTCACTGCTGAGAGCGATCTTGTCGTTTCTGAAGGCAGCGTTAAATAGTTTGATATATAAGAACATGTTTATGTTGAGAAGGCGGATGTCATGAACATTTTGAAAAACATTAAGGACAGATAAATCCGCTGGGCCAGAAAAAGATATACCCAAGATTATTACAGAAACAGAGTGAAGACATTGCTGTACGTTTGACGATGATCTTTGTGTCGTCACTGTCCATTTGAGTCATGCTAGATAATTGCAGGGTGGCAAATGTTAATGTCTGCTTCAAGACAGGGACGAAGTCTAATTGCGTGAATTAGAGACCAGTTAGTCTTACGGGCCGTGGAGGCATATCGGAAGAGTAGGACAAGTCTTATACAAGGAATCAAGCAGGCGAAAAGTGGTCTTGAAATAGCTATAGCAAGCAGAATTTAGGAAAACCCCAAAGCATTTTATTCTTACATAGGAAGCAAGCGGCTGACTGGAGAAAGGATTGGTCCACTAAATGAAAAAGAAAGAAGGCTGTGTGCTGAACCTGAGAGAATGTGTGAGATTCTGAACGATTACTTTGCATCAATGTTCACTGAGGAGAGGAACATAATGAACCTTGAGATTAGAGATATAAGTTTGATTAGTCTCCGATTACGTTGGCATAAGTAGGAAAGATGTGTTGGGTATGTTAGAGGTTATAAAAGTGGACAAATCCACAGGACCGGATGGGATCAATCCCAGATTGCTGAAGGAGGAGAGAGAGGAAATACCTGGGGCCCTGACTGATATCGTATTGGCATCCGTAAATACAGGCGATGTGCACGAGGACTGGAGGGTATCTTATGTTGTCCACCTGTACAAGAAGGTTAGTAGGGATATTTCAGATAACTACAGACCTGTGAGCCTGACGTCAGTGTTTGGGAAGTTACTGCAGACGGTACTGAGAGAAAAGATCTATTTATATTTAGGAAACAATGAGTTTATCAGTGATAGGCAACATGGTTTTGTGCAGGGGAGATCGTGCCTTACCAACTTAATACAGTTCTTTGAGCAAGTGACCAAGTTGTTAGTGAAGGAAGGGCTGTTGATGTCATATGCATGAACTTTAGTAAGGCGTTTGATAAGGTTCCCCATTGTAGCCTAATGGAGAAAGTGAAGTCACATGGTGTGCAGGGTGTTCTACCTAGGTCGATAAAGAACTGGTTGAGCAACAGGAGACAGTGAGTAGTAGTAAATGGGAGTTTCTCGAAATGGAGAAAGTGACCAGTGGTGTTCCACAGGGTCCACTGTTGTTTGTAATATACATAAATGATCCAGAAGGGGGTACTGTTGGCATGATCGCAAGTTTGCAGATGGCACAATGATTGGTGGAGTCGCCGAGAGCATTTGGGACTGTCAGAGAATACAGGAGGATATAGATAGACCGGAGATTTGGGCGTAAAAGTGGCAGATGGCTTTCAATCCAGACAAACGTAAAGTGATGCATTTCGGCAAGTCTAAATCTAGAACGAATTATACAACGAATGGAAGATCCTTAGGAAACGGAGAGGGGCAGACAGATTTGGGAGTGCAGGTCCATTGTTCCCTGAAGATTGCTGCACAGGTGGATAGAGTGTTCAAGAAGGCATTTGGTATGCTTGCCTTGATTGGACGGTGTACTTAGTATAAGCGTTGGCAGGTCATGTTAAAATTGTACAAGCCATTGGTTCGGCCGCATTTAGACTATTGTGTTCAGATCTGGTCGCCACATTACCAAGATGATGAGGACGCTTTGGAGAGGGTGCAGAGAAGGTTTACGAGGAAGTTGCCTTGAATGGAAGGTGCTAGCTATGAAGTGAGTTTGAGTAGGTTAGGTTTACTTTCACTAGAAAAAAGGAGATGGGGGGGCCGTGATTGAGGTTTACAATATCATGAAGGGTATAGACAGAGTGAATAGCGGCAAGCCTTTTCCCAGGGTGAAGGATTCAACAACCAGATGTCATGCTTTCAAGCTGAGAGCTGGAAAGTTTAAGGGGGGGGGGGGGTACACGCGGCAAGTACTTCACACAGAGAGTGGTGGGCGTTTTGAACGCATTGCCAGCAGAGGTGGGAGAGGCAGGCACGACAGATGCATTTAAGCTGAGTCTGGACAGAAGCCTGAGTAGATGGGGAGCAGAGGCATACAAATGCGAAGAAATTGGCTGACAGGTTTAGACAGTAGGTTTGGATTGACTCAGGCTTGGAGTGCCGAAGGGCCTGTTCCTAAGCTGTAAATTTTCTTTGTTTTTGTCCTTTTTTTGTGGTGTGCAGATTATTGGAGACGACTCTAAGAAATAGGGTTTATGATCATTTGGAAAACCCTTGTTTGATTAATGATAGTCAGCATGGCTTTGTGCGGGACAGTTGAAGCCTCACAAATTTTAAAGAATTCCTTCAGGCTGTGACAAAGCACATTGATGAGACACAGAGACACAGAGTCAAAGAGGTCTACAGCACGGAAGCAGACCCTTCTAAATATCTCGGCCATGCCCAACAAATATATCAACCTCATCTAGTCCTATTTTCCGGTAATTGACCATATCCCTCTGCACCCTTCCTATTCATATACCCATCCAGATGCCTTTTAAATGCTGTAATTGTACCTGCCACCTTTCTCCTGCCAAAAGAGTTATTCTGGCAGCACAATCCATACACGTACCACGCTCTACATGAACATGTTGTCCCTCAGTTACCTGTTATATTGTTCTGATCTCACCCGAAACATATGCCCTCTAATTCTGGTCAAGCTCCCCCAGGAAATAGACATTGCCTATCTGTCCTATTCATGCCCCTCATGATTATTTCAACCTTTACCATGTCACCACTCAGCTTCTGATGCTCCAGGGAAAATATTCTAAGTCTTTTCAGCCTCTCCCTACAATTGACATCCTACAACTCCAGCAACATTCTTGAAAATATTTGTTGAACAGATTCGAGCTTCAAAAAATATTTCAGTTCGCCATGGTCGTGGCATTCTGAAAGTACGGAGGCAGGGGTTACAGGGAATTTTGGCGATCTGCATACAGAATTGATTGAGCATAAAAGTTGGAGGGTGGTAGTAGATGGGAAGCATTCAACCTGGAACTTAGTGATCAGTGATATTCTGCAGGGATCTTTTCTGGGAAACACATGGATGTGGATGTGAAAGAGCGGGATAAGAGGATTCCCGATGACATGAAATTTGTTGGAGTGGTGGATAGTGTGGAGGGATGTTGTCGTTTGCAACGGGATATTGACACGATGCCGACCTGGGTTGAGAAGTGGCTGATGGAGTTCAAACTGGAAAAGTGTGAAGTGATTCATTTTGAAGGATTGCAGAATCCAGGAATAAAGGTAGCTTTCTTGGCAGTGTGAACGAATGGAGGGAACTTGAGGTCCTTGTCTCATACTCCCCAGTAATGCCACCCAAGTTGATAGGGTTATTAAGAAGGTGTATGGTTATTGGCTTTCATTAGCAGGGGCACTGCGTTTAATAGCTGTGTATTTATGCTGCAGTTCTGTAAATCTCTGGTTGGACCACACTTGGAATATTGTGTTCAGTCCTGGTTCCCTCATTACAAGAAATATGTGGAATCTTTAGAGAGGGTGCAGATATTTTCAAGTTTGTTGCCCAAACTGGAGGGCATTTCTTATGAATAAAGGCTGTGCGCGCTCAGGCTTTCTCTCATTGGAATGAAGAAGGATAAGGGGCAACCTCAGAGAGGTGAACAGATTTTAAGGAGTTTTCAACCGAGAAACTCGGGTGAAGATGAGTTGAAGAAATTTATGAAAGAAATGCCAAATTTGACGGCAAAGCAAATGATAACATTAGAGGGCGTTTGGAGTGTGGGCTGCACAAAGGTACACCTGGAGGAAGAGAGTAGCATTGGAAGGCGAGATCAGTTGTGTAGAAGGTATGACCAATCAGAGACATTTCTCCCATGGCATAAGTGACTACCATGAGCAGGCGTTATTTTGTCGTGATAGGAGGAAGGCTCACGGTAGATTTTAGTGGTTGGTTCCTTATACAGAGAGTTGTGAGTGCATAGAATGCACTGCCAGCGGGGGTTGCAGAGAAACATACGTTCAGGACATTAATGGCCTCTTTGATAGGCACATGGATGATCGGAAAATAAAAGGCATGTAGGTTCACTTGATCTTAGGATAGGATAACATTTCAGCACAACATCGAGGGCCAAACGACCTTGTGTTATCCTCTTCTATGTTCTGTGCTCTACGTCCCCTATGGTAGATTGGGTAATAAGTTCAGATCAATGTAAAAGGATGTGGGATCCAGGAGGAGCTAGTCAACTGAATGCAAAATTGGCGTGAAGTGAGGAGAAAGGTGTAGTGGGTGATATTTTGTATTTTTTTACTGTAGGCAATTGACCAGCCATGTACTGCGTACACTGTTCTTCGTCATTTGGATTAATGATTTGAAATGGAATATTGATTTCCAAGTAAGTAACTTTGTGGGTGACACTGAAATTGGTCTTAAAGTGGGCAGAGAATAAGGATATCTATGACAAAATAGGATTAAAAGTACTGATGAGATAGTGAGCTGACGAATAGCAAATGGAGTTTAATTAGATAAATGCAAGATTTTGAATTTTGATAAAACAAACCAGGGTGGGACTTGTGCATTTAACGTTAAGGCCCAGAGAAGTGTTCTCAAACAGAAACGTAGGGGTGCAGATACACAGTTCTTTAAAAGTGGTGTCACAGGTACACAGGGTGGTGAAGCAGGCGTTTGGGACACATGACTTCATTGGTCTGAGCATCGAGTGTAGGAGATGGAACGTCATGTTATGGCTGTGCAACACAACGGTGGGGCTACCAAGAAAGTATTTTTAACAGTTGGAAGACCTCATCTGATTCACTGACCCAATTTAGGGAAGGGAATCTGATATTATAATCTACTCTGGCTCACATGTGACTCCAGACCAAGAGCAATGTGGCTGATCTTCATCTGCCCTCCGACCAGTTAGCAGTGGGACAATGGATGCTGGTATAATCAGTGACAATGACATCACATAAATGAAAGAATAATTAAAAGAACATATTTCCCTCCCGACCTCCGTGAACAATTTCAGCTTCAGCAATTCGTATTGGCTTGGTAACACCATTCAGGCGCCGGCCCCGCTCTGTAACGTTTTTCCCACCTCCTCCACGTTCAACTTTTCCTGTTGCTATTATGATGAAACCAAGACAATGCTTCCCCTTCCCATGCCCTCTTCCTGCTAGAAGACCCTTCTTAATCCCTTTCATGCTTACTCCTAAAATATACCCGCTTCATAATTATTAGTATGTTTGGTGATCTTCTAAACCTCACAAAGCTAATATTAACCATTTTGTCCTGAGTGAGGAACAGTTGGGAACTTCTTGCTGAGGTTTCGTCTGCTTCACTAGAATACCCTTCTGCTGAATATTTTATTATGTTCCTGGAAATATTCCCCACTGTTCATTTAGAGACACACGTTTCAGCCTGTTTATCCTGCTTACCTTGATCAGTTTTCCTCTCAAACTCGTGCAATTGGCTATTTTACTTTCTAGTTGTAGCGTGTCCATTTTGTGATTCACTTTAAAACTTTATTTTCCATTCAGCTGCAATTTATCACAATTTGCCTGATTATTCCTGATGAACACCGTTTGCCCGAAACGTCGATTTTCCTGCTTCTTGGATGCTGCCAGACCTGCAGTGCTTTTCAAGCACGACTCTAATCTAGACTATGCCCAAGGATGGTCAGGGGACTTCATGAAACATTACCTAGGAGGCCTGACTCTGTAAGTATGACGATGTTAAACTCTTTCCTGACCGCGTCAATATAGGGAATAAAGGTGACACTGGTGCAGAGAATAATGGGTATAAAATGATAAATCAGAAGCACTCTATCTGAATGTGTGTTGTATTTTCAAATCAGATACAGGAATTCACTGCATAAGTTGCGGGAAATGGATGTGATTTATTGGCATTAGAGAGATAAGGTGACAGGGTGACTGATATTTGGAACTGAATTTCGTGAACATTTGCAGCTGCGAGTGTAATACTAAGCTGAAACGGAGGTGGGGGAGATCGCGAAATTAGGGATGGCAACTGTATGATCGTAAAAGAGGAACTGACATTAAGTGATCAATGTATGACATAGAAGGTTCAGAGTTGGGAACCAAGTGTAGTCTGTCAAAGTTCACAGATGATACGAAAGTGAGTAGTCCAGCAAAGCATGTGGAGGGCACTGTCAGTCTGTAGAGTTGACAAGGGTCGTCCGATGGCGCATAATGTTTGCAAGTGTGAGGTCATCCATTTTGCTAGGAATAACATTTAAATGGTGAAAAATTGCAGCATGCTGTTGTGCACTGGGGCATATGTGTCCTGGTGCATGAAGGACAAAAGTTGGTTTGCAGGTGTAAAAGGTAACAGGGGAAATGGAACAATTACATTCATTAACTTCATTGCAAGAGCGATATAGTTTAAAATCAGGGAGACTATGTTATAATCGTAGATGGATCTGGTGGGGCCACAAATGGAGTGCTGTGTATAGTTTTACTTGAGAAAGAATGTAGTGGCACTGGATTCAAATTACAGTGTGTAGGAAGTTGACGAGATGGATTCCTGTGTTGAGAGCGTTGCCTTATGAGTAAAGATTGAGCATACTGAGAGATATTGTTGAAATGTAGAAGAACGAGAGGGATCTCATAAAAATCACACACAAACACAAATAAGATCGACTCAGGGAGGATGTTTCTACTGGTGGATGAAATTCGAATTCGGGGCCACAGTCTGAAAATAAGGAGGAGCAGATTTAGGATTGACCAACCCAAAGGATTGTGCATTTTTGGAATTCAATGCCCTCCTAAACATTCGACGCTACCTCGTTGAAGGATTTAAAGGCAAAAGCATTGACACTTATGAACACTGCAGGAATGAAAGGTCAATGGTACCGGGCGGGTAAGTGGAGCTGCTTCCAAGAAAAGGTCAGGCATGATCCGATTGAATGGTGGAGCAGCTGAACAATTGGCCTACTCCTGCTCCGGTTTCTTGTGTTCTTAAGTATTGACATGTTTTCATTGTTTTGTGCACAAAGTGCCAGTTGAGTTGTGTTTGGGGAGTGATTTCCAACATGACACTGAGTGGATCTCACCAACATTAATTGGTGTTTGAGCCCACACTGTGAGAATCACGTTGGGCTTCCTCCATTTCTCACTGCACACCATTCCAGAGCAACTCGCTATGCACTGAAAGTCCTGGAATTATCCAGCAATATTGAGATGCAGGGCCGTTTTTGAAAGCACATCATGAACTGGGAAAAGCTCAAACCGTGCAGAGCAACCCTGCACCGCCCTGATGTTGAGACTGTACGTGGCAGGCAGGGGGAAATAACTGGTCTTCGCAAACCTGTGCTGAGGGCTCGGGCATGGAGCTCCTTCTGGGTCGGAAGGGTCACAGGCAGGTTTTGCCCTTCCTGCAGGACCAGGTGTGGAGGACATGGCACCAGACCATGCCTGCCCTCTCTGAAATTGCCATTTGGGTTAGAGCAGTCTTAGCCAACGAGAGGAATGGACAAAATTGTAGGGAGATCATTGTCCGTGTCCAAGCCATCAGTGTAAAGGGAGACCCATGGAGAATCTCTCCATTCCCCTTGGGAAGAACAAACAAGTGGCTCTGAGTTATCATAACATCTGTAACAGACTCCAAAGACGAAATGGCCTCACCCTGTCTCTCTTTAAAAAACTCGATGGTTGAATGACTTCCTCCTATCCTTCTGTAACAAACTCGAGGGGCTGAATGGCCTCCTCTTGTCCCACTGTAACAGACTCTAGAGGCTAAATTACCTCTTCCTATCGCACTGCAACAGGCTTAAGATTTTGAATGGCCTAAATTTGTCCCTACGTAACAGACTCGATAGGCTGACTGGCCTTCTCCTGTCTCTCTGTAACAGGTTTGAGAGGGTAAACGGCCTCCACCTGTCCGTGTGCAACAGGCACATGTCAACTGAGTTTATATCGACGTTCATGTGCAGCAGTTCCAGTGCTCTGAATGATGTCTAAAGTTTATGAAAGGCTTTGATAACAGGACACTTAATAAAAGGAGCAAAATTAAGCAAAGTCAGAGGACAATAAATATTATTACCTTGATTTGTGATTTCTAGATATTTCCCTAGTACCTACCATTTGCAGTTAGCGTATTATTTTATCCCTGTCTACTTTTATAAACAGCGTGGGACAGATACAATCCCGCAGGCTTCTGACACAGGGCCCACATACAAAAAAGAAAGATTAAAAATAGTGAGAGGTTTATACTTCACTCCTCAGTGACCACATCCATTCCATTCAAACCCAGAAATTGTTCACTTTTACTGTGATCTCAAAAGCGATGCAAGGAAGGGGTTAACTGAACCTGTTTGTTGAATGGCTGTGATTAATGTTCGCCTCCATGGATTCTAATTATCCCAGTGGAGTTTTCTCATTTTTTAAAATGATAAATGGACTTCATTCAATGTATTATCCCATAATATGCGCGATAGCATCACCGACAGTGCGAACAAGGACCCGCAGCTCCCTGTTCGTGGAAAGGGAAAGAGAGAACAGCATCTGAGAACATTCGGGTTGAATGTTCCAGCAATGGATCCGAATCTGAGAACAGTAGACTGGAATGGTCCAATAATGGACAGGAGTTTATATTGGTATATTTGGCTTCTTTCGTCATATTATGATCGATGGTCATTATCAAGACGGATCCAATATGCATTTTATATTATTAATTATTTTTATTATCCAATTCTAGCTATCGTTGGTGTACCTGGTAAGTTTTACTGTTCAGTTACTAATTATATACACCGTATTTGATATAATACTGTTCTCCTCATCTGCTCTATTCTCCTTGCTGCTGTTATTACTCCTGCTGAGAGTCCGAATCCAGGTATTCATTCCATAAACCACTACTAACTACATCAGTGAGTTGTTCATTCACTCTTTCACTTTTTACTTCTGACAGTACCACACACGGGTCTTTCTGTTGACCTCCTTAGTTTCAGCTGCGAACCACAAATCATTGTAACACTGCCCTTGTTGTTTACATATAGAGAGCCCGAGGTCCTTCTTTTCTTCTGTGCTTTCAAACTCCATTTCCTTCTTCTTACTCAGTCCCATGTCTGGCCAGTACATGAAGCTGAAACAGATGAATCACAACTGTTGTGATCCCTTTGACCACAAGCTGATTCCTGACACAATACCTTGACCATTCCTAATTGTAACAACTCACACCTCGCACCTGCTGCTTGAACATTGAGCTATGAAATACATTTATAGTGATTTCAATAATGTTGTGCTCATACTCCCAGCTTCAAATCTGCAGAAACAAACCTGAATTGATACTCCACAGCTCAACTCACAGTCAAATTCCATCCAAGCGTCTATCCTGTGCACACTAATCTATATTATTACATGGAGAAAGTGAGGACTGCAGATGCTGGAGACCAGAGTTGAAAAGTGTGGTTTTGGAAAAGCGTAGCAGGTCAGTCAACATCCGAGGAGCAGGAAAATCGACGTTTCGGGCAAAAGCCTTTCTTCAGGAATCCTGAAGAAATCCAGGAATCCAGGAATTCCTGAAGAATGGCTTATGCCAGAAACGTCGATATTCCTGCTTCTCGGATGCTGACTGACCTGCTGCGCTTTTCCAGCACCATACTTTTCAACTTTATTATTACATGGTCTGCCAATGACTTTACATTGATATTCTCAAACACATCATCACATCTGCCCATGAACAACCCCTCAGTATCACTCCGTCCAATACTCAAACCCCTGCTGTTTTTCAAACTTAAACTGATTTCTTCCATGCATGCTCTCTCTCAACAGTGATTTTCAAATCTAACACCGCTCCTGATATACACACACAAACACACACACACACACACAAACAGACGCGCACACACACAAAATCCCTTGCCTTGTGTTGCTGGATGGAAAAGCAGAGACGTAAGATTGGGAGGGGGGTCCATTTACTCTCACTCACAGTATAGTCTGCAAACCTTCCCGTGCTGAGCAGATGTCTAGTGCTAGTATCGTAACAATACACAGCCAATTTTGCCATGTGCCCCTGTGCTGGGCAGATGGTTCAGCTTAGTGAGAAATACAGTGGCATAATGAGAACAGCTCTCCATGGCCTGCTACCTTGTCATGGTTAATGATGTCCTGGCCGCTTCTGTGAGGCAAATTCAGAATTGGGTAGAACAAACAATTTCAGTTGATTGAACAATGCCTCAGTTTAATGCTATGCATTTCACGATCTGAACCTTCCAAAGTATTACTCCTCCAGTTGCCCCCAGTCCTCTGTCTTTTACTTTACCTATGTTTCAACAGCATGTTCTCAAATAATGGTCCGTTTCTATCTTTCCTGTGAATCTTTCTGTCCCTCTGCCTCTTTTTCTAGCTTTATTTCTTGGTTCCCTGGTGTACCGAATGCTGACGCTATAAAGCTCAGAAACAACGAAATTATGTGTGTGACTTTCGGCGATGTCCCATGCTTTGAAACACGCCTTTGAAACTTGGTCTGTGCCTGTCCACTGAACATCTGTATTTGTCCCTCTCAGCTGACCTTGCGGTCATAACATAAGGAAGCCCCCCCACACCCCGAGTATTATTGCAAAGGAGCAGGTATCAAACGTGTAGCTGAGAAGTTTCTGAAGACTCATGTCGTTGAAAAGTTAGTGGTGCTGCTGGGGTTGGCTTGCTGGAGTTTGTGCTGTGAGCTGCCTCAGGTATTAGTGAGAGCCGAACGTTTGATGACCCTACTGTGGATGGGGCATGAGGATTGTAGTGACAACATCTAGGTCTGTAACAGGAACAACGAAAAGGGCAGAGATGTGAAGCTCTGAATACACGGAGTGAGTGTGTGTGGGGAAAGGGATCTCCCGTACCTGTCTGTGTCTTTTCCTGTACTCATACACACACACTCACTCTCTTCCCCTACACACACGTGCTCGTCCCTCTCTCACACACGCAGACATACACTGACACACACACGCCCACATACACTGTCTCAGTCCCTCTCTCTATTAAACACGCACACACAGATTGACACCCACCCTATCTCTCGCTCCACCCCAGCCACATACACACCCCCTCTGACACACACACATTCACACTCACACTCTTCCTCTCTCTCCCCAGCACACACATACGCTCCCCCTCTCACACACGCATGTATATGTAAATCTATGTGTTCATTTTCATTTACAGATTTGTACTTGTGATCCATTCTACTTTTTTTACGAAAAGCGTGCTCTTTGTTAACAGTCAGTCAATTTAGCAATTTCTGAACACCTTCTTTGGTAAGAAAACTAGTCTGGCTCCAAGTTAAGTCACAGACAGAATCCAAACAAGACCTAAATTACATTGTATGACTTTAGATGTCACATCCTTTATAACCGTAACACATGACGTTATCTTGAGGCAGTGATTTAAATGACATTCTGAGATTTGAATATTTATCAATCCAGACCAGTGCCCGAACTGATTAAAGATTAATGTCACGTCAGGTGTGTTCAATTCTTTCGCTTATAACTTTTTTTCCCATATAAATTCTGTGTCAAGTTCATCCTTCTCTCACTAGCATCTCATGAAGGAGCAGCCTTCCGAACGCTAACGTTTTCAAATAAACCCGTTGGATTATAAACTTGTGACGTGTGTTATTTGATCTCGTCCAACCCAATACAAACCCGCAGATCATGGCTTTTGTTGGTTAGTCATTCAGGTCTCCAGGCATGCTTTTTTTCTAACCCGATATGCTAACATCTTGCATATCAGTCATTTGGGCGACAATTTATGCAACACATTCTGGAATTCCAAATATACGACATGAATAGAAAATCCATTCTGCACATTGCTTGTTACACTTTTAAAGAACTCAGGCAAATATTTCAAAAATAGTTTATTTTTTAGGTAGCCATATTGACTGCGATATATTGTGACTTCACTTCAAAACCCTCCTCTTATTAATTCCTCACTAACACTTTCGAAAATAAATTGCCTTCAATCCCAAAGACTTACGCACTGAATTTCATTCCCTGGTGAAGCTTCTTATTCTAATTTCTTCTCTTTCTGGAACCTCTACGTTCCTTTTCAATTCCTGCATAACAGGCACAAGACTGTAGTTGAATGGATTCATACTGTTCCTGGTTTACAAACTCGATGGGCTAAATGTCCTCCTGCTGTTCCTATATAATCGGTTCTATGGGCTGAATGCCCTGCTCCTGTTTCTGACAATGTCGCTCAAGCTCGCTTTGTCATGCTCCTGTTATTATCCAGAGGTTTGGGAACTTACGGAATCTTCCTGCTGCGTTGTAACATTTAGATGGTCTACATAACAGGCTCGAGATACTGAATAGTCTCCTCCTGAAATGGGAACGAGGGAGTGGTTAGTATTCTTCTATTCCCATAGAACAGAAACGTGCCTGAATTACCTCATTCTGCTCAAAGAAAATATCTGAAACGGTTTCTTGTCCTTCTCCCTTTCCTGTCCAACAGACTCAATGGGTTCAATGGCCTCATCCTAGTGTGTTAATTTCCAGAATCTTACTGGTCTCTTGCAGTGCTTATGCTGCAGCATTGAGAATACTGAATGGTCTCATTGTTGAGCAACAGGAGAATGGTGTTGCACGGTCTATTATGGGCGCTGTGCTGTAGTGTGGAGGGCGTAATTGGTCTTTTCCTGAAAGTGTACATCAGGGCCCAGGAACTAAACATCCTCCTCCTCTTCTGCTGTAACAGCGTCAAAAAATCTAGTTTTGCTGTACCTATTTCCAGGTTTGAGAAGTGGAACGGACTCCTGAATTTACTGTGCAATTGTCTTCTCTTACTAAGTCTTAAAACAGGATCATCTGTCATTCTTGCAAACGTTAATATGTATTGGATTCACCTGCTCATCCCTCCCTCCTAAGTTAACGTGACGCTGTGACTTAGTTAGTTAAAATGCTTGTTTAGTAAACAGGTAGGTCCAGGGTTGAAACCCTACCAAGGCTGGTACCTCGCAGTAGCCACTGCATTTTTAAACTTGTCTCAAATGCCATGTTGCTGTTCCTTCAGGTTGATGATCCAACCGGGTGCTGTGGATGGAGACAGCAATTGAAAGAATGTGATTGATGTGTTTAAAGGAAACAATGCTCCCATTACTGTTGCCTGGGTTTGTCCCCCATTAGAGAATATTGTGTTCAGTTAAGGTGATGGCACACTGGTGTTATCACTTCCCTATGCAGCGAGTGATAAAGTAATGTCCATAGGAGCTGGATTCAAATTTTGCTCACGGATGCAGAGCTGACCAGGCTAAGGGGCAGGATTTCGATATCTGCTTGAATGTAGCTGTGGGTTCAAATCCCACCGCTGGCATTTGTGCAGATAATGTGTCCTGGTGATCCTTGGTGTGGGTGAGAATTATTTAAATTAATTACAATTTAATGTGTTTTTGATGAGGGACAGCGCAGCAACTTCAGCAATTCAGCAGCCACACCGAGCTTCTGTAGTGTAGAGTTGTTAACATTGACCTCACACGTGAAATGTGATTGCACAGAAATCAGGCTCTCCTGCAGGTTCATTGTTCAGGCGATTTGCGTTGCCCACACTGGGTAGCTCAGTGGTTAACACTGCTGCCTCACAAAAGCAGAGGGCTGGGTTGAATTGTAACCTCATGTGACTGTCTGTGGGGAGTTAGCACCTTCTCTCCTTGGCGTGAATGGGTTCCAGCAGCGGGTACTCCAGTTTCCTCCCACATTCTCAAGATGTGCAAGACTGATACATTGGTCATGCTAAGTTACCCATAATATCTGGAGATAAGCAGTATAGGTGAAATTAGTCATGCAAACTGCAGGGTTACAAGATTGGGTAAGGGAACGAGTTTAGATGGGACGGTATTCGGAGGAGCAGAGCGGAGTTGACGACTCAAATGGTCTGATCCCACACTATAGGGATTCTATGATGAGCATCCTCATTGCCGAAATCGGTTGACCAGATCTGTACATATTTCTCAAGATGTGATATCACTAAGGTCCTGTACAGCAGCAATAATTTACTAACCTGCTTTACAAGCAATACCTTATCATCCAGGTTAGAGTAGTCTCAGCTGTCTGGAGGAATACGCAGCATCGTTGAAAAGGCATTGTCCTTATCTACTACACTAGCACAATGGGAGATCTGGCGGAAATTCGCAATGACGCTAAAGAAGAGCAGGGAAGCTGTGACGATGTCAACGTTGAAATATGCTTCCCCAAATATATGGTCTGAATCTACACCTAATCTCTCCAGAGCCCACGTCAAACTGATTCAATCGAGTCTGGTAAGGTGGAGATTAAAAACAGCGAGGAGAAGCAAACATGATGAGAGTTTTGTTTCAAAGTCAAAAGTCAAAGTCAAAGTCACAAATTTTGAGTGAGTTACAAAAACGGAAATTCGAAATGCAAGTTTGCCGGTACTGCAGTAATCATGGATATATTCACATCTAAACTGTGTGGATCCATGTTAAAGTTAATGCTGTAAAAATGGAATTCACGAGTGTGCATGAAATGCTTTACTTTAACAGTCTGTTGAGTACCGAGCCAACGATCAGGCTGTTTTGGAATTGGTGTTATGTGATCAGAGAGCAAATTCAAAAACTTGCAGTAAAGCAGCTTTTGAGAATAGTGATCTTAACGTACTGAATTTTACATGAAGTCCGTATACAAACCAGTTTTATTTTCTTAAATTACAAGTATATAAATGAGTCATAGAACATAGAACATACAACATAGAAAAGTACAGCACGGAACAGACCCTTTGGCCCATGACGTTTTGCCAAGGTTTAATCCTAATGTCAAATATAGTAACTTAACCTACACACTCCTCAAATTATTGCTAACCATGTGCATGTCCATCAGTCGCTTAAATGTCTCCAATGACTTCGCTTCCACCACCACAGCTGGCAACGCATTCCATGCATTCAAAACTCTCTGCGTAAAGAACCGACCTCTGACTTCTCCTTTATACCTTCTTCGTAATATCTTCAAACTATAACTTCTCATACCAGTCAGTGCTGCCCTGGGGAAAAGTCTCTGGTTATTGACTCTATCTATTCCTCTCATTATTTGTACACCTCGATCAGGTCTCCTCTCTTCCTCCTTCTCTCCAGAGAGAAACGTCTGAGCTTATTCAACCAATCTTCATAAGGCAAGCCCTCCAGTCCAGGCAGCATCCTGGTAAACATCCTTTGCACCGTCTCCAAAGCCTCTGTATCTTTCCTATAGTAGGGCGACTCGAATTGGACACAATAATCCAAGTGTGGTCTCAGCAGGGACTAGTTCAGCTGCAGCAAAACCTCACGGTTCTTAAACTCGACGCCCTGTTAATGAAAGCCAAAAAGCTATATGCTTTCTTGACAACCCTATCTACTTCGGTGGCAACTTTGATGGATCTATGTACTTGTATACCCAGATTCCTCTGTTCCTCCACACTGCCAAGAATCCTATCTTTAATCCTGTATTCAGCATTCGGGTTCGACCTTCCAAAATGCATCACTTCGCCTTTATCCAGGTTGAACTCGATCTGCCATTTCTCAACATAGCTCTGCATACTGTCTATGTCGTGCTGCAGCCTGCCCTCTATACTATCCATGACACGTCCAACCTTTGAGCCATCTGCAAGTTTGCTAACCCACCCCTAAACCTCCTCATCCAAGTCATTTGTAAAAGCTGCAAAGAGCAGAGGCCCAAAAACAGAGCCCTGTAGTACCCAACTCAACACTGACCTCCAGGCAGAATACTTCCCATATTCAATCACTCTCTGCCTTCTGTCAGCCAGCCAATTCTGAATCCAGATAGCCAAATCTCCCTGTATACCATTCTTCCTGACTTTATGAATGAACCTACCATTTGGAACCCTATCAAATGCCTTGCTGAAGATCATATACTGCACATCACTGCTCGACTGTTGTTGACAAGCCTTGACACCTCCTCAAAGAACTGAATGAGATTTGTGAGGCATGACCTGCCTCTCACAAAGCCATGGAGATTGCCCTTAGTCACACTATGCTTTACTAAATAGCCATAAGTCCGATCCCTCAGAATGCATTCCAAAACTTTGCTGACCACCCACGTAAGACTGACTGGTTTGTAATTGCCAGGGATTTCCCTATTACAGTTCTTGAAAAGAGGAAAAACATTTATATCCTTCCAATTCTCCGGTACGAATCCTGTGGAGAATGAGGAGGCAAAATATCCTCGCCAGCGGCAACCTCCTTTCTCGCTTCCCGGAGCAGACTAGGATAAACCGGATCTCTCCATGAAGACTTATCAATCTGAATGTTTTCCAAAATTTCTAGCACATCAACTGCATCAATCTTGATCTGGTCAACACTGTATCCCAGCTCCTGTAAGCTTTCATTTGCAACAATTTCCCTTTCCTTGGTGAAAACCGAAGCAAAGAACTCATTTAGGGCTTCCTCGATGCTCAGACTACACGCAAAAGTTCCCTACACAACACATATCGACCCTACCTTCTCCCTGATCATTCTCTTATTCCTTATGCATGAGTAAAATGCCTTTGGGTTCTCCCTAATCTTTCTTGCCAAGACTTTTTAGTGCCATCTCCTGGCTTTCCTCAGTCCAATTCTGAGCTCATTTCTAGCTAGCCTGTAATCCTCTAAAGCTGTGCTAGATCCTTGGTTCCTCCACCTTAAGTAATCTGCCTTCTTCCTTTTGACGAGAAATTCATCTGTTCTCGTCACCCAATGTTCCTTATTCTTATCCTTTCTTACCTGTCTCAGAGGAACAAATTTGTCCATCACTCGGAATAACTGCTCCTTAAATAGTCTTCACGCGTCTGCTGTGCCCTTTCTGTGGAACAATTGCTCCCAGTCTATACTTCCCAACTGCTGTCTGATAGCGTCATAATGTTCTTTTCCCCAATTAAATATATTCCCCGGGAAAGGCTCTTTTCACTCTCCAGGCTATGCTAAATGTGAGGCAGTTTTGATCACTTTCACCAAAGTGCTCTCACGCCACTAGATTTGATACCAGTCCTGGCTCGTTGCAGAACACCAAATCCAAAATGGCCTCTCTCCCCGTCGGTCTATCTACATACTGAGTTAGAAAACCCTCCTGAACACACCTGACAAAAACGGCTCCATCCAACCCACCTGCACTTAGGAGGTTCCAGTCGATATTGGGAAATTTGAAATTACCCATAACAACAACCCTGCTACTTTTGCATTTTTTCCAGAATCTGCTCGCCTATGAGATCTTCAATCTCTCTACTGCTATTAGGTCGTCTGTAGAAAACTCTAAATGCGGTGACTATTCCCGTGTTGTTCCTAACTTCCACCCGTACTGACTCAGTAGACAAGATTTCCTCAACAACCTTCGTTTCAGTAGCTGTGATGCACTCGCTGTTTAGCAATGCTATATCCCCTCCTCTTTTTCCACCCTCAGTGCTCTTTCTAAACGTTCGAACCCCTGGAACATCAAGCAACCATTCCTGCCCCTCTGAAACCCACGTCTATATAGCTCCACGTAGAGATCCATGCTCTCAGTTTATCACTCTTATTTCGGACACTCCTTGCATGAAAGCAGACACACTTTAACCGATCCCTTTGTTTCATCGCGTCGGGAACCTTCCTGATAGAATCAATATATCCTGTTACTGTCCCGTCTGCAACTGACCCCCTCTCAGATATGTGGCTCTGATTCGCACTCCGCTGACAAACTAATTTAAAGCCTCCTGAATCACTGGAGTAAACCTCTCACCCAGGACATTGGTGTCCCATCAATCCAGGTGCAACCCGTTCTTCATGCACAGGTCCCCCCTTCCACACAAGGTATCCCAATGGTCTAGATATCTGAAGCCCTCCCTCCCGCATAAGCCGCGCAGCCACGTGTTAAGCTGCATTCGCTGATTGTTCATCACCTCACTATCTCTTGGCACCGGTAGCAAATCTGAGATCACAACTTTACTCGTCCTGCTCTTCAGCTTCCAACCTAACTCTCTGTAGTCACTTTTCAGAACCTCAATCCCTTTCCTAGCTATATCATTGGTGCAAATATGCACCACGATTTCTGCTTACTCACCCTCCCCATTCTGAATGTTGTAAACCCGATCAGCGACATGTCAGACCCTGGCACCACGGAGGCAACATACGTTCCGGGTGTCCCATTCCTGACCACAAATCCTCCTGTTAATTAGTCTTAAAAACTTCCCAGAATTCCTTCATTCCTCCCTCGCACCTCTCAACAAATGGATGCCCTGACGATTGAGGTAAATTTTTTAAACAGTTAGACTCACCTTCCCAGAATTCCTTCGCTTCTCGATCGCACCTCTCGGCAAATGGATGCCCCAACGTCTGAGGTAAGTCTTTTGAACTCTGAGACACACCTTCCGAGAATTCCATCACTCCTCCCTCGCACCTCTCAGAAAATGGATGCCCCGATGATTGGGGTAAGTCTTTTAACCGGTTCGACTCGCCTTCCCAGAATTCCTTCGCTCCTCCCTCGCACCTCTTCATGCAAGCCATGAAGGCATGAGGACCAAGTTGGCTTCAGTGAATTTGAAAAAAAAACATGAGAAAGGTTAATGGAAGACAGACAGTGTCTGTTATTGATAGAAACGTTATAAGGTGTACAGTATACATATTGCATACACCCCCCACCCGCCCCCCCCCTCCCCCATGGTGCAAATAAAAAAGGAAAAGATTATTCAAGCATGGTTAACAAATGAAGTTAAAAATAGATTCGATCAAGCAAAGTTGCTCGCGAAAATATCGCCAGATATTATGGATTCATTGGAACTAAAGTGGACTAAGAAATTGATAAGGAAATTCAAAAGAGATCAAGAACGCAAACTAACAAGAAACGTAAAGCCTGATGAAAACCTATGATCAATACTTGGAAGGAAAATGAAGGAAATGTCAAATGTGGATCTGTAAGTGTGCGGATAGAGGACCTATTGTGGAGAACAGAGAAATTACAGGAAAACCAAAGTGTTATTTCGTGTCTGTCTTCATGGTGGAAGGTCCAGAAAATCTCCTAGAAATACCAAGTGACCCAGGGACCAACGTAACTAAAGATTAAAATCATTCATATCATGATAAGGTAGTATTTCAAAACACACCTTGATTCAGCATTGATAAGTCTGACAGATCAGATGCACTTCATTCAGAAATTTGACACAAAGCAGCAAGAGAAAAAGAGATTGGACTGGGGCTGGGTGTAATTTTCGCTATTCAGTTTGCAAGGTTATGAATGCATTGCAACGATTCAACAAGGGAAGAAGAGGGACGGTGGAGAACAATAGACCTATTAGCCTGTCATCCACTGTCGGGAGTCTGTTGGAATCGGTTAGAACGAATGTGATATTGGTCCTTTCGAAATAAATATCAAACTTCAAGAGAATGATCATGCATTTATGAATGGGAAGTTATATTTTTAAACCTTTTGCTTGAAGTTATCTCTTGTAGACATAAACAATGGAGATCAAATTGCTGTGATATAGTTGGATATTGAGCAGGATTTTTTAAAAAAAGAATTTACACAGTGAGTTAGTAGAAAAAACGCAAGTGGCATTGCGAGCAACATGTGCAAATAGGAACGTAAAAGAGAGATTTGTCTTCACTTAATGGGAATGAGAATGTAGATGATTAAGACCCATCCAGATTGGAAGCGGTGGCTTGCCCGATCTTCATGGATGCTGCCTGAGCCACTGTAATCTCCAGCATTTGTTGTTTTCAGTGTAAATTCCAGCATCGGCAATACATTACTCCTATGAAAAGTAAATATATCCTCCATCATTTACACAGAGTTTGTTGAGACTGTCCCTGGAATACTGCATGCAGTTTTTGTGTCCTGACCGAAGGAAGGATATACTGACCACATCTGGTGAATAGACATTCTCCGGATTAATCGATCTAATGAAAAAATTGCCTGATGGGGGAACTCGGTCTGTCTTTTTTTAGAGATACATCGAATGAGAATTGATCTTAATGAAACCGAGAAAGTTCACGAAGACGGGACTAATTAAAACAGGGACATGGATTAGTGTGAGCAGGCAAGGTGAGGGAGAATCCAAAGATATTCCACAAGGACATCAAGCAGAATAATATTATGAGGGAAAAATGGGGCCCATCAGAAAGCAAAGGTACAATCAGTATGTGAAGTTGGAGAGACTTGGCAGATGGTTACACGAAAACCTCACATCTGTGTTATCTGGATTGATCAGGATGCAAGTGTAGAATTCAAGAAGATGGACTGGGAAGCTCTTCAGCAGATTGATGCAAGGTGTGAGCAGGGATTCGAGGCTTTGGCTGGTATACCTTTGGACAAGTGGTCTGGATGAGTTATATCGCAGTCTGCTAACCGAGACAAGGGAGGAGAGGCCTTGACGCAAATGCTCAAATTGAATCTGATCACAGTTGAGGTGCCAGAGGACTGGGAAACACACTTTACAGGAAGAGTGGCCGAGACGGTCCTGGAAATGATCAGTCAGTAACTATCAGATCAGTGTTGTGGAAACTATTGTGGAAAATCGGGAGGGAGAAAACTGATCTCCATCACACGAGGTAATATTTGATCAGGGATCATCAGCCTGAATTTATCATCAGCGGGAAGTGATGCTTCAGGAACTTTACTGAAATCCTATCAAGGAGGTTGATTAAATGGATTTTCAACAAGCCCTTTGAAAAAATCCCACATACGAAAATGATAAAGATAGTAACATCTCATAGTATCAAAGGCAACTTACTTAGATTAGATTACCTCCAGTGTGGAAGCAGGCCCTTTGGCCCAACAAGGCCATACCGACCCTCTGAACTACAACCCATCCAGACTCATTTTCCGACATTTACCAATTCATCTAACACTAAAGGCAATTTAGCATGGCCAATTCACCTAACCTGCACATTGTTGAACTGTGGGAGGAAACCGGAGCAGCCAAAGTAAACCGACGTGGATACGGAGAGAATGTTCAAACTGCACACAGACAGTTGCCTGAGGCGGGAATTGGACACGGGTCTCCAGCGCTGTGAGGCATCTGTGCTAACCACTGTGCCTCCGTGTTGCCCCAATATGGCAAGTTGCACACAAAATTGCCTTCGTGGCAAGAGACAGAGGGTGACGGTGGAAGGCTCTTTGTGTGACTAGTGACCAGTTTCTCATGGTGTACCACAGAGATCAGTGATTTGTCTCTTATTAGATGTGGTCTCCATAAATGACGTTGAGTGAATGTATAGAGGTATGCAGGGGAGTGTGAAAAGTATGTTTGTGTTTGACATAAAGATTGGCCGAATGCTTGACAGTGAGGAGGAAGGTCTTGTGTTACAGGAAGATAAGCTCGGTGGAATGGTCGGCTAGGCAGATCAATGGCATGTTGAATGCGAAACATTTAAATATGAGGGGATGCACTTTGGAAGAAGGAACCAGGCGGGGGTGTACGGATGAATGGCAGCACACTAGAAAGCTCGGAGAGTCCTTCTTCACTGATCTCTGAACGTGACTGGACAGTTTAATAGGTTATCTCAGAAGACATAGGGATCAGTGAGCATAGTCCTTTTCATTGTAAGAGCTGTACAGGACTTACTGTGAGGGGTTTTGCATGCCACATTACAAGAAGGATATAATTGCACTGGAGGGCGTGCAGAGGAGATTGAACAGAATGTTCCCTGGGATGGAGCATATCAGCTATGGAGAGAGGCTGGATAAGCTCGGTTTTTTTGTTTTGGAGTTTAGAAGGCTGAGGGGGACGTAATTCAGAAGGATAAGATTATGACAGGAATGGATGGACGACAACAGGTGTTCCTTTCAGTCAAAGGGCCAAGAACAAGACAAAATACTTTTAGTGTGAAGAGTTTGAGGTTTAGAGAGGATTTGAGGATTGCCTTTGACCCAAAGGGTGTTGGGGTCTGGAGTGTGCCTCCTGAGAGGGACATTGTCAGGGATAGCATAACAACCATTACCCAAGTACTTGAATGACCATAATAATATTCCCAGCTCTGGACCTCGTGTTCAAAAGCGGGACTAATGTAGATCGTGCTGTATTTCTGATGGTAGAAACTCTATATTTCTGTGATTCTATGCGTGTGGAAGAGCAATTAGTGTGCAGCTTCAGGCGGGAATCGATGGGTCTCTGAAGGGTTCTGAGCAAGGGTTGTAAGAATAAGGCAGTAGTTTCTTAAAGAATGTCAACGGGTAAGATGACAAGTGCAACTTCTTTACGCCTAAAATAAAGGGAATGAACAGTGGAGAACAGAGAAAGAGCTGACCTAAGTAACAACTACGGCTCTTCCATAGTAATAGTGGCTGAAGGACCTGAACTGAAGGGAATTTATATTTGCCAGGAAATGGTGTTGGAGAGACTGTTAGCTCTGAAGGCTGATATGTCCCCGGGACATAATGGCCTACATCCCAGGGTACTGAACGAAGTGGCTCTAGAAATCGTGGATGCATTGGTGATCATTTTCCAATGTTCTACAGATCCAGGATCAGTTCCTGCGGATTGGGATTTGGCTAATGTTGTTCCACTTTTTAAGATAGGAAGGAGAGAGAAAGCAGGGAATTATAGACCAGTTAGTCTGATCTTAGTGTTGGGAAAGATGCTGGAGTCAATAAAAAAGGATGAAATTGCGACACATCTGGATAGCAATAACAGGATACGTCAGAGTCAGCATGGATTTATGAAGGGAAAATCATGCTTGACTAATCTTCTAGAATTTGTTGAGGATGTAACTCTGAAAATGGACAAGGGAGATCCAGTGGATGGAGTGTACCTGGACTTTCAGAAAGTCTTGGATGAAGCCCCACACAGGAGGTTAGTGAGCAAAATTAGGGTGCATGGTATTGGGGGCAAAATACTGACTTGGATTGAGAATCGGTTGGCTGACAGGAAACAAAGAGTACTGATAAACGGCTCCCTTTCGGAATGGCAGGCGGTGACCAGTGGGGTACCGCAGGGATCAGTGCTGGGACGCAGCTTTTTACAATGTACATTAATGGTATAGATGATAATATTAAAAGTAATATTAGCAAATTTGCTGATGATGCAAAGCTGGGTGGCAGAGTGAAATGTGAAGAGGATGTTAGGATATTACAGGGTGACCTGGGCAGGCTAGGCGAGTGGACAGATGCATGGCAGATGCAGGTTAATTTGGATAAATGTTGGTTATCCAGTTTGGTGGCAAGAACGGGAAGGCAGATTATTTCCTAAATGGAGTCAAGTTAGGTAAATGTGCAGTACAACGAGATCTAGGTGTTCTTGTACATCAGTCAATGAAAGCAAGCATGCAGGTACAGCAGGCAGTGAAGAAAGCTAATAGCATGCTGGCCTTCATAACACGAGGAATTGAATTTAGAAACAAAGAGGTTCTTCTGCAGTTGTACAGGGCACTGGCGAGACGGCACCTGGAATATTGTGTGCAATTTTAGTCTCCAAATTTGAGGAAAGACATTCTGGCTATTGAGGGCATACAATGTAGGTTCACGATGTCAATTCCCGGAATGGCGGGACTATCTTACGTTGAAAGTTTGGAGCGACTGGTCTTGTGTAAATATCAGAAAAATATAGTTTAGAAGGCTGAGAGGGGATCTGATTGAGATGTATAAGATTATTAAAGGATTGGACACACTGGAGGCAGGAAACATGTTTCTGCTGATGGGTGAGTCACGAACCAGAGGACACAGTTTAAAAATAAGGGGTAGGCCATTTAGAACAGAGTTGAGGAGAAACCTCTTCACCCAGAGAGTGGGGGTGTGTGGAATGCTCTGTCCCAGATGGCTGTGGAGGCCAAGTCACTGGATACTTTCAAGAAAGAGTTGGATAGACTTCCTAAAGGTAGTGGAATCAACGGTTATGGGGATAAGGCAGAAACAGGTACTGCTTGAGGATGATCAACCATGATCATAATGAATGGTGTTGCTGGCACGAAGGGCAGACTGGCCTACGCCTGCACCTATTGTCTATTGTCTAACTGTTTCAGAACTGCCCTCCACAGAACTGAACCAAGCAAACCAAAATTTCCCTGCAATATGAAGAATCGTAAACCTGGCGAGAAAAAAAAGAATACAATGAAACTAATAAGTAAACAGCTTTAGATAAATTATTGGGATTAAAGTAATGGCCTAACACCAAGTTAATGCGGATTTATGATATTTGAATTATGGTTCAGAAACCAACTGAAGATAATTTATGGAGAAGCAATGGATGCAATGCATTTGGAATTTCAGGATGAATTTTAATGAAGTCTCAAGCCTAGTCCGCTTACTTAAATCTTATGGTGTCCGGATTTATATGTGGACATTGTTTTAGAATGCGACAGCTGACAGGAAACACTGAATAGGAATTGAATTTTTTTTTGAAGTTGACTTCTCAAGGGCTATCAAAGGAATTGGTGTTTGAACCCCTGTTAATCCCAATATATCTCAAACATTTGTTTGAGGGAATAGGATGCAATATATCCTAGTCTGCTGGTGGTTCTAAATGAAGTCGGATTGTAAATGGCTGAGGATTATGTGAACAAGTTCCAAGGTGATTAATGCATATTTGCCCATTCACCTCATGACGAGTGTGGGTGAACATGCCAGTGTTAGAACTGCTGAATGGGCAAATATGCATCAGATGAAGAGCAATACGGATACATGTGACGTGGTGCGCTTTCTTTGCTCCTTGTCCTTTGTTATTCTTCACAGACCTCCGAGGTCCATGCAGGCCAGTTGAGTTCTGAAGCCAGAAGTCAATACTGGGAATGGAATTGGCACGCTGACCAGTGTACGTGGACCCACCAAGTGGGTACCTGCAACATTTAAAGAATTTCTATCTTATATAACAAACACTGAAAACAATAGTTCAGGAATAGTTTTCAGTTAGGAGACGAATGATGTGTTGACATTCGTTTCAAGTGGATTGGAGTACAGGATTAAGTATGTCTTACTGCAGCTGTACAGGACCTTGGTGAGCCCTCATCGCGAAGGTTGTGTGGTATTGTTTGCACTTTTGGTCTCCTTACTTAAAAAAAAGGACAAACTTGACATTGAGGGAGTGCAGTGAAGGATGACCAAAGATGATATCTGGGATGACAGGATTGTTGTGGGAGCAGAGTTTGGTTCGACCGGACCGACATTCCATTTGGTTTAAGAAAGTGAGTGGAGATATCAGTGAAATATATACGACTCTGACAGGGTGAGACAAATTGGAAGCAGGGATGAAAATTCCCCTGGTTGCGACGTCTAAAGAAAGGACCCACAGTATGAGATGCAGACAACCCACTTTGCATTGAGATGAGAATACATTTTTGCAACTCCGAGACTGGTGAATATTAGAAATTCTCTCCCACGCAAGCCTGTGGAAGCCAAGGCACGAATTATAAATAAGGATTTCAAGACGCTAAGTGGATGGGGAGAGCGCAGGTGCAGAGTGAGGAAATGGAGGTTCAGCCATCACAACACTGAATTGTGCTGAACACTCGATGAATAGAAGGGATTACTGCAGTTGACATTTTTATATTTTTCTGATAATTAAACACATTAAAGTATATGTACACCGTGTGAGAAAAATGTGTATGGCCATGAATTAGAATGAGGAAGGCTCAATGTCTTGAATGTCCTATTCCTTTCCCCATGTTTCCGTGCAGAATGCGGGAAACCTTTGTAAATGGTGTCACAAGCATTCAGCTGTTATGAAAGAGGTCGCTGAAGGGTCGAAAGGATTTTGTTTCCCATTCCCTTTTGCGATCCCAAGGTTGCTGCCAGACGATCTGCCCGATTCTATCCTTTAAGACCTCGGAGCATTTTGTTAAAATTGAGTGCCTTGCTTGGCTGTTTCACAAATCATGGAAGACTTGATCTCAGGTCTATGTGTCTGGAATTACTGTTGGGCCAGAACAGGAAAACATGGGAGATTTGATTCCTGAAAATACACTGGGAAAGCAATTTGGATTTTACAAACGGCATTGTCTTCAGGGTCACTGTTGCTGACACCAGATTTTAGATCCAATATTTTGTTAACTGTTTCTGGCATGATCTGGATTAGTAATCCAGTGACAATTCCACTGTAGCTGCACTATATCCATATGGCAACCTATCGGAAAGCACACTGAACAGTTTATTTCTGTGCTGCTTGACAGCTTTGTCAAAAAGAACGTCAACTACTTTGACTGTCGTGATGGGCCTGTGGGAGTGATAATTGGTCATGTTCCGTTCTCCTCTTAGGAGACTGGAGATATTTGTGTAGTTTTCAATACTGCCAGGTAGATGTCAGACTTGGGCATGGAATGAAACAACTTCCCAGTTGACACGGCTTGTTGTTCTTCACAGATGTTCAGTCCTATTGCAGGATAGTGCCGGGGCCCATTGCCTTTGTCATATCTACAGTGTTCAGCTGTTTCTTGGTGACACGTCCAGGGAATCAAATTGGCTGAAGACTGAAATCTGTGATTTTATGGAAATCATGTGGAGGGTGGTATGGATCATCCACTCAACACTTCTGGCTGAGGATGGTTCAGATACTGCATCCCTGTCTTTTACACTGATGGACAGGGCTGTTCCATTATTTAGGTTGGGAATATTTGTGAAGCCCTCTCCTCCAGTGAGTTTTTTAATCATCCATCACCTTTTCTGACAGGACGTGGCTGGGTGTCAGATCTTAGATCTGATCTGCTGGTCTTCGCATCATTTCGCCCTCTCTATCAGACTTCAGTTCTGCTGTTTGGAATGCAAGCAGCCAGGTGCGGTAGCTTTAATGGGTTGTCATCAGGTTTAGGTGCACATAGTTCTGACACTGGCATGTTCACCAACACTCGTCATGAGCCATGGGTCAGCGTGATGGGAATGGTAGACTGAGGGACTATTCCGAGCAAAAATGTACAGATCAAGTTTGAATGCAATTCAGTCGGTACTGCTGCGGTGTTCAGCACCACATGGATACTCAGGTTTTAGCTTCAATATCTGCAATACTAATCTACTGCATGTCCCCTAATTCGCAAGGAGACCCATTCACTCATCACCCCTAAACTCAGGAACCTACGCTGTTTTCTGATGTGGTCACACTTCCATTTTAAGATTCTCATTCTACTGAGGGTCTCTCCATGGTTTTACACTCCAATTTGTCACATTCTTCAAAATCATTTAACTGATGTTAATCCAACTGTTTAATTTTTCTGAATCTTTCCCCTTCCAATCCTACCTGTTTTCCTCTCTTTCTGTCCCTGGCCATGACTAAGTGCTCTGTCGTGGCGGTGATGCCTGGCCTTACTCGTTTCGAAAGCAATGAAGTTGTGCACTTTATATGAGCGTTCAATTCCGAGTGTATTTCTAAAGGGATGAACTTAAAAGCAGGAGCGTTTTGCTGCAACTTTACAGGGTTCTGGTGAGGCCACACTGTGTGCAGTCTCTTTATTTGAGAAGATGTGTACTGGTACTGGAGAGGGTGCAGATAAGGTTCACTCGTTTGATTCCGGAGTTGAAGCGCTTCGCCTATGAGGCGAGACTGAGTAGACTGAATTATATTCATTGGAATACAGAAGATTGACGGGGATGTTTAGAAACATATAAAGTTATAAAGGGATAGAGAAGATAAAAGTAGAATGGATGTTTCCACTAGCGGGTGAAACTAGGACACAAGAGCATAGAATCAATTTTAAAGTGAGCAGATTTAGTAGTGAATTGAGAACCAGAGCATAGTGAACCTGTGGAATTCCTTGCCCCGTGAAGTAGTTGACATTACTTTCGTAAACGTTTTTAAAGCTAAGGTAGATACTTCTTTGAAAACGAAAGGCAATTTGGGATAGGATGAGAGTGCGGCTAAGTGGAGCTGAGTCCACGAAAAGTTCAGCCATGATCTCATTAAATGGCGACGTAGGCTCTTAGGGCCAGATGATCTATTCCTCCTCCGAGTTCTTGTGTTCTTAGGTATGGTGCTCGATTTTAGACTGGGCGTTTGAGCAGATTTGAGACATGTCTTTGAAACTTGTTCAAGAACATAAATTTCTTGCGATACTCTGCAGCACTGTCAGCATCCATGGAAGAAAGAAAGAGAGTGAGATGGTTTTTCAAACGATTTCATCATTATGTAGTCGCCAGGTGGCTCATGTTGGGGATTGGGCATGACTCTTCTTGACTCGAAGTTATCGACGAATATTTTACTGAGTGCGTGGACCTCGTCCAGCAGGAACTTTTGTGTTAGCTTTGGTCTGCCCATAAGAACCTCAAATAGGGTAAGCTCCATGATCTGGTTCACCTGGCTCCAAAAGGTGTACAGGGCCAAAAGCAAGGCGTCTGGCCAAGATAGAACTGTCTGTTGGGTAATTTTAGTCAAGGTAGGTTCATGTGCGCCATTCATCCATTCAACCATGCCTGTTGACTGGGGCTGATAGGGAATGTGGTATTTGCCAGTGCCTTACTCATTCAAGCTATAACTGTTGAGGTAAAGTGTGACCCTTTATCACTCTTAATGTTACCAGGAATTACGAATCTGGGAGTAATATCCCTCATTACACATTTAAGCAAATGTTCTGTCATCATCCTTTCTTGTGGTGAATGATTCCACCATTGTTGCAAAATATGTCCAGGATGTCTGGGATGCATTGAAACCCTATTCAGTTGTCATCTGGGCAGAGATAATTTGAGGTGAGTGAAGGGTCCCTCACGAATGGGCAAGTGGTCGTGCCTGGCCACGGGCGTGCCTGCTTTGTTTTGCAGGCATATGACATAGTATTTGAGCAGCAGCTGCGAATCCAAAGCATACATGGCCTGTCTTACAGCATGTACCATTCCCCTCTTCCCTGCGTGACGAACACCATGGGCTGCTGGGGCCTGGGCGTGCAAGTCGGCTTTGGGGCAAATGATACGGTCATCGAGGTTCAATAGCAGGATGACAGCAGGGGATCCTTTAGCGCCCAGGTGGACCCAGCTGTCTGTCCTGCCCGAGAAGCAGCTTGTTGAGCTTTCCGCGCTCCTTCCATGAGGTCGGGGGCCACCAGAGATCTTGTATTATGGGAGCTTGTACAATGTATCGGGTAGATTTAAAGCTGCTTGTCGATCTGCCTTTCGGCTCAGGAATTCTCACGTGTGACAGGTGATTGGCATTTGTGTGCACATTTTGCAACAGCTAAAGAAGAGTGCAGCGGAATGGATTTTTAGCAAATTGTCGACATGTTGTACATGCTGCAGTTATTTTCCCGAAAGGTAATGCATCACCTTTATTTCCAGAGTTTGCTAACGTCGTGCACGTCTACAAAGGCATATCTGGTGTCCGTGTTAACTTTATCTGATCCACCTTCAACAAGAATGCAGGCCGTAGTGAGGGTGAATAGCTCCGCAGCTTGTGCAGATGTCCCGTCCAGTAGAACAGCAAACTTGAGGGTCTCAGAAGGGGTGCAGACAGCATATCCCGCTGGCGTTTGTTGGCCTAAGCGAATGATTGAGGCCCGTCGGTAAAAATGATTAGGTCAGGGTTGTATAATAGTGTCTCAGATGTCAGGGTGTGGGAGAGAAGTTGGTGAACTAGGTCTAAGCAGTCATGTTCTTCCCCTTGGGGTGTTTACGTGACAGGAAGAAGGGCAGCAGGGTATCAAGCGAAGGCGCAGTGAAGGGAAGGTTTGGCACGCAGTGTGACCTCATAGTCTGTTCTCCGAGTGGCTGTGAAATTTTGAGCTGCATTTGTATTAACCAGCAAGCCGGCCGAACGGGATCCAAAGAGCGCATGAATAATCCAGCACAACAGAGGTGGACTTTTTGACAGTTATAGTGGTCGCCGCCACGGCTCTTAAACAGTCCTGCATTTTCCTTGAAACAGGTGGAAATTGTGCTGAGTAAAAGGTTACGGGAGGCTGGAGACCCCCATGCATTGGTGTCAAAATATCGGACATGTAACCTCTTTGTCAGTCACATAGATTTGAAGTAGCTGCGTATGGTCAAGGATGCCGACAGCAGTAGACAAAGTTAAGCGCTGATTTAGTTCCTTAAAAGCATATTTCATTTCAGGATTCCTGAGCACCTTCGTTGGTTGCTTCTAGGAGGACGCCACGCTGGATGCCCGAAACGTAGATTCTCCTGTTCCTTGAATGCTGCCTGACCTGCTGCGATTTTTCAGATACACATTTTCAGCTCTGATCTCCAGTATCTGCAGTCCTCACTTACCCAAGAAAGCTAGCAGTTCATTTATTTGGTAGGCAAGAAGAGCTTAGTGATGGCGGATATGTGCTCCTTCGACAATGCTCTGAGGGTGTGCAATAGCTCGTATACCAGACAATGTACTGTACCCTGGGAGAGTTGCATGTTGTCTATGGAGAGTTTGTGTCCATCCTGTGCCAGATAGTGAAGCAAGGAGACTGTGTCCTTCATGCGATCATCACTGGAGTTGAAGTGTACTAATACATCATCAGCCCATGGGAGCAAGCTGCTTTGACATGGCAACCGGAGAGTCCTTATCATCCGGTGGACTGCAGAGTCACATGCCGTGGGACTCTCCATATACCTTGGAGAGGCCAGGTCCACGTGCATTTGTGGCCACCATAAGTAAAGGTGAAAAGGCAGTGGCTCTCAGGAGATAATTTGATTTTTTTTTTACACCCCCACACTACCGCCTAAGTGCGGTAGTGCTTATTTTTTTTCCCCAGCACCCATGGTGTGTGTGTGCAGGTGTAAAACACAGTGAAAGACACAAAGTGCACCAATCTTTATTCAATTTCCACCACCAGGAAGATAGGAAAAACACCCGAGTGGCCAGTGACCAGCACTGCCCTTCAAACCACAGGGCAATGCTATGTGATCAAAACAGTGAAGGGGAGGGGAGGGACTAAATCAAAATAGAGTTGGAGGGAGAAATGATGCACTCCACTCCCTGCGGCGCCCCCCTCTCCCTGAACGACTCCAGGGTGTTGGTGGACACCGCGTGCTCCTTCTCCAAGGACACCCGGGCTCTAACGTAACCCCGGAAGAGGGGCAGGCAGTCGGCCCTAACGACCCCCTCCATGGCCCGCTGCCTGGACCTGTTGATGGCCAGTTTGGCCAGGCCCAGGAGCAGACCCACGAGGACGTCTTCGGACCTGCCCTCCCTCCTCCGTACCGGGTGCCCGAATATCAGGAGCGTGGGACTGAAGTGCAGCCAGAAACAGAGGAGAAGGTTCTTAAGAAAATCAAAAAGGGAGTGCAAACGCCCACACCCAATATATACATGGTCCACGGACTCCACAGCGCCACAGAACAAGCAGTTGGGCTGGGAGTCCGTGAACCACCGCAATCTGCGGTTGCAGGGGACTGCTGCGTGCAGCACCCTCCACCCCAGATCCCCAAGAGAAAGGGGGAGGACTCCCGCGTAGAGAGCCCTCCACTGGGGATCTCCACCGCCCGGTGGCAAATGGGCACGCCAAGGCGTGTCCGTACGGTGGATGAGGGAGAAGAGGTGGACGGTGTGCAGCAGCAGTCGATACAGGGCCTTCCTTTTTATATCCCTGAAAGGGACAAAGTTAAAATTCCGGAGGCGGCTCAGGTTGTGGGGCACAGGCTCCCGCGGGAAGTACGGGACCATGGGACCAATGTGAAATTCTGTCCGGGCCGGGGTGAGCGCGGACGGGATCCCACCGCACACCTGAGCGTCCTCCAACTGGTGCACTACGTCGGGTCCGAGCACCGCCGTTTTTAGGCGTCGGATGGCGGCGGCCACGTACCGGACGTCTACCGCTGCCCTGCTGGCTATGTCCTGCGGCAGCGTCCAGCCCAGGCCCCCGGCACCCAGCACGTCCCCGACCCTGGTCGCCCTCGCCGCCATGGCCCTCCCCTCCGACAGCCACTCGAACCCGCGAGTACGGAGGTGCGGATTCCTGAGCAACGGCTCCCTGACGACAGCCACTACTCCAGCCGGAGGGTAGGCGCGACGCGATTCGACCATGTTCCAGACAGTGATCAGGTCCTGGTAAAAGACAGGCAGCACCTTGAGGGAGACCTCCAAACCGTCACGGTCGACGAACAGGAGCTGCGTGTCGTAGTTGAGGTTACGCACCTGGCGGAAAAAATACGTCGCCAGGGCGCACCACCTAGGAGGAGGCTCACGTAAAGGTATCGCCGCAAGGTCTGAAGGCGGAACAGGAGATAATTTGATGAGGAAAAAGGCTAATTAGTGGTTAATTACAGAGAAGCAAGCGGCGAAAGCAGGTATACTGGGGAGGATGGCGTCCGTGTCAGGAATCACCAGGGAGCAGGGGACAACAATAGTATTGTCGGCTTGGAGGTCCTCAACAATACACCACTTCCCTGATCTACTGTGTTTTCAGATAGACAGGTGTACGTTTTGGGAGATAATGGGTGTATTGCTGGGGCTGGTTATGGTAACTAGGATGCTATGTTAGAGGAGGGAGACGATGACAGGCTTAATTCCCTCCACCGTGGCTGGCGAAAATGGATGTTGTCATATTGATGTCAGTACAGCTCTCTGGTTAACTGTGACTTTATTTGAGGGGACGGATAGCATCATGGCAATGCTGCCTGCTCAACAGTGTGCAGGACTTCCATAGCTACTCCCCTGGGTCCAACAGAAGACAGTCAGCGCTAGCTGGGAGGGCAAAGCAGGCTGGGAGTCAGCAAGCTCGGAGTAGGGGAATTCCAGATCATGTGGGACTGAGGCAGTGCAGTCAAACTGAGTGTGAAAGCGTCCCATCGTGAACACACAGCACAGGAAGGAAGTGGTGTGTGATGGAGGGGCCATGGGCAAGAGGATGAAGAGGGTGTGGAGAAGGCTACGCACGTCACCAAGTGTGAACGTTCTTGACATGGGACGGTAGGTCCGGGCTGCTGGCAATGGCAGCCTGCGGCATAGATTAATAAAAACCGGGAATTTCTAACGTGAGACCCAGGGGAGAACAGTGAATGGTTGTGTTTAATTTACACAGTGTTATGTGGACGAATCGGGCTATGGACAGGATGAGGAAATTCGAGTTGTGTCAGGGACTGATATAGATTCGACGCTGAAGGGGCCTGCATTTGATAGTGGCTCTTACATTGGCAATCCGAAGGCAACCACAGTGCAGGCAGTTTCAGAACTGTGGGGAAGTTCCACAGATGGAGTCGCAGATGGGTTGGTGGCCGCAGATTCCAAGAAAACCGACATCAGTCGACCCCCTGCCTCCTCGTCCATTGCTGAAGTCTCAGACGGAGAATACGGGATGTGTACAGAGACGGCCTGTAAAACCGCCCTGCGATAGCAGCCCCATGGTCTTTGGAGGGGTGAGGTTGGGCGGGAAATGGCTCATTCATAGTTTAGGCCGCCTGCTGAATCTGTCTCTGTCGAGGACCCCGATTTCATTGGGCTTGCAAGGGAAGGGGCAAGTTGGAAGCATTCGGCTGCTAGGTCGTCGCTGGCAGCCACTTTTTGCCCCGTCTCTTCACTTTCCACAGACTCTACACTGCTCCCAGATGTGTCGTTGCTTTGCTGGCCATGACTCCCTTGCCGCTGTACTGTCCATGACCATGTTCTGCCTGCGTGAGCTGAGTGTTTTTGCATCCCTCTATTCTTCAATTCCAAACAGTCCCTGTCTAACGAAATTGTTTACAGTGGTCAGTGTGTCCCCCTACTAAGCTGTGTGCAAGGTCAACATCTGTGATTGGTGAACTTTAGCGAGTCAGGGCAACATGAAGTTTACGAGTGTTTGAACACCTAATTTCACCTACTCTCGTAAGGGTATGGCCGCAGAGGAGTCACGGACAGCGTTGTACACGGGCTCATTTGCCTTCTGCAGGCAACGGGCAACTGTTCCAAAGTCGGCCTGTTACCTTGCACTTGCCTTAATGGCACCTTTGATATTATTATCCAACAAACTAATGTGCTCACGAACAGTCCCCCACACCTCGGAGAGAAATTGAATTGAGGGTCGGAGAGTTGTCCAGTGACTCCCGTAAGCCAATTGCAATGGAACCTGGACGTCTTGAAGTAGACATTTTAAATAATAAAGATTTGAAATGGCTAACTGTGAATCGCTTTCGGGCCCTTCTGTGGATGTGGGACATCCTGGAGGATGCACCGGAACTCAGCGTGATCCCCGGGCTTGACAAGGTGCTTAGTGCCCATCATGATACAGGAGTGCTGGTGATCAAGGGTCTGCTGTCACAAAGCAGCGGCTCCACTGCGTGTAAGTTTTGTGATTTGCACAGGGTCAGTTGGTGTTGGTGCAGGGTCAGCGTGTTCTGTGTCTGGCATCCCTTCCTGTGCATCTTTTCGGGGTTGTGAGACAACGGAAGCAGCGACCTCGTTTACGAGTGGGTTCCGTTCTGGGTTTAGGAGGGCAACTTTAGAGTATTGGGCGTTGTAAAGCGGCAGCAAGTTGGCAGAGAGTCCGGGTGTTTTAATCTTACGAGGCTAGTGTCCCTTTACGATTTATTTAAATTTATCTGGGCACTGAAGTATGTACCTGAGTGTCCCAGGAAGGATCACCATGCCCACCCGCAGTAATTGTCCTCTATTAGTCAATTTTATCTATCTTAAAGGAGCCCCAATGTGGTCAATGCCTATTGGACTACCTGGACAAATCGCCACTAAAGAGGATCCGATATCTCTTGTCCTCTGTTTCCCTCCAACCTCTGACCTGCTGGTGACCCTGCTGGAACCAGAGGATCTCCTACATTCGTATTTCAGCACATGCATTTACCAAAGCGCCTCTGCATATTCTGTGATAGAATCAATGACGGCAGATCGCTCTCATCAGCAAGACGTGGCAGACGTGTCCCTGTGGTCAATCCGTCTTAGTACAGTTTTGAATTCCGCAAACCCATTACCCTCTGACTGGTTGAGCTGAGAACAAAGAACACATTGCAGCACGGACGAACACAGACACAGACAAAACAAACATGCAGGACAGACAAAGAGTGCAGTGCACTAGACAAAAGTAACAGAACAAGTAAAGGTGCCCTGGTCAATTCCCCAAGATCTGAGGAGTCGAAAATCAAGAAATTTAAAGGGCGAGCTTTCCAATGTTACTTCTTGCCAGGCACGCATCTTCTGTGTACACTAGCATTCGAGCTGAGGTCAGGCTCACGCAAAAGCCGAATGAAGAGAAATTTGGGAGGGAGTGAATTTAGGTAATCTGCCCAGTCTATCATCTGACCTAGTCGTCTGTCCTCTTCGCGACGACCCTGATACTTCAGGTAACGAATTGTCGAGCGGCCTAATTGTACGGCAATTTAGTGAGATTGAAGTTAAGGCGCTCCTTCCTGTCTACGAGCGTGCCCAGTCGTCTGCCCTTTCCTTCAGGACCAGCCACTGCGTGAGGTGCAGAGAGCATAAATTGCCAAATTGTTAACATTTAGATGCGGTCTGTGGTCATGTATGAATTAGGGACTGTGAATATATGTCAAAGTGTCGGAGAAATGTCAAATGTCCGGCAGTATCGATCAGTTTACAATGGCAACAGGAGGTTAGCTAATCGACAGAAATGGGTGCTTGCTGGCTGCATTAGTTTCATGGGGCAGTGAGCATTCATATCAAGTATCCTCGTGTCAATTAGTCTTCGTTGGAATTGTAATGACTGAGTTTCTGGGAAGAGAGTGTCTGCCCTCAGGGCTTCACGAGTTACAATGCTATTGTGAGGTCATGAACATCATTAGCAGTTCATCGAGACAACATGTTCCTTCAGTCAGTAAAGTCATAGGTAATTGTGCTTTTACTGTCTATTCCTGAATGTGACCAAGTTGAGCTGGCATGGAATTATGATTGAGCGCTCATTGGCTAAAGACAACCATAGTGTCTGCAAGCAAGTGGTCAGTTAGAAAGGTGGCGTTTCCTTCTTCAACACAGGGACCATTGTCTTTGTTGTATCAAGTGTTTTCAACTGTTTCTTCCGGTCACGTGCAGCGAATCGAATTGGTTGTAGACAAGCATCTGTGATTTGGTGGACATCATGGTGAGGGTGAGGTGAATCATCCACTCAACATTTCTCACTGAGGATTTTGCAGACAACTGTGTCGTTGCCTATTGAACTGATGTGCATGGCTATTCCGTTATTAAGGATGGGGATGATTGTGGAGCGCTCGCCTCCAAGGAATTGCTTGACAGTCCATCACCATTGATGACTGCATGTGCAAGACTGGCAATCTGAGATCTGATCTTTATGTTGTGGGGTTTTTTTCCCTCTCCTTGTCTCATATTTACTCGCCTTTGACATGTGACACTACAGAATTCAGTAGCATTAATGGGTTGCCATCAGTTTTAGATACATATGGTTCACCCACACTTGTCACTGAACCATATCTCGTCTTGATGGTAATGATAGACGGAGGTATTATCTCGGGAAGGAAAGCTTTAGATTGTGGTTGAATAGAATTCTGCTTCCACAGCTGTTGTGGTGGAAAGCACCAAATGGATACTCAGCTTGAAATGCAATATCTGCAATGCAATTCTGTTCCTAATTTCACACTGAGTCTCATTCACCCATTAGCCCTACAATGAGTTTGGTTCCCACTCTAGCTTATGATGTGGAAACGCTTCCATATTAATGCTCTCATTCTTCTAAGGGTCTCTTTGCCATGTCATGGCTTCAATTTGTCACATTCCTCAAAACCCTTTTACATAATCATCTGAAACATTCCCCTTCCAGTGCTGTCATTTTCAGCATTCAAAGTGAATGTATTTCCCGCTGTTTCTCTCGCTGACTTTTATTTGCAGCTCCATATTGTCAGTGATGCTACCCTCATGTAAGTTCAAAACCAATGAATTTGTGCACATTGCGTTGTTGTTCACTTTCCAGTGTATGGTCCAATGTTGGACAGGCCGTTCGAGCAGCTAAGACACAGGTCATTTAAATGTTTCAAAAATATAAATTGCTTGAGAAGCTAAGCAGGTCTGTGGAGTGAAAACAGCATTATTTAAGCAAGGACTGTGAATACTGAAAGTATGGAGTAAAGAAAAAATTGCTGGAGAAATGGGAATGCTGAAGAATTGTAATTGAACCCGAAATATTAACTCAGCTTTCATTGTGCAGACCTGTTAAGTTTCTCCACAATTCTTTGTTTGTGCTTCACATTTTCGGTATTCACAGTTCTTTGCTAACCTAAAAACTTATTTTGCGACTGACCATCATTGGAGGAATTCAGCAATTCTGGCAGTATTTGCAGAGAACGAGAAACCCAGTTAACCGTTGAATCAAGCACGACAGTTTTTTCGGAACGGTAAAAGATTGGAAAATGGGCTTTCTAATACTTATGAGGTGGAGAAGGGGTGACAGGTCATAACGGTTTTGGAGGTACAGTGCAAAACACAAATGGGCTTTTAATTGTGACAAAAGAGAAACAGGTGTAACGTGTATAAATTGAGGTGTGAATGGGGAAACGATTCCACTTTATTGAGTGAAGATAAGCAAGACACAAAAAAGACAAGTGATCTGGAGACAAGTAATGAGAATATATGAAGAAGAGAAAAGAGTTTCAATGGCGTCAGGCTGTGCATTTGTGGAATTGAATATTAACTCCTCCAGGCTGTAATTTACCAAACTGTAAAGTGGAGTTTTGCGAGAACAAGCATTGTGCTTCTTCGGAACAGGAGAGCAATGTAGCTTATTGAATTGAGAACAAATAGAAGGTAAAGGTTGTTCCTAAAGAGAGAGCGGAACTGTTTCTCGAAGCAGCCTCTGCTTGGTCTCACCAATGTAGAGGAGACTGCACTGTAAGCGGCAATGACAGGAGACCGGATTGAAAGAGTACAGAGGAAATGTTTTGCTTGGAAGGTGTGTTTGGGGCCTGGTGAGTGAGGACAGAAGGGGTGAATGGGCAGCTGTTGCAGTTTCCGCAATTAACTGGGAAGGTGCCACTGGGGAGTGAGGAAGTGTTCTGGATGATGGAGATTGTCAAAGACTGAATGGTCACTGTGAAATGCTGACAGCGGACGGGAGGGAAAGCTGTATTTGCTGGTGCTGACCTGCTGGCGGTGGTGGAAGCCGGAGAGGATGTTTCTATGAATGCAGAATTCTGAGCAGTGGGAAGTGTGGGCAAGGTGAACACAATGATTGACACTTTCAGAGTGTGGAGTGAATCTGGGCCTGCAGCATGACAAAGGTCTGGATCAAACGTAGCAGAGAGTGGAAGCTTGCAAGGAGGGAGCGGGGCGGTGCTTTTTCCAACCCAACCGTGGATTTTCCAAGTACATTTTCCCAACCTCCACCTCACCATTGAAGTGACCTCGATCGGTTCCGTGTAACGTGTCTGAAAGGTTGAATGGAACATTAAAATAGCACTGAGGAACACGAGTAATCCAATCAACCCTTTGTAGTTATTCCAACGGTAAATAAATGTATGACTCATTTTATCGTTGTCCCAGTTGCACTTTTCTGTCAAAACAGTACTATCTCTGATTCACCTGTCTAACAAAAGTCAAACAATGCCAGCTTTGACATAATTTAAAAATACAGGCACCACAACCTTCTGGCAAAGAGAATTTTCACTTGAATGAATTTCCACTTCGTGATTTTCTCCTCAATCCTGTTCTGACAGATGTTAGAGGGGTCACTGTTTGCTTTCCTCTTCCCACTTCTCCGCTGCTCACATTTTAATTGCAGTGAGGGTCGTGATATAGACAATGACATAAGTCTCAGACTAGGTTAGTGCGTTTTCTTTCGTCAACGACAAATTAATTAGTTGGTCTTCAAACAGGCTTCCTCAAGCAAAGCTGCAAAGCCCAAAAATAACAGTTCTGTAGGATACAAGCTTATGGAGTATTCAACTGATTCAATCTTCTCAAGATATTGTATGATTCAATAAGATCTCCTCGAAAGGGCAACCAATTAAACCTAAATAGTATAAACCATTCATTCCAGAAGTAAGTAAAGTTACACAACTCTGAACGGCTTCCAGTGTCATGGTTTCCTTTCCCAGTTAAGGAGATAAAGGAAAGTGGTTTACCTCAATTGGCTGGATTGTTGGTTTACAGAGTAGTGTGATGCCAACAGCGTTGCTGCAATTTTCATCACCAGTTTGAGTTCACCACGAATGACTCTGCTTCTCAACCTCTTCCCTCACATGAGGTCGAGTGGCCCTCAGGTTAAAGTACCACCATTCACTTCTCTCTCATAAGCCAGCAGTCCACATGGTCTGATAAGACAATGGGGAACTTTTTTTTTAAAAAGTCGTCATCTTTAGCCCTCTGGATGTGTTCTCAACAGTCCGGGTATAGCTGCAGTAACACTTCCTTCCTAAAATGTGATGAATGTAGTGGTAGCGGCCACATTGTAAGTTTATTTTCTTTTCAAAAGCATCGTCAATCTATTACAGAGAAGAGGAGAATTATTTTGTTTTACATTTAAACATGTCATCCCCAGAGAGCATTTTTGGCAGAGATATTAAATATTTTGAGGCACAGATAGATTTGTGAATAACAATAGAGTCAAGGATTATCGTTTGAACAGTGTAGGTATGTGCAATGTGTGGGACAACACAGACAGGGGTAAGAAAAGTACGTCCAGATGAGAACTCTCCGAAATGCAACGAAAAGCAAAATACCAATGTGGAAAAAAAGAATAAAATAAAAGAACGTAATAGCAGAACGTCACGATAGTTCCACAGGACTATCAGCTGCTCTTTTATTACAAATGACACGTGCTGGTTAAAGGTGAGCGTTACCACACCTAGGGCGAGGGGATGAGCTTGAGAAAGCGGGCCAATCATGGCAACTTCTGTCAGTCTGGGGAATTGAACCTGCGGTGGTGGCCTCCCTCTGCGTCAAAAACCAGCCGTCTAGCCAAGTGAGTGCAGAGTATGGAGCTGGTATAGGCAGGAAGAGTCACAGACAAAGGGTAGTAGAACGTCCGACAAAAATGAAGAAGCTACAAGTCAGGAAAACGAATGAAAGTTTTGAAACGTTATCTGCTAGAAATTGAATTTTGTAATGAGACTATTGTGTAGATGCTGTCTTTGACTGAATACAATAATGTATGACCAGTGAAACAATCAGAATTACTAATTGCAATCGAATGTTGATAAACATAAAATAAATGCATATTTTGCTTGGTGTGCATGTAGTGTCCTTACCATTACAGAAAAGTACAAAGCTGATGGAGTCCATTCGTTATGGGAACTAGCTCCCGAAAACAATCTTGAAGGAAACTATTATATAATGGACATCTGCAGACCGTTCTGTAACTGTGTGGTGGCATTCCATACTTGAGACAGAGAGAGAGACAGAGGCAATATGCTGCATGCAGTAATAAGGGTGGTGAATCATTAGCCTTGTTCGAGGGTAGACGCTCTAACAGTTAGTGTGAGGGAGCAGAGAAATCATGGTGACACCTTTCCTGGCAGAGTGAGGAAGGTTATTGATGCTTGTGCTGCTTTGCTGGACATTTCATCAGACCGCAGATACTGTACTGAGCTGGGTGGTGAGGTCAGACCATACTCGGTGGGTATGGTGATGTGGCCCCCTCCGGGAGAAGCATGGTTCTCCTCTGTACTAGCCCATCCACCAGCACCTTCATGACCCTGTATACAAAATCGTAGTATAAATGCAACGTATCCGCCATTTTCTCGGGATAAACCGTGCAGAACAGCTCTGAACTGAGAAACCTCAACCGTGTGCCCACTGTCCTATTAAGAATGGCACCACTGTCATTGGTCACGGAATGTCCCAGGCAATCTGGGCGATGGTGAGTACCTCCAGGTGTGATGGCTGCGACAATGGGCTGTCATTGAATGAGAGGGACACCATGCTGAAGGATTGTTCATTCATGACGAAAGATCGAGAAGGTAGCACCAGGAAACTAGCTCGGCCTCATGCAGACATTCTATGAAAATGACACTGAGACAAATTATTGTGACTTTCAGCCTAATGAGTTGCAGAATCTGCTAATCTCACTCCCAGTTACAAAGCTGCAGAACAAATGCTCATTCCATACTCTCCATCATCTAAACTCACACTAATAACCAGTTAACCCATCTTTCCTGAAAGCAAAGGCTCATATTGAAAGATGCCATCGAGATATCTACATTTCAGAATTATGAAACCTGGGAACACATCCGTCCGTGACATTGTCTTAATCCCTCCCATTTGTTAGTATTTAAAATGATACCACCAACATCTCCCTCTGGCAGTGACTTCCATACTTACAGCACCACCTGTCATGGCATAGTTGAGATATGGAGCGGTAAATAGGTGGGAACTGCTCATCCTGTCACTTCCAGCATGGTCTGCAAGTTTCCCCATTTGGCCAATGAGCAAACATAGTGTTCCCGAGCAATATCCTGGGTGGTGTACACATGCTGGGACGATAACTACTCTAGGTCTATGGCTAAATACACTGCTGTCCACGACACAGTCCGACATACTGCATAGATGATCTACTCTGGATTGATCGATGAATGCACATGTCATCTGCACAGCGCTCCCTACTTGACAGTTAGCTATTCATGATTTATAGATCAATGCAGTGATATAGTCTGGACAGATCATCAGATTTTATTGAACATTACACTAGACTGGTCTGCACGGTGTCCGTGCATAACAGTTATCTCTTCTGTGGTTATGGTATCTTAGCTGGTTCACTGATGGATTGGATGGGCCGGGATGGATTTACAATGTGATGAAACTAACCATTCCAACTAATAGGGCACTACCTCCATTTTATGTTCACATTCATCTCATTGAAACCTCTAAACTCTCACTCCATTGAAGTTGTAGTGTGATCATGCACTATCATCGATTTATAGAGGCCAACTGCACGGAAACAGTCCCTGTTGGCCCTAACTGGCCCATGCCGATTAATATGTCCATCATTGCTAACCCCATTTCCCGTCTAATCCTTTCTAACCATGTATTTCATTATGTTGGTGAATACCCACTGTCCTAGCCACAGCCCAAACCTCTTTCGTTCTGAATGAGTCAGCCATTCCCACCGCCTTCGGTTCTCCAGACCGAAAGAAAGGTTGGACTCTCAGATAAATGCCGTCTGGCTTGTTACGCGGCTCAACACACCATCCCCTCCCACTCCCCACCATCAACCAACCACATCAAAATATTCCAAGTGTACCGACGGCAGCAGAACCACTGGGAACATCAGGACGCTGACCATTAGAGAGATGGAGTAACACTTATGATACCTGAACGGGTCAGAGTAAACCCTTCAGTGCACATTACATCAGTATGACCTATAATCTGTCTCTGCTTATGTAATATGCAGCTTTTTATTTTTCCTGAAGAATTCAGTTTTGCATTTACCTAACTGCCAAATTTCTCTCCCTTGCTTGCCCATTTACAGAGTCTCAACCGCCTCTTTATAAGTTAGTTTCCTGATTATCTTGGCATCATGACAAAATGTATTTAGAATGCCTTTGTTCCATTTATCTAAATTGTTGATATATTTTGCAAACATTTGTGGACCCAGGACTGGGCAATCTGTCGTTGATTTCGCTTAAACTGCGCGACACTAATTTATCCCGAATGGATTGCATCTTCAACCTCAGTCAGACGTTCCCTCTCCAGGGCTGTGTGCTGAGTGTTCCGACAGATACTGTGAGGAAGAGGTACATCTGTGACAAGTAGTTTGGTGAGAATGTTTCCCTCTTGTTAGTGCATTCATCACTTCCCACAGTCTGGCTGCTGTGTTTTCTTTTATTAATTTGTGGGTCTTGGCTTCGCTGAGTAGCCAGGATTGATGGTCCATACCTATGTGGCGTTAAGAATGTGGTGGTGAGTTGCCTTCTTGAACCCCTGCAGTCCACTTGCTGCGGGTTGACCCACAATGTCGTTAGGGAGGGAATCCCAGGATTTCGATCTGATGGCTCCAAAGGTGATATATTTTCAAGTCAAGGTTGTGGGGTTTTTGGGGGGAACTTGCAAGTGGTGTTTTTCAGAGGTACCCTTGTCCTTTCAGATGGAGGTGATCGTGGGTTAGAAGGTGCTGACTAAGGTTCTTTAGTGAATTTATGCAGTCCTTCTTTTATATAGTACACATTGCTGCTACTGAGTACCGATGGTGGAGGATTGAATGCTTGTAGATATGATGACAATCAAACGGTGATGCATTGTCCTGGATGGTGTTGAGCTTTCTGAGTGTTATTGGTAATGCACCCACCCAGGCAAGTGGAGTGTGCTTCATTACATATCTGACTTGTGCCTTGGAGATGGTAGATAAACTTTCACGTGTCAGGGGGTGAGTTCTTGCTGCAGTGTTCCCAGTGTCCCCAGTTTCTTACCTGCCCTTGTAACCATTGTGTTTATGTGGTGAGTCCAGTTCAGTGTCTGTTCAATTGTAACTTGAAGGATGTTGACAGTGGGGGATTTCTTGATGGTACTACAGTTTAATTTCGAGGGGCTGTGGTTAGAGTGCCGTTTATTGATGAATATCATGGTCTGGTATTTGTGTGGCGCGAGTTCTATTTGCCCCTTGTCGGGCCGAGCCTGGATATTGTCCAGATCTTGTTGCATTTGAGCATGGACTGCTTCAGTATCTGAGGACTCACGAATGGTGCTGAACATTTTGCAACCATTGATGAATATTCCCACTTATGACTTTATGACAAAAGGAAGGTAATTGATGAAGCATCTGAATATTATTGGACGTAGGACACTACCCTGATGGATTTCAGCAGAGATGTCCTGGAGCTTATATGACAGACCCTACATAAATTCAACAATCTACTTTTGTACCAGCTTTGACTCTAACAAGCATCGTATTGAGACCTCGCCCTTCTTAGTCAGTGGTGGGCGTGCGGAGACACAATTTGTGTTTGACATTGAAGTCCCAAACACAGAGTACGGTCTGTGTCCTTGCGTCCCTCAGTGCTTCCTCCGATTTGTTTTCAACATTGAGGAGAATTGAGCTATCGCCGACGGGTGGTTTGTAGGGCAGTAAATTTCTATCATCAGGCGCTTTCCTTGAACATCTTTGAACTGTTATCGTTAGATTTCCTGTATTCTGGAATCAATGTTGGGGAATTACAAAGTAACTCCTTTCCTGACTGTATCCCATGGTGCCCCCATCACTGTTGGGTTTGTATTGCTGGTGGGACAGAATATACCCAGGGTTGGTGATGGGGCTTCGTTAAACATTACCATTCAAGCCTGATTCGGTGAGTATGATGGTGTCAGACTGTTTCCTGACCGGGACAATATGGAGATTAAAGGCAACATTACACCAGGAGGAATACTGGTATAAAAATCGGAATGAAACGCACTGTAACTGAAGGTGTGTGATGTTTTCAAACATGTTCGAGAAATCCAATGTATACATTCAGGTAAATGTATATGATTTAAATACGTTAGAGAGATGTGGTGACAGAGTGGTCGACATTGGGAACTGAATATCAAGCATATCTTATATTTGGGAATTTTATACAAAACTGAGAACGAAGTCGGATAGATCTCCGAATAAAGCATCGCATGATTGCAAAAGAGAATCTTACAACAAATAATTAAGGGATTGGTTTAATGCTTTTGTTTTTCTGTGCGTCGTGCCTGTTGAGTCGAGTCTGAGGAGTGACTTCCGACAGAGGTTGAGTGGGACTCATCCAAGTTAATGGACAGAAGTGCCCTTGTGAGAGGAATATTTGTGTCTTTGTCACATTTTTTATCCGACGTTCTCTGGCATACTCTTTCACATTAATTGTGAATTGCCAGAGTGAATTAACGGAAAAAACAAATAAGATACGAAGGGAAGAGTAGCGTCCCAGCAGGAAGAAGACACTATTATGTCATAATCACTTGCATGTAAAGGGGTGCGGACATCTTCTCTGCGTTTACAATTTTTCAAGACAGAGATTGACGACATTTTAGACTTGAACTTAGAAATTCCTAAACTCCGTTTGTCTTAAAGGAACTGTGAGTATTATAAACGGTAAAGAAGTGTTTTTACTCTTGAGTGATCAAGTATTTGTGATTGTTTTTGAAACCATCTGTTCTTATGGATGTGTGCCTGTGTGTTTGGGAAAAGAGAGTTTCTTGTGCATTGCGTTACAATTTTGTAACTAACTCAGAATTTCCCATTTGTTATTTTAGCTCCCATTAGTTCAATAGATCTCCGAATACAGTAAAACATTTGAAAATCTCACTTGCTCCTTAATCAAACTGGTCACTTTCCCCCAGACTGATATATAATATGTTTGCTTTCCTTTCTCACAGTTACCGTATTGACGATCTACGTCCTGCTTTCTAAAGATTGTGGATTGTCTCAATGTGTCAGACGTTACCTGGGGGCCATGGCAGTGGCGGATCTGCTGGTCATTATCCTCGACCTGATACTGAGGCACATTCCCATTATTTATGTCGAACAGTTTTATTTCCTGAGGTACTCCATCCCCGTGTGTAATATTCACGCCGTCCTGCTTTATGCAGCAACTGACTGTTCTGTCTGGTTCACTGTCGCTTTCACCTTTGATCGGTTTGTGGCCATATGTTGCCAGAAGCTGAAAAGGAAATATTGCAGTGAGAAAACGGCGGCTGTAGTTCTGGGAACAGTGACTGTGCTGACCTGTTCAAAGAACGTCTTCTGGTATTTTATGTATTCACCTTGGTATTGGTTGGAGAACCCCACTTGGTTTTGTGCATTAACTATGGATGTTCTGTTATCCCCTTTTTGGCTCAAACTCGAGTTGCTTCACCACATTCTGAACCCAGCTACCCCATTTGTCCTGATACTGCTGCTCAATGTTTTCACCGTCAGACACATTTTAGTGACAAGCAGAGCCCGCAGCAGACTTCGCGTTCACACCAATGGGGACGCTCAGTCGGACACAGAAATGAGAAATCGAAAAAAATCCATCATTTTACTGTTTGTGATCTCGGCCAATTTCATCCTGTTATGGTCAACGTTAATGGTGTTTTCCATATGGCTCCGGATGGCAGCGAATGGATATTCTCCTTTGGTTCTACCGAGTTTTATGATGCAATTAGGCCACATGCTGCAGCTCCTCAGTTGCTGCACAAACACTGGGATTTATGCCGTGACCCAGACGAAGTTCAGACAGCAGCTGAAGAATGTGCTGCAATACCCAGTTACTCAAATTCATCAGTCAATCAAATTCACTCTTTAATCAATCCATCCGGGATTTTCTCTTTTCAGTTCAGCAATTCAGCAATGAAGCAGCCTGTTGGTATGGTAACAGACTGAGTGTCGTGCTGGATTGTCTAACAATGGGATGCAGGGACAGATTTCAATGCTGCTCTCAATTCAGCGGCCAGTGAGAAAAGGCACCATCCCATTGATTGTATTGATCACTTCCGTTTGTAAACAATAAAAAACCATGCGCATTACAAAGTGCCAAGAAGAAGAGTGGACAATATTTTTGTTTGACTTTGTGTTGAAGAAGCTGAGCTGGAGAGAGACAGACTCCTCCTCAATTTCTCGTACTCACGGATGGTGCGCGGAACAGGGATTGACCTCAGGAGTTGGGTTAAAGTCACTCTGTCATTGCGTTCAAATCCAAGTCAACCAATCAACCTGGCCTCGTTATAATTAATCTCTCTTCCTTTGTACCACTCCTTCCATATCTCCCTCCCAGCACGACACTGTGCTTCTGTCTCTCTCCCCTCCCATGTACACACTTTATTTCACTGTCAGCCTTTCCGCATTCTCTTTCACTCACTCTCCGTCCTGCACTCACTTCTTCCAATCTCCCATTCTCCTATACTCTCTGCCTTAAATTCTCTCCAAGCTTCCGTTTTTGGGGGAACACAGGAGGGATGTGGATCTTCAGGCCGATACGAGGTTTGCAGTGTGTGGCTTGAGCCAAATGCCGTTGGTAGAGGAAATGGTGAAGGGGAGAGCTTTGGCCGTTACTCGGGGGTAAACACAGGGATGGGCGCATAGGCTCTGGCTGGGGATTAATTGTAGAATTGGGACACCAGGCTGATACACGTGGAAGAGATTGTGTGGGACCCATTGTCTGTTACGCAGGGAATAGATCACGGATGTGGTCAAAGCCCAACCTGAAAGTGATTAACTGGGGAGGAATGCGCAGGCCAGTGCACAGGGAAGGGAGTGTGTGGAGAGTGAGTGTGTGGAGAGTGAGCATGACAGTGGGGGAATGTGTGGGCCAGAGAACATGACGGTGGGACGTGGACACGGGAGTGAGCGTGATGGTGTGAGAGTGAGCTGAGGAGTGAGCATGATGGTTGTGGAGTGTGTGGGGGAGTCAGTGTGACGATTAGGTAGAGTGCACTGTCATGTGCGTGATGATGGGTGAGAGTGTAGTGGAGTGTGTGAGATGGTGAGGAGTGTGTGGGAGAGTCAGAGTGACAGTGGCTGAGCACACGGGTGAGTAGAGATGACAGTGGGGGAATGTGTGGGGGTGTGAGCGTGACAGTGGGGGAGTAGGCAGTAGAGTCACTGTGATGTGTGGAAGAGTGTAGAGGAGTGACCATGATAGTGAGGTTCATGTGTGGGGTGGTGAGCATGACAGAGGGGGTGTGGGGGAGTAAGCATGATGGTTGGGGACTGTGTGATGGAGTGAACATGGCGCTTGTAGATTGAGCGAGAGTGTATGTGACGGAAGGGGATTGTGTGGGCATGTGAGTGGGATGGTGGTGGTGTGTGCGATGAAGTGCGCTTGAGCGTGGAGAGTATGTGGGGAAGTGAACACAATTGGGAGAGTATGTGGGGTAGTGAACATGATGGTGGGGGATTATGCCGGCGAGTGTGCACGAAGGTGGAGATAGTGTGGGGGTGATTGTGATGGATTGCGTGTATGCAGGGTGTGAGCATGACGGTGGGGGATGGAGCGTGATGGTGGGGGATGGAGCGTGATGGTGGGGGATGGAGCGTGATGGTGGGGGATGGAGCGTGATGGTGGGGGATGGAGCGTGATGGTGGGGGATGGAGCGTGATGGTGGGGTTGTGTGTGGGGTGAGATCATGATGATGGAGTGTATGGATGAGGGAGTATGACAGACGGGCGTGTGGTGGAAGTGAGTGCGACGGTGGTGGAGTGTGTAGTTTATTCTGCATGACGGTTACGAAGTGTGTGCAAGGGAGTGAGCATGATGATGGGGAGTGTGTGAGGAAGTGATTGTGACAGTCAGGGAGAGGTCAGGATTGCGTGATGGTGTTCGACCATGTAGGGTGTGAGAGAAATGGTGTATTATTGGGTGGAAGTATTTTTGACGCTAGGCTCATGTGTGGTGGAGCATGACAGTGGGTTTAGTGTGCTGTAAGTGACAGTAAAAGTGGGTGGTGTTTGGAGGATTGGGCATGACAGAGTTGTAATGTGCGGGGGAGTGAGCCTGACGGATGTGGAGTGCAGGAGAGTGAGCATGACAAAAGGTGTGTGAGGGGGTGACTCAGCATGGTGATGTGGAAGTGTGCAGCAGAGTGGGTGTGATGGTGCGTTTAGTGTGGAGGTGAGTGTGATGCATGGACAGGGTGCAGGAGTATGAGCGTGATGGGGAACGTGTGCAGAGGAGTGAGCGTGTTAGTGCGTGAGTGTGCGAGAGAGTGATCCTGACAGTGGGGTAGTATTTGGGTGAGTGAGCAAGATGGTGTGAGAGTAAGCACGGATGTAATCGTGGTCATACAGGAGTGTGTGGGGGAGTGAGTTTGACTGTGTCACGGTGATGTTAATGGAGTGAGTGTGAGGGGTTCAGTTTGCTGTACGAGTGAGAGTGAGTTGGCCAATGCAATGGTGATGGACTGAGTGAGTGGGCCAGTGTTTTGCGGTGACAGAGTGACTGTGAGGGATTCATGGCGAGCGATGGAGTAAGTGTGAGGTGGTGAAGGTGAAAGTGAGAGAGTGAGTCTGAGGTGTCAGGGTGACGTTGATGGAGAGATCGTGATGGGGTCAGGGTGACAGTCACGGAGTGAGTGTGAGGGTGTCAGAATGATGGTGATTGAATGAGTGTGAAGTGGCCAGGTTTATGGTGAAGGAGTGAGTGTGGGGTGTAGGGTAATGGTGACTCGGTGCGTGTGAACAGGTCAGGGTGTTGGTGGCAGAGTGAGTGTGAGGCTGTCACGGTGACGGTGGTGGAGTCAGTGTGAGGGGGTCAGGGTCGCAATGACAGAGTGAGTGTGAGGTGGTCAGACTGGGTCAGGGTGATGGTGACGGAGTGAGTGTGATCTGGTCAGGGTGAACTTAATGGAGAGAGTGTGAGGATGGAAAATGATGGTGTCAGAGCGAGTATGATGGATCAGGCTAAGGGTGACAGAGTGAATGTGAGAGGGTCAGGGTGAAGGCGATGCAGTGCTTGTGAGGGGGTCAGCATGACGGTGATTGGGTGAGTGTGAAGAGGTCAGGGTGGCAGTGACATATTGAGTGTGGGGGTCAGAATAAAGGTGACGTAGTGAGTGTGAGGGGTCTCTCTGAGAATGATGGAGTCAGTGTGAGGGTGTTTAAATGATGGTGACAGAGTGACTGTGAGGCTGTCAGGGTGAGGGCACTGCAGTGAGTGTAGGTGTGTAAAAATGATGGCGACAGAGTGGGTCTGACGGGTCAGGGAACGGTGACAGTGTGAGTGTATGGGTTTCATGGTGACAGTGACGGAGTGGATGTAAGGGGGCCAGGATGACGCTGGTGGAATGAATGTGAAGGGATCAGTGTGACAATGAGCGAAAGAGCCTGAAGGGTGACAGGGACAGAGTAAGTGAGAACAGCAGGTTACGATGATGTAACACAGTGAGTGTGAGGTGGTCAGGATCACAGTGATGAAGTGCACGCGAGGGGTCAGAGTGACAGTCAGTGAATGACTCTCGGGGTGACGGTGATGGAATAATTGAGAGTAAGTGGTTTGCAATGACAGGGATGGAGCGAGTGTGAATCAGTCACTTTGATGGTGACACGGTGACTGTGAGTGGGTCAGGGTGACGATGTAGGAGTGAGTGTGAGTGTGTCAATGTAATGCCGATGGAGTGAGAGTGAGGGTCTCATGGTGATGGCGATGGGGAGAGTGTCCAGGGGTCAGGGTCAGGGTGATTGAGTGAGTATGGGGATAAGGGAGACGGTGATAGATTGATTGTGATGGGGTCAGGGTGACAGTGATTGAGTGAGTGTGATGGCGTCACGGTCATGGCGAAGGTGTGAGTGCGAGGGGTCAGTGAGACGGTGATGGTGTGAGTGTGAGGTTGTCAGGGTAGTAATGTTGGAGTGAATGTGAGGGTGTCAGGGTGATAGTGATGGAGTCAGTGTGAGGCTGTCAAGGTCACAGTGATGATGTCAGTGTGAGGGGGTCATGGTCACGATGACTGAGTGAGTGTGAGCGGTCAGGGTGATGGCAACGGAGTGAATATGCTGTGGTCAGGGTGAAGGTGATGGAGCGAGTGTGAGGGAGTCAGGCAGACGGTGACTGGGAGAGTGTGAAAAGGTAAGGGTGACAGTAACAGAGTGAGAGAGAGGGTGTCAAGTTGATGGTGATGGAGTGAGTGTGAGGGGGTCAGTGTCGTGGGGACACAGTGAGTGTGAAGGTGTCCGGGCAATGGAGTGAGTGCATAAGGTTCATGGTGATATTGACGGGGCAAAGGGGTTAGGGTGACAGTGAGGGGTCAAAGTGACGTGGACGGAGTCAGTGTGAGTGTGTCAGCGTGAAGGCGATGGAATGAGTTGGAAGGGGTCAGAGTCACAGTGATTTGGTGAGTGAGAGGGTGTCAAGGTGACAGTGGTGGAACGAGTGCGGGGGGTGAGGTTTATGAGGACAAAGTGAGTGTTAGGGGGTCAGGATGACGGTGTTAAAGTGAGTGTGAGGATGTCAGAATGATGGTGATGGAGTGAGTGTGAGGGGGTCAGGGTGAAGGTGATGGAGTGAGTGTGAGGGGGTCAGGGTGACAGTGATCGAGTAACTGTGAGGGGATCAGGGTGACAGTGACGCGGTGAGTGTAAAGAAGTCAGGGTGGCAATACGGAGTGAGTGTTGGAGTGCCAAGATGACATTGCTGGAGCAAGTGTGAGGGCGTCAGGTTTATGAAGTCAGAGCGATTGTGCGGGGGTAAGGGTAACGGTGCCAGAGGGAATGTGAGGAGGTCAGAATGATGGTGATGGAGTGAGTGTGAGGGGGTCAGAGTGACAGTGCTGTAGTGAGTGCGACGGGATCAGGGTGAGGAAAACAGAGTGAGAGTGAGGCGGTCAGGATGAGGGTGACAGAGTGATTGTGAGGGGTCAGGGTAATGATGGTGGAATGAGTGTGAGGGAGTCCAGGTGATGGTGTCAGTGTGTGGGTTTCATGATGGGAGTGACGGTGTGAGTGTAAGGCGTTCAGGATGACAATGATGGAGTACGTTTGACGGTGTCAGGCCGATGGTGATGGAGTAAGTGTTAAGAGTTCAGGGTCATGGTGACACAGCACTATGATTATATCAGAATGATAGTGGCGGGCTAAGTGTGAAGACGTCAAGGTGACAGTGACGGTTTGAACGTGAGGGTGTCACAGTGACGGTGATGGAGTCAGTGCGTGCGTGTCAGGGTCACGTTGACGGCGTGAGTAAATGGAGTCAGGGTCATGTTGATGGATAAAGTGTGAGTACATCAATGTGATGATGATGGCGTTGACGTGAGAGGGTCAGTGTCGTGGTGACAGAGTCAGTTTGAGGGTGTCAGGGTGATGGAGCGAATGTGTAGTGCTCATGGTGATAGTGACAGAGTGATGGTTACAGATTCATGGTGATGGCGATGGAGTGAGTGTGAGGGGGTGAGGGGGATGAGGACGGGTTGAGTTTGAAGAGAGCAGGGCAAGAGTGACAGATTGAGGGTGATGGTGTCAAGGTGACAGTGCTGGAGTGAGTTTGGGGGTGAGGGTGACATTAATGAAGTGAGTGTGAGTTCATCAGTGTGACAGAGAGGAAAAGAGTGTGTTGCGGTAAGTATGACGGTGATGCACTGAGTATGAGGGTGTCAGGGTCACGGTGACGGAGTAAGCGTGTGGGGTGAGAGTCACATTGATGAATTAAGTGTGAGTACGTCAATGTGATGATAATGGAGTGAATGTGATAGACTCAGTGTCGTGGAGACAGAGTGAGTTTGAGTTTGTCAGTGTAATGGAGTGAAAGTGTGGTGTTCATAGTGATAGTGATGGAGTGAGTGTGACGGGGTAAGAGTGATGGTGATGGAGTGAGTGAAGAGGTAAGGGCAATGTAGTCAAGGTGACTGCTGGAGTGGGAGTGGAAGTGAGTGTGATGGAGATGAAGTGAGTGTGAGTACATCAGTGTGACAGGGAGGGAGAGAGTGTGTCTGAGTCAGTGTGAAGGTGATGGAGTGACTCTCAGGGGGTCAAATTGGTGACAATGCTGTAAATGTGAGGGGGCAGGCTCACTATTACAATGTGAATGCGAGGGGGTGACGGGGATGAAGTGAATGTGACTATGTCAGGCTGACAGTGACGGAGAGATTTTGTCGGGGTCAGTGTGATTATGATGGAGTGAGTCGGAGGGGGTCATGGAGAGATAGGGACAGCGTGAGTGTGTGGCGTCAGGAAGACAGTGACGGAATGAGTGTGAGCGGGGGTCAAAGTGATGCCGCTACTGTATGTGTGAGGGGGCCAGGGTCACGATTACAGTGTGAGTGCAAGGGGTTGAGGGTGACGGGGATGAAGTGAATGTGACTATTGCAGGCTGACAGTGATGGAGAGCTTGTGTAGGGATCAGAATGATTATGATGTAGTGAGTCTGAAGGGGTCATGTTGACAGTGACAGAGTGAGTGTGAGGGTGCCAAAGTGGTGGCAATGGAGTAAGTGTGAGGGGGTCAGGGTTACGATGACAGTGTATGTGCGACGAGGTTAGGGTGACGGCAATGAAGTGAGATTGAGTACGTCAGGGTAACAGTGAGGTAGAGTGTGTGTCGGGGTCATTGTGATGGCAATAGAGTGAGGTTGAGGGGGTCGTGGTGAGGCTGAAGGAGTGAGTTTGAGAGTGTTAAATTGATGGTGGCAAAATGAATGTGAGGTGGTCAGGGTGAAGGGTGAGAGAGTGAGTGTGAAGGAATCAGGGTGACCATTTCAGAATGAGCGTGATGTTGTCAGAGTGACATGATGAAGTGAGTGGGAGGGAATCAAGGTGACCATGACGGATTGAGTGTGAGGGGATAAGGGTGACGTTGATGGAGTAGAGCACGTGGGTGTGAGGGTGATGGGGATAAAGTGAATGTGACAATGTCAAGGTGACAGGGAGGGAGAGAATGTAAGGGGGTCAGTGACGGCAATAGATTGAGTGTGGGTGGGTCATGGTGCCAGTGACAGTGTGGGTGTGAGGGGTCAGGAAGACGGTGAAGGATTGAGTCTGAGGGGGTCAAGGTTAGGTTAATGGAGTGAGTGTAAGGGTGTAAAAATGATGGTGAAAGAGTGAGTCTGATGGGTCAGGGTGATGGTAGCAGAGTGAGTGTGAGGGCGTCAGGGTTATGGTGATGTAGAATGTGAGAGTGTCAGGGTGATGGTGACTTGTTGAGTGTGAAGAGGTCACGGTGACAGTGATGGAGTGAGTTTGAGGCGACAAGTTGACGATGATGGAGTCAGTGTGAGGGGTCAGTGTCATGATGACAGAGTGAGGGTGAGACAGTCAGGATGAGAGTGACAGAGTGAGTGTGAGTGGTCAGTATGACGATGGTGGAGTGAGTATGAGGGAGTCTGAGTGATCGTGTCAGTGTATGGGTTTCTTGATGACAGTGACGGAGTGAGTATAAGGGATTCAGGATGACAGTAATAGAGTGAGTGTGAGGGGATCAGCGTGACAGTGAGCGAGTGAGTGTCAGGGATCTTGGTGCTGGAGTGAGAGAACGAGGGTTACAATGATGGTGATTGAGCGAGCGTGAGTGTGTCACGATGATGGTGACAGAGTGTGATGCGGTCAGTGTGACAGTAATGGAGTGCATTTGAGGGTGTCAGGGTGACGCTGATGGAGTGAGTGTTAAGGGGTCAGGGTCACGGTGCCAGTAGTGTAAGGGTATTAGAATGACAGAGATGCGGTGAGTGTGAAGATGTCAGGGTGACATTGATGATTTCAGTGCGAGGGTGTCAAGCTGATGTTGATGGGGTGAGGATGTGGGTGTTAGGTTCACGGTAATGGAGTGAGTATGTGGGTTCAGGGTCATGTTGACGGATTAAGTGTGAGAACATCAATGTGATGATGATGGAGTGAGTGTGAGAGGATCAGTGTCGTGGCGACAGAGAGAGTTTGAGGGTGTCAGGGTGATGGAGTGAGTGTGTAGTGTTCATGATTATAGTGGCGGAGTGAGTGTGACAGGGTTAATGTGACAGTGACAGAGTGAAGGTGACAGGGTCAGTGTGATGGCGATGGAGTGCATGTGAGGGGGTGAGGGTGATGTTGACGGATTGAATGTGAAGAGGGCAAGGCGAAAGTGATAGAGTGAGGGTGATGTTGTCAAGGTGACAGTCCTGGAGCGAGTGTCAGGGTCAGTGTGACTGTGAACGCGTGAGTATGAGGGTGTCAGAGTCACTGTTATGGAGTGAATGTGTGGGGTCAGGGTCACGTTGACAGATTAAGTGTGACTACGTCAATGTGATGTTGATGGAGTGAGTGTGAGAAGGTCAGTGTCGTGGTGACAGAGTGATTTGAGGTTGTGAGGGAGACGGAGTGAGTGTTTGGCGTTCATGGTGATAGTGACGGAGTGAGTATGATGGGGTCATGATGACAGTGACTGAGTGAGGGTGATTGAGTCAGGGTCATGGTGATGGAGTGAGTGTGAGGGGTGAGGGTGATGGTGATGAAGTGAGTATAAGTACGTCAGTGTGACAGGGAGCGAGAGAATGTGTCGGGGTCAGTGTGACGGTGATGGAGTGGGTGTGAGGGGTTCAAAGTGATGTGATGCTTTAAAGTATGAGGGGGCAGGGTCATGATTACAGCATGAGTGTGAAGAGGTGCGGGTGACGGGATGAAGTGAGTGTGAATATCTCAGGCTGACAGTGACGGATAGATTGTGTCGGAGTTGATGGAGTGAGTGTGAGGGAGGTCATGGTGACAGTGTCAGTGTGAGCGTGTGGGGTCAGGAAGATGATGACGGAGTGAGTGTGAAGGGGTCAGGGTGAGGTTGAAGGAGTGAGTTTGAGCATGTTGAAATGATGGTGACTGTGAGTGTGAGCTGGTCATGGTGAATGGTGAAAGAGAGAGTGTGAAGGAATCAGGGTGATCGTGACGGACTGACTAAGATGGGGCCAGAATGACATGATGAAGTGAGTGTGAGGGAATCAGGGTGACCGTGACAGAGGATGGTGATGGGGTCAAGGTGTCAGAGAGAGTGCGGGTGGTTAGGGTGACAGAAACCGTGTGTATGAGAGGGTCAAGGTTACAGTGAAAGTGTGAGTGACGAGGTCCAGATTATGTCGATGGAGTGCATGCGTGAATGTCAAGTTGAAGGCGACAGAGCGACGATGAAGGTGTCAGGATTATGGCGATGGACTGAGTGTGAGCAGATCCGGGTCACGGTGACAGAGTGCATGTGAGGGGGTCAGGATGACAGCGATGCGGTGAGTGTGAAGAGCGCATCGCGAGAGCGAAGGAGTGAATGTGATAGTGTCAAGGCGACAATGATGGAGTGAGTTTGAGGGGATGAGGGTGATGAAGATGAAGTGAGTGTGAGCACGTCAGGGTGACAGGGAGGGAGAGAGTATGTCGGGATCAGTGTGACGGTGATGGAGTGAGTGTGAGGGGGTCAGGGTGAGGCTGAAGGAGTTTGTGTGAGGGTGTGAAAATGATGATGACAGAGTAAGTGTAAGACAGTCAGGGTGAGTGTGGGAGTGTGAAGGAATCAGATTGACAGTGACGGAGCGAGTGTGACAGAATCAGGCTGACCGTGACGGAGGGTTTGGTGGTCAGGGTGATGATGATGGAGCAGAGTGTGAGAGGGTGAGGGTGACGGGGATAAAGTGAGTGTGAGTATTTCAGTGTGACCGGGAAGGGGAGAGTGCGTCTGGGGCAGTGTGACGGTAATGGATTGAGTGTACGGGGGTCATGGTGACAGTGGCAGTTTGAGTGTGAGGTGTCAGGAAGACGGTGACGGAGTGTGTGTGACGGGGACAGAGTGAGGGTAATGGAGTGAGTTTCAGGGTCTAAAAATGATGGTGACAGAGTGACTCTGATGTGTCACGGTGACGATGAGAGAGTGAATGTGAGGGCGTCAGGATTAAGATGATGGAGTGAGTGTGAGGGTGTCAGGGCTGATGGTGACACGGTGAACGTGAAGAGGTCAGGGTGACAGTGATGGAGTGAGTGTGAGGTTGTCAAGTTGACTGTGATGGAGTCAGTGTGGCGTGTCAGGGTCACAATGACAGAATCAACATGAGGTGATCAGAGTGAGGATGACAGAGCGAGTGTGAGGGGGTTAGGGTAATGATGACAGAGTGAATGTGAGGGGTCAGGGTGACGATGGTGGAGTGAGTGGGAGGGTGTCCGGGTGTTGGAGTGAGTCTGTGGGTTTCATGCTGTGAGAGACGGAGTGAGTGTGAGTGGTTCAGGATGACAGCGATGGAGCGAGTGTGAGTGAATCAGCGTGACAGTGAGCGAGTTAGTATCAGTGATGATGATGATGGAGTGAGAGCATGTGGGTTACGATTATGGAGATGGCGTGAGTGCGAGTTTGTTAAATGTGGTCAAAGTGATTGTGACGGGGTCAGGGTGATGGTGATAGAGTGAGTGTGAGGTTGTAAGGGTGATGATGCCAAAATGAGTGTGAGGCGGGCAAGGTTGTAAAGGAATGAGTGTTAGTGGTCTTGGTGATGTAATGTGGTGAATGTGTAGTGGTCAGAGTGACTGTGACAGAGTGAGTGTGATGAGATCAGGGTAACGGTATGGAGTAGTGTGAGAGGGGGTCAGGGTGATGGGGATGAAGGGAATGTATTACGGTGATGGTGACAGTACGATGGCATGGGGTCCTAGTGGTGGTGCTGGAGTGACTGTGAGGTTGTTAGGGTGATGGTGACAGAGTGTGTGTGGGGTGCCAGGGTGAGTGAGGGTGAGGGGGTCAGGATGTGGGTGAGAGAGTGAGTGTAATGTGGTCAGGATGAGGGTGACAGAGTGAGGGTGGGGCGGGCAGGGTTTTGTTGCGTGAATGAGTGTGAGTGTGCCAGTGTGACGGTGATGGGTGAGTGTGAGGGGGACAGGGTCACACTGACAGTGTGAGTACGAGAGGCACAAGGTGACAGTCAAAGAGCGAGCATGAGGCGTCCAGATGATGTTGACAGAGAGAGTGTGAGGTGTCACTGTCACGGTGACTGAGTGATTGTGAAGGGGACAGTGAGATGGAATGTGTGTGAGGATGTCTGGGTGACAGTGATGGGAGATTTTGAGGGAGACAGCGTCACAGTGACGGAGTGAGTTTGCGGGTTTAGGGTGATGTGACAGTGTGAGTGTAATGCAATCAGGGTTTTGGTGCATGAGTGAGTGTGAGGGTACCAGTGAAACAGTGATGGGTGATTGTGAGGGAGACAAGGTCATAGTGACGGTGTGAGTGCAAGGGGGTAAACGTGACGGTGAAAATGTGAGCATGTGGGGTCCAGATGATGTTGACGGAATGTAGGGGAGGGGGTCAGGGTGACACTGATGAAGTGAGTCTGAGTAGGTCAGGATGACGGTGACAGAGTGAGTGTAAGAGAGTCAGCCTGACGGTGATGGAGTGAGTGTGAGGGAGTCAGGGTCACGGTGACAGAGTGAGTGTAAGGGTTCAGGGTAACTGTGATGAAGTGAGTCTGAGTAGCTCAGGATGATGGTGATTGTGTGTGTGTAAGGAGCTCAGGGTTACGATGGTTTTTGTGAGGGTGAGGGACTGACGGTAACGGTGAGGGACTGATTGTGAGTGGGTGACAGTGAAAGTAATGGAGTAAGTGCGAGGGGATTAGCCTGACAGAGTAAGTGTGGGGTGGTCAGGGCTACAATGAGAGTTAGGCTGTCAGCATGAAAGGTAAGAGTGAGGGTGTTAAGGTGAAGGTAAAAGAGTGAGTGTGGGAGTGTCAGGGTGATGGTGACGAAATGAGTGTGAGGGAGTAAGGATGACGGTGACAATGTGAATGTGAAGGACGCAGGGTGATGGTGACAGAGTAAGTTGGGGGGCAGTGAGGCACGAAGGGAGTGAGTCTGATGGAGTGAGTGGAAGGGAATCAGGGTGACAGTGATGGTGATGGACAAAGTGTGAGGGGGGGCAGTGTGGCACTAACAAATTGACTATGAGGGTGTCAAGGTGACTGTGATAGCGTGAATGTGAGGAGACAGGGTAAATGTGACAGAATGAGTGTGAGGGGGCCATGGTGACTGTGAAAGAGTGAGTTGTGGGGGTCAGGGTGACAGTAGACGCATGAGTGTGTGTGGGTCAGTGTGACAGTGGGGAATTCAGTGTGAAGGGTCTAGGCTGACGGGAGAGGTGTGACTGCGAAATGGTCAAGATGACAGCGACGGAATGAGAGTGAAAAGGTCAGGTTCACTTTGACGGAGTGATTGTGAGTGGCTCAGGGTGATTGTGATGGAGTTTGCTTGAGTGGATTGGGTGACAAAGTGAGTATGAGGGACTCCAGGTGATGGTGATGGATTTGCGTGAGAGGGTGATATGGAAGTAATGAAGTAGGTCTGATGGGGTATGGGGGATGGAGATGGAGCATGTGTGAGAAAGGGTGACAGTGATGGAGTGATTGTGAGGGGGTCGACGTGACAGTCAATGAGTGATTGCGAGGGGTCAGTGTGACGATAATGGAGTAAGTGGGAGGGAGTCAGGGTTACTGTGACTGAGTGTGAGCGGTGCAGATGGATGGTAAAGGAATGAGTGTGTAGGGTTCAGGGTGGAGAAGGAATGTCTGGAGTTCATGCTGACAGTGACGGAGTGAGTGTGAGGGGGTCAGGTTGACGATGACCGAGTGAATGTGTTGGGTTCAGGGTATAAATGAGGGCGTGAGTCTGAGGTTTTAGGGTGACGGTGACAGAGTGAGTGTAAGAGGGCGGTAGTGATGTTAATGCAGTGAGTGTGGTGGTTTAGGGTGATGTGACAGAGTGAGTGTAAGGTGGTCAGGGTGGCAGTGATGGGGTGAATGTGAGGAATTCAAGGACAGGGTGAAAGAGTGAGTGGGACAGGGTGATTGTGACAATGATGAAGTGAGCCTGAGTAGGTCAGTATGACGGAGATAGAGTGAATGCAAGGGTGCCAAGGTGATGGAGATAGAGTAATTCTGAGGGAGTCAGGGTGACTGTGAGAGAGTTAGTGTGAGGGGTTCAGGGTAAGGGAATGAAGTGAGTCAGTGTTAGTCAGGGTGACGGAGATGGTGTGTGTGCAAGGAGGTCAGGGTGACGATGAGATTTATGAGGGTGAGGGACTGATGGTGCCAGAGAGGGAGTGAGTGTGAGGTGGTGATAGTTGCCGACAGCTAACGAGGGGTTAGGCTGACGTTTTAGGATTCAGTGTGATGGCGTCAGGGTGACAGTGACAGAGTGAGAGTGAAGGAGACAGATAGATTTTGACGGAGTGATTGTGAGTGGATCAGCGCGACTCTGACAGAGAGAATATGAGGGGATTGGGTAACAGAGTGAGTGTGAGGGACACAGGGTGATGGCGATTGTGAGGGGTCAGGGTGACTGTAATGGAGTGAGTGCAAGGAAATCAGTATGATGGAGTGACTGCATGTGGGGGTAACGATGGCAGTGATGAATTGAGTGTGAGGGAGTAAGGATGACACTGACAGAGTGAGTGTGAGGGGGTCAGGGTAACGGCGATGGAGTGATCGTTAGGGGTCATAGTGGCATAACGGAGTGAGTGTGAAGAGGTCAGAGTGATGGTGACATACTGAGTCTGAGCGGGTAAGGGTGACAGAGTGAGTGTGTGGTGCTCATGGTGACCGTTTTTGGAGTGAGTGTGAGGAGGCCAGGGTGAGAGTGATGGAGTGAGTGTAAGGGGATTAGGGTGACGGTGATGGAGTATACGGGAGTCAGGGTGTCCATGACAGAGTGAGTGTAAGGGGGTGAGGGTGACAGTTAGGATTGATGGTGAGGAAGTCAGGATGATAATGATAGTATGTGAGTGGGTCAGAGTGTTTGTCAAGATTAAGTGAGAGGGTTGCAGGGGGACAGTATGGTGTGAACGCTATACGGTCACAGAGACAGTGGGGGAATGATTTCGAGGGGATCAGGATAAAAGTGTAGGAGTGTGTGTGACTATATCAGGATAATAGTGATGGAGGGAGTGTGAGAGGCTCAAGGTGATGATGAGAGAGTGAATCAAAGGGGGTCAGGGTGAGAGTGACCGGGTGAGCGTGAGGACATCAAGTTAGGGTAACGTAGTGAGAGTGAGGTGGTGAGTATGAACGTGAAAGCGTGAGTGTGATTGGGTCAGGGTGATGGAATCAGTGTGAGAGTGATGCAGTGAATGTGAGCGGCTCAGGGTGAGGTTGACCGAGTGACTGTGATAGGGTGAGTGCGACAGTAAATGAGTGACAATAATGGGGTCAGGGTGACAGTGACCGGGTGAGTATGAGGAGGACATTAATGATGACAGAGCTAGTGTCAGGGGTCAGCGTGACAGTGAGGGAGTAAGTGTGAGAGCGTCAGGGTGTTGGTGACAGTGTGAAAGGGTTAGGGTGATGGTGAAGGAATGAGTGTGAGGTTGTCAGGGTAACACTGATGGAGTCAATGTGAGTGGGTCATGGTGACAGTGATGGAAATGAGTGTGAGGAGGACTGCGTGATGGTGACTGCGCAAGTGTCAGTTGACAGTGAGGGAGGGAGTGTGAAGGCGTCAGAGTGTTCCAGACGGTATGAATGTGAGGGCGTCAGAGTGGCGGTGGTGGAGTTAGTTTGAGGGGGTCAGGATGACAGTGACAGAGTGAGTTTCTGTTGGACAGGGTGATGGTGATGGAGTGAGTGTGAGGGAGTTCTGAGTAATGGTGATGGAGAGAATGTAGGTGTGGTGTGACGATGACTGAGAGAACGTGAGGGTGTTAATGTGATAGTAAGGGAGTGACTGCTAATGTGTGAGGGTGCTGGTGTCGGAGCGGGTGTGAGGCGGTTTGGGTGACGGTGACAGCGTGGGAGTGATTTGTAAAGTTGACTATGATGGAGTGACTGTGGGGTGGACAGGGTAACTGTGATGGAGTGAATATGAGGGGATTGGGATGAGAGTGTGAGTGTGAGGTACTCAGGGTGATGGTGAGTGTGAGGGGATCTGGGTGACGATGACGGAGTGATGTTGTGGGGGATCATGTTGATGGCGATGGAGTGAGTGTGAAGGAGTCAGGGTGACAGAGATGGAGTGAGTGTGAGGAAGTCGGGTTGACGGAGTGAGTGTATGAAAGGTCAATGGTGACAGGGCTTGAGTTTAGTGGGTCAGGGTGACACTGAGGGGGTGAGTGCGAGGAGATCAGTGTGACAGTGATGGACAGAGTGTCAGGGCACCAGGGTGACAGTGATAGAGTGAGTGTGCGAGATACAGAGTGACGTTCAGAATTGAGTGTGAGGGCTACAGAGACACAGTACGCTATGAAGGTTATACTGTCAGGGAGACAGTAGAGGAGTGAGTGCGAGGGGATCAACATAAATGTGTAGGAGTGAGTGTGAGTATATCAGATTGATAGTGTAGGAGAGAGTGTGAGGGCGTCAGGTTGATAGTGATGGAGTGAGTGTGAAGTGGTCAATGTGATGAAGACAGAGTCAATCTTAAGGGGTCAGGCTGAGAGTGACTGGGTGTGGATGAGGGGGTCAATTTGAGGGTGATGGCATAAGCGTGAGGTTGAATGTGAAGTAGTGAGTGTGAGAGGGTGAAGGTGACAGTGAAAGAGTGACAATGAAGGGTCAGTGTGACGTTGAAGGAGTGAGTGTGAGGAGGACAGGGTGTTGATGACCGAGCTAGTGTCAGTGGTCAGTGAGACAGTAAGGGAGTGAATGTGAGGGTGTCAGGGTAACAGTGATAGACTGAATGTGAGGCAGTCAGAATGGCAGTGATGGAGTGTGTGGGGGTGTCAGGTTGAAGGTGATGGAGAGAGTGTGATATCGTCACATTGACATTAACAGAGTGTGAGGGAACATGGTGATGGTGACGGAGTGAGCATGAGGCGGGCAGGGTTATGGTGATTGTGATTGTGAGGTGGACAGGCTGCCAGTGACGGAGTGAATATGAGGGGGCCAGGGTGACGGTGAAGGAGTTAATGTGGGCAATCACGGTGACAGAGTGAAGGGTGGGTTTAAGCCTCATGGTGATCGATTAAGTGTGAGCGTGTCTGGTGATGGTGACATAGTAAGTATATTGCTCTCAGCATGACAGTGAAAGAGAGACTGCACGGAGTGATCAGGGGGATTGTGATGGAATAAGCGTGTTCGTGGCGAGGTTGAGAGTGATGGAGTGTGTATATGGGGGTCAGGGTGATGGTGGGGGAGTGAGTGTGCGAGAGTCATGGTGACGGTGACCGAGTGAGTGTAAGGGGTATCAGATTGATGGTTAGCATTGAGTGTGACGAGGTCAGGGTGAGTGTGATTGGGTCAGAGTGACGGTCAGGATTGAGTGTGAGGGTTACAGGGAGATAGTATGGTGTGAATGTTACACGGTCTGGCAGACAGTGGGAGAGTGAGTATGAGGGGATCAGGATAGAAGTGTAATTGTGTGTGTGAGTATATCAGATTCATAGTCTGGAGTGAGCTTGATTGCGTCAGATTGATAGTGACGAAGTAAAAGTGAGGGATGAGGGTGGAAGTGAAATTGTGAGTGAGCGTGTTAGGGTGACAGTGATGCAGTCAGTGTGAAGATGATGGAGTGGGTGTGAAGGAGGAGTCAGGGTGAGGGTGACCGAGTAACTGTTAAGCAGGGAGGATGAGAGTGAAAGAATGACAATGATGGGGTATGGGCGATGGTGACAGAGCGATAGTGACAGAGTTAGGTTGACTTTGATGGAGCGATTGTAAGTATGTCAGGGTGACTGTGTTGGAGTAAGTGTGAAGGGATTGGGGTGACCGAGTGAGTGTGAGGGACTCAGGGTGGTGGTGAGTGTGATGGGACCCTGGTGACGATGATGGAATGTTTGAGTGGGGGTCAGTTTGATTGAGTGTGAGGGTGTCAGGCTGACGGAGGTGGAGTGAGTGTGATGAAATGAGTCTAAGGGGGTAAGGGTGACAGCGATGGAGTGAGTGTGTGGGGGGTCAATGTGACGATAAAAGAGTGAGTGTGAGGAGGTCGGAGTGACCGTGACAGAGTGAGTGCGACGTGAAAAGCGTCACGGCGTTGTAGTCAGTGTAATGGAATCAGTGTGACAGTGATGGAGTGATGTGAGCATATGTTTGCGACAATGATGGAGTGAGATGGGATTAGGTTCACAGTGACGGACCGAGTGTGCTGGGGTCAGTGTGACAGAGGAGTGATTGTGAGAGGATCAAGGTAACGATGACAGAGTGAGTATAATGCGGTCAGGGTAATCGTGACGGAGTGAGTATGAGTGGGTTCAGAGTAATGGTGATGGAGAAAATGTGAATGGGTCAGTATGATGATGATGGAGAGAATGTGAGGCCATCAGTGTGACAGTAAGGGAGTGAGTGTCAGTGTGTAAGGGTGATAGTGTAGAAATGAGTGTGAAGTGGTGAGGGTGATGGTGATGGAGTGAACGTGTTGTGTCAGGTTGACTGTAATTGAGAGGTGGGCATGGTGTCTCAGCAGTCAGGGTGACATTGATGGAGTGAATGTGATGTGGTCAAGGTGATAGTGAGGATCTGAGCATAAGAGCGTCAGTGGCAGTGATGTAGTGAGTCTGAGGTGAAGGCGGAGTCAATGTGACGGTGTCAGTGTGTGGGTGATGGAGTGAGTGTGATGTATTCATGACGCCGATAATGGGATGTGTGTGAGGGGGATCAGTATAATGATGACAAACTAAGTGTGAGGTTGTCAGGGGAACAGTAGAGGCGTGCGTTTGAGGGGGTCAGGGTGATGATGGTGGACTGAGTGTTAGGATGTCAGGGTGAGGGTGCTGGAGTGAGTGTGAGGGGGTGTCAGAGTAAGGGTGACCGAGTGAGTGTGAGGAGGTGTGAGTGGCAGTGATGGAGTAAGTATAGAGGGATTTGGGTTACAGTGACTGAGCGAGTGCGCTGTGGGTCAGGGTGACAGTGGCTGATTGAGTGCGAGAAAGACAGGGTGTCAGTGACTGAGTTACTGATAGGGGCTAGCGTGACATTGAGGGAGTGTCAAGGCGTCAGGGTGACAGTAGCTGCGTGAGTGCAACTGGGTCAGTGTGACAGTGGAGTGGATTGTGCGGGTGGGTTAGACTGACAATATCGGAGTGAGTGTGAGGGTGTCAGGGTGGCGGCGACGGAGTGAGAATGAAAGCATCAGGTTGACTTTGAGTGATTGTGAAAAGGTCATGGCGACTGCGATGGAGTGAGTGCGAGGTGATTGGTGTGACGGAGATGGAGTGAATGTGAGGGAGTCTGGGTGATGGACTGATTCCGACAGGGTAAGGGTGGGAATGATGGACGTGTGTGAGGGGGGTGAGAGTTACGGTGACGGAGTGAATGTGAGGAGGTCAGGCTGACAGTGATTGAGTGAGTGTAAAGAGGTCATGGATGCAGTGACGGGGTGTGTGTTACCCCTTCAGGGTGATGGCGTCGAGTGAGTGTGAGGGGGTCACCTGAATGTGACAGAGTGAGGCAAATGGGTTCAGCGTGACAGTAACCGAGTGAATGTGAGTGGAAATGGTGACAGTGATGGAGTGAGCGTGAGGGTGTCAGGGTGACAGTGACAGAATGATTGTGAGGTGGACAAGGTGATAGTGGTGTCATGAGTGTGATTGGGTCAGAGCAATGGTCAGGATTGAGCATGTGGTTTACAAAGAGATATTAGGGCCTGAAATGTTATACGGGCAGGGAGACAGTGGGAGAGTGAATATGAGGGGATCAGGATAACTGCGTGGGAGCGGCTGTGAGTATATATTGTTCATATGAGTGAGTGTGAGTGTGTCAGCTTGATAATGATGGACTGCGTATGAAAGGTTCAAGGTGATGATTACGGAGTGAATGTGAAGGGGTCAGGGTGAGAGTGACGGGCTGACCGTGAGGGGGTCAGGTTAAGTGTGACGGAGTGAGAGTGAGGGTTGAGGGTTAATGAGATGGAGTGAGTATGAGTGGGTCAAGGTGACAGTGACCGAGTGAGTGTTCGTGGGTGAGGGTAACAGTGAAGAAATGACTGCGAGGGTTTCCGGGTGTTGGTGACAGTGTGAAAGTGAGGCTGATAGTGAGTGATTGTGAGGTTGTCAGAGTGACAGTGATGGAGTGAATGTGAGGCACTTCAGGGATACAATGACAGAGTGAATGCGAGGGGGTCAGGCTGATGGTGACGAAGTGAGTTTGAGGGGGGTTGAAGGTGACGGAGAGAGGGTGATGGTGTCAATGTGACAGGCACAGAGTGAGAGTGAGACGAATATAGTGACGGTGATGGAGTGAGCGTGGGGGGTGGTCAGTGTGGTGTTGATCGAGTTAGTGTGAGGTGAACAGGATGAAAGTGACGAAGTGAGTGTGACAGGTTCAGGGTAACTTTGATGGAATGTGTGTAATTTGGACTTGGTGGCAATTATCGATTGAGTGTGAGGGTGTCAGTGTGATGGTGATATTGTGAGTGTGAGGAGGTCATGGGGACAGTCTTGGAGTGAGTTTGAGGTGGGCAGGGTGGCAGTAATGGAGTGAATGTGAGGGGGTTCAGAGTGATGTTCATGCAGAGAATGTGAACTGGTCAATGTGACGATGATGGAGGGAATTTAAGAGTGCCAATGTGACAGTAAGGGAGTGAGTGCGAATGTGTAAGGGTGACGGTGTATTAGTGACTTTCAGGACGTTTGGGTGACCGTGACGGTGTGAGAGTGAGGTGTGAGGTTGCGATTGTGACAAGGACCGGGTGACTGTGATATAGTGAGTGAGCGTCAGGATGATGTTGATGGAGTGAGTGTGAGGGGGTCAGGTTGAAGGTGATGGATTGAGTATGAGGACGTTAGGTAACAATGAGAAGTTGAATGTGTGTGGGTCAGTGTGATAGTTGTCGGATGTGAACGAGGGAGTTCCGCTGATGATTTAGGAGTGAATGTGAGGGTGTCAGCGTGACAGTGATAGAATGAGAGAGAGAGTCATGTTCACTTTGTGATAGTGATTGTGAGTGGGTCAGGGTGACATGCGTTGGAGTGATTGTGATGGGATTGGGATGACAGAGTGAGTGTGAGGGACTCTGGGTAATGGTGAGTGTGAGGGGGTCGGGGTGATGATGATGGAGTGTTTCTGTGGGGGCCAGGTTTATAGTGATGGATGAATGTGTGGGTGTCTGTTTAACAGTGATGGATAGAGTGTAAGAGGGACACAACGTCGGTGAGGATTGAGTGTGAGGAGGTCAGAGTGATAGTGATGAAGTGAGTGTGAGTGGGTCAGAGTGACATTCAGGCTTGAGAGTGAGGGTTACACGGGAACAGTAAGGTGTGAATGTTATGCGGTCAGGGACACAGCGGTAGAGTGAATGCGAAGGCATCGGAAATAAAGGGTAGGAGTGAGTGTGAGGACATCAAGTTGATAGTATAGGAGTGAGTGTGAGTGTGTCACGTTGATAGTGAATGCATGTGTGTGAACGGCTCAAGGTGATGATGACAGAGTGATTGCAAGGGTGTCAGTGTGAGAGTCACGGGGTGTGCATGGAGGTGGTGAGTTTGAGGGTGACGCAGTGAGAGTGAAGGGGTGAGGGTGACAGTAAAGGATTGAGTGTGAGTGGGTCATGGTGATGGAGTCAGTGTGACGATGACGGAGTGAGTGTGAGGGGTGTCAGGGTGAGGATGACCGAATGAGTGCGAGGGGTTGAGTGTGTTAGTGAAGGAGTGACAATGAGAGGGTCAGGGTGACGGCGATGGAGTGAGTGCGAGAGGGATAGAGTAAAAGTGATGGAGCTAGTGTCAGGCGTCAACGTGACAGTGAGGGAGTGAATGTGACGGCATCAGGGTGTTAGTGACAGTGTGATTGGAAGGGGCAAGGTGATGGTGAGAGTGTGAGTGTGAGGTTGTCAGGGTAACAGTTACGCAGTGAATGTTAGAGGGTCAGGGTGACGGTGATGGAAGGAGTGAAAGGGGGTAAGGGATACAGTGGCGGAGTGAGTGTGAGGGGTCAGAGTGATGGTGCCGACTGAGTGTAGTGGTCAATTCGAAGGTGTCAGAGTGAGGGTGATGAGTTCAGGGAGACAGTAACAGAGTGAGTGTGAGGGGAAATGGTGATGGTGATGGCGTGGGCATGAGGGGGACAGGGTAATGATGACAGAGTGATTGAGAGGAGGACAAGGTGACAGTGATGGTTGAGTGTGATGGTCTTAGCAGGACGCAGATGGAGTTAGTGTGAGGGGATCAGAGTGACAGTGATGGAGTGTGTGTATGGTGAACAGGGTGACAGTGACAGAGTGAGTGTGAAGGAGTCAGGGTGAAGGTGACGGAGTGAGTGCTGGTGAGTTGGGTTGATGGAGACTGAATGGGTGAGAGTGACAGAATGAGTGTGAGGTTGTCAGGGAACACTACTGGAGTGAGAGTGAGGGGGTCAGGGTGATGGTGACAGTGAGTGTGAGTGTGTCAGAGTGAGGGTGATGGAGTGATTGTGAGGGGGCGAGGGTGATGGTTAAGGATTGAGTGTGAGGATATCAATGTGAATGTGATTGAATGAGTGTGAGCGGGTGTCAGGGGGAGGGTGAACGAGTAAGTGTGAAGGGTCTGGGTAACAGTGAAGGTGTGGTATGAAGAGACGAGGGTTATATTGATGGAGCGAGTGAGCACCGGGGACACAGTGACAGTGAATGAGTGAGTGTGAGGAAGGCAGGGTGACGGTACTGAGTTAGCATTAGGGGGCCAAGGCGTCAGGGTGACAGTAGGTCCGTGAGTGTGATTGGGTCCATGTGACAGTGGGGGAGTGTGAGCAAGCGGGTTAGGCTGACAGTATTGGAGTGAATGTGAGGGCGTCAGGGTGACGGCGATGGCGTGAGAGTAAAAGGGTCAGGTTGACGTTGAACTAATAATTGTAAGTGGGTAAGTGTGACTGTGATGGAGCGAGTGTGAGGCGATTGATGTGAAGAAGACGGAGTGACAGTGAGGGAGTCAGGGTGATGGAGTGATTCTGCCGAGGTACGGGTCGCAGTGATAGAGTGAATGTGAGGGATCAGGGTGACTGTGTAGGAATAAAACCGAGTGTGTCATTGTGACAGTGAAGGAGTGAGACTGAGGAGATCAGAATGATGGTGACAGATTGTTTGCGAGGGGGTCAGCCTCAGGGTGATGGTATAACTGTGAGTGTGTCTCAGTGATGGTGACAGAGTCAGTGTAAGGGGTGCAGGATGAGGGTGGCGAAGTGAGTGTGAGGGGTTCAGGGTGAGTTTGACATGTGAGTGTGAGGGGTGTGGTTGAAGTGAAGGAGTGACAATGAATGGATCAAGGTGACAGTGAGGAACTGTGTTTGAGGAGTGCAGAGTGATGTTGACGGAGTTAGTGTTAGGAGTCAGCCTGACAGTGAGGGAGTGAGTGCTCGTGAGTCAGGGTGACAACGTAAATCTGAGTGATGTAGGATGATGGTGACGGATTGAGTGTGAAGGGATCAGGGTTCGAGTGATGGAGTGAGTGTGAGAGTGTCAGGATGACAGTGACAGAGTCAGTGTGAGGATGTCAGGGTGAAGGTCAAAGAGTGAGCGCTGGTGACTCAGGGTGCTGGAGTGAGTCTGAGGGGGTGAACGTGAAAGTAAGTGAGTGAGTGTGGAGGGAAGAGTGATGGTGACAGAGTAAATCTAATGTGATCAGGTTGACAGTGAGAGAGTGAGTTTGAGGAGTTATAAGTGACAGAAATGGAGTGAGTGTGAGAGAGCCAGGGTGACAGTGATTTAGTGAGTGTGAGGTTAGCAGGGTGACACTGACGGAGTCAGTGTAAGGGGACATTTTGTGTGTGATGGAGTGAATGTGAGGGAATCAAGATGATAGGGACTTAGTGAGTGTGAGTGGATCGCAGTAATGGTCAGGAATAGGTGTGAGGGCTACAGAGAGACATTTTGGTGTGAATGTTATACGATCTGGGAGACAGTGGTGAAGTGAGTGTTAGGGGATCTGGATAAATGTTTTGGAGTGAGTGTGCGTATATCAGGGTCATAGCATAGGGATGAGTGAAAATGTCAGGTTGATAATAGTGGAGGAATGGGAGGATTCCAAGGTGATGATGAACTGAGTGAATAGGAGGGTGTCAGGGCGAGATTGACTGAGTGAGTGTGAGTGGGTCAGGGTGATGGCGACGGAGTCAGTGTGAGTTTGATGGAGTGAGTGTGAGGTGTGTCAAGGAAAAGGTAACAGAGTGAGTGTGAGGAAGAAAGGGTGAAGGTGTTAGGGCGAGATGTACCGATTGAGTGTGAGGAGATCAGGTTGAGGGTGATGCATTGAGATTGAGGGAGTTAGTGTAAGGTTGGCAGAGTGAGCGTAATTGGGTCAGGGTGACAGTGATGGAGTCAGTATGAGGTTGACGGGGTGAGTGTGAGGTGTATCAGGTTGATGGTAATACAGTGAATGTGAGGGTTTCAGGGTGACAGTGAACTAGTGACAATGGAGGTTGAAGGTGAAGGTGACGGAGTGAGTGAGAAGAGGACAGGGTAATAGCGACGGCGCAAGTGTCAGGGGCAGGAAAACAGTGTAGGAGTGAGTGTAAGGGCTTCAAGGTGTTGGTGATAGTGTGAAGGTGAGGACGTTTGGGTGATAGTGAGGGAGTGAGTGAGGTTGCCAGTGTGACAGTGACGGAGTGAATGTGAAGGGGTCAGGGTGAGGGTGACAGAGTGAGTGGTTGGGCATGATGGATACAGTGATGGACTGAATGTGAAGGTGTCAGGATGATGGTGATAGAGTGAACATTTGTGGTCAGTGATATAGTGACGGAGTAATTGTGAGAGGTCAGGGTGACAGTAAGAGATTGCTTGTGATGGGTTCAGGTTGAAGATGGTAGAGAGAGGATGATGGTGTTTTGGGTGACAGTAGTAGAGTGAGTGTGAGGGGAATATGGTGACAGTAACGGATAGAGCGTGACGGGGACAAGATGATGATGATCGAGTGACTGTGATGTTGACAGGGTTACAGTGGCGGAGTGAATAAGAGTTGGTCAGTGTGACGTTGATGGAGTCATAGAGTCATAGAGATATACAGCATAGAAACAGACCGTTCGGAACAATTCAAAATGCCGACCAGATATCCCAACCCAATGTAATCCCACTTGCCAGCACCCGACCAATATCCCTCCAAACCCTTCCTATTCATATACCCATCCAAATGCCTCTTAAATGTTGCAATTGTACCAGCCTCCAACACATCTTCTGGCCACTCATTCCATACACGTGCCACCCTCTGTGTGAAATGGTTGCCGCTTAGATCTCTTTTATATCATTCCCCTCTTACCCTAAACCTATGCCGTCAAGTTCTGGACTCCCCAACCCCAGGGAAAGACCTTGCTTATTTATCCTATCCATGCTCCTCATAATTTTGTAAACCTCAATAAGGTCACCCCTCAGCCTCCGACGCTCCAGGGAAAACAGCCCCAGCCTGTTCTTCCTCTCCCGGTAGCTCAGATCCTCCAACCCTGGCAACATCCTTGTAAATCTTTTTCTGAACCCTTTCAAGTTTCACAACATCTTTCCGACAGGAAGGAGACCAGAAATGTATGCAATATTCCAACAGTGGCCTAACCAATGTCCTGTACAGCCGCAAGGTGACCTCCCAACTCCTGTACTCAATGCACTGACCAATAAAGGAAAGCATACCAAACGCCTTCTTCACTGTCCTATCTACATGCGGATCCACTTTGAAGGAGCTATGAACCTGCACTCCAAGGTCTCTTTGTACAGCAACACTCCCTAGGACCAATGCAGCACCTCGCATTTATCTGAATTAAACTCCATCTGCCACTTCTCAACCCATTGGTCCATCTGGTCCAGATCCTGTTGTAATCTGAGGTAACCCTCTTCGCTGTCCACTACACCACCAATTTTGGTGCCATCTGCAAACTTACTAACTGTACATCTTATGCTTGCATCCAAATCATTTATGTAAATGACAAAAAATAGTGGGCCCAGCACCGATATTTGTGGCACTCCACTGGTCATAGGCCTCCATTCTGAAAAACAACCTTCCACCACCACCTTCTGTCTTCGACCTTTGAGCCAGTTCTGTATCCAAATGGCTTGTTCTCCCTGTATTCCATGAGATCTAACCTTGCTAATCAGTCTCCCACGGGAAACCTTGTCTAATGCCTTACTGAAGTCCATATAGATCACATCTACTGCTCTGTCCTCATCAATCTTCTTTGTTACTTCATCAAAAAACTCAACCAAGTTTGTGAGACATGATATCCCACGCACAAAGCCATGTTCACTATCCTGAATCAGTCCTTGCCTTTCAAAATGCATGTGCATCCTATACCTCAGGATTCCTTCCAGCAACTTGCCCACCACCAAGATCAGGCTCACTGATCTATAGTTCCCTGTCTTGTCCTTACCCTTCATAAACACCCTTCTTTGCCAACCACCAGAGTTAGTGTGAGAGGATCAGGATAACGATGACAGTGTGATGGGGTCAGGGTAACAGTGATGGAGTGAGTGTGATTTGAACTTGGTGACAGAGATGGATTAAGTGTGAGGTGGGCAGGGTGATGGTGATGGAGTGAGTGTGAGGGGGTTCAGAGCAATGGTGATGAAGATAATGTGGACGGGTCAGTGTGATGATGAAGGATAGAATGTGAAGGTGTGAATGTAACAGTAAGGGAGTGAGTGCGAGTTTGTCAGGTTGGACGTTCTAGGAGGGAATGTGAGGGTGTCAGGGTTATGTTGATGGAGTGAGTGTGAGGGGGTCAGGGAGCCAGTAGGTGGGTTAGTGTGAGTGAGCCAGTGTGATAATTGCAGAGTGTGAATGACGGGAACTGGCTCATTGTATAGGAGCATATGTGAGGGTGTCAGCATGATGGTGAGTGAGTGAGAGTGAAGACGTAACGTTGACTTTGATGGACAAATTATGAGGATCTCAGGGTGACTCTGATGGAGAGAATGTGAGGAGAATAGTGTGGCAGAATGAGTGTGAGGGACACAGGGTGATGGTGAGTGTGGGGGAGTCCGGGTGACGATGACGGAGTGATTGTGTGCGGGTCAGGTTGACCGTGATGGAGTGAGTGTGAGGGGTCCAGATGACAGAGATGGAGTGAGTGAGAGGGAGTCAGCGTGATGGGGCGAATGTATGACGGGTTAGTGGTGACAGTGATAGAGTGAGTGTGAGGGGGACAGGGTGACACTGACAGAGTGAGTGCGAGGGGTTCACGGTGACAGTGATGGAGAGAGGGTGAAAGGGTCAGGGTGACAGTGATTTAAGGAGTGTGAGGTTGTCAGACTGATGGTGACGGAATGAGTGTGGGGGCGAGGGTGACAGAGTCAGTGTGTGGGCTTCAACCTCACACTGATGAACTAAGTGTGAACATGCCTGGGTGATGGTGATAGAGTGAGAGTGATGCTGCCAGTGTGGCTGTGAAAGTGAGTCTGCGAGGGGAGGTCAGAGAAATTGTGACGTAGTTAATGTAAGGGGGCCAGAGACAGAGTGATGGATTGAGGAGTGTAAGGCGGTCATGGTGACGTTTAGGGAGTGAGACTGCAGGTGTTCAGGGTGTTGGTTAGGATTGAATGTGAGGAAATCATGATGTTTTTGACGGAGTGAGCGTGAATGGGTCGGAGTGACGGTGAGGCAGTGAGTATGTGGGAGTGAGCATAACAGTGACAGAGGGAGTGTAAGGAGTGAGGGTGTTGGTTAGGATTGAGTGTGCGGAAATCAGGATGACAGTGATGGAATAAGGGTGAGTGGGTCACAGTGACGGTCAGGATTGAGTGTTCGGGTTACAGGGAGACAGTAGGTATGCATGTTAGACGTTCACGGAGACAGTAGGGCAGTGAGTGCGAGGGTATCAGGTTAAAATGTAGGAGTGAGTGTAAGTACATCAGGTTGATAGAGTAGGAATGAGTGAGAGTGCGCCAGGTGGAATGTGATGGAGTGAATGTGAACGGGTCGAGGTGATGATGATGGATTAAATGTGAGGCCATCAGGCTGAGAGTGACTGGGTGGACATGAGGATTACAGAGTGAATATGAGGGTGTCAGAGTGATAGGGACAGAGTGTGTGTGAGTGGGTCAGAGTGACGGTCAGAATTGGATGTGAGGGTTAAGGGGAGACAGTATGGTGCGTGTGTTATACGGTCAGGGAGATAGTGGTGAAGAGAGTATGAGGGGATCAGGATAACAGTGTAAGAATGAGTGTGTTTATATCAGGTTTATAGCGTAGGAGGGAGTGTGAGTGTGTCAGGTTGATAGTGATGGAGAAAGTATGAGGGTGTAAAGGTGATGATGATGGAGTGAATATGAGGGTGTCAGGGAGAGATTGAGTGAGTGTGAGTGGGTCAGGGTGACGGTGACAGAGTCAGTGTGAGTTTAATGGAGTGAGTGTGAGGTGTGTCCGTGACATGGCAATGGAGTGAGTGTGAAGAGGACAGGGTATTGGTGACAGAGCTAGAGTCAGGGATTGGGGTTACAGTGAGTAAGTGTGTGTGAGGGCGTTAGGGTGTTAGTGATAGTGTGAAAGTGAGGGCGTTAGGTTGCTGGTGAGGGAGTGATTGTGATGTTGTCAAGACGACAGTAACAGAGTGACTGTGAGGGGGTTAGGGTGAGGGTAATGGAATGTGAGGTTTTCAGGTTGAAGCTTATGGAGAGAGGGTGATGGTGTCAGGGTGACAGTGACAGAGTGATTGTGCGGGCAACTTGGTGACAGTGACGGAGTGAGCATGACGGGGACAGGGTGATCGTGATCAGGTGATTGTAATGTGGACAGGGTAACAGTGACGCAATGAATGTAAGTTGGTCAGTGTGACGTTGAGGGAGTTAGTGCGAGAAGATCAGGGCGATGATGACAGAGTAAGTTTGAGGTGGACAGCGTCACAGTGACAAAGTGAGTGTAAGCTGGACAGGGTGGCAGTGATTGAGTGAGTGTGATGGGGTCAGGGTGACATTGATGGATTGAGTGTGAGGAGTTCAGTGTGAAGGTGACAGAGTGAGTGTGATGGGTTCATAGTGACAGTGACAGAGTGAGCTTGAGGTGGACAGGGTGACGGTGATTGAGTGAGTGTGAGAGGGTTCAGAGCGATGATGATGGAGAGAAAGTGAGGGTGTCAATGTGACAGTAAGGAATGAGTGCGTGTGTGTCAGGGGAGGGTGTAGGAGTAAGTTTGAGATGGTTTGGGTGATGTTGATGGAATGCTCGTGAGATGACAGTTTGACTGTGAATGAATGATTGTGAGGTGGTCAGGGTGACTGTTATATAGTGAGTCTGACGAATGAGAGTGACGTTGATAGCGTGAGTGTGAGGGGGTCAGGGTGACAGTAGGGGGGTTAGTATAAGTGAATCAGTGTGACAGTTGCAGAGTGAATGAGGGGATTAGGCTGATTGTATAGGAGCGAGTGTGAGAGTTTCAGCGTGACGGTGGAGAGTAAGAGTGAAAGAGTCATGTTGACTTTGATGGAATAATTGTGAGTGAGTCTGTGTGACTGTGATAGAATGAGTGTGAGGGATTGGGGTGACAGAGTATGTGTAAGGGACTGAGGATGATTTTAAATGTGACGGGGTCTGGGTGACAATGATGGAGTGATTATATGGGGTCAGGCAGAAGGTGATAGAGAGAGTGTAAGGGAGTCAGCGTGATGGGGCCACTGTATGAGCGGGTAATGGTGACAGTGATGGATGAGTGCAAGGAAGTCAGTGTGAAATTAATGGAGAGATTGCCAGAGTGTCCGTGTGACAGAGATGGAGTGAGTGTGAGGGAGTCAGCGTGATGGCGCGAGTGTATGAGCAGGTAATAGTGACAGGGATAGAGTAAGTGTAAGGGAGACAGGGTGACACGGACAGAGTGAGTGCGAGGGGTTCAAGGTGACAGTGAGGCAGAGAGTGTCAGGGGGTCATGGTGACAGTGATGGAGAGGCGGTGAGGTGGTCAGGGTGACAGTAACTTTGTGAGTGTGAGGTGGTCAGACTGATAGTGACGGAATTACTGTGAGGGGGCGACGGTGACAGAGTCAGTGTGTGGGGTTCAAGTTCACGGTGATGGAGGAAGCGTGAGCCCGTCTGGGTGATGGTGACGGAGTAAGTGTGATGCTGTCAGCGTGACGGTGAAAGAGAGACTGCGAGGGAAGGTCAGGGTCATTGTGACAGAGTGAGTGTAAGGAGGCCCGGGTGAGAGAGATGGTGTGAATGTAAGGGTGTCATGGTGACCGTGAGGGAATGCATGTGTAGGAGTCAGCGGAACGGTGATGGCGTGAGTGTAAGTGTCGGGGGTGATGAGGTTGTCAGTTAGGATTGAGTGCGAGGAAATTCAGGGTGCTAGTGACAGAGTGAGCATGAGTGGTTCAGAGTGATTGTCAGGATGGAGTTTTAGGGTTGCAGGGAGACAGTAGCATGTGAAAGTTATACGGTCTAGTAGATAGTGGGGGAGTGAGTGGGAGAGTATGAGGTGAACGCTAAGGAGTTAATGTGAGTATATCAAGTTGATAGTGTATGAATGAGTGTGAGGGTGTCAAGGTGATGATGACGGAGAGAATGTGAGGGTGTCAGATTGAGAGTCACTGGGTAAGCATGGTTCTGGTCACGTTGAGGAGGACGCAGTGAGAGTGAATAGGTGATGGTGACAGTGAAGGAGTGACAATGAGGGGGCAGGGTGGGGGTGACGGAATGAGTGTGAAGAGGACACGGTGATGGTGATGGAGCTACTGTCAGGGGTCAGGTTGACAGTGAATCAGTGAGAGGGCGTCACTGTGTTGGCGACCGTGTGAAAGTGAGGACGTTTTGGTGATGGTGAGGGAGTGAGCATGAGGATGTCAGGGTAACAGTGACAGAGTGAATATGAGGGGGTCAGGGTGAGGGTGAGAGGGTAAGTGGTTGTGTTCGGGAATAAAGCGATGGAGTGAATGTGAGGGGGTCAGGGTGACGACGACAGAGTGAGTGTTTATGGTGAGGGATACAGTGATGGAGTGAATGTCGGGGGGCAGTGTGACGGTAACAGAGTGTATGTGAAAGGGTAATGTTAAAGCAGATGGAGAGGGGATGATAGTGTCAGGGTGACAATAATAGAGTGAGTGTGAGGTGAACATGGATGACAGTGACAGAGTTAGCATGGGAGGGACAGGGTGATGTTGAAGGAGTGTATGCGAGTGGGTCAGTGTGACGTTAATGGAGTTCGTGAGAGAGGATCAGGGTGACGATGATGGAGTGAGTGTGAGGTGGAACATGTGACAGTGATGGAGTGAGTGTGAGCTAGATCGGGTGACAGTGATGGAGTCAGTATGATGGGATTAGGGTAATAGTGATGGAGTGAGTGTGATTTGGACTTGGTGACAAAGACAGATTAAGTGTTAAGGGGGCAATGGGGACAGTTATGGAGAGAGCTTGAGGCGGACAGGGTGACAACAACTGGTATCGAGAAAAAAGCAGGAGCTTGTTTAACATCTATTATCAGTAATACTACCTCCTTGAAACATGACACCAAAGATACACTGCTGAGACTTTGTCCCAACAGCACTGTGGATTATGAAGTCCATTTGGACTGGAACTTCTCAACGGCAAATAACAATGGTCTTATTCCATTAAAATCTCAAAGGATTTCAAAAGAAAACTCAATTTTCTCATAATCATTGAACAATGCAGACATATTTAATGTTCTGATGAGCTTATCTCTATCTCTGCAATTGTGTGATTTCAGAAACCTTTTCGTGCATTGGTTGAAATTAAAGACGAACTGACAGCTCAGGTCACAAACAATACAACATAACAGAACACTTAAGAAGCTGCTGACTACAGTCTTAAAATTACAGGACATATTAGCCTACAGATCTAAAGTAAAGAGGATTAATGACGTTTGTTTGTTTCTGGCTGGAATACAATTGTTGGAGTGAAGGGATTATTTACATGCTGTATGCCATTAGGTTTTGAAAACATAAAATGTAGTCTCATTATTTGTATCACTGTGCGCGTCACATGGTGAGGAATACCATCTCCAAGGTTACACAGCACCCTAACCTGAATCTATACCATTGCCCTGTCACTGTCTATTGTTCAGAATCTTGCGCCTCTCTTTGAAATATATTCGTTCGTGTCCCTGCACCACGAGGAAAGTTGCGGTTCACCACCATATTCTGAATGGAAATTAGACACAGGCAATAAATGGTCTTGCTCACGGAATTTACTTCACAAGAATAACTGAAAGGAATTTGCATTCTAAAGATATCCATTCGACACCATCTGATTTCTAACGCAGTTGTAATGAGGCTTTCAGTTTGAATTAAGTCTCTGATCTTTCAGTAAAACTATGTAAAACTATGTAAAGCACTTCCGGAAGTGCTTTCCCAGTGAAGTGTAAACATCGCCGTTGGACGCTGTGCTCATAATTCAGCAAGGGAGATTCCTTGTGGACATGAGAATGCTTTCCTTATTTTTCAGTACCTACGGACAACAGAAAAGTAGGTAATATTATCAGAAGAAAGGTCTTGGCCATCCTGAACAAACTCTGCAATGCGGGAAGATCATGGAAGATCGGATTGTGGCCTCAAAGTCACATTCCAGGTAGAATTGTGGCAAAGACTGTGGGTTTGTACAAAACATACATCAGGAGTCTGTTCTGTGGATTGGCAGTGATCTGCTCAGACGAGGAGACACGCCACTCTCAAGCATCCCAAATGTCCAGCTTTTTGGAACACCATGCGTTCCCCCCATTTCATTCATTCTCCATTCCTCCGCTCAAAACAACGTCATCAAAAATGCAATGACGACGAGTCCCCCTTGTCCTCACTTGCCACACAGTCTGGGTCCGCATCCAATGCATCATCCTAAAACACTTCCGCCGCCTCCAACTAGAACGACCACAAAAACATTTTCCCATCTCAACTACCCTCCACCTTCTGCAAGGACCGTTCCTTCAGACAACTCTTGGTTTCCGCAACTCTTGCCACTAAACGCCCTGAACCATCATGTACCTCGCCCAGCAGAAGAAGAAAATGTAACACCTGCTAGTACACCACTCCCTCACACCATAAAAGGCACCAAACAGTTCTTCCACGTGAGACAGAGTTTCCCCATTTCACATGCAAACTTGAAAAAAAGCGAGGACTGCAAATGATGGAGAATGTGGTGCTGGAAAGCACAGCAGGTCAGGCAGTATTCGCAGAGCATCAGAATTGAGAATTTGGGCCTGTTCCCTTCATCAGGAATTATTCCAGACGAAGGATGTATTCCAAAAAACGACATTTCCCCTGCGCCTTGAACCACCCTGACCTGCTGCACTTTTCAAGCTGAACACTCTCGACTGTCCTGCAAACTACTTTACTGCATCAGTTGGTCACGATATGGTCATATCTACATCGGGGAGACCAGATTTTAACATAGGGAATGTTTCACGAAGTATCCCAGCCGAGCCCAAAGGGGAGGACCTGACATCCCAGTTCACCGTCCATTTCAATTTGCCCAACAACTTCCTATCCGGCATAACTATCCTTGACCTCCTCCATTGCCAAAACGAGGCACAGCGTTAATTGGAGGAACAACACCTTAGCTTTCGCTTGAGTAGCCGACAGCCCAGACGACTCTACATTGAGTTCTCCAATATAAAAAAATCCCTTCAAATCCTGCGACTATCTTCCCAGCTCGTCGCCTTCTTCTACTCCTCCCTGCCACCGTCTGAATTCATTCCTCCCCTTGACCAACTAAGTCAAACACTCGAACCTTCTTCACCGACCCCCCACTGCACCACCCTGCCGTCCCCTCCCGCTTTATCTGCAGCTCCCCCTGCCACCCCACCCCCCAAGTCCTGAAGAAGAATCCAAACTGACGTCTGGGTAAAAATGCTGCTTGGGCCTGCCAACTGAATTTATTTTGATACCTTGTGTCAATTTGGGCACTTGCACACTGTTTATGCGCAGACATTTTTTTTCTGTTTCATACACTGAAATGAAGTTTACTTCTTCACATTACGTCACAAAGCTTTGCCTGATTTTAGAAATTTACAACCTTGACACACCGATTTCATGACAATTGACTTATGTCCACTACATATTGCCCCTTGCCTACGTTTTCAATGTTTACATTCTTCCATAATACATTCAGAATGTTTTGCCTAAAATGCTTCCACATTCCAATGGAATTGAAAATGCAATATTTTTAAACCTTTTTCAAACCCATTACCCAGTTTCCAAACTGCAGTTTCAGAAATTAATTTTTAAATTGTAAACGCATGTTCAACACACTTTCTTTTCGACCGAACTGACCATTTTCCATTTTATTATGAACTGAACACGTTAATTACGGATTGGATATCTCACCATAATATTTGATTTCGATTACATCAGGCAATGAAACATCACGAATTGGGACTGGGAACAGGCCATCTGGTTTCCAGGCCTGCTCTGCGGGCCAACAGGACTTGATTGTGATCTTATCGCTAATTGCTTGCATTACTTCCAATACACTGAGCAGACATGACCCTCCATTTACCAAAACCATTGGGCCCCACTACCCTTACCACCATCAATGTCTAAAAACCAAAAAAATGGATGGAACACTATAGAAAGGTAGGAATAAAGAGCTGCAGTAAGCCATTCAGCTATTGCTGTCCACTGCAACATTTAATGTGATCATGGCTAATTTAACCCGAAAGCCATTTACCCCGCTTTTCATCAGAAACACCCATATTTCTTTGTTTAATCTGTCATGTGATTTAATCTGTGACTTGATTCCGACTCCACCACACATTGGGAAATGCATTCCATAGCCCGCCGGGCGGCAGAGTGCCACAGTGGATAGCACTGCTGCCTCACAGGGCCAGAGACCTGGGTTCCATCCCTGCCTCAGGCGACTGACTGCGTGGAATTTGCACATTCTCCCCGAGTCGGTGTGGGTTTTCTCTGGGTGCTCCGGTTCCCGCCCACAGTCCAAAAATGTGTAGATTAGATGAATTGGCCGAGCTAAATTCCCTGTAGTGCTAGGGGTCGGAGAATGGGGTTTGGGTGGGCAGGTCAGTGTGGACTTGTTGGACCGACGGGCCTGTTTCCACTCTATAAGTAATCTAATCTATTCACTAACCTGCAAAACACTAGTTTCTCCACAAATCAGTTTTGAATATTCCTTCTCTCATTCTATATCTATGTCAACACGTTCGAGATGGTCCAAAAAGGGAATATCTTTCCAACGTTCAGCTTATCATTCTCCTTTTTCATTGCATATAAGTTAATCAGACACACCCCTTCCCTGTCCCATTCTTATGAATTCCACCCAGAGGAACCCCATGCTATTCATCTTCTCTACGTACGACAGCCATTTGATGCCAGAAATAAACCTGGTGGCCTTCCTCTGATCTGCCGTCAGTGCCACAACATTCGTCCTTATGGAAGGAAAATTGTGACACGGAAAATTCCTGCTGACTCCCTTGCCTCAGCTGCTGGATCAGTGTTGCTGCAAGGAGACCAAATGGAGGAAGCCCTGAGAATGTGACAAACTGGAGATTGTATACGAGGTGGGTCATTTAAAAAGAACTACCAAGTGGGGCTCAGCAGCAGCGTTACTGATCGAAGTGATCGGGTCCAAAAGGACACAGATGCTGGACTGGGTCTGCACTGGTGTAGAGGGGAATGACTCAGTTCGAGAAACATACTTCAACTCATCGCTACCAATCGACAGAATCCAGACACACTGATCGATTGCCATTTTATTAACAGTGTCTACTGCACACATTATTTCCAGAGACAAAGTTTCACTATTACATTGCCAGCAATGTCTCTGTGTGGCACTTTTACTGTGCTCAATGAGACAGATTTTGATAGTTTTTGTAACTTTTTCACTGGGCTGTGTGAGGTGATTCGGGTCTTTACCAACAGCAGCAGAATTGTACCCCGGCACAAGATGCACTCTCACTGTCTATCATATGCTCCACTTTACCCTGATTATCAAGCCAGAGGATAACACTTTCTTCAGCGGAGAACAGAGGAGCGCCTGGTAAGCGAAGCACCAGGTACGCCTCAAAATGAGGTGAAGTGACCAACCAGGACCACTTATTCACAAATCGCCAAAGTTGAAAATGATCGACAGAGCTAACCAATGAATCAGACGTAATCTCATTAATGCTGTCACATGCAGTCAGTGTGAATGGTGGTGGCCAATCAAACAACTCATCAGAGGAGGAGGATCCACAATTGTAAATTTGCTCAATAATGGCAGAGCCAACAATAGACTGGGATATTCATGGCAATGTTCAGATAAAGTGATTTATTTTGGATGGCAGTCTTATTATACACCAATTCATTTTGTGTCATATCTCCAAACGGCTGAAGGAATTTGATCATGCAAAGGTTATCGGCACTGATAATATTCTAATCAAGCTGTTCCTGCTGGGCGACTGCACTAGCATCTACCTGACAATGTGGAAAACTGTGGGTGTGCCCTGTGCACAGAAAATCAATGACTGCCCAATTGCTCTCATCGTTACAATTAACAAAGTGATGAATGATGCCATCTACAGTGGTATCAAGCATCACTTCTTCAACAACAAACTGTTCACTGAAGCTCAGTTAGGGCTTGCCAGATACAGTCGTCCCTTGACGTCATTGAAGCCTTTCTTTAAAGGTAGACAACATGAAAACATACAGCCTAACTCTATAAGCTTGGCGAGAGTGACAGCGCTTAGCATTATCACACCTGCATTTGATCAAGTGTGGAATCAAGGATTCATAGCAAATCTGGAGCAAATGAGGATCAGGGAATCCTCTGCCCCGTTTGAAGTCAGGCCTGGTACAAAGAATATGATTGGGGTTGGTTGAAAGCAGCCATATCAGCTCCACAACAGGTTTGCAGGAGTTCCCTGGGGGCGAGGGTAGCTATCCCGGATAAACCTGTCGTCAAATCGGGATAATCCGGTTGTTCCCTCGTTTAACGGAGACGACTAGTAGTAGTGTTATGAAACAGTCATCGTGCCTCAAGTAAGGGTGAGGGTGAATGTGACAATCCACTACACTCACTTTCGACAGTGCAAGAATTAAACCCAGACTGTTGGTATTAGTCCGAATTACAGATTAACCGTTCCACAAAATGAGCTAACCAAGTCTTCATTCAGTTCCTTCAGTTAGATATTTTAATATCAATTTGTTACCATTTGTTGTAACACACCACTGTAACAGGTGGAACTTGAAGAAGACTTACGATCTCAGAGGGAAAGCTATAATCTGTGAGTTAGAAAAGTGTTCTCGGTCCGAGCATCAATAATTCTCAGTTGCCTCTGAAGTGAAAATCCCTCTGTCGTAAAGTCAGAACTGGGGATGTTTGCCAATGACTAGACCGTTTTCAACACCATTTGCGATTACTCAGATGTGCAAAATATGATGGCGTGAGCTTAAAAGTGGCAAGTAACATTTGCATTCCCCACACGCCAGAAAAGGATCAACTCTACCAATACAGAATTAAAATATCATCCTCTAATATCCAATGCCATTGTCAGCACTCAACTCGCAACTACCAATATCCTGAAAATTAATATTAACTCGAACGGGAGTGAACATATAAATTCATTACCCATCCTCTGAAGAGCCTCTGCCCGAAATGTCAACTCTGCTCTACCTCGAAGGCTGTCTAACCTGCTGTGTTTTACCAGAAACACACATTTTGGCCGATATAAATTCATTGCATCTAAGAATATGTCATAGGCTCGGAAGTTTGCAGAAGTAACTTACTTCATGATTTCCAAAAGCCTACCCACCCTCTATAAGACTCAACGTGAATGTTTGTGCGATGCCATACTGCGGAGAATGTGAGGAATGCAGATGCTGGAGATTCGAATCGACCGTGTGGTGCTGGTAAAGCACAGCAAGTCAGGAAACATCCGAGGAGCAGGAGAATCGAGGTTTCGTGCATAAGGCATTCATAATTATTCCTGCTGAAAGGCTTGTGCCCAAAAGATCAAATGCTCTGCTCCTCGGACGCTGCCTGACCTACTGTGCTTTTCCAGCATCAATACCATCCATTTGTCTGGTTTCACCCCTCATCCACTGACACTCAGGAGTAGCAATGCCTGCCATCTGCATGGTGCTCTTCAGAAATCTGCCAAAACTCCTTACAAAAAATGTTGCCTTTGGAATCACGTACAGGAAAACGGACAAGAGCAGCAGATGTATGAGACCACCATTATGTTCACATTCCGTTCCAAGCCACACACAATCTTGATTTGTAAATGCATTATGGTCCTTCAGAGTCACTGTTTCAGGTACCCTCCCATAAGTCTATGTACATCACTGAATGGAGCGGTTCAATGTGGCAGCTCATCTCCACTTTCTCATGTACAGCAAGGGATTGGAAATAAATACCGGCCCAATCACATTCCAGGAATAAATTAGAATGAAAAAGATTGTCCAAACATGCCCATTGCTGGACACGGAGTTTGTTTAGTGGTATCTACTATATACTTAGCAACACACAAACAGTGCCATTTCGTAAACACATTACTGGACTGTAGGATAGACAGAAACAATTGAAAATGTACTCATATCCGAATGTAGAATGTTTAGATACACAGTGATATTGTTGCCATGAAAAGTATTGCTGTGAATATTCGCGCACACTATTAGTACAAATTAAAAAGGCTTGTGTACTTAGAAAATCCTGGGACTTCTTAGTAACTTGTTCTTAGGTATGGTAATGAAAGTCGTCATTACATAGCCGCTTACTGTGATTTGGTTAAAGTTGTCAGCATGTTGTCTTAAAGGTAAACTGAATACATGGGCGGATTATGTGCTTATTGAGCAATCGAAAATTGCCTATTAACAAAGCATATAGTATTTTCTGTTAAAAATGTGTCAGTTGTTGATGTTCAGCGTAATGCTGCGAACAGGTACATAGAAATGTCTCTCCCAAATCATGCACAAGGACATTGTGCTGGGATCAGAATGGCCATCTATGCAGCTGCATCATTCTTTTTCGGTACTGAAGTTGTTGAGCTGACAGACACGGAACACGGTTTATGAGGGTTACATGTCAGGCGCTATGTGCTGCAGGGGTCTTTCATCTTTATGATACCTTCATTCAGAATGGGGTCCAAGGTGCAGAGTTACTCAGTTTTCTTGGTACACCAGAAGAGGTAAAATTGCAAGACTTGCTTGTTTTCAGGCCTTTAATACAAATGTTGAAATGTGTTTTCCAGCACCAAGCCCTGTACTTGTGCATTGGCCAGCTTGGGCCAGACATTTCCCTGTTGTTCCGGTATATAATTTTCAGTTGTAAGGAATTGTATGAGTAACTCACCAGCTCCAGTTTCGAAGCTCTCTGGACAGACTTTAGAGATGGTGTTTTGGAGGTAGTGGCGATGCCCATTTGCTCGGTGTCCGAAGTCAGGCATTTTTTTTCAAAGTTATTTTCCACAACTTTGCTGACTAGAAGATGGTGTGTTCACTGACCTGAACATGAATCAGCCGTTTAATACAGTTATTGATTTGTGTAATAGTTAGTTTTATAATCTGGTAATTTAATTATTGTTCACGGCATTAAGTTTTAACTGAAATACAATAATGGTTGGTCTATTTTGAAAAATGTAAGAAATAATGTCATATTAACTCTTCATTGTACAAGATGTAAAGTTGACCTGCTATATATTTTCCACAAACATATCAAGCAACAGTCCGGCGTTGCAAGACAGGATTCAGTAAACAGGACTTTATCCTCAGCAAGATTATCATCCGCTCTGGTCAGTTCTTTCCTGCCAACAGGACAGAGCCAGACACATGGGGAGCGGGGGGGGGGGGGGGGGGTGCAGCTTCTTCGTATGTATTCAATATAGAGCTTTGCATTGATGCTTGGGTCTTGGCCTGGGGGAGAAGATACATTGATAAGCGACAGGTGGATACAGAAGGTTGGTGATTGTGATTGGTTGATGACGAGGATGGAGGAGATAAGGAGGAACCAAAATGGGCAGGTGGGACAGGTCTAGAAGGCTATGCTGAGTTAGAAGGTTGGATTTGGAATGAGATGGGGTCGGGAAAATTTGGAAACGAGTGAAGTCGACATTAATGCCGTGTGGTTGGAGGTTCTCAATGTTGAAGATGAAGTGGTTTTCCTCCAGTCGGCGCGGAGCCTAGATTTGGCGGTGGAGGAGTCACACAACTTGCATGAATAAACACCAAATATATAGCTCCCTGCCCACCACTATCTGAATTCCACAGAGACCATTCCCTTTGGTACTCCCTCATTAAGCCCACGCCGTGCACCAGCACAATTTCCATACCTGGGACCTTCCCTTGCCACCACAAGTGTTGTAAAACCTCTGCCTAAACCTCCCCCCCTCTTCCGTCCATGGTTCCAAAGGTCCTTTTGACATCCGGCAGAGATTGTCAAACACATCTACACACTTATTCTACAGTGTCCTTCGTTTTCAATGTGGTCTCCTTGATAGGAGGGAGACAGAACGCTAACTAATGGTGCGTTTCAGGGAACACCCGCACCAAACAGCCCCACAGCACTGTGGCCGACCACGTCAACATACCATCCTACGCTGCCAATGGGCTTCTCCGCTGTCACATCCTAGCCAACTCAGAAGGAAGAGCGCATCATCTCCTGCCTTGGACCCTGCAATCACACAGCATCAACGTTGAAATCACGAGTTTAAAAATCTCCCCTCCCCTACCTCATCCCAGCTCCAACCCTCCAACTCGACAGAATCCTCTTGACCTATCCCAATTGTACATATTTTTCCAACCAATCCGCTCCAACTCGCCATAGCCCTATCACACTCGCGTCCACACCTGCATCCAACTATTGCCTTCCGATTTACCTTTCTTCTGGATCCATAACCACCCCCCTGTATATATCGCAGCACCATTCCCCCTGAACATTTCTGATGAAGGGCTCATGCGTGAAACGTCGACTCTCATGCTCCTCGGATGCTTGCAGATCGGCTGGACTTTTCCAGCAACATACTGTTTGAATGCTGTTGTCTATCGTAGGAAATCCTCTTCTCTACACTATTGACAGCCAGTGCTGCTCTCCATGCAAAACAAACTGACTGTTATTCTCCATTTTATTGCCAGGGACTGATGCTCCCAACAATATTCTCAGAGACGGCTGCTCACTCCAACAGACAGAAGAACTGCTGTTCTCCTCAATATAAACAGAACTGCTGTTTTCTACGATGTACACAAAGACTGATTTTCACTGCATGATGCGCATGGACGCCTGTTCTCCTCAATGTACAAATAGATAGCTTTTCTCTCCCAAATACACTGGTACTGTTGTTCGCTCTAGATACACGGGGGCTGTTTTTATCTGTATTCGACATAGAATTTGCTGCCCTTTGTTATATGCACAGTAACTGCTGTTTTGTGCAGTGTCATGGGAACCTCTGTTCTCTGACATGTGCACAAGGAGAGCTGTTGTATATAACAGAACAGAGAAGCTGCAATATGCACGGCCGCTGCTATTCTTTTTAATGTCGACTCGGACTGCCATCATTTGTAATATACACAGCGATTTGTTTTCTTTTTCACATACACAGAAACTGTTCTTCAGTACAGTATTCACAGCGGTGGCTGTTCTCGATAGTATACACGAATGTTGCTGTTCACTACGATATGCAGAGTAACTGCTCGGAACTGCAGAAACCATGCTGAATCCCATCTAACTTCCACGAACCCATTTTCCTCAAATTTAAATCTCCTTACTACTCGCTGAATAAAGGACCTACCTCCAGCATCTGTCCTCTGTCAATCCCCCGTCAATTTAAACCATTTATCATCGTGTTAGCCATTGTCATCCAAGGTAAAATGGCTCTCGCTGGCCATTCTATCTCACCCTCTTATCATTTTATACATACAGTTACTTCTCAAAATTCTTCTCTTTAACAAGAAACAGCCTCATGTCCCTCAGCCTTCCCTCATATGACATTCCCTGCATACCAGGCAACATCCTTGTTCATGGCCTCTGCACCATTCCATTGCTTCCAAGAACTGTACGATCTACCCCAAATGCGGATACACCAGATATTTCTCCAGCTGCAACATGGCGTCATAGCACCGAACCTCATTCTATCTATCAACGAAAGCTAACACAATGTACGTATTGATCACAAATCTATCAAATTGGGTGGCAACGTTCAGGAACCTATGTACGTGGACCCCGAGATCTCTCTGCTCATCCATACTACCAAGAATCTTACCATTAGCCCAGCACTCTGTATTCCTGTTATGCATTCCAAAGTGAATCGCCTCGCACTTGTCTGCATTTAACTCTCTTTCCACCTCTCAACCAAGCTCTGCGGCTTATCTATGTGCTTCTGTGATGTGCAACATCCTTTGGCAGTATGCACAACTCCACTGACTTTAGTGATATCTGCAGGTTTACGAACACATCTTCTCCTCACAAATCCAGGTCATTTATATAAAATGATAAACAGCAGTGTCCCTAAAACAGATCCTTGAAGTACACCACGAGTAACTGAACTCCAGTATGAACTTTTCCCATCAAACACCATCCTCTTTCTTCTTCCTGATAGTCCATTTCTGATCCAAACCTCTAAATCACCGTCAATGCCATGCCTCTGTAATTTATGCAATTGCCTAACGTGGGGGAACACTTTACTAAATTATTATGCGTCGCATCAACCGCTTTGTCCTCCTCCACCTGTTTGGTCACGTCTTCAAATAATGCAATTACGTTTGTGAGGCACGTCCGACCCTTAAAAGAAGTGTTGATTATCCGTAATCAAAATATTCCTTTTTAGATGATAATAGATCCTATCACTTATAATCCTTTCCATTACTTTACCACATCTGCGAGACGCTCACAGGTCCATAATTATCAGGATTGTCTTTAATCTCCTTCATGAACAAGGAGACAATACTTGCCCTCTGCTCGTCTTCTGGCAGTATTCCTGTTGACAGTGACAACATAAGGATCAAAGCCAAAATCTCTGGAATCTCCTCCCTCGCTTCCCAGTGAATCCTTTCTCTCCAGCCAGACCTCTCTCTCTTCCACTCTCTCTACACCCCTTCCTATTTCTACCTCTCTGTCTCTCCCAATCATGCCTCTCACTCTTTCTCCTTCTCTCTCTCCCTTATCTTTGTCCCTCTCTCTCAATGACCCTCCTCCTCTCTCTTCCTTCCCATCTCCCTTGCCCTCGCTCTAGATGCCATCCCCTGCATTCTGTCTTCTCCTACAGCAGCATCACTCTTGTCACACTCTCTACCTTCACTTTCTCGACCTTCCCTCTCTCTCTCGCCATCTCTCCCTCGCTCCTCGCTCTCTCGGTTGCTTTACCGCTCCCATTTTGCTTTTTCTCGCTCTCCCTTTCTCTCCCATCTCTCTCCCACCTCCCTCTTGCTCCCTGTCCATCTCTGTCTCCACTTCCCCCCGCTCTCGGCCCCCACACTCTCTCTATCCATTCCTGTCTCTCTACTTAAACCTCTCCCTATCTCCCAGCAACTTCCTGCCTGCCCGTTCTCAATCCATCGTTTTATCTCCTCCCTTTCTCTCTCTCCCCCTCACTCTCACTCTGCCTCTTAATCAAATCCCCCATCTTTACCCCATCTTTACCTCCCCCACCCCCGTCTCTCGCTCTCTTTCTTCCATATCTCTCTCTCCACACTGTTCTCTGTCTCCCTCCCATACTCTCTCCCCTCCCCTTCCTCTGTATCTCCCTCCACTTCCTCTGTGTCTCCCAAGCCCTTCCCTGCTTCCGAGCTCACTCCATCCACACTCTGTCACTCCCTCACAAGCCCTGTCTCTCTTTCTTCCTCCATTTATCTCAAACCCTCCCTACATGTCTTCCGCTCTCCTCCTCTTTCTCCACTACTCCCCTCTCTCTAACTCTTCCTTGCTCTCTCGTTCCTCTCACTGCGTCTCTAGCCCCTCCCATCACTCACTCACACTACCCTCACCCTCTGTCTCACTCTTCTTCCCTTCTGTCTCTGGCCCCCTCTTTTCCCCATTCTCGCTCACCCTGTCTCTTCCTCCCAAAACCGTGTGACTCCCCTCTCAATCAATGCCCCCTCTTGTTTGACCTCCCCTTCCCCAACTCCCTCCCTATCCCCCCTCTACCTTCCCTCCCTCCCTCTCTCTCGAGATACTCCCCATCTCTCTCTGTTCCCTGCCTCTACAAATTCCGCCCCCTCCCCTCTATCTTTTTTCCCGTTCTCTACTCTCTCAACCTTCTCCCCCCGCCCCCTCACTGTTTCCCTCCACTCTATACCCATCATTCCTCTCCAACCTCGATCTCTTTCACTCTCAATCCTTCCTCTCCTCTCTCTGTCTTCCCTTCTCATTCGCTCAGTCTCACTCTGTATCCCCACCTCGCTCTCTGTGAACTTACCTCTGCCTCTTTGTCTTCTCCCACCTCTTTCTCCCCGATCTCGCTCTTTTCCCCTTCTCTCTCTCCCTCCCCTTCCCTTGATGCCTCTCCCTCTCACTTTACCTTTCCCTCCCTCTCTGTTCTTCCCCTCCATCTCTTCCTCCCTCCTACTCTCACCTTCTTCATTTTCTCTTCGCACTCCCTCTGTCTCTCTTCCTTCCGTCTCTCTCTCTCTCACTCTCTCTGCCCTCTCCCTCTGTCTCTCTCTCTTTGTCCGTGCGTCTCTCTCTCCGCTAGCTCTCACTCTCTCACCTATCTCTTCCCCATCACTCTCACGCCATCCCCCTCTCCCTCTTTTCACCTCAAGCGCCCTCTCTCTCACTCTCCCCCCTCTCTCTATTTTCCTTCCCTCTATTTTTTCCCTGCATTTACTGTGTCTTCGCTCGCTCTCACACTGTCTCTACACCTCCATTTATTTCAACTCTCTATTCTCCGCCAAATCTCTCTCATCCTATGCTCTCGCATTCTCCCCCGCTGTCTCTCGAACCTCTCTCTGGCGCACTTACCCACATCTCTCTTTACCTCCCTATCTTCCTCCCCCCTGTCAATTAGCTACATCTGTCAGTGCCTCGACTTTCCATCTCCCACTTCATCCCTCCCTGCCTTGCCTCTCTCACCCCACTCCCTCTTTTCCTCCCCTTTACTCACTCTTTCTCTCCCACAGATTTTCTCAGTTCCTTTCCCTCCCACCACTCCCTCTTACCGCCCCATCTCTCTGCCCCGACTCTCTCTCCCTGTCTCCCTCTCTGCTCCCTACTCTCTCTTTCCCCTCCACACTATCCCTCTCTCTCGACCATACTCTTTTTCCCCCACTCTCTCTCTCCAACCTCCACTCTTTCTCTCTGGCTACTCGCTCTCCATCTCCCACAGTCACCCTCCCTTCGCTCTCTCTATCCTGACTCACTCTCTATCTTAGCCCCCACTATCCCTCTCTGCCTCCAGTTGCTCTCCCTCAACTGTCTCTCTTTCTCGACTCTCTCCGTCCCCATTCTCTCTCTCTCTCTCATTTCTCTCAGCCATTATCTTTCTCTCCGCCCCGCGTTCTATTCCTATCACTCTCTCTTCCCCCACTTTCTTTCTCTCCCTCCACTATTCCCTCTCCCTCCCACTTCTCTCTCCTCTTTCTCTATACACCCACCATCTCGCTCCCCACTCGCTCTCTGCTTTCACTCTCACTCCATCCACTCTACCTCACTCCTAATCTCTCTCTCCCCACTGTCTCTGACAGTAGGTCACTCACTCGCTCCCCACAAATGATCTCCCACACTCTCTCTCATCTCCGTCTCCCTCCCTTCCCCAACCTTTCCAATACCTCTCTCTCCCGACGCCCCATCCTTTTCTCTCTCCCTCCCCTGCATCTCCCACTTCCTCGTTCCCTGTGTCGCCTCTTCTCGTCCCCAACACTTCTCTCTACCGCCACTCCCTCTTTGTATTTGCTACTATTTCTCCCCATAAGCTCTCACCAGCTCCCTCTCCCTCAAATCTCTCCCAGTGTCTTCCCCCTCTCTCGCTGCTCCTCGACCTCAACACCCTCACTCTCCCTCACGCCCCTTACGCTCTCTGTTTTTGTCTACACCTCACTCTCTCTCTCCCGCTCAAGTGCTCTTTCCCCATCCCACTCTCCTTCCAACGAGAAAGTCTCTCTCTCGCCTCACTCTCTCCCGCACTACAATCTCTCACCTTAGTCTGCATCTCTCTCCCCACTCTCTCTATAACATCCACTCTCTCCCCCACTTTCTCTTTTCCCCGCTCTCTTTTTATCACACTCTCTGCCTTTAGCACACTCCATTTTACAGTCTCTCCCCCCACAATCTCACACCCTTCCACACTCTCTCCACCCCTATCTCCCCCACATTCTCTCACCCACAACTCTCTCGCACCCATTCTCTCGATGCCCCCTGTCTCTCCCACACAGTCTCTCCCCCACTCTGTCTCCACTACACAATTTTCTGCCTCTCACCGACTCTGTCTCTCTCTGACCCACTCACTCTCAATGTCCTCCCACTCACTCTCACTACATACCATATGCTCGATCTGCCTCCACTCTCTCTTTCGCTTGCTCACGCTCTCTCTCTCTCCCCACTTCACTCTCTCTCCATACTGACTCTATCTACCACAGTCTCTCTTCACCCTCTGTCTCTATACTCCACTCCTCCCTCCACTCATTGTCTCTCTCTCTCTCTACCCCATTCTCTCTCTCCCCAAACTCTCTATTCCACACCAATGCTCTCTCTCACTCCACTGCTCTTTCTCCCAACCAAAGCTCTCCCTCTGAACTCACCGTCTCTCACACCTTACCCGCTCCCCATGCTCTCTCCCAACTCTCTCTACTCCACTCTCTCTCCCCTTTCTCTCTATACAACCACCCTCTCACTCACCCCAAAACTCTGTCTTTCTGCCCCCACTCTCTCTGCGCATCCCACTCTTTCAAAATCTTCCCCACTCTCCCTCTCCCCACTCTCTCAAATCTCCCACTCTCTCTCTTCCACTCGTCTCCCCACCCGCTCCGTCTAAATCTCTGTCTTTCTCTGCCCCTCCCTCGCTCACTGCCCGTCCATTTACTGGTTCTCCCGCCCTCCCTCACTCTCTGTCTGAAACATTCTCTCCGCTTTCCATCTCGATCCCTCTGACCCAGACATGTGATGCCGTTGGTGAATCTGTGATTTGGAGGGAGGACAGGGAGGTGTGGGAGAAGGGAGAAAATTGAGCATAGGTATAAAGGCTCCAGATAGATAGAAAGATTCCAGAAAGGGAACCAGAGGCAGCATGAGAGTGGGAAAGAAATGTGGGAGAGACATAGAAGACGGGAGGTGGGTGGTGACTCCGGTGGGTGGTGGGGTTGGATGAGACAGCGATAGGGAAAAGGGAGTGAAAGCAAAAGCAGAACAGAAACTGACTATGTGCAAAGAGAGAGGTAGAGAAATGAGGATAAAGAGAGGGGAGAGGAAATGCGGAGAGACTGCAAGACAGTGCAAGATGGGGGAAGAGTGAGAACAAGTGTTGGACAATGAGAGAGATAGAGGGATGCAATTGAGCGGAGATAGAACATAGAACAGTACAGCATAGAACAGACCCTTCAGCCCACGAAGTTGTGCCGACCATTGATCCTCATGTATCCACCCTCAAATGTCTGAGACCATATGCATGCCCAGCAGTCTCATAAACGTCTCCAATGACCTTGCTTCCAAAACTGCTGCTGGCAACGCGTTCCATACTCTCACAACTCTCTTTGTAAAGAACCCGCCTCTGACATCCCCTCTATACTTTCCTGTAACAAGCTGAAAGCTCTGATCCATCGTGTTAGCCATTTCAGCCCTGGGAAATAGTCTCTGGCTATCGACTCTATGTATGCTCTCATTATCTTGTATACCTCAATTCGGGCCCTATCCTCCTCCTTTACTCCAATAAAAAAAGTCCGACCTCAGTCAACCTCGCTTCATAAGATAGGGCTTCCAGTCCAGGCAGCATCCTGGTAAAATTCCTCTGAACCCTCTCCAAAGAATCCATATCTTTCCTATAATAGGGAGACCTGAACTGGACGCAGTATTCCAAGTGCAGTCTAACCAAAGTTTATAGAGCTGCAAAGAAGATCTCATGACTCTAAATCCCAATCCCCCTGTTAATGAAAGCCAAAAAACTATATGCTTTCTTAACAACCCTGTCCACTTGGGTAGCCATTTTAAGGGATCGATGTACCTGCACACCACGATCCCGCTGTTCCTCCACACTGACAAGAAAGCTATCCTTAATCCATTACTCAGCTTTCATATTCGACTTTCAAAATGCATCACCTCGCATTTATCCATGTTGACCTCCATCTGCAACCTCTCAGCCCATCTCTGCATCCTGTCAATGTCCCGCTGCAGCCTACCACAGCCCTCTATACTGTCAACGACACCTCCAACCTTTGTGCCGTCTGCAAAGTTGCTGACTCAAGCTTCAGTCTCCTCATCCAAGTCGTTAATAAAAACTACAAATAGTAGAGGCCCATGGACAGAGCCCAGTGGAACACAACTCACCACTGACTTCCAGGCAGAATAGTCTCTTTCTGCTACCACTCGTTGTCATCTGTTGGCCAGCCAATTCTGTATCCAGAGAGCTAAGTTCGCCTGTATCCGATTCCTTCTGAACTTCTGAATGAGCCTACCATGGAGGACCTTATCAAATGCCTTGCTGAAGTCCATATACACCACATCCACAGCTCGACCATCAACAACCTTTCTTGTCAAACTCGATAAGGTTTGTGAGGCATGACCTGCCCCTCACAAAGCCGTGTTGACTGCATCTAATCAAACCATGCTCTTCCAGGTGGTCATACATACTATCCCTCAGAATCCTTTCCAACACCTTGCATACGACCGACGTGAGACTTACGGGTCGGTAATTGCCGGGGATTTCCCTCTTTCTTTTCTTGAAGAGAGGAAATACATTTGCCTCTCTCCAGTCCTCAGGTACAACTCCAGTGGAGAGCGAGGATGGAAAGATCTTCGCAAGTGGCGAAGCAATTGCATTTCTCGTTTCCCAAAGCAACCGAGGACAAATCTGGTCCGAGCTTGGCAACTTGTTAATCTTAATGTTTGTCAAAGTTTTCAGCACAACTGCACCCTGTATCACTATCCATTCCAGCATGCACACCTGCTTTTCAAAGGTTTCATTCTCTACAAAGTTCGTTTATTTCGTAATGATAGAAGAACAAAACTCATTTAGTGCTTCCAAGAGCTCCTCAGACACCACACACAAGTTCCCTATGCTATTCCTGATCGGCCCTATTCTTTCTTTCCTTCTTCAAAGACCATAATTTTCCCTCAGACGTGGTTGACGATGCTCTCCAACGCATCTCCGCCACTTCCCGCTCCTCCGCCCTTGAACTCCGCCCCTCCAATCGCCACCAGGGCAGAACCCCACTGGTCCTCACCAACCATCCCACCAACCTCCAGATACATCGTATCATCCTTCGTCATTTCCGCCACCTCCAAACAGACCCCACCACCAAGGATATATTTCCCTCTCCTCCCCTATCAGCATTCCGGAAAGACTACTCCTACTGCGACTCCCTCATCAGGTCCACACCCCCCACCAACCCAACCTCCACTCCCGGCACCTTCACTTGCAACGGCAAGAAATGCAAAACTTGCGCCCACACCTCCCCCCTCACATCCCTCCAAGGCCCCATTTGATCCTTCCATATCCGTCACAAATTCACCTGCACCTCCACACACATCATTTACTGCATCCACTGCACCCGATGTGGCCTCCTATACATTGGAGGCACAGGCCGTCTACTTGTGGAACGTTTCAGAGAACACCTCTGGGATACCCGAACCAACCAACCCAACTGCCCCGTGGCTGAACACTTTAACTCCCCCTCCCACTCCGCCAAGGACATGCAGGTCCTTGGCCTCCTCCATCGCCAGACCATAGCAACACGACGCCTGAAGGAAGAGCGCCTCATCTTCTGCCTAGGAACCCGCCAACCACAAGGCATGAATGCAGGTTTCTCCAGCTTCCACATCCCCTCCCCCCACCTTTTCTCAGTCCTGACCCTTGGACTCAGCACTGCGTTTTGACCTGAAATCTTCGTCCCGACCTCTCCACCCCAACCCCCTCTCAGGACTATCACCCTCACCATAACCTCCTTCCACCTATCGCATTCCCAACGCCCCTTTCCCAAGTCCCTCCTCTCTACCTTTTATATTAGCCTGCTTGGCACACCCTCCTCATTCCTGAAGAAGGGCTTCTGCCCGAAATGTCGATTCTCCTGCCCCGTTTTGCTGCCTGATCTGCTGGGCTTTTCCAGCAATACATTTTTCATTTCTGTTCTCTAGCATCTGCAAGTCCTCACTTTCTCCTACTTTCTTTGACCATTCTCTTATTCCTCACATAAGTGTAAAATGCCTTTGTGTTCTCCCTAATCCGTTCTGCCAAGCCTTTCGCGTGCCCTCTCCTGGCTCTCCTCAGACCATTTTTGAGCTCCTTCCTCGCCTGCCTGTAATCCTTTAGAGCTGAGCTTGACCCGAGCTTCCTCCACCTTATGTACGATACCTTCTTCCTTTTGACAAGAAGCTCCACCGCTCTCATCATCCAAGGTTCTTTTATCATACCCCTTCTTGCCTGTCTCAGAGAGAAATATTTATTTATCACTCGCAACAACTGTTCCTTAAACAGTCCCCACATGTCTATAGTGCCTTTACCATGGAACGATTGTTCCCAGTCTATGCTTCCGAACTCATGTCGAATCGCTAAATAGTTTCCGCTTCCCCAATTAAATATCCTCCCATGTTGTCTAATCCTCTCCTTCTCCATATATATGTAGAATGTGAGGCAGTTGTGGTCACTATCACCAAAATGCTCTCCCACCACATGATCTGATGCCTGCCCCGGCTCGGTTCCGAGCACCAAGTCTAGAATGGCCTCTCCCCTCGTTGGCCTGTCAACGTACTGTGTTAGGAAACCCTCCTGAACTCACCTTTGAAGAGCATCTCCATTCAAAACTTCTGCTCGAAGGAAATTCCAATCAATGTTGGGAAAGTTAAAGTCACCCATTACAACAACCCTACTACGTCCACACTTTTCCAAAATCTGCCGACCTATGCTTTTTTCAATCTCCCTGCTGCTATTGGTGGGGGGGGGGGGGGGGGGGGGGGGGGTGGTAGTACACACCTAATGAGGTTTATGCTCTCTTGGTGTTCCTAATTTCCACTCATACTGACCCAGTTGACAGATCTTCTCGACAATGGAAGGTTCTGTAGCTGTGATACCCTCTCTGATTCGTCGTTCTACACCCCCACCTCTTTTCCCCCTCCCTATTCTTTTTAAATGCTCTAAACCCTGGAACATCCAGCAATCATTCCTGCCCCTGAGAAACCCCTGTCTCTGTTATGGCCACAACATCATAGCACCAGGTACTGATCCATGATCTAAGTTCATCACTTTTATTCCTGAAACTCCTTGAGTTAATGCAAACACACTTTAACTGATCTATTGGTTCCTTCCCAGTAAACTCCTTCGCACTAGCTGCTCTATATCTTGCTATTGCCTCATCTGCATCAACTCTCACCTCCGGTATACAGCTCAGGTACCCACCCCTCTGCCATATTAGTTTAAATCCTCTGGAGCAAACCTTCCACCCAGGATATTGGTCCCCTTCCAGTTCAAATGCAACACGTCCTTCTTTTACAGTTCCCACCTTCCCCAGAAGGCATCCCAATTATCTGCGTAGCTGAAGCCCTCCCTCCTTCACCAGCTGCGCAGCCACGTGTTAAGCTGCACCCACTCTCTGTTCGTCACCTCGCGATCTCGTGGCACCAGTCGTACACTAGAGAATACTAATCTGTTCGTCCTGCTTTGCAGCTTTTATCATAATTCCCTGAAATCACTTTTTATACCTCAATCCTTTTTCTGACTATATCATTAGTGCCAATATGTAACACGATTTCTGGCTGTTCGCCCTCCCCTTTTAGAACCCGATACACCATCAGAGACGTTCTGGACCCCGGCACCAGGGAGGCAACATACCTTCTGGGAATCCTGATCCTGACCACAAAATCTCCTGTTGATTTCCCCTAACAATCGAGTCCCCTGCCACGAGTACTTTTCTATTCTGCCCCCTTCCCTTCTTTGCCACAGCGTCAGGCTCAGTGCCGGAGAACTGGCTACTATTGTTTTCCTCTGGTAGGTCATCCCCCGCAGCAGTATCCAAAACGGTATACTTATTGCTGGGGAGGATGTCCACAGGGGATCTCTGCACTGTCTGTCTGTCCCATTTCCTCCCCCTAACTGTAACCCAGATGGGGGTACTCTTGTCGAGAGTGGAATTCTGCTGAAACCAAGGTCGGATTGGGTGTCCCAGATCTGAAAGCAAGGACCAAGCGACTGAAACCCAACCCGTGTGGCCAGGCCCGGTCCCTTCCCCTTCTCTGAGGGCGAGTACTGGAGGCTGATTCTGTTTGTGTCCAGCTCAGCTTATTCAACAGAAAGATACAAAAAAATAAAGTTCATTCTGCTGCTTGGCACTTTTTAATAAATATTTTTTATTGTTTTCAGATTGAAGTGATACATACATTGAGTGGGGTGGTGCTTTCTCTCACGGGTCCCTTCATTTGAAGAATCATTGAAATGTGTCCCTGTAAAATCCTATGGGACAAGGTTTGATAAACCAGCACTACTTTCTGTCTCTTACCACAGCAACAGGTTGATTCATTGTTGAAATATTGAAATGAAATGAGAACATCGCGGAGAGATTGATTACTGAGTGGTTTTCATTGATCGGTGAATTTTGATGAAGGGATATTTCAGCACAATTTTCAGCTGTTGTCTGAACTTAGTCTGGGTCACGGCATAAATCGCGGTGTTTGTGCAGCAACTGAGGAGCTGCAGCATGAAGCCCATTTCCCGCACAAAGTGATGGAGAGTCACAGACTGATACCCGATCCAATACATCCGGTACCATATAGAATGAAGCATTAAGGTTGACCATAAAATTATGAAATTGGCCGAGATCACAAATAGTAAAATGATGGATTTTTTTCGATTTTTCAATTCTGTGTCAGACTGAGCGTCCCCATTGGTGTGAGCGTGGAGTCTCCTGCGGGCTCTGCTGGTCACTAAAATGTGTCTGACGGTGAAAACATTGAGTATCAGAATCAGGAGAAATGGGACACACGGGGTTAGAATGTTGTGGAGGAACTCGATTGTGACCCAGGTAGGGGAGGATCGAACAGTGTGTGTTACATCACAAAACCAAGGGCTGTTATCCAGCAAATACCAACCTGTGAGCATAAAATACCAGAAAGTGTTCTTTAAACAACTCAGCACACTCACTGTTGCCAAAACCACAGCCGCCGTTTTCTCCCTGCAATATTTACTTTTAGCTTCTGGCAACAAATGGCCATGAACCGATCAAAGGTGAAAGTGACTGTGAACCAGACAGAACAGTCAGTGGCTGCATAAAGCAAGACGGCGTGTATATTACACACGGGGATGTACCACAGGAAATAAAACTGTTCCCGATAAACAATGGGAATGTGTCTCAATATCAGGTCGAGTATAATGACCAGTAGATCCGCCACTGACATGGCCGCAAGGTAACCTCTGACACATGGAGACAATCCACAATCTTTATAAAGCAGGACGCAGACAGTCGCTACGTTAACTGCGAGGAAGGAAAATAAACACATTATACATGACTTTGGAACAAAGTGACCAGTTTGATTGAGGAGTCAGTGAGATTTCAAATGCGTCACTGTATTCAGTGATTTATTAAAATAATTGGAGCTGCAATAACAAATGAGAACGTCTGAATTACTGAGAAAAATCTACACAAAGCACAGAAACACATCTCTCCACAAACGCACAGAGGCCCATCCAGAAGGTCAGATGCTTTCTACAACATTCCAGCACACTCGATCAATCGAGAGCAGACACAGGTTTCCAATTCCGAATACGGAGGGAGACGACATTGCTGTCCCGACGGATTCTCTCCCAGTTCCTTAAAGACAAATGGAGGTAGGAGATTTTTGTCTTTTAGTCTGACTTATGGTCGATCCTCTGTCGTGAAGGAATGTAAACGCGGTTAAAACTTATTCATTCTTTAGACTTCCTGAGGGGACTTCAGAATAGTGTCTCCTTCTCTCTGGAACGGTTTCTATTCCCTCGGGAATAAACCTTTCGTTCAAATCACTGACGTCTGGGCATTCACCAAAAATGTCAGATGCAGAATGTTCCAGGGATATTAGGTTATGCAATGTTGGGTACAGAATGTTCTGTGGAATGTCACTACTATAATCTTTGGAGGAATGTCAATTACAAACAGTTCCGGAGAATGTCAGTTATGGAAATTTGTGCATAGAATGTTCTGGGGAATGAAGGGTATGGAATGTTCCAGGGAATTTCAGTTGTAGAATGGTGGTTGTAGAATGGTCCAGAGAATGTCAGTTATAGAATTTTAAAGGAAATGCCGGGTATAGATTGTTACAGGGAATGTCGCGTATTTTCCCCCACCTCCTTTTCAGTTCTGTCTAACACTCCCTAACGTTAAATGTTCCGGATATTCAGTTCCCTATATTGATCACCTTGTAGCCGTGTCTCTCCAATGTCATTTCATCATATCCATTTCCTTCAAAGGTTGGATTGAATTCCTGAGATTTTTTTTTGAGAATACAACACACATTCAGAAAAAGTGCCTTTCATTAAAAGTGCCTTTTAAATCCACTATTCCATTCTCAATTGTCACGCTCATTCTTGATATTGAACCGGTTATGAAACAGTCTGACACACTCATACTCACAGTCTCAGGACTGATGGGTAATATTGCCGGAAGACCCATCACCATCCCTGTGTTCAACCTGTCCCATCGACATGACAGATCACCACCCCCCGCCCCCAGAGGCGGAGTCCCTGTGGGATACAGTCCCGAAAGGACATACCTTGGAAATCCCAATATTGATGCCAGAATCCGGGAATCTCATGGTAGCAGGTCAAAGGTGGTCAAGGAAATCTAATGGAATACATTTACACCCCTTCACACTGTCTCTCTGCGACAACCCCATTCCCCTCGATGTTGACAAAGAATCTGAGGTAGCACTGAGGGTGACAAGGACTCAAACGTACTCTGTGTGGCACTTCAATATCCATTATCAAGAGTATCTTCACTGGTCTACCATTTTCTGAGCAGGGCAAAACTTCAAATACACAGCAGCCAGACAGTGGACCGTGATGGGGGAAACCAAGAAGAGGGGAACATTTTCACCAAACTACTTGTCACAGATGGATCTGTCCCGAACAGTGTCCGTAGATGTACCCAACATGCAGTCCTGGTGGAGGGAATGTCTCATATTGGAGAGACAGCGCATTGTGTTATGTGGCAGTATCTCCTGCGAAGTAGGACGTGCTTTTAAAGGACTGAGCAAATGCCAACTGGTCATCCACGAGGCACTGTATGTTATCAGCAGCTGCAGTATCAATGGCCTTCCCTCCATCATAAGATCGTAAGTGGCACTGATGCTTCCAAAATATTCAGCACCGTTCACAACGACACTGATACAGAAAAATGCCATTCAGCCTATCAAAAGTTTTAGGCAGGTTCAGAATGAGGCCATTTAGCAATTTGAGACTGATATTCAGAATTGGGCAAATCTTTTCGGTCTCATGTCTGTTACATATGAAGTGGAAGGGAATATTCAGCCTTTTGAACCTTCTGCATAGGAATATCTGGAGGACTGGTTATTGAACTAGTAACAGGGATACATTGCAGATGAATAATTCTTTATCAATTCAATGCAATTAACAACGCAATTAACGCAGTAACCAGTGTTGGTGCCTCAACTATTTGTAACTAATATCAACGTTTTCAAAAAATGGAAGAAATGTGTTCTAACTAAAATTGACAGCGAAATAAGTTGTCAAAAGGAAGTAGTGAGTCTCTAATTAGATTAAAAAAAGAAAACAGTTTGGCAGCTTGAATATAACGTGGGTATCCGTGAACCTGTTAATTTTTCAGGAAGAATAAAATGCTGTATATTTCATAAAATGAAATAGGTTGCAGGACTTACTGATGGGTTCTGTCTGACCCGTTCAGACATGAGAAGTGTTTCTCTAGCTGCCTGATTCTCTGCTCCCAGATGTTCCAGTGGCCCCATTGTTCTCAGTCCACAACAGGGCACTTTTATGTGGCTGGTTGATGGTGCAAAGTCGTGAGGGAGAGGGTGTTTTGAGCGAGGAACAAAGGGGATGGCCTTTATCCAAGAGGCCATCCTTTCTTTATACATGAAGTCCTGAAGACGATGGGAATTGTTGAGTGGTTCTGAATCAAAAGCCTGTGGATGCTGCCAGGACAGTGGGAAATCCTTAACATGATGGACTGTGCATAGGCACCATACAACATTAATGGAGTGAAAGATGGTGAGGAAAATGATAAGAACAAGGAGATAAAATAACGGCATGGTCAGATCAGCTGAAGGGTTTCCTGATATCACATTCCTAATTCAACACAGATAACTGTTAACCAAGAGGAGATATCTGTTCAGCATAGAGCACTGTGTCGATGAAGCTTTGCTTGGTCCAACCCAGCGTTTTCTCAGTACCGAATACAGCGCAGACCACAGCAGTGTATTGATATATAAACTCGGACTAGCTGCCTGTCTAGCATTGGGAGCTATGCAGAACACGTCAGTGAATTGATCTATAAACACAGACTACATGTCACTCCAGCAGGGGGAGCTATGCAGACTGACAGTGCATCTTTCGAGAAACCTGGACGAGATATCATTCTAGCAACGGGAGCTATGCAGTCCGCAACAGTGCATTGATCTATTATCCCAGACGACATATTTGTAAAGTAGGGGGAGCTATGCAAATCACCGCAGTCAATTGATCTATAAACCCGTACTCCGTATCTGTCCAGCACTGGGAGCGATGCAGATCTTAGCAGTGCATGGAAATATAAAGGCGGCCACGATATTTGTTCAGCCCAAAATAAAATGCGCACACCTCAGTAGTACAATTCTATTCAGGCCACTGCGAGTGAATCTCTCAAGAAAATGTGGCGGTGAATTTCTTGCACTTTATCTAAATTTCAACGTTTTTTGCTCTTCCAAATTACAGTGAGAATGGGTTGTAAAGTCATGTACCACCTCAATGTCAACGTATATACCAGCAATGGTCATGTTCATCTCCTACTGTTAACATCTCAGGGACATCATTGCAAGAAATCCGACAAAATTGCTCTTACTCTCCAAAGTCGTTCTTTAAACAAAGAAACAACCAGGAAATGATCTGAAGATGGCTGCAGAGTCAGAATATTCCAGACAGAGCCGCTCTGCTCCGTCCGTAATTTCTGTTGCTATTTTTCCCGTTTTCTGAAACATTATTTATCCAAATAGAGAAAACGCATTTTAATATGACTCCGACGTGAATCAGGAAGATACGTTCCAGACAGGACGCTGGCGTGGTGAGGCGAGACATCGAGATTTAAAGCACGGCATGGATACTGAGCCCAGTGCTTTCAGGAGGATGGGCCTGGTGCAGCTTGGATAAAATCCTCTGGGAATTCTGAAGACTGGGCCTGGTGTGGTCTGGAGACTGGGTCCAGCGTGGTCAGAAAAATGGCCTGCAGCGGCCAGTAGATTTTTTGGTTTGGATATTGCAGTGTGGTTTGCATATTGAGTCCGGTCACTGGTCCCAGTGCGGTCTGGAGACAGAGTCCAGCAATATCTGAAGATTGGAGAGAAGGATTCTAAATCGACTCTTTTTTTCCTATTTAGTGTTGCTCTGGACATTCATTTAGTATTATTTTATATTCGAACGAAGTATCTGTACATAAGCATAGGATCGCTATAATGTAACAACAGGCCATGTGGCACAACAAGTCGAATGTGTAACGGACCGAGACCCACTTCCCTACCCTATTAACCAACGTTTGCCCCGAAAGAATGCACATTACTTGCAGATCCGTGAACATTATCAGCAATTATCATGACCAATTCATCTAACCCGCACATCTTTGAATTCTAGGAGGAAACTGGACCATCCAAACAAAACCATTGCGTACATGGGGAGAATGTGAAAACTGCACTTCGAACCCGGGTCCCTGGCGCTATGAGGCAGCAGTGCTAACCACTGAGCCTCCGTGCTGCCTGAATCTTGTACTTGACACGGCACAACAAGGAAGAACATTGCAACATTTTCACTGCACACATTACAGTGCTTACAAATATAAACCAATTGAATTGAAAAGTGAGGAGTTACTGTTTTTGGTTCGTTATTCACACAACGCTGAAGCTTGTGCAGGGGCGTAGGTTCACCAGAGACGGTGTTATTATCTCACTTTAAAGACAAGCGAGAGAGAGACAGATTTTGAGAATGTGGAGGGACTTTTTGATCCCCAATTTAATGGATTCACTCTGGAAACAACATGAACCCTAATTCTCAGAGACGCAGATGCATGGATACATAGATTAATACTCGAAAACACACACACAAAGACACAGGCAAACGCAGATACACAGAAACGCGCACAGGCACACACACACAAAATCATAAACAGGCAAATTCATGCAGAATTTCGACCCCTCATTCCTGCATTGCCATTCAGTAAGACCATGGCTGATGTGATCCTGACCTCACTTTTATATCCTCTTGGGAAATATGACAGGGCATGTGACTGAGCAGTCAGCGTGAAAGCCCATCTTATATTAGTTTGAAAATTGTTCTAAAATGAAGTCATAGAGATGTACAGAATGGAAACAGACCCTTCCGTCCAATCTGTCAAGCTGACCAGATATCCCAACACAATCTAGTCCCACCTGCCAGCATCCGGCCCACATCGCTTCAAACCCTTCTTATTCATGTACCCATCGAAATCCCTCTTAAATGTTGCTATTGTACCAGCCTCCACCACTTCCTCTGGGAGCTCATTCCATACCCGTACCACCCTCTGCGTGAAAAGGTTGCCCTTTATGTCTCTTTTATATCTTTCCTCTCTCTCTTTATATCTTTCCTCTCTCACCCTATAACTATGCCCTCTATTTCTGGATTCCCCGACCCCGAGGAGAGCGAATGATTGATACTAAATCAAATACATCAGATCTAAGCTCTGCAGTTCTGCCACATCCAGCCATACGTGTTAATAAACTATTTAAAAATTTATTGAAGGAGATGGCTCCACAAGTACCCCTATCCAAAATAAAATAGCAGCCCTGCTGAACAGCGTAAAATAGTAGTATCTGCACCATCCGCAGTCAAAAGTGTTGAGTTGATGATTGAATTCACCCTCGCCATGATGCCCACATAACCACTGATATCAAATTTCAACCAATTCGACTCGCTGCACGTGGCATGAAGAAACAGCTGAACACAGTAGATATAATAATGGTCATGGGCCCTGACACCATTCCAGCAATAGGACTGAAGACTGTGCTGCACAGCAAGCCGTGTCCCGGGGAAACTAGTTCATTTCAGTTCCTGCTCTGACATCTCCATATCAATGTGGAAAATTATTCTACTACGTTCCATCCACTCAGAAGATAATAATGGTATTCTGACCATTTACCACACGCTCAGTCTCTTCACGATAGTCAAACTGGTGGGGGGTCTTTTTGACAGAGCATCAAGTAGTACAGAAATAACCGGCTCACTATGGTTTCTGATAGGTCCCCATGTGGATATGGCACTGTAGTGTTAATGTCACTGGATTACTAATCCAGTGGAAATGTCACCGAATACTAATCCAGTGGAAATGTCAGTGGATTACTAATCCAGGCGAGGGTAATGTTCTGTTAACTTGTAGAAGTTAAAAATAATTAATGTAATATCGAGATTTCCAGCAACATATTTTTCAGATCTAAATTCTAAAGTCACTAACCGTGATCCTGAGCCCAATATCGATTAAACACTAATTTGCTTCACCAAAGTACTTTGAGGAAGTATATTCCCCATGCTTTCCTAGTCTGGCCTAAAAGTGAATTCAGACACATAGACATGTGATCAAATCTTCAATGTTTTCGGAAACGGCCAAGCAAGACTCTAAAAAGTATCAAACTGTCCGAGGTCTTAAAGGATAATACTGGACAGGACCCCCAGCACCATATGTGTATCATAAAAGTCACCGGGAAAGACAGGCCCATAGACCCTGAAAAAGCCACCTTTTCGATCAAACCCAATATAATGACCGTGGATCCTCTATCTTAACAATGTATCCCTGCACTCCCCCAGACCTGCTGTGTCCAGAAATGCTTATTTTAATTTATTCACGAAAGTTGCAGAGATTTTCCCAGCTGCACCAGTCTCGGAGTGCAGACATTCACTCTCATTTCAATGCAGAGTTGTCTGCCTGGACCTAATAATGTGGCCCTTTGTTTCAGACTTCATAGCCAACGGGATTATCATCCCTGCTTACAATCTGTCTCACCCTGTCAGAGTTTGTCTTTATATTTCACTGAGATCTAAACTCATTTTCCTATACCTCATGGAATACTGGCCAAACCACTGCTCCCACAACATTGATGCATGCCAGATGTCAGTTGGCCATCCTTAGCTGCACTCTCTTAATGTCAAGTTCGTCCTTTTTTAGGTAAGGAGACCAAAACTTCACACAACACTGCACATGTTCCAGATGAGGTTTCATCAAGACCCTGTACAGCTACAATAAGACACCCTTCTTCCTGTTCTCAAATCCTCTTAATATGATGGTTACCATTTATCTTCCTAACTGCTTTGTGTTCCTGCAATAATGTTTTCAGTAACTGGTATACACGAACGTCCATATCCTTTTCAATGTTATTGCTACCCACTTAGTGCGTCGATGTAGTTTGGTCAGCGTGTCAATGTTATTCTCAGGATTGACTTCTGGCTTCAGAACTCACTGCCCTGCACGGACCTCGGAGGTCTGCACAGAGAGAAACAAAAAGAAGGAGCATCAGTCACTTTATAGATCGACATTTTACAAACAATCCCTTTTCAGTTGATTGGCTGTAGTCCTCTATACCCCGCCCCCCCCAGAGTTCACAACATCACATGTACCCATATTAATCTTCATCAGTTATGTATGTACCCATTGTCCCCACTTCTATCCATCACCTTGGAACTTTTTTACATTTCCCTCACCCAGTCATAAGCCATAACATTTTCGTGCCATCAGCAGACTTAGATATTACAATTGCTTTTTTTAACCAAATGATTGACATTTATTAAAGAATACCTGGTCGAAAAAATGTCCTGTACAGCTCTTAAAATCTATGACTCGATGAATAATGGCTGTGCCTAAGTCGCGTGTGACTTTTTCCTATTACCCTGGGCAGAAGTGAGGACTGATGATGCTGGGAACCAAAGTTTAGTTTAGAGTTGTGCTGCAATAGCACAGCAGGTCAGGCAGCATCCGAGGAGCAGCAAAATCGACATTTCGCGCAACTGACCTTCATTCAGGGATCTGTGGGAAGCATTCTCTGAGCTTCCTTGTGGGTTGGTATTCATCAAATACTCCCCTGTCTCGTGCTTTCTTCCGAAGAAAATCACCTCAAGTTTATCAGTGTTACATTCCAACTGCTATTGACCTACCTATCTGACCGTTCCCTCTATATCTTCCTATAACATAAGAGCTTCCTCCTCACGACTAATTAACAGGCAAATACAAGTTAATACAAGGGCCGAGGTAAGACCGACTGGCTCTGATATAAAGGTCATATTTAACTGACGATGACACCAAGGAATCTGAGCAAAATTGCACTTCATGCGAAGCGGTTGTGAAGTCTCCACTGCCTGGATTCATTCATAGCACAAGAGACGATGTTTATCATTGGTGATCATTAATCGTCTCAGCCGAGGGAGATCAGTGCAGGTGATCATCTGGCTTGCTTCCTCGGCCCCAAGAATGTCCAGTGTGTAATCGGGGAATTCCTGCAGTGTGGAAGCACGCCATTCTCACGAGTGGGTTCACACGGATCAGAAGTCGGCGGTCGGTCACTGAAGATTACACAATATTTGAAACAACTTGTCACACCGCTGCTCCTGATGCAGTTTGTGTCCAAAGGATTGAAGACGTTTGCTGCACAGCAAGCCGTGTCCTCGAGGAACTGGTCCATTCCAGTTCCAGCTCTGACATCTCCATATCAATGTGGAAAATTATTCTACTGCGTTCCGTCCAGTCAGAGGATAATAATTGTATTCTGACCTTGACATCATTCAGGCTTGTGCTGTTAAAATGTCGGTAACAATCATGTTACCGCTGCACATTTTCACAGTAAATGTAGGAGATCTTTCAGTACCTCAATCTGGGTTCACTATAACACGGAGAAGTCATGCAGTCCATCAAAACTATTGGCCAAGAAGAGGGACAGCCCATTAAGTCCCACAGGCCTGTTACATAGGAAAACAAAAAGTCTGCTCATCCTCACGTCACTTACACGGAATCAGAAAGAGACCATTTCACACCTGGAATTAGTTATAAAGGAACAGGGAGAGGACATTCAGCGTCTCATGTCAGTAACACAGGAATACGAAGGTGTCAGAGATGCTCCAACATCACAACCAAATGAAGCAGGAACTCCCTAGATAGCCTGCTTCATGATTTTCCACGTATCTTCATTAGGAATAGTGTGTACATGTTATTTTCGCATGGTTTTCTGGCAGTGGGAATGAAGCCAATTTGTTTTAGTAAGTCTTAAAGGATTCTTACATCTCCAAGAGTGCACACCTATGTTCTCTCTGGAAGTCAGAAGCTTGTGGGGAGCGTCTAACTGTTTCAGAATGAAGGTATTATGGCTGCTGACAGGGTTGAGACCAATGTAACGTTGAATGCATGGTCAAACAGTAGCTGCTAATTAAAGTGATCAGAATTCCTTCAGAGCCCGTACCTCTCTGTCAATCGACACGAGGTCTCTGCATAGGCACATAAACTAAAGGGAATCGAGCATCCTATGGAAAGCATGGAACTTGACATCTTTTCAATGGCTGTTTGAAACAAAATGAGCGTGTGTCCATAAATTATTCTCTCACAGCGCAACATATTAGACACATAGTTAACACATTCTTTCCTTATAGTAACATTATGCGAGGGTTTGGTCTGGTGAAATACCTTTGTGCTCTCTCCGTGACATGGAGATCATTATTTATTATGTGTCTCAGTCTGGACACAACATGACAAATTTTCTCTCAATAAAACACGACCTTTGAGTAAGATACATTTGCTCTACTACCTCAATCATTTTGCATGTAAGACAGTATATCATTTACAGTCATAATTACTTACTGCCCAGTATTAATTCTGTTAGTGATTTATACCAATGTCATACAGGTCCTTTTCAACAACTCCACATCCCATCCTCTCGCCATTTAATAAACATAAATGAGAATTGTTTCTTTTGTTCACATAAGAATTATTTTTACACTTTGCGAACAGCTATTGCACAAGCATTGATCCTTCTGATTACTCTGCATGCATTAAGTCCAAAGGAGAACACTACTCGATTATCCAGTTTTCATTTCATATAGTAAAAATCCAATGCGGACCTCGAACATTCTCCACTCACCTGCATACAACCATGTGTAACTTCTTCTGAAAATTCAAATACTTCACTCTCACTTTTTTCTCAATTGTTGATGTCACAACGGAAAACCCGCCAAATCAGGTTCCGCAAAGATCATTTCCATTTGCTGAATCTAGACCAACTGAACCAAATCATATCATTATTCTCCAAGTGTTTAGTCGTCCCATCCCTAATGAAATGTTCCAATTTTTTTTCTCACATCGAAGTTATTTCGTTTTCTGTTTTCCCACTTTGTTCTATTTTAATTACTTGGTTTCACAATAGCTGCTTTCCAGTCTGCCAGACCCTTTCCAGAAACTAAATGATTTGAAGATTAAGCAGCAATTATTCACAAGCTTTTTTGCAACCTTTTCAATACCCTGGGGTAGAGATTATCAGATGCAACAACATGCCAAGCTTCAATTCAATTAGATTCTTAAAAGCATATTCTTCATTAATTCTACTTTCCTGCAGTTCCTCATTTTCACCAGTCCCCATGTTCCCTAGTATTTTTGGAAGTTAGTTTCTGTACCTTCCTTCACGGAGATAGAACCAAATTATCACCCTAAAAGGGAAGATGGCTTTTGTCAGCTTGTGAATACATCGAATGACTGCCCTCGGGAGATGACGGATGTGTCACCTCCCTCCTGCCTGGGAAGTATCAGAATCAATTCAACTCACTTCACGGTGTGGGCCGCACAGTCCTGTCCCTGATATGTGACCACAGGTTCTCCTGAAGGAGGGGACACAGTTCAATGATCATCTCGGTTTCGAAAAAAATGTTCTTTCACATTTTACACCTGAAATGGGTCCAGCTTCGAAAATTGTTACTGGAAATGTCAGCGAGGAAAGAACTGTGAACTTCCCCACCTTGTGTACGCAGTTTGCACTCTGTGTTCTCCCAGCTTCATTTGTTTACCATGGACCGAAACACTCTGTCAATGCAGTGTCCAGAGTAGTGTCATAAGACCTTCGGGTCTCCCTAAATGATCGCAGCAGCTGGCAATACAAACCCGAGGAAGGCGTCCAAAGAGCCTCGATTGACCTTTCAAAGATAGAAGATCAAATCCCCACACACGTTGCACCCAGTCAGTGTTTAAAATGCCTCACTCTCCTCAGCTTTTCTTGGTTGCAAAAGCGATTGTGTCACTGCACTGTCCAACAGTGAGAAATCCTCTCTCCAAAGAAGCCCTTGAAATTGCAATATTACATTTATCTGCATCTCAGCAACTATAATGGCAGCACCAGTATTGCCGATGTATTTAGTCATTACACTGAAGAAGACAGAGAGGAATCATAACTCACATTAAACAAGGCCATACTTAAATGGACGTGAAATTCAGGAATATGTACAACGGGTAATGTGAGCGTAGCTTTTCATTTCTTTTCCTTTCAGGACATCATCGGCAATCCCCTTGCTTGCTTTTCCTCTCTCTCTCTCTCTCTCTCTCTCTCTCTCTCTCTCTCTCTCTCTCTCTATTTTGCTGGCCATTTCTCCATCCATTAAATTCAAAGCTTCCATCCCCACCCCAGCCTCCAACTCAACCATCCCTGATACCAGCATAAAAAATAATATTTCCAAGTTCCTTGCAGTTGTGATGCGGGGTCACTGGACTTGAAACGTTATTTGTTTTCGCCTGACAGAGACTGCCATACCTGCTGAGATCCTCCAAATCTTCCAAACGCTGAAGAACTTTATTTCAGATCTCCAGCATCTGCAGTTTCTTGGATTATTTCACCTATGATGTTGTTGTTTCAAGTGTTGTCAGCATCACTGGCAAGGGGAGCACTTGTCGCCCATCCTAATTGCTCTTGACTGTGAAGCCATACTTCAAGACAATATGGACTGAAACATATTGTTGTGTGCCTTAAGGTAGACTTAGTCCAGACTGGGCAATAATGTCCAGTTCTTTACCAAAGGCTATCAGTGAAATAATAATAGATATCCTGATGATTTATTTTATGATTAGTAAAATTAGGTTTCAATCCAATTTTTGTCATTCAAATTGAAGTTCTATCATCGGCTGTGGGAGGATTTGAAGCAATGCCTTTAGAGTCTTAACTTGTGCATCTGAAGTGCATGCCTAGTGACAGGATTACCCTGATTCCAATCCATATTGTGAAATAACTGTGAAGGCATGAGCAACTTTGTTGTTAATTTATTTGTAACCAGAAGAATGATCAAAAGAGAACTGGAGCTCTAAAATCTGAAGTTAACGAAGTGTTATACGATGGTTAATTCAGCAACAGTACTGAAACAGAGCTGCAGATTGGGGATATTATTGATGTGGGTATCAGCAGGTTTTATGACAGTGAAAATACGGAGTGACAAATCGGTTCAGTCTGAAAGGGAGTCTCAAGGGTCTGAACAGCCTTTCTCCTTCTGAGATGTTTATGAGTGAGGAGTCTGTAAATCATGGAAATGAACTGGAGTTTTTGACTGAAACTGAAAATAACAGTTTATGTATTTGATAAATTCAAATAATCGAAATAGCAATAACCTTAACCATCTTTTATAGAATTGAGAGCGATAGGCTCACAAGGAAGCCAATCATTAGTGAGGACGGGATGACAATCCCGCCTGAATAATAGGTAGTATAGCTTCAATCTGCAATTCTAAAAACTTCCAAACCCAGGAAAAACATTAAAGACTCAATGATATACGCCTGTCCATTGTTGGAACATTCCAGCCTAATGGTCTCAAATTCTGATCCATTGTTAGACCAGTCCAGTCGACTGTTCTCAGTTTCTGATCCATTTCTGAACAACTCAAATCAAATGTTCTCAGATTTTGCTCGATTGTTGTAACTCTCCAGTCAAATATTTTCAGATTCTGATCGACTGTTGGAACATTTCAGTTTAAAGGTCTCAGATGCTAAAAACTTGTAGGAACATTCCAGTCTAACGTTCTCAGATTCTGATCCACTGCTGAATCATTCCAATCTGTTGTCCAATGAATGTCTTCCTCTCCATCTCCCTGTGGCTGCTGAGACCAATCGTGTTGAGGATGACGCTGCCGCTGAGAGCATTGGATATCAGCTTGAAGGAAAACCCTTACAAACAGAAAGGGAAGGCTTCCACTGGCACAGTTAACCTCCACGGAGACTGACATCAATCACAGTTAATGTGAACAAGTCAATTTAAACCCTTTCACGACAGCCATTATGTCTCACAATACTACTTGGTACAGTTGTAATATTGATATCGTTGACATTTATGATAATGGCACATCTCCAATCGTAAAGTTAAAGGTGAGGGATGAGTATGTATGCTTCCTCTTCACGACCTGGATGATTCAACTGTGTTTTGGTAGAGCAGGAACTGCTGGGCTCCCGAGGCTCTCTGCCTCTGACCACCAGGCCTGTTGCATCCTTTTATGTTTTTTCAGGTTTTAGTTGAAATTTTATCCGACCATCATTAACGGCTTGAATGGGCGTAGGTGATTTTGAAAGCCTTCTGGAGGGCTTACACGGTGTGGGTATCGTCCGTTCCTTGTGGGTATTGTGGAATGGTGATCTGCTTCAGTGGAGTGATCGTCAAACTCTCAGAAACTGGATTCTTAATTTTAACTTTTACCAATTATTGCTTGGGTCTCATCAGGTTTGCAAGGCAATTCATCTCTCCGACCAGCCGCACTGTCTCTGTGAGATTTCCCTCACAATTGTCTTTTGATGTTCTTTCCTCCTGGATTTGAGAAATGTATATATGTTTTCTTAATTTGCTTTTTGACAAATGTATGCTTATTTGATGTTACCATAATAGACCAGTTGCTGTTCAGTACTTTACTAACCTATTAAAGTAAGGTTATTACGAAACTGCAAAGTTTTCCAATAGGATTACGTTATTCAAATTTTCTCTAACATTTGCTGAATTTATCTACAGTATTTGAATAAATTGTGTTTTGCTTAAAGTCGGATAGTTTGACCAAGCCAATTCTATCTGAAACACAGCATCTCACATTTACCTTCAAAAGAAGTAAACGTTGGTGTCGAGGCTACCTTCTTCATCTATTTTGAGGGGGTCTATTTTGGTCCATAACAGATGGACAAATATTCAGGTTTTAATCGGTTAATTAATTACTGGACGACTTGTTGCAGACGTACAGGCTTGAACAGATAAATGGGCCGATCTGCAGGTGTAATAGTTATACTGAGAATTACGTCAGATACTCAATCCACCTCATAGATCCAGCCCGGACTCGCATGTGTTTACATACGATATCTGTTCATTAAGGAGTATTTCTGCTCACTATGTAGCATTCTGCATACCAGACTCAGTACAACTCAGTAATCTGTCCAGGATGAAACGCTGCGCAGAGTTCATCAAGCATCTGACTATCTGCCCAACATGGGTGCAGCACAGATCACACCAGTTGATTGATTTATAAACACGTGCACTGGCGGTAATTTTCCAAAATTCTCTGGACTCTGGGTTTCTTCCAGCAGATTAGGAAACAAAACAATGTGATGTCGCTGTTTAAAAAACGAAATAGGCAAAAGACGGGGATTGTTTTTTTTTTAACCTCTGCTGCAGTGATAAAGATGCATGGTGTCATTGGTAAAGTATTTGCATGGACAGAGGATTGCATGACGATTATGAGTCAAAGAATGGGAATAAATGAGTGCTATTCTGATTGGCAATCAGTAACTAATGGTTTACCTCAGGAATCAGTGTGGGAACAGCAAGTATTCACAATGTATATAGATGATATGGAGTTGTGGTTCACATATCGTGTGAAAAGGTTTGCAGATGTCGCTAAGATGAGTGGCAGAGTAAGTGCGCAGAGGATTGTGAAAATGTGAAGAGGAACATAGATACTTTAAATGAGTGGGCAAAGGGTTGCAAATGGAATACAATGGTAATAAAAATGAAGTCCTTCATTTTGATAGGAGAAACCGTAAAAAGGATTATCACTTGAATGGTAAAAAATTGCAGGATGCTGCTCTGCAGAGGGACCTAAATGTTCTTGTGCAAAAATCACCGAAACTTGTTCTGCAAGGACAACAGGTAAAGGGAAATGGAATTTCGTCCTTCATTGCTAAACGGATTGAGTTTAATAGCAGGGAGGATTTGTTGTAGCTGTATAGGGGCATTCTAGCTGTGTAGTTGTAGGGGCATTCTAGCGAAGTTTGCCGATGATACAAAGTTAGGTAGACAGGCAGGTAGTACTGAGGAAGTGGGGAGGCTACAGAAGGATCTAGACAGGTTGGGAGAGTGGTCCAGGAAATGGCTGATGGAATTTAACGTGAGCAAGTGCGAGGTCTTGCACTTTGGCAAAAAGAATATAGGAATGGACTACTTTCTAAATGGTGAGAAACTTAATAAAGCCAAAGCACAAAGGGATCTGGGAGTGCTAGTCGAGGATTCTCTAAAGGTAAACATGCAGGTTGAGTCTGTGATTAAGAAAGCGAATGCAATGTTGTCTCTTATCTCAAGAGGGTTGGAATATAAAAGCAGAGATGTACTACTAAGACTTTATAAAGCTCTGGTTAGGCCCCATTTGGAGTACTGTGTCCAGTTTTGGTCCCCACACCTCAGGAAGGACATACTGGCACTGGAACGTGTCCAGCGGAGATTCACACGGATGATCCCTGGAATGACAGGTCTAGCATATGAGGAACGGCTGAGGATACTGGGGTTGTATTCGTTGGAGTTTAGAAGATTAAGGGGAGATCTAATAGAGACGTACAAAATAATACATGGCTTTGAAAAGGTGGATGCTAGAAAATTGTTTCTGTTAGGCGAGGAGACTAGGACCCGTGGACACAGCCTTAGAATTAGAGGGGGTCATTTCAGAACGGAAATGCGGAGACATTTCTTCAGCCAGAGAGTGGTGGGCCTGTGGAATTCATTGCCACGGAGTGCAGTGGAAGCCGGGACGCTAAATGTCTTCAAGGCCGAGATTGATAGGTTCTTGTTGTCTAGAGGAATTAAGGGCTACGGGGAGAACGCTGGCAAGTGGAGCTGAAATGCGCATCAGCCATGATTGAATGGCGGAGTGGACTCGATGGGCCGAATGGCCTTACTTCCACTCCTATGTCTTATGGTCTTATGGTCTTATAATGTGCTGGTAAGACCACACGTGGAGGACTGCGTGCAGTTTTCTTCTCCTCACTTGTGAGAGGATATACTGGCACTAAAGGGGGTGCAGAAGATTTGATTGATTCAGGAGTTGAGAGATTCTCCTGATGAGGAGAGACAGAGTAGACTGGGATTATATTCAGTTAATTCAGAAGAGTGAGCGAGGATCCTACAGAAACTTACCAAATTAAACAGGGAGCAGTTAAAATAGAAGAAAGGAATATTTCCACTGACAGGTGAAACTACGACAAGAAGGCATAGCCTCATGTTTCGAGGGAGCAGCTTGAGGATTGACTTGTGAAGGAATGATTTCTCCCAGAGAGGTGAAAATCCCTGGAGTTCCTTGCCCAGATTAGTAGTTGATGCCAGTTCAGTAAACGTTTTGAAACCTCAGATTGATATGTTTTTGAACAATAAATGAATTCAATGTTACAGTGAAAGTGCGAGTAATTGGAGCTGAGTCCACGAAAACATAAGCCCTAAGAGCTGAATCGCCTACTCCTCTCCTCGTTGTTATGTTCTTCTGAACACCAACGAAGTGATCTATAAAGTAGGAGCAGTTATCCTCCCAGGATGTGAAGCCGTGTCCACCACCCCAGTGCATTGCTCAGTAATGCTGTGTTAGATCCACTGTCCAGCGCGAGGAAAGTTGCAGTCCATGCTGGAAATGATAGGATGAGCAGCTCGCATCGATTTACATCTCCATTGTACCATAACAAGGTCTGCTTTGGGTATGGAAGTCAATGCCAGAGAGAGGTGGTGGAGGCATCAGTTTAAATACAAACTAAAGTGAAGGGTTTGGAATATAGACAGAAAGGGGGGAATTGTGAGACAATGTCGATAAACAATGTGTTCACAAGATTCGCAGTGCAGACATGAAGACATTCAGATAGCATCCTGCAACACGAGCCAATATTTCCAGGAAGGTGGATGAACGGCATACTGTGTGTGGTCAGATGATGGAGAGTTTTGAATGAGTATTTGTCACGCAGCTTTGTAACCTTGGGTGGGGTCAGCAGAATATTCGACTTGTTGGGCTGAATCAAACAATAATTTGCATGAGCTTCATTTTCATTGAATGTGACAGAGCGATTGTCTGTCAGAGGCCGAGCTTATTTCCCGGTGCGACCTGTTGTAAATCACCTCATTAACTACCTAACCCACCCCATGGTGCCCCTCTCATACAACTTCAGCCTGATTCTTATGTGCATCGTGGCAGGCGACACTCACCGGCGCCTGGATGCCCGAGGACATCCTGTGATCCATGGCACTGGTTCCATCTGTAAAAGGTCGAAGGTCACACCGTTTAACATCCTCAGTTCAGAGCTGGTCTGCACAGTTTACACCAAACAGGCTACATAAGGGGTAATTATACCAAGATTTATCAACAGAGGAGCGGAGGTCCTTCTGGATGGGCTAACACAGAGCGGGACTATTCTCTTCCGAGAGGCGCCATACCATCAGACCCACCGACCATCGTGTGAGCTCACCACCCAGCTCAGTGCAGTATCTGCAGTCTGAAGCAATGTCCTGCAATACAGAACAAGCGTCGATAATTTTCCCCACTCTGTCAGGATAAGTGTCATCGCATTCTCTCTGCTCCCTCATACTCATGGTATATCTGATATAACACCTACGCCCGGACTAGGTCATGCTCCACCACTCTCACGACTGCATTCAGCACCTTGCCCCTCTCTCTCCCTTCTCCCTCTTCCTTCCAAGATATCCACCACACTAATAACACTGCATGGATGGAAGAGTGCGCATTGACTCCATCCGGACTCTTCCCCATTGTCCCTCCCACCTATTTCAGCACTAACAATGGGGCCACCCACTCCCACCCTCACTCACTCCCTACATCCCTTTCTTCTATTCCAGGAGAAACAGTGTGGCATAGGAGAGAAAGGGGCGATTCGGTTGGTGCAGTACCGTTATCCATTGCCCCTGACCTCCCCATTGCCCTGCCATGTGGGCAGCAAACTGGAATGAGCCAGCGAGGAGTGAGATGCCTTGTGTGGTGATTCTGAAACATCCACAACCCACCATCCGAATAATGGAGCAATTGGTGACGACCGACTTGACACGGACAATTTTTACAAACCCATCGACTCCCACAGCTACCTGAATGAGACCTCTTCCCACCCTACCTCTTGCTAAAATGCCATCCCGTATTCCTAATTCCTCTGCCTCCCAGGAGGATCAGTTCCACCACAGAACATACCAGATGGCCTCCTTCTTTAGAGGCCGCAATTTCCCTTCCCACGTGGTTAAAGATGCCCTCCATCTAATATCATCCACATCCCGCACCTCCGCCTTCAGACCCCACCCCTCCAATCGTAACAAGGACAGAACGCCCCTCGTGCTCACCTTCCACCAGACCAACCTTTGCATAAACAAAACATCCGCCGATATTTCTGCCACCTCCAAAACGACCCCAACACCAGGGATATATTTCCCTCCCCACCCCTTTCTGACTTCCGCAAAGACGGTTCCCTCCATGACTACCTGGTCAGGTCCACGTCCCCCTACAACCCACCCTCCCATCCTGGCACCTTTCACTGCCACCGCAGGAACTGCAAAACCTATGCCCAAAACTCCTCCCTCATCTCCATCCAAGGTCCTAAAGAGCCTTCCACATCCATCAAAGTTTTACCTGCACATCCACTAATATCATCTATTGTCTCCGTTGCTCCGGATTTGGTCTCTTCTACATTGGGAAGACTGGACCCCTCCTAGCAGACCTCTTTAGGGAACACCTCCGGGACATCCGCACCAATCAACTACACCGCCCTGTGGCCCAACAATTCAACTACCCTTCCCACTCTGCCGAGGACATGGAGGTCCTGGGTCTCCTAAACCACCGCTCCCTCACCACCAGGCGCCTGGAGGAAAAACGCCTCATCTTCCGCCTCGGAACACTTCAACCCCAAGGCATCAATGTGGACTTCAACAGTTTCCTCATTTCCCCCTTCCCCACCTCACCCTAGTTCCAAACTTCGAGCTTATCATTGTCCCCGTGACTTGTCCTGACTTGTCCTACCAGCATATCTTCTTTTCCACCTATCCACTCCACCCTCTCCCGCCCCGACCTATCATCTTCACCCCCTCGCCCACTCACCTGTTGTGCTCTATGCTACTTTCTCCCCACCGCCACCTTCCTCTAGCTTATCTCTCCACGCTTCAGACTCTCAGCCTTTATTCCTGATGAAGTGCTTGTGCCCGAAACGTCGAGTTTTACTGTTCCTTGGATGCTGCCTGAACTGCTGTGCTCTTCCAGCTCCACTAATCCACAGTAAGGAACAATGTTCATTTTTTGGCAATTCTCAATTTTAAGACCCAAAGTTCTGTTCTCCCCGGACCATCTTAGAAACCTTGGCCCTGGTGCCATTTCCATATTATGTCGATCTGATACTAATGGAATCCCCACGGTCTCGGTGGACAGGAGCTTGAGTTTAAAACAAATCGTCTCCATCATCTCCCAGGAAACTCGCACGGCGCTGCCTCCTACACCTCCTCCTGCAAACAGTTCAGATACTGAAACTAATCTGTGATATTTACTGCCCTCCCCATTTTCCCAACATTTTCAATAATCTGAGATCATATACAACCAGGACCGTCTGCGCCAGCACCCAGTCCAGAAAAGTAGAGTTTATTCTGTATTGTCATTTTAATGTCCTTCCTAGCAAAGTGCACCACCTCATACTGCTCTGCATTGATAGTCATCTGTCACATATCTTCATGTGCGAAAATAAACATGCATCGCACTGTACATAAGACAACTGTCATCCTGACGAATGCAATCATATAAACAAGACTAATGCTGACAAGCACTGTCGCAGCGAATGAAAAATAGAGAAAACAAATAAGGACCAAAAGACATACTGGCAGATTCGCTGCGACTGTATAAGTGTCAGTTAATTAATGGGTATGTCTGTGTTTCTGTACGACTGTTTTTGTATCTGTTTTTGTTTGAATTTAAATGTCTGCACCTACGTACCCATATTTATCTCTGTGCACATCTGTACGTGGGCACCGGTCTGCCATTTTTTGTGGTGTTTTGAGATGCAATATTTCCCTCTGCCCTCCATATAGCAGTAAAAGTGCCAGCGGGTGATAACCTTCGTGGATTCGCTCTGGGATGGAAAGATGGCCAGCAGCAGGTCACAGCGATATTCAAACTGACAGCGCGTGCACACACAGACACACACGCGGACACTCACACAGGCATACAGTTACACAGACGCACAGAATCACAGACAATTTCACACAAACTGTCACATACACAGACACAAACACATTCACAGATACACAAGCGCTCACTCACACACACACGCAGGGACAGCACACACAGATGCACACACAGAGAGATACGCAGACACACATACATAATCCCTCTCACACGCACACAGACACTCTCACACACTTAGAGCGGCACTCACACACAGCCACACTCACGCATACCGACACACACAATCTGGCCTAGCGACGATTGCGAATAATATTGGGCCAGTCAGAATGGAAATGCTCAGCTGCGAGTGAACAATTTTATCAGGAGATGTGATTAAGTTATTGCCCATTCTGTAACTTGTAATTTTTAAATAATGCATGGAAAGTACATGAGAAATGATTGAAAAGGTCTGAAAAAGTCGGAATAGTGGTGGTAATATCCCAGGAATTACATCACTCACCATTGGAGGAAATTGCTCTGTGCTTCCAAAGATATTACTTAAAAACCAAAACATTGGGCAAGGTTATGATTCACATCATCTGGTGTCTTCTCAGAGAGAGAAAAAATTAACTGCCACACATGAAGTATTGTGGGAAGGCCAGCAAAGCGTAAGATTGTTTAGATCTGATCACAACAGGGACAGAGAGAGTGAGAGTAGGAGTGAAACTTTGATTCCCATTTCATTGGATTTACTCTGAAAACAACATTGCACAGACATGCAGACGGAGGTAAGCACAAACATAGATATGGGCACTAATACACATAACACATGCACACAAAAATACACACACAGATATGGGCACATACGCACAAACATATGAACACCTCCCCATCCCCCCAACCACCCCACACAAATACGCAGATGGATGCACATGCGTGTGTGTGCACGCATAAGAGAGTGTGTGCCTATTGGAGAGGAAGACAAAAAGCTTATTCAACATATTGAGCTGTAAAACAGAAACCAATGGTCACCCAATTACGTAAATGAGCTTCTTGCATGGCATCAGCAGGTGGCCCTTCAGCCCCTCAACCCCCTTAATAGGAGGATATTATCGACGCCCCAAAATGACAAACCAGTGAAGCAGAGACTGCAAAGACAGACAGCTCCATGTTGCTCCTCCTGACTCCATTGCTTTTCATACACAAGTGTTACGTGAACGTAGCTTGCTGACGTTGAGGAGGGACAGTGGATGGTTTGTGCCACGTCTCAATGAGGCATCTTCCATGTCCTAGAATACAGGCTACTGTTCTCTGTGGAGATAAGAAGCTGATGAGACTCACTAACTATTTCATGAGTAAGACATTGGACCTGCTGACAGATTTGTGAACAACGTGTTGTTCAGCGCAGGGTTGCACACCAACTGCACCAATTGAGACAGTGGGGGGTTCACTCAGACCTGGAGCTCTCTCTTATCTAACATGGGGTTCCCACAGAGATACATAAACTATCGGGAAATATGTATCATGTGGAAAAAGGTATTTCTCAGCGTCATTCACTGGACATGATGAGTGTCAGTCCATCAGCTTCAAGTTTCAATGGAAAGACCCCTTATTCTCTCACACTGCTCCAGATTACACACTTATTTCCTTCACACTCTACTCTATCATCCCAGGGATGAGACGGCTGAAACTTCTTTACACTGTTACTGTGAAATGGAGATGATCACTTATAAAGGAGAGAAGGTCTGTCCAGAATGCAAGGAGGATGCCTCAAGAACACTTTACAATTCTAGGAAGGTGTCTTTACTCCCACTCTTGATTCATTTTGTAATGCAGGACAATATACCACTTACCGTCCTGATTAATAGATGCACTGCATTAATTCTGTAAGTGACTTACGACCAAGGGCATCCAGGTCCGTTTCGTCAAAAGCACTTCCCAGCCTCTCAACTTCTAATGCATACAAAGTGAACAGCACTGCATTTGTTGCTCACATTCAAAGCACCTCATTGCATTACCAATAGTGTTGATCCAAGCACTGATAAATGTGGTACGAGCGACTTGTGTTTTTCAGTGCAGAACATTACCCTACTCTCTGTATTCTCTCCATCGTCCAATTCTCAATGAATTTAGTGCATTCCCCCTTACCCATGACGGTTACTTTGTTCATTCACCTGTGTGCAACCATTTCAAAAAAATATTCTGAAACTTCACATCTCCCCTTCCTCCTGGTTCTCATTTGTCGATGTCACAACCAACATCTTCGGTAAAGTGCAGTATGCTTAACAAATATAATTTCCCAGTCCTGACTCTAGGCTGACTGTGCCAAACCATTTAATTATTCTTCCAGGATCTAGTTATCAGTAATTACAACAAAAACTAATATTTTCCTCAGAAGCGACATCAAGTTATCCACCAGTTGGTTTTCTGTTTTCCCCCACAATGCAGTCTGCTACTTTCCAGTCTGCAGGACGCTTTCCATCATCCAGAGTTTTAATGACCTTTCACCTCCCTCATAAAATAAAAGTATTGACAGCACAGAAGGAGGCTATTGACCCATCGTGTCTGTGCTGTCTCCTAGAAGAGTTATTCAGCAAGCTCAAATCCTTCACTCTACCTCTGCAACCCTCTAAATTCATCACTCATCTGGTGGAGCAGCGTACCAACCTTCAATACAATGAGAATTTCCAGTACATAAATTTTAATATTTATAATTCCTTGAAGTTCCTCACATCCACCAGTCATCCTGTTCTCTAATATTTTAAAAAAATCCCTTTCTGCTGCTTCGCTGGAGAGACAGAAACAACATATTCACTTCACTGGACAGAAATGGCCTCTGTCAACCCGAGAATACGGGAGAGCATGGCACGATGATATCATGTATATGCCACAGATTCCTGCCTGGAAAGTTCCAGAATCGACAGTTGATGGGCATGTTGAGTAGAGCCCTCTCCCTGGCGTGAGACTACAGGTTATTCTGAGGGATGTTTCACAGCTCTGTGACCTCCTAATTGTTGAAATACACTGGCTTGCCACACTGCACCTGGAAAATATATATCAGTGCGAAACATTTATGAAAATTTCATAAAGGCTAGTGCAGTATGCTGCTCCTCCCTATGTAGTCTCTGCAGACCCAGACATATTGTAAAAGCTGTCCCCATAACCTTGTCAAGTGTGGGGACACCAGACCCTCAAGTATGTCTGAATAACTGCAGCAGACGAGATTACAAATCTGAGAAAAGCATTCAGATATCCCCCACTGATTTTCAAATGACAGGAACGAGTCAAATCCGTCCACATGGCACACCCACTCAGTGTTGAAAATGCTTACCTCTCCTCAGCTTCTATTCCTGACTGGTAAACCTTTACATTGCATATAGAATGTAGAACATGACAGGCCCTTCCGCCCTCGATGTTGCACTGACCTTTGCAACCAAGCTAAAGTCTACCTATCCTACTTTTTACCATTTTCATCCATATATCTGTCCAAAGAAAATTTAAATGCCATTAAACTGGGTGAGATTACTACAGTTTCAGGCAGTGAGGTCCAAGCCCCGACGACTCTCAAAGTGAAGAGACAACCTCACACATGTATCTTATATTTATGACCCCTTGATTTAAAGCTCTGTCTCCTCGTGCCGCCATCACTATCCGAACAAAAAAGGCTCTCACTGTCCATGCTGTGTAACCCTCCGATTATCTTATATGTCTCACTTAAGTCACTTCTCAACCAAAAAAATCATCAAGCTCCTCAGCCATTCCCCTAAGACAAAAGACACGGCGGCTCAGTGGTTTCCACTGCTGCCTCACATCAACAGGCTTCCAGGTTCGATTCCAGTCTCGGGCGACTGTCTGTGTGGAGTTTGCACATTCTCCGTGTGCCTGCCCGGGTTTTCTCCGGTTTCCTCCCACAGTCAGAAATGTGCAGGTTAGGTGAATTGGCCATGCTAAATTTCCTGTAGTTTAGTTAGGGGAATGGGTCTGTGTGGGTTGCTCTTCGGATGTTCGGTATGGATTTGTTGGACTAAAAGGCCTGTTTCCACTCTGCAGGGAATATGATCTAATCTAACCATGCAACATCCTAATCGATCTCCTCTGCACAGTTTCCAATGTTTCCACATTCACAGTATTCATAAGACTCAGCAGTCTTATGAATTTACATGGCAAGTTTCAGGGATCTATGTACATGAATGAACACCAAGATCTCTCTGTTCTTCTCATATCTGCATAGTCCCAGTGACCGGAAATATTATCAATTCGGCTCACCATTGAGGTCGCTGACAATGTAACTGTATAACTATCTGTTCCCCAGTCACAATAAGCGCAAAACTGTTATTGTCGATGGACACTTGAATACAACCAATCATCTGGAATTACAAACCTAATGAAAGATCGCCAATTTCAAAAGCAAACTAAAAGAAAAGAAAAAAAGACACTTGGCCCATTTGATTCCTTCGTGGATCGAAATCTGTTGTGTTCACCAGCTCTGGCCGACGTGTAACACAAAGCACGTGATTGACACTCAACCGCTGTTTGAAGTGGTCGTGCCAAGCACTCGTTATATCACTACAAGGGCTGAAATAAAGGAAACCAAACAGTAATAAACACTGACATCATACAGCATGTAGACTGCAGAGGCTCAAGGAGGCAGCTTAGCAACACATTTTCAAGGGCAACTGGGAAGTATGTGCTGGTCCAGCCACGATCATTCGTGTCCCATTAATGAATAAAAGAAGACGACCACACTCAGGGAAGAGAGACAGAGGCGACATAAAAACACTGACTTGGATGTATAACTGTATGGGCATGACACACAGAATATGAGAAAAGGTGACAAATATATCAGCTCAATCAGACCTTTCATTTCCATGCCAGTGTATTATCAACAATTGCTTTGTTGGATTTCTTTTTCTATCTCTCTATTTCTCCATATACTTAACTCACTCCACCAGCGCAAGTAATTCTATTCCTCAGCTGCTTTCAAATCTAATGCATGGTCAGTGTTCTCAAAATGCTCACTCTGTTTTTCTCGAGAGAGAGAGAGAGAGGCTGCCAAACGTGCTCTGTATCCCCAGCACTTCGTTTCTTTTTGTTTCAGATCTCATTATCTTTCATTGTTTGATTTAACATTTATTTTTGGTCTTTCATGCGATGTCGGCATTACTGACAAGGACAGTACTTTAATGACCATCCTTAATTGCCCTGACTGTGACCACTCCAAAAGGTATCAGAGACCCAAGCACATTGTGGTGCATCTGACATCGTTCTTGATCCAAACGTTGCAAAAATGTTAGATTTATTTCGCAAAGGACATCCTTGAAGCAGACACGTATATTTGACAAAATTTTACTGGTTTGATATTGACAGTTTGTGAAACTTATTTTTATTTCGATTCTCATCATTTGAATTTAAGTTCTGCGATCAGATGTCATAGGATTTGAAACAGTGTCTTTAGTGTAATAACCTGTGCCTCTGAATTACCGTTCAGTGGCCATTACTTTTACTAATCTGACAGGGTGTCCCACCGTGAAATAACTTTCGAGACAACAACATTTTTGTGTTTGAAATATTTGTAACAGGAACATTGGCCAGAAGAGAACTGGAATTATAAAGTCTGATCATTACCAAGAAGTAAATAATGCTCTGTTCAGCAACAGCAGGAACACATATGTTGAGACTGGGTGTATTTTAAAGGTAATGGACAGGTTTGGTGATGCTGACATTACCAATACATAAATCTGTTTGAGCCAAAAAGAGTCCTCGCGCTCTTGTTCTCAGACGTTTGTGACAGGGTCTGAAATTTGGAGGTATTGAATGGAGTTTATAACGAAACGAAATAAAGTAGTTTTTGTCTTTACCATATATTTCCAATATTTTCATTATACAGATATTAAAAAAGTAATGAAGATCCACATGATTTACGTAATTGATTAATGGGCAAAGATAGAGAGACTTACCAGGAACACCAACAATAGCGAGGATGGGATAATAACCTGCCTGAAGAATCATCAGTGCACCATATATCTGCATTGCTAATGATGACCAAGACCAGGAAAACCAGAAGAGGCCATCGGATAAATCCCTGTACAGAGTTGGAATAATCCAGTCCATTGTTCTCAGGTTCTGTTTCATTGTTGGAAAATTCCAGTCTAATGTTCTCTGATTCTGAACCAATGTTGGAACATTCCAGGCTGTTGTTATCAGAATGTGATTGATTGGTGGAACATTGCTGTTTAGTATTCTCAGATTTTGATCTCTGCTCTCTCTGTATCTGTAGCTACTGATTACTGTTAGTAATGGATGTGATGCATCTGCTGCTACAAAGCGAAATCTCATGGAAAGAAGTCTGTTATTAATAGGTTAGAAAACACTCCAGTGTCACAGTAAGCTCCATTGGGACTGACAGCAAACACAGTCAAGTGAACAAACAGCACCAGTTAACCCCTTTCCCGTAACTCTAAAACGTAACTGTTATTGATAGAACATTACTGAACATTATAGAAAATTACAGCGCAGTACAGGCCCTTCGGCCTCCGATGCTGTGCCGACCTGTCATACCAATCTGAAGCCCACCGAACCGACAATATTCCATGTACGTCCATATGCGTGCCCAATTACGACTTAAATGGACATAAAGTCGGTGAATCTACTACCGTTGCAGGCAAAGCACTGCATACCCTTACTATTCTCTGAGTAAAGAAACTACCTCTGACATCTGTCCTATATCTATCACCCTCAATGTATGCCTTCTCGTGCTCACTGTCACCATACTTGAAAAAAGGTTCTCTCTGTCCACCGTATCTAACCCACTTATTATCTTATATGTCTCTATTCAGTCAACGCTCAACCTTTTTCTTTCTAACGAAAACAGCCTCAAGTCCCATTTTTCGTAAGACCTTCCCTCTATACCAGGCCACATCCTAGTAAATCTCCTCGGCACCCTTTCCAAAGCTTCCGCCTCCTTCTTTAAATGCGGTGACTAGAACTATACACAATACACCAAGTGCGGCCGCACCAGGGTTTTCGACAGCTGTAGCATAACCTCGTGGTTCTGGAATTCGACCCCTGTATTATTAAAAGCTAAAACAATATGCCTTCTTAACAACCTTGCCAACCTGGGTGGCAACTTTTAAGGATCTGTGCAACTGGACACCGAGATCTCTCTGCTCATCTACACTACCAAGAATCTTACCATTAGGCCAGTACTTTGCATTCCGGATACTCCGACCAAAGCGCATCACCTCACACTTCTCCGGATTAAACACATTTTGCCACCACTCAGTTCAGCTCTGCAACTTATCCATGTCTCTCTGTAACCTACAACATCCTTCGTCACTATCCACAATTCCACCGACCTTAATGTGGTCTGCAAATTTACTAACTCACCCTTCTATGCCCTCATCCAGGTGGTTTATAAAAATGACGAGCAGCAGTGGATCCAAAACCGACCCTTGCGGTATACCACTGGTAACCAGACTCCAGAATTAACATTTCCCATCAACCACCACCCTCTGTCTTCTTTCAGCAAGCTAATTACTGATCCAAACTGCTCTATCTTCCAAAATCCCATTCCTCCACATTTTATAAGGGGAATCTGAATCGAACGCCTTGATGAAATCCACATACACCACATCAACCGGTTTACTTTCATCGACTTCTTTGGTCACCTTCTCAAAGACCTCAGTAAGATTTGTGAGGCACGCCCTGCCCTTCACAAAACCCTGCTGACTATCCCTAATCAAATTATTCTTTTCTAGATGATCATAAATCCTATCTCTTGTAAGCTTTTCCAACACTTTACCAACGACTGAGTCCCTCTCTCACTGGGCACCCCAGGTTATCTCCTCTGCACAGAAGCTCTAACAGTGCAACTCCCCCTCCCAGTCCACAAGGACATGCAGGTCCTTGGACTCCTCCATTGCCAGACCGTGGCAACACGACGGTTGGAGGAAGAGCGCCTCATCTTCTGCCTGGGCGGCACGGTGGCACAGTGGCACAGTGGTTAGCACTGCTGCCTCACAGCGCCTGAACCCGGGTTCATTTCCCGCCTCAGGCGACTGACTGTGTGGAGTATGCACGTTCTGCCCGTGTCTGCGTGGTTTTCCTCCGGGTGCTCCGGTTTCCTCCCACAGTCCAAAGATGTGCAGGTCAGGTGAATTGGCCATGCTAAATTGCCCGTAATGTTAGGGAAGGGGTAAATGTAGGGGCATGGGTGGGTTGCCCTTCGGCGGGTCGGTGTTGACTTGTTGGGCCGAACGGCCTGTCTCCACGCTGTAATGTAATCTTATCTAACCCTTCCAACCACAAGGGATAAACTCAGACTTCTCCAGTTTCCTCATTTCACCTCCCCCCACCTTGTCTCAGTCAAATCCCTGGAACTCAGCACCGCGTTCCTAACCTGCAATCTTCTTCCTGACGTCTCCGCCCCACCCCACTCCGGCCTATCACCCTCATCTTGATCTCCCTCCAACTATCGCATTCCCAACGCCCCTCCCCCAAGTCCCTCCTCCCTATCTTTTATCTTAGCCTGCTGGACACACTTTCCTCATTCCTCAAGACGGGCTGATGCCCGAAACGTCGATTCTCCTGCTCCTTGGATGCTGCCTGACCTGCTGCGCTTTCCAGCCACACATTTTCAGCTCTGATCTCCAGCAACTGCAGTCCTCACTTTCTACACCAACAACTGAAGCAAGGCTCACGGGCCTATAATTACCAGGATTGTCTCTACTTCCCTTCTTGAACAGTGGAATAACATTTGCTATCCTCCAGTCTTCTGGCACTATTCCTGTAGACAATGACGATTTGAAGATCAATGCAAAAGGCTCGGCAATCTCCTCTGTGGCTTGCTAGAGTATCCTCGGATAATTCCCATCTGGCCCAGGGAACTTAGCTATTTTCAAACTCTGCAGGATTTCTAATACCTCTTCCTTGTGAATCTCAATCACACCTAGTCTCGTCGCCTGATCTCAGTAATCTCCTTGACAACATTGTCGCTTTCTCGAGTGAATACTGTCGAAAAATATTCATTTAGTGCTTCCCCTATCTCCTTTTACTCCACACACAACTTCCCACTACTATCTTTGATTGGCCGTAATCGTACTCTTGTCGTTCTTTTATTCCTTAATTACACTGTCCCCTTCCACCAACAACGTCCCGTGTCTCCTCCTAGTTCTTCTCAGCTCACTCTTTAGGTCTTTCCTCACCCTCAAGCGCCCTAACTGAGCCTTCACATCTTGTGATCTTGCACAAAAATACCAATCTCCAATCCAGTCTCAATTTAGTATATTGGCAATATTAAAAGGTAATGACACAGTCGGATGCTTCAGTGGTACAAAACTGGGAAAAGAAACTGAAAAGTTGGGAGGACAATTGCCAAACCAACGACATCTGTAAATTGCCCAAAGAATTAAACGTCCTTTTACCGAGCAGTAACCTGTGAATCAGAAACTCCAAGAAGAAGAAAAGAAGACAGGAATACAGAGATTAAAAAAAACAGGAAGCTGTTAGGTTTTGAGAAAACAAGTTTTGTTTTGTAAATCCTAATCTGTGGATTTTTCGTACAGGTATTGTAGAAAGGGAAGGTCAAAAGTAAGTTGGAGGAAGGAGTTGTAAATAGTTCTCAGTTAATGATTCTCTTTTATACTTTAAGAAATGTAGTTGTTATTTTTTTTACATTAAATATTTCTTGGCCTATCGAATAGTCACTGATCACTGCACGAGTTAGGTTTTTACTGTGTTGCTGGGTTAAATTAAGCCAGAGAGTTTACCACGTTTTGGAACAGTTTGGGGCTCGTCGTCTGCATTCAAACTTCTTTGGACAGAGTTGAAGAGATTGGGGGTACGAAAAATCCCAGCAGATTTAAATACTTGCAGGTTGGTGTCCAAATCTTGGAACAAGACGTAGGTGAGACAATTTGTTTACTGTCAGTGATTTGTCGTTGATTAAATGAAAGAAAAGAGACAAGGCTCTTTCATTGCGAGAGAGGTTTGAATATGATTCCTAAATTTGCCAAGAAAGTTTAGAAGGAAAAGAAAAATAACCGAACATTTCGCATTAGCAAACAAGTTAGATTTGGGTTGAAACAACGACAACAGAAAATCTGAAACTGAAAGGGAGGTACTCAAACAGACAGCTGCAATAGAGGTTTTAAAAAAAACGTTCAATTTAACACGAGGAAAATGAATTGTAAGATAAACAATGAGAGAGAGAGACAAATAGAAGAAAGAAGACAGAAGGAGAGAGAAAAACAGATGGAGAGGGAAATTTCCTAGCTTAGCTAAATGAGAGGGAATTTGAAGTTGAAAAGTTGCGATTTACTCCGCGATGTCAAATTAACAGGATGGAATTTAAACGAGAATGTAGTTATCTACATAAATATATCAATATTCTGCCACATTTTGCTGAGAAAGGTATTGAAGCCTTCTTTATTTCATTTGAAAGATTGGCTAGGCAGATGGACTGGTCCAATGACTTGTGGGTTAAACAAGTTCAGACTAAAATGGTAGGCAGGGACAGTAAGTTAGTCGCTGCATTGTCAGATGAGCTTTCAAGAGATGATGAAAAGGTTAAACAGGGTAACTTCCTTGATTATGTATTGGTACGAGGAGTTAATAGACAGTGGTTCAGAAACAGATAGGAGGAACCAGGTCAGACTTATGTTAAGTTCAAAAGAATTAAACAAAGTTAGTTTGATAGATGAGTACATCCTTCGAAAAATAGACAAGACCGTTGAGGCTCGAAGAGATTGTTCTGCTGGAGGATTTAAAAACAACACACTGCTGGAGATGGTAAGAATTCACATTTAGCAACAGAAAATTCCGGAATTGAAAAGGGCAGCAGAATCTGCAAATGAGGACATGATGGTGCATAAGACAAGCTTCCGGCCAGAATTTCGTCCTGTCAGAGATAGAATTTGAGAGAAGGGGAGATCCTACACTCCGAAAACAAGAGTAGAGAACTCTGGTAGGAAATGTTCACAGGATTAAAAAAAGGGGGACAGGAGATGAAACTCCCCAGATCTTTTACTTTAATAGAGTGGGACACAGAAAATTACAGTGCCAATGGTTTCACAATGCGACTGAGAAAAGGTGTTTTTTACTGACAGAAGGCTGCTGGCGCTAAGTCACAGCTTCGTTCATTAAAGAGAGGCATTGTGGGATAAGATGTTTTTTACAGAAGCTAAGGCAGGCGGGATTAGTGAAGGGACTGAAGGAGACAGCAAGAAGAGCTGAGGAACTGCAGGCACGTACACAGCCTGGGCAGTGGTTGGGTATGGAGTTAGATCCTGATCTTTACAAACAAATCTCGAGTGTAGGTAAAGTTTACTTAGAAAGAAATGGGGGGAGAAAGACAAGCCGTTATAAGTTTGGAAGATACAAGATCTAACCAGTGGCTGATAGTAAGAGATAAACGAATATGATATCTTTCTGAACTGTTATTCGAGAGTGTGGTAATTTGTGGGATAGATGGGTCGAAATGTACCAATCCCCAATGTCAGATGAGGTTGGAGTGCCAACTTAAGGCTGGGGAATATACATTGGGAGTGGGTGACAGAGTGCCAGTTCCAGGAATTCAGTTTGTTCTTGGAAAGGATTGTGCTGGATCCAAACGGGCAGGGACACCCCTTGTTGTGGGGAAGCCTAAAGAAGTCCAAGAAACAGAGGAGTTAAAACAGAAAGATCCTGGTAATATCTCAGACTATGTGTTAACCAGATCACACTATCATAAGTCACAGCACGAAGAGAAAAATAAAGAGAAAAATGAAGTAGTTGAGGTTCACTTGACAGATAGCCTGTTTGATGCAATGATGCAGGAAAAATCCGAAGAGGCAAACAGGTCGACAGAAGAGTCTCGTCCTGAAAGACTAAGGGGTGTACAGCAGAAAGACCTGACAATAAAAATGCCTATCTGGATGTGTACTCTGAAAAGAAGGCAGAAAATATTGCAGAGTGTTATTATCTAAAATATAGAATTCTCAGTTGAAAATGGAGACTACGGCAGGTTAATGCAGAAGAGAGATGGGCCGAGGTGCACCAGATTTGTTTTTTTTTGCCAGCAGCATAAAGACAGGATGTGATAGGCTAGCAAAGGATCGAGCTGTAGGAGGTCATCCTGGGGCACGAAAGACTCAGACGAAGGTGAAAAAAACATTTCTATTGGCCTTGAAAGCACGACAACGCAGTTAGGTTTTGCTGTATGTGTCATAAATGCCAAATGGTAGGTAAGCCTTCGGGGGATAAACCAGCAACTTTGTTGCCAAATTCCAAATTTGAAGAAAGTTTTACGCGGGTTATAATTGAGTGTGCAGATCTCCTGCCAAGAAATGAAGTGGAAATATTAACCATAATGGATGTGTTTATCAGACTTGCAGAGGCAATTCCATTGTGGAGTATCGAGGCAAAAAAAGAGGTGGTAGAGGAGTTAGTGGTTTTCTTCACACGGTATGGGCCACGCAGTTTGGGGTACGAAGAGAGGCTCAGTTGAACCAAGTCAAAAATTACTGCTAAACCGTATAAGGAGATTATGGATAGATTAGCTTCACAGCACACTAAATCCACTGTGTATCATCCTGAATCCCAGGAAGCAATGAAAGGTGGCGTCAGACATGCAAGATATTGTCAAGACTATTCGAACGAGCGGGATAAAGATATACCAATCTTATAGTTTGCAATTAGAAAATTACCAAACGTATCTACCCAGTTCACTCCCTTTGAGACAATATTCGACCATGAGGGAAGAGCCCTTTTTGAAATTTATAAAACAAAAAAAAATGACAAGGCCAAAGTCAGAGATCTTACACTTAGATTATGTTTCGAAAGTGGGGAGAGAATCAGTAGTGTGGTGATTATCAAAACAGCACGTAAGGATGGCCCATTCTCGGAAGAAGCAGGTTGCAGATAAAAGACCTGAGTTTCGGACACGTTACCAAGGGGACGGCATGTTAATACTGTCACAAGCGATAGAAGATCCCTTCAAAGCCATGGTTAGTGGTCCCTGTCAAGTTGAGAATACTTTGAATCAGGTGAGCTATGCAGTAAAGATGCCAGATAGAAAAAGAAATCTGATATGCCATGTGAACATGTCATAATCGTATTATAGTGGAGAGAAAGAACTGGACGAACAGATGTTTATAACTGCCCCACATGGTGAGAAATCAAATCCAGATGATGTGGAATTTTGATGTGTCTCAAAATAGACTAAAAATGGAAGACGTTGTTAGGGAGTGGGATAGGTTAGCAAGCTATCTGTCTGACGAGGACAATATTCATTTAAAAGATTTGTTACTGCAGTATGAGAACTAATGCGATTGTATATGAACTGCACATACTGCTCCGGTATAACAACAACCCTATCGGATTAAACCTTTCAAAACCAGACATGTCAAGATGGAGGTAGAGGCCATGCCCTAAGTGGACGTCATCGAACCAAGTGGAGTTCGCCGCTCGTCTTACTTCCCAAACTGGATAGGACTTAACGATTCTGCGTGAATTATTGGAAGGTCAAAACTGTGTCAAAATCCAATTCCTAGATTGGAGGACTGTACTGAGGAGGTCGGATAAGCCAATTACTTCACCATATTGGACTTAATGCATGGTGACTTGCAGGTAACTTTATCAGAGATGGCAAAAGAAATGTTTGCGTTTGTAACCCCAAATGCGGTATATCAATATAAAGTGATAGCCTTTGGAATGAAGAACGGGCCACCACATTTCAAAGACACATGAACTGACTTTTTGGAGTGTTAAAAAAACTGTGCAATCTATTTGGACGATGTAGTGATCTTCAGTAATTGCTAGAAAGATCAAATATTACAGTTCGCAGAACTCTTTGACCAACTACGAGAAGCAATCGTGGTGATAAGCGTAAGTAATTGTATTCACGAAAACAGAGGGGATCTTCTTGGGGCATAACATCGGTCATGGATGGTTGACCCCATGGAATGCAGAGACGAAGGCCACTGAGGAATTGCCACGACTAACGTTGCCGAAAGAGTTGCTTAGATTCTTATGACTGAAGGAGTCTACTGGAATTTTGTCCCAATCATCAGCAGTATAATGGCACCGTTAATTAATTTGCCGAAGAAGAATTCAAAATTTCGATGGACAGAACCATGCCAGAAGGAAATCGAACATTAAAAAGCCATCTTAACCACCAAATCAGTTTTAGTTATTCAAAACGTTGCAAAGACTTTTAAAGCCATTGATGCCAGTGACATAGGAGTTGGAAATGTACTCCGACAGGAAGATTAGAATGGGATTGAAATGCCAGTTGATTACTTTTTGAAGAAGATCAATATTCACCAAAGGAAATACCCCAAGGTCAAAAAAGAAGGATTGAGTTTGGTACTGGCTTTAATGCATTTCAATGTACGTTACATAAACAATGTGTCGGAGACAATTGTGCACACCGAATGCAATCTGCATGCATTCTTAGAACGAGTAAAAGACAAGAACATGAGACTAATTCACTGAAGTCTTATGTTACAGACTTTTACTTTAAAAATGGTACATGTTGCGAGTCTTAAGAATGTAATCATAAATGCATTATCGTGTATTTAACTCATACAGTTTAGATGAGATTTGTATTTATTTAATCTTTTAGATATATATATGTGTATAGATGTATATTGGAAGTAGTTAAAGTAAACTTATATTAAAGCTACCTGCACGTTCACGTCATGTGTTCAAAAGTAGAGAAAAAAATGAAGCCATCTGCCCTTTCTGATGGTCCTTTGTTTTCTAAAGTGGGACGTATTATGGAGATGTGGGTGTACTGTACATTTAAGAGAGTTAAAAGCTGGCTGTGACAGCACCAAGTGTTCACAATAAGTGAACATGTAACAAGTAACAATTGGTCCAGCTACAGGTAGCTGGTTGCCAGGAGAGCAAACAGTCTCGAAATATGCCAATCAGTTTGAATTATACCCCAAAAACCAAACTCCAATCCAATTTGCATTCAATATATTGACAATGCTAAAAGCCAATAACCCAGTCAGTTATTTTGGGGGTCAGTTATTAGGCCGGGGAAAATTAAACAATTTGGCGGAAACTGCCAAGCCAATGATATCTGCAAACTGCCCAGATATTAAGTCTCTTGAAGGTACATTTACCAATCAGTAACCTCTGAAATAGAATCCCTAAGAAGAAGAAAACAAAACAGAAACAGAGAGAAGAACCAAAAGCTCCCTGGTTTTGAGATAAGAAGTCTTGTTTCGTAAATCTTAATCGGGGTTTTTTTTCGGACGAATATTACAGAAAGGGAAATAAAAGACAGGTTAGAGGATGAAGTTGTAAATAGTGTTCGTTAATAATTATCTCTTGTACTTTACGAGATAAAGTTATTAATTTTTACTTTAACTAGCTCTTGACCTGTTGGACTTTCACAGACTACTGCAATGGAGTAAACCTTTACTGTGCTGCTGTTTTAAATTGTACAGGATATCTAAAGATATCCGAAATGTAGAAACGAGGATGAAAGTGTTCAAAATAGCGTTATCACTCGAGAAAATCGTGGATGATCGAATTGTGACGTCAATCACACGTTCCATCTTTTCCCTGACTAAGTCAGTCAAGAATCTGCCTGCCTCTGCCCTAGCAATATGCAATGTATTTTCTTCCATCTTCTTTGGGAAGAGAGTTCGCAAAGACACAACCCTTTGAGAGCTTTCGTACAATCACCATCTTCGAAACTGAGACTTTCCTGAGCTTTACAATCCATCCAGACATTGTAATCTCTCATAAAAAATCTGGAATATTGTTTTAGAATTCAATTTGAAAAGACTCGGAATATTCTGGGGTTAAACCAGATCACATGCTGTTCTCCTAAACTCCAGTATATCCCGTCAATCTTTCCTCCTGAAATAAACATTCTTCACCAGAGTCAGTTCATTTAATCTTCTCTGTTTTTTTTTTGTAATTCTGGCCATAACTCTCTCGAGGCGGTATCACCATACACTGCAACACTGTAGAATGAATTTCTAAAAGTTTCAATATTTATCTTGCCTTCCTGAAATCCTGATGCACACATAACGGTTTATTTTTGTGATCCAGGCCGGGTTCCTACGTGCCTCAATCCAATCTGTCCATTGAAATAATAAACCCTGCCTTTCCATTTAACCTGCTAACATATTTGAATACAGACACTTTTTTTTTCCTTCTGTGCTCCATACGCCAACATGCGTTTGTTCACTTGACCCACTTAGATCTCTTTATAGACTCGTTAGAAATACAAATAAAAAAGTAAAAGTATTAAGTTGTCAATTCCATTGGATTGTGGCTGCAATATATTTCATGGACCATGTATTCTTTCTATATTATTGCAGAACACAAACATTTGAAACTGTTTTAGTTGGCTCAAACAATTTCAAGTGTTTCTATTCATCCATAACACACTCCGAATTTTTGTTCAAAGAACTAAATTGTGGCCACGATCCGATGTAATTGACAATGAAATAATTTAGTCCATGTCAAAGCAATAACTTTGTGACAATGTTAAAATATATTGCAATCTCATCACTCAGTCCCTATCACTGAAAGTAGGTGCAGATGGAGCAGAATCTGTGTGTGTGGAAATGAGGGACTGCAATGGATTAAATAAAAACACAGTTGGAGCTATGTACAGGCCTACAAATGACAGTCAGGAACTGGGACACAAGACAAAGCAGGAGTTAGAAAAGATGTATAGAAAAGGCAAAGTTACAGTGATCGATGTGTGGATGCATTTCAATTTGCAGATGGACTGGCAAAATCAGTTTATTAGTTTTTGTAAGCAAAAGAAATTTGTGGGAATATCCATGATATGGCTTTCGAGAGCAGCTTGTGGAGTAGCCGATTAAGGAACAGACAACGTTCGATTTACTGTTGTGTAATGAGGCAGACTTAATAAGGGAGCTTTCGGTGAATGGACCCTTGAAGGCGGTGATCATAATACAATTGAAATGAATCTACACTTTGACATAGAATCAGAAGTAACAATATTATAGCTGAATAAATGCAACTGCAGAGGCATGAGAGAAGGGCTGGATTGAATTGACAGGGAGAGGAGCCTAACAGAAAGACACTGTAACAGCAATGACAGGAGTTTCTGGAAGTAAATAATTCGGGAGACACAGCAGAGATCCATCACGAGGAAAAAGAAGCGTGGTGCAAGGCGGACGATGCAACAATGGATGATTGGGATATCAGGGATATCGGAAAAATAAAAGAGAATGCATATAACGTGAAAACCAGTGGATTGCAAAGGTTTCAAACACCAGCACAAGGCGAGAAAAAATATAAATAAGCCGGGCGAAGTTGAAGTGGGAGGATAGATTGGCCATTGGTGAAAAGAAAGACTGCAAGATTTTCTTTCGAACTTTACAGAACAAAACAGCGGCAGCAGTTGATATTGGTGTGCTGCAAAATGACACTGGAGAGATAGAAGTGGGGACCAAATAATGGCTGAAGGACTGAAAAAATACTTTGTGGCAATCATCACGGTGGAAGACTCCAGTAATGTCCTAAAACTTCAAGAGATGTAGGCCACAGATCTAATTGGAGAATGTGTTAGAAATAGTAGATGGTTTGACGACGGATAACCTGGTCCAGACGTATTATACCGCTGAGTTCGAAGATAGAAAGCTTAAGAATTATTGAAGGAATTAGTGGTGGTATTTCGTGAATCTCTTGAATCAGGAAGGAGCACAGAAGACAGGAACTTGGTAACATGACACCCCGTTTAAGAAGGGAATAAAGCAAAACATGGAAAATTTCAGAGTGATTATCCTAAACATGGTAGTTGGAATCCATTGTGAAGGATGAGATTACTGAATACTTACAAAAACATGGTTAAATCGTGCGAAGGCAGTGTGGTTTCATCAAGTCTGCGGCGGGTGGGGGGGGGGGGGGGGGGGCGCGCGGGAAGGGTGTTGGCATAGCCAGATAAATCTGTTAGAATTCTTTGAGGAAGTAACGACCACGTTCGATCAAGGACAGCCAAAGGATGCTATCTACCTTGACATCAAGTAGGGTTTTGAGAAGGTGCTACTCAGAAAGCTACTGCGTAAGATAAGGGCCCGTGGTGTCCGAACGTGATGGCATGTTTAAAAGCTTGGCTGTCTGGCGCAAAATCGAGAGTGGGGGCAAAGGGGCCCTTCTGAATATGGCAGCCATTGACATGGTGTTGTACAAGGCTAAGTCTTGGGACCATAACGTTTTAATATGTATGAAGGAACGTAGAGCTTGGTGTTTGAGTTTTCAGATGATACAAAGACAGGTAGAGAAACAAGTAAGATTATGGAGCAGGAATGCTGCAGAAGGATGGAGACAGTTAAAGAGAGTTGGCAAAGAAGTGTCAGATGGAGTACAACTTGGGTAAGTGTGAGGTCATGCATTTTGGTACGAAGAATACAGTCATCGACTATTTTCTAAACAGGGAGATAATTCCGATTCTGAAGTGCAAATGGCGTTGAGGGTTTCGAATCAGGATTCCCCCAAGTTAAACCTGCAGCTGAATCAATGTTTAGGAAAGTGTTTTAGCTGCCGCACAGTGTGTTTAAAGTTTACATTCAGCAAAATAATTGTGAGTTGACACTTATTAACAATAATATTTGTTTATTGAATACAATTAATATTAGAAGAATAAATGTTACTAAAAACTGACGAAAATCTCTGCAAACTACTTTCTGTTTTAACTTAACATTGTATGATTGTGTATCACCTCACGAGTACGTCGTCGCAGTAAACATGCTAATGTCTTCTTCTTCTTCAGATGAAAGACTTGGAAAAATCTTTTCCTTCAATGGTGATTCAAGAGTTACCGCACTAAGTGGAGTGTTGCGCTCATTCTCATCCTTCCGAGTCCTTGAACCTTTTTGGAAGGGTATGGCCGATCAGCCAATAGATAGATCTGGTTAGTGTACCCCGAGTATTCAATCTCAAATAGGGGTTCGCACATTGATGACCGAAGGTGGACATTCCATTGTCCTTTTCAAGTTGAACTTCAGGTGGATATTGCGGGGTCTGTAGCTTTTAAGATCGTTTGCAAGTAACGAGCACGTTCGATCAAGGATAGCCAAAGGATGCTATCTCCCTTGGCATCAAGTAGGGCTTTGAGAAGGTGCTGCTCAGAAAGCTACTGAGTAAGATAAGGGCCCATGGTGTCCGAAGCAATATGATAGGCGGAAAGTCGAGAGTGGAGACAAAGATTGTTTGCAAACCATCTGTGGATGGCCGTAGCCTGTTTGAATTCTGCAGCACGTGGATGAGCACAGAGACCTCACTCAAGGCTGGGTTCTTTGAGCCCAGCATGCATTAATCATCGCTTTATTTTTCTAAATCCATTGTAAGTTTATTACTATCCATCATAAGTTCATTTTTTCGGGAGGGCAGTGTGGCTCAAAGGCAAATAAATGTTGGCATTTATTTTGAGGGGACTTGAATATCAAGCAGGGATGGAGTCCTGAGCCTCTATAAGTCATTTCTAAATTGATAGCAAATAGCTGAAGTTAGCAGATTTCAGTGACAAATAAAATTGATTGACTATGTTTAAATGTGTTAGAATGTTAATTCTACTTGATTGTTCAATCGCTGCAACCTCTAAATATGTAATCATCCAGAGGCCACACACTTTACAAATGATAGAGTGACTATGCATTTAATTGAATACTGACAGTCAAAGTGTCATTGTGATCACCGGAAAAGTAAGACAACATGTTCATTTTGTTTCGGTATAAAATAAAATGTGCATCCCCTTTATCATAAACTGTTGATTGATGTTTATATTATACGTTCAAAAATAAGGAATCATCTGAATGGTTTTCCGAAATGATGAAATTACTGTTCAGTTTAATAATCGTAAATCATATCTTATTTTTGCCCAATTAACAAGCATGTCAACACCTAATTATTGTTCCAGTCAGTAAACCCAGCAGTTTGCAATCAGGCGACTCTCTGTGTGGAGTTTGCACATTCTCCCCGTGTCTGCGTGGGTTTCCTCCGGGTGCTCCGGTTTCCTCCCACACTCCAAAGATGCGCCGGTCAGGTGAATTGGCTATACTAAATTGCCCGTAGTGTTAGATAAGGGGTAGATGTAGGGGTATGGGTGGGTGGCGCTTCGGCGGGGCGGCGTGGACTTGTTGGGCCAAAGGGCCTGTTTCCACACTGTAAGTAATCTAAAAAAAAATGACCTACGTTAAAAATGGATTCCAGAAGGCCTGAATTCCAGCACAGTGTTACTAGAACTCAGAGCTATCTTTGCCACTAAGTGAGACTCTGGCCTTCTCCTGAATCTGTTAAGGGACTTTCCAACCTTGGTCATTACAGTCATTTCTTCCATTCCTTCCCAACAGTTCATTTGAACTCCGCCTTGGGCGATGGGGAGGGGGCGGGGTCCCTATCAAACAGGCTATCACTACTCTCAATGTCGGTATAAATGTTGTCCAAATTCGATAACACTGACTGACGAGCAACCAGGAGTTATAAAATCATCTTCACTCAGAGCCTGGTCCACGGAGAAGACGTATGGACATGCAGTGTCAGAATCACACCGTATAAGTTACTGATGGTTATGACATGTGGCTTGGCCCCAGACCCAATACATCTGCATCCTGGATCGGCACTGGATGAAGGCATTAAGAATGTGATTGTCTTCTTCAGTACCTTGCATCTCACAATTAACTCTCCAAAACTGTATCCAATAAATGTACCTTCACATTCACCAGTCCAAAAATGAAATTGTACATCTCTGTGGATGACCGGATATTAACATATGGGTCACCGAACAGAATATATCTGAATTAACCAGTCGCAAATAGCAAGCGAAGAATCGCATTCAAAGCTGAAATTGGCGGAATACGACCTGTGTAAGGTATCACACACATAGACATCATACTGGTCCCCAGTTGAATGGAAGAATAACAATAAATGAATGGCACATTGTACGATAACTGCAGGTCTTGGTTTGTCTCCCCTCAGCAGCTTCCTGATATCATGCACCTCTCTCCCTCATACATCTATAAATTGAATAGAATCCAAAAAACAGAATGAAACTTGCAACATAGAGCAGCACAGCACAGTACGAGCCCTTCGGTCGTCGATGTTGTGCTGGCCTTTTGTCCTATTCTAAGATCAGAAGAACCGACATGCCCTTAATTTTACTAACTTCAATATACTAACTTCGACTATCCAAGATACCTTAAATATCCCTACCATATCTGAATTTCCTACAAACGGTTGGCAATGCATTCCACTGACCCATCGCTCTCTGAGTAACGAACCTGCTGTGACAGCTACCCTAAACCTCCCTCTGATAACCTTAAAATTATGTCCCCGGTGATAGACATTTCCGCCATCAGAAACAGCCCTTTTTCTCCACTCTATGCCTCTCAACATTTTGAACATCCTGTACCAAGTCACCTCTCATGCTTCTTCCCTCCAAAGAGAAAATCACGAGCTCCCTGAACGTTTCTGCGTAATACATGCCCTCCTCTTGACGCAGAATCCAGGTAAATCCCTTCTGCACAGGCTCATAAGCTTCCAAATCTTTCCTATTACATGCCAAACCGAGTTCAATGCAATGTTCCAGATGTGATCGAACCAAAGCTTTATATAGCTGCAGCATAACCTCGTGGATCTCATACCCAAGCCCCCTGCTCATGAAAACCAACACACTATACGCCTTCAAAACAACTTTGTCAAACTGTCAAACCGTTGCAAATTTGAGGGATCAATGGAAATGAACCCAAGCTCCCTCTGTTCCTCCAAACTGCCATGGTAGCAGCATTTAACTCTATATTCTGCATTCTAAGTCAATCATCCAAAATAAACCGCTTTGCACTTTTTCAGAAAGACTGCTGTCACTTTTCAGCCCAATTCTGCACTCTCTCAACGTCCCGTTGCAACCTGCAACAGTCTTCCACACTATCCACATCTCCAACAACTTCCATGTTAGCCGCAAACTTACTGAACTACTCTTCCACTTCCTCATCCAAGACATTTATAAACATCCAAAGAGCAGAGATCCCAGAATCGATAAATGTGGAACACCACTGCTCATCCAGCTTCAGGCTGAATACTTTCCATCTGCTACCACCTTCTATCTTCTGTGACACAGCCAATTTTATATCCAGACAGCCAAAGTTACCTGTATCCCATGCCTCATTACTTGCTGAAAGAGCCTACCATCGGCTACCTTAACAAATGTCTTGCTAAATTCCCTGAATACCACATCAACTGCTCTAACTTCATCAACGTGTTTTGTCACTTGTACAAACAATTCAATAAAGGTTGTGAGGCATGACCTGCCGCTGACAAACCGATGCTAAATGTCTCTAAACTAACTATGGTTTTCTAAGTCATTATATATCCCGTCTCTCCGAATCACCGAGAGTACTTTGGTAAGCACTGACGTAAGGCAGACTGTTTTGTAATTCCCAGGGTTATCCTTATTCCCTTTACTGAAAAATGGAATAATATTTGCCAATTTTCAATCATCTGCCTCTAATCCAGTGGACAGTGACGACACAAAGGTAACCGTCAAAGGCAGAACTATTTCTACCCTCCATTACTTTAAACCTTGGATATATTCAATCTGGCCAAGGTAATTTGTCGATCCTTATGTTTGGACTTCAGTCAGCACTTCACCTCTATTTGTCGACTCCATTATGCCGTGTTCCAGCTACTGTTGGACTGCATTCCATTTTGGTGAAATGCACAGTACTGCCTTCCTGAGAAATCACGATTCCCAATATCCTGTCAATACAGGATTTAAAAAAAGGAGGTCCCAATGCTTTCCTGATGAACGGCTGATGTCCAAATGTTTGACTCTCCTGCTCCTCGGATGCTTCCTGACCTGCTGTGCATTTCCAGTGCCAAACTTTCCGACTCTGATCTCGATCAAATGCAGTCCTCACTTTCCCCATTTCACAGGTTTGACCCCTCTGCTCAATGAGCAGGGAATTAATCATGAAAACTCTTTGTATGTGGAGTGACTGCTCAGTTCTGGAAAATTGCATTTGATGAATACATGCTTTTATCAAAGAATTTACAGTTCCACAAATATTCATTCAGTCCCAGAGTTGAATTTTTGTTTCACGGATTGTGTAGCCTGGTAACAAACAGTGAATAACTGAAGAACTGAGAGGTACAGAGTATTTTGGGTGTTATATTCCAGGCAGGGTGCTCTTGGCAGTACAGGAGAAGGGGTAAAAGAGGAGATTTTGTTGCTTTTCTAAGTAAGGAGTCTGTTACTACAGCAAGAAACGATGATATCTTGGAAAGTTGTTCTAAAGTGGCTTTGTGGACCAGCATAGGATCATGCTGATGACGAACAAACGCCTATGGATGCATTAAAGACATCCAGATTAAAGTACATACAGGAGTTGATATACAACTAAATCACCGAGACGTGCAACATCAATGGCAACATTTTTATATTCAGGCATTTCAATTCCCATCATTTATTGGGGCAGTGATAACGCTTTAAGAGAGGAGGAGATGACTTAATATTTATTCTCGAGAACTTCGTATATTAAGATTAGAAAATACAACAAGGGTCGATGGAATGCTGTGTCCTTATTGTGGGGATAGAAATACAGCCAGGTGTTCCAGCCAGGATAGTGAGTGCATTTTTGGACCAGTGACCGTGACATCATACCTTTTTTAAGGTTTGTTCAACAATAGACGAAAAGAAAGTCTGATAACTAATCGGCTTTCGGATTGTGTCGGCACATTTTATTAAATTAAGACAGGATCTGGCCAAATCGCAGATACTTCTGGTTAAAACGACAGCAGAACAGCCTGGGACTGGGGTGGGGGCGGGCATATGGTCGAAATGGAATTGATGAGAGTGCCAGCCCAGCATGTTACACCGAAGATGAAATTTAGGAAAACAAGCCCAGTGAAACTTGGGTGTCCACAAATATTCAGAATGGAATGTATAAAAAGAATAAATAAAAGCTTAAGGCAGTTAAAAAGTGAACAGTTCAATGGTCTGAGAAGATTGCAGAAAGTGCATCGACACACTGAAAAAATAACAAGTAGATAACAAAGGGGCCGTGATAAAACATCAGGGAATAAGATTAACAAGAATCCAAAATTAGTCTTTTGCTTATTTATGGGGAAGAGGATGACAAGGTCAAGAATGCGGAGTATTCTGTACTGAGGAGGCAGCCTGTGCACGGAACCACAAAATATCTTAATCAAGGACTTTATATGATCTTTACTTTGGAGAGGCAGTACTGGATTCAGGGAGAGTGATCGTGTGAACTTTGAGAAGGTTGATGCCGAAGGTGAGGAACAATGCGCTTATATGCAGGATAGAGTGTGGGAAAATCCCAGATCTAGATCAGATGTATCTTAGGATGTTGTGGGAGGTAAGGAAGAAAATAAAAGGCTCTGAAACTTTATTTTATTTTATTCTTGCCTCTGGCCGCAGAGGAGATGGGAAAAGACATGAAAACATTAAATGTAGATTGATCTTTCACTCAGAGTGCTCGAATTAAGACGTGAGATTAAAGGCCACCAAGTCTCACATCAGTGGGAAGGAAACAATTGTAGAAATCTCTGAAGGGTGCTGAGGCTGGATCATAAAATATCTTCAAGGTTGAGAGAGACAGATTTTTAAACAAGGGTTATGGGGAAAATGCAGGGTAGTGGATTGGAAAGTTATCAGAATAAATGAAACCTAATTGAAAGAAAGGAGACACAGTGAGCGGATGAACGCATTGTTGCGCTCCATCTTGTCGTATTCATTTTCCAATTGCCCTGTGCTCACTGGAATATCAACCTCTCTCCCTGCGGAGTGAGGCACAGTTTGAAACGAATTGACGGATGCAAGTAATGCAAACGTGCAGTTCTCAGAGAAGTAACGAGCCAGCAAAGGGCAACGACAACGTGATTGGCTGTTGAGATGGAAACTTGCATCAGCACAGTCACTGCAACCAGAAGGAAGACCTCAGCAAGACACTTTTTGACCTGGATTGAAAAAAACGTTGACATGGTCTCAGTAGTAAAGTGCTGTTAAAGCATACTATTATGCTCGTCTGAAAACGTCTGGTTTCGAAAATTAAGCAGACACAGGCATGGTTAATACTTAGACGGGAGACGGTCTGGGAATACCAGGTGCAGCAGGCATAAGACAAAAACACTGCATCACTGTTGTGTCTCCCTCCGTCCATAAAAAAAACTATGTGGGAGGAGTGTATGCATGTGTAGTTGCAATACCTTTTTTGCATGAAGCCTTTAGGACGTGCGCAACTGCTCAGCAAAACGCTCAGGAAAAGTCCTCTTAACTTTCTTCTTTAGACTTACAGTACATAAGATTGCAGTGAGAGCAATTGCACATTCCTCCAGCAGAATGTGGAAGCTCATGGGGACTTCCATCGTACCTGATCACCACATCGGTTTGGGAAATGCACCAAGCAGCATCTTCTGGGAAACTGTGTTGCGGAGCTGGAGTTGGAGCTACTGTACTCAGGACTATTCGAGATGCTGAGCGAATCATAGATAAGAGTTTCAGTGAGATGGTCACATCTATGGTACAGGCAGCGAGTAGACAGATGACCACGATGAAAGGTGAAGTGTGCAGGAATCACCGGTGGCCATTCCCCTCGAGAACAAGTTGAACATTTTTGGGAGGAATGAACGTTCAGGAGAAAGCAGCAGTAGTCAGTTTGGTGGCACAACTGGCTCTGGGACACAGCGGGAATGGGACAGGTAAATAGGACTTTAGAGACAGGAGGCTCGATAGTTTGCAGTGAGCAGACAGGAGAATCGATGGCCACAAACAGGAATCCTCAACAGCAGGGAGGCAAGTGCGAGGGCAAAAGCAGATACAGTAAACAGAAGCTGTAGGTTGGACAGACAGGTCAGGCTGGAACACGACAGGGAGTGAAGAAGGCCTGTTGGATTAAATTGGTTTTATTTCAAAGCAAGAGGGCTCACACGTAAGGCCAATATAACCATAGCGTGGATAGTTACATGAGTCTGGGATATTAGAGACATGACGGAAACATGGTTAAGGGATGGCCAGGACTGGCACCTTAATGCACCAGGGTACAGGATCTTTATGCTGGGTAAGGTAATCCGAGATGAAGGACCAACCAGTGAGGCTTTGTGCATGGAGCTAAGAAATAAGAAGGGGATGCTGATATTATTCGGGTTGTGCAATCAGCCTCTATAGAGCTAACGGCAGTTAGAGGAACAAATACACAGGGAGAGAGGTTCGACATGCGGGAGCAAAAGAGTTCTTTATAACATGGACTGGGACAGCTTGAGTATGAAGGGATTTGACGGTTGGAATCTGTTAAGTGCGTCAGAAAAGTTTCCTCAAGCAGTATATAGAGGGTCCTACGCGGGAATTGGCAAAATTCAACCTACTCTTCGGAAACAGGGCAGAACAGCTGACGGAGGTGACAGCTGTGGAGGACGTTCGGACCAGTGACCATAGTTCTACTAATATTAAAATAGCTTTGGAGAGGGGCAGAACTGGTCCACATGTTCAAGCTCTAAATTGGGGCAGGTCAATTCTGACAGGTGGGAGGCCTGGAAACCTGTGATAGGGAGATTTCAATTGAGGGTTGGTTCCATGAGGGTTGAAGGGAAGTTGAAGGCAGCTGGGATCAAGGGAATTCATGGACTTTTATTGGAGATACGGAGATTATTGCAGAAGGAAATCAGGAGAACAAAGATTGGATACAAAAATGACTTGGCTGAGAAATTTAGGATGAATTCAAAGAGGTACCTTCAATATTTGAATGAAAAACAACAATTTAGAGGGAGATAATCGGAACTCTCAAGGACCAGAGTGGACATGTATGAGAAGAACCACCGGAGATGGGCAAAGTCCTCAATGAATATTTCTTCAATATATTTTCCGTGGAGAAAGAGATGAAGACTTGGGAAGTTGGGGAAGTTAGTAGTCATATCTTGGGGACAGTCCATCTCACAATATCGGAGGTGTTGGTCGGATTAGAAAATATGAGGGTGGATACATCTCCTGATCCTTATCACAAAAATCTAAGAACACTGCATGCGTCTGGAGAAGAAATTGCTGTGAGCGAGGCTGATATTTTTACATTTTAATTAACTACAAGTGAAGTTCCAGAAGACTGGAGTGTTATGGAACCTGGATTTTTATTCAAGAATCGCTGCAAAGAAATCCCTGGGAGCGAGAGACCAGTAAGCCTATCATGTGTGGTCGATAAATTACTTGGGAAGATTCTGAGGGATAAGATCCCCATGCATTTGGAATGACAGACTTTCACATTGTCTAGTCAGATTTGCTTTGTAAAGGGGAGGTCATACCTGACAAATTTGATAAAGCTCTTTGATGAAGTGAACATGAAGCTTCACGAGGTCAGAGCGATAGACGTGGAACCGTTCACCGCCGGAAAAGCTCAGTAGGTGAGGTAGCATCTGAGAAGCAGCAGAATCGACGTTTTGGAAATTCATGTTGAAGGGCATATTTCTGAAACGTCGATTATCCTGTTCTACGGATGCTAAATAACCTGCTGTGCATTTCCATCACTAAAACTTTAATCTCGGATCTCCAGCAAGCAGTCCTGACTTTCACCTAGGATGTTGTACATAGTGTATATGGTTATCAGGAATGCCTTTGATAAGGTTCCACGTGGTAGACTGCTGCCAAAGGTTAAATAAGTTGGAATCCGGGAGAGCTGGCAATTTGGCTTGATTAGCTTGATAAGAAGAGGCAGAGGATAATAGTGGAACAATGCTTTTGGGACTGAAGGCCCGTGACCAGTAGTGTGCCTCAGCTGTCGGTGCTGGGCCCATGACTGTTTCTTGTCAATGATTTCGATGAGAATATACAAGGAATAATTAGGAACTGTGGAGATGACACTAAAATAGTGAGCATTGTGGACAGTGAAGAAGGCTATCAGAAATTCCAGCGAGACATTGATCCACTGGGGAATTGGGCTGATAAATGTAAAATGGGATTTGAGAGAGATAAGCGTGAGGTATTTCATTTTGACATCCTCCAAGGCAAGAGTGTCGTAGTGACGAGCAGAGCCGGAAGAGAGTACTGGAACAGCGGAACCTGGAGTTCAGATGGACAGTTCTCTGAAAGTGGAGTCATAGACAGACAGGGCAGTGAGGAAGGCTTTAGCTCACTGGCCTTCATCTTTTAGGGCATTCAGTATAGAAGTTGTTGTCATGTTTCAGTTGTCAAGGTTGTGGGTGAGGCTGCACTTGGAGTATTGTGTTCAGTTTTGGTCATCTTGTTAAGGGAAGGATGTTATTAAAATAGAAAGAGTGCAGAAGAATTGTACAAGGATCTTCCCAAAACTCAATGGTCTGAGACATAGGGAGAGGTTAAACAATATAGGACGTTTATCTTTAGAACATAGGAGACCAAGGAGGGATATTTTGGAAGGATGTAAGTAATAGGGATAGGCTGAATACACTCAGCTTTATTCTGCCCAGGGTAATCGAGGACACCCAGAGTCTCTAGTCTCCCTGCCGTACATCTCAGCGACAGAAACTACTCTACTCCGGCCGTTAACATCATGATAGCCCACAAAGTTACCACCGCACCGAAGCATCTCCTGATGAAGTTATAAAACCTATGTCCCCAACAAGCAGAACAAACGTCATATGCAAAATACCCTGTAAGGACTGCAACAAGCATTATATTGGACAAACGAGCAGGAAACTAGCCACCAGAATATATGAGCACCAACAAGCCACAAATAGTCATGATCAACCACCACTAGTATCCATGCAAACAAACGAAGAGGGACACTAGTTCAACTGGGACAATATGTGCATCCTGTGACATGCTAAACAGAGGCACTGACAGGAAGTCCGAGAGGGCTGGCATTCAAACCAGAACTTCATTAACAAACGTATAGATAGGGATGCCATTTACCAATCTCTCTGAAACAAAAGCGGAAATGCTATGACCCACCACAACAGACCAAGGCACATATATAGCAAGCCGGACAGACATCAACGCTTCGTGGGAAGCTCAGTGATGATATTACCTGGCATGCTGACGAAATGTCTGAGAACACATCTTACAGCTCAATGATCAAAATTGCAATCTAATCCACAACCTGAGCTACCAATCTTAAGAAACACCGCACACAGGTAATGTGATAGGGAATGGAGGACGAGGGTTATGAAAATAGGGAGGGATGTAGATACTGGGATCCACTGCATAGACACGGCATAATGTCAGGGCTGGAAAAATGGTGCATTGATAGGGAGAAACCTAAGTGCTGGAGCAGTTTAGATGCATGGGGAATGTAAGTATGACTGAAGGAGGATGTTAGCGAGATTAGGAGGTTTCTGGGAGATGGGAGAAGTTACAGATTTAAAGAGGATTGGCAGAAATGGTGGAGGTTACAGAGATGACGAGGGATGTTGGGGCAGAACTTGGTCAGACATATAAGACGGGCTGAAATACGGAGTGGAGGTTACAGAGATAAGGAGTGTTAGGAGCTGCAGCTGTTTACAGAAATAAGTAGGAATATACGGGTCTGAGGAGATTACAAAGATTATCAGAGTGATGTCTGTAGAAGATAACATCGATAATAGGGTATTCGTAGCTGGACGAGATTACAGAGAATAAATAGAGGTATACATGCTTGACCAGGTTACACAGATAGGGAGACATGTAATGTTGTAGGAGCTGAACAAAATTGGAGGTAGGTACTAGAGAAAGTTACAGAGATGAGGGGAGGATGTGCTGGAGAATGGCACAGGGAAGAGGTTGATTTTGGTATTGGAGAACGTTACAGGAAGAGGTACTGACTGTAGGTGCGGAAGAATGTTATACAGATAAAGAGTGGGGGTAGGTGCTGGCGAGTATTACATTGATAGGGAGTTGAAGTGGGTACTGGAGAAACGGATAGGAAGGTTTGAAGGTGTTGGAGGATATACAAAGTTAAGTCAAAACTGGAGGACTTTACTCAAAGCGAGATTGGACCAGGAAGGAGATGATGACACAAGTTTAGGGCATTCTCAATGCTCTAGGAGGTAACAGAAATAGGAACAATAAGAATCTGGAGGGGATAAGTTCGGTTTTGAGGACTGGAGGATGTTACAGTGATAGGAACGCAAGGCTGGAAATGTTACAGAGATTGGAAAGCAAGGCTGGACACGATATACAGGCAGGGAAACAGGCCAGGAGATGTTACAGGGGCAGTAAAATAAGACTGGCGATGTGATAGAGACAGGAAAGCACGGCTGTAGATGTTATAGAAACAGGAACGCAAGGCCAGACGATTGTGAATTATCCAAGATGGAGGACGGGAAAATTTGTGGCTATAACAGCTGTTCCTTTTTTGAGGTATTTCAAGTGTTGGAGGTGATTTCCTCGAATTCCAGGAGCAGCAATTGCTGATTTATTTGCTGTTGCATTGTTGTGGAACTTTGGAAAAAAATGTCAAAACAACAGCAGCTTTGAAAGGGAGAACAGACAAAGGAAGCACATGGTGAAGGTCAGTGCAGGAGATAGAGCGAGAAAGAAACGGACATCACCGTGTACCTGCACAGTTCCTGCCTTAGCTGTTTGGATTCATGCATCACTAGACATCAGAGTGTTTCTGGGAAAATTAACAAACAGTGAAATTCACAACTGATATTGGAGGAACTGTTTGGGCGAAGGTCACAGCACAGAAACAGATAAGTGAATAGTTTTAGTTGTGTGAATGCTATCTTGATTAGTTTTTTTTATATGTCTCTTCATTAAACTTAAAAATATGAGCCATATCTATCAATTTAACTTGGGGCAGTGTTTTGTAGAGGAGTAAAACAGTGCTATTTTCTGAGTGTGTCGATTATGAAGGAGGAAAAATGTCCTTTAGTAAAGTGATATGCGCTCCTTGTCAGATATGGGAGTTTAAAGAAAATTCAAGGGTTCCTGCAGATTATATCTGCAATGAGTGCTGTTGGTTGCGAATAGTATCAGATCGAATGAATCGGTTGGAGAGACAGTTAAAGGCAATGAGGAATTTGCAACAGCAACAGTATGTGATTGATTGCAGTTAAAGGAAAGGGGAGAAGTCTCCGATAGAGTCACATTGATGGGTTAACTCTAGGAAAGGAAAGGAAAGTAGGCAGTACTCAGAAAGATAGTGAGGAAAGAGATCAATCTGAGACTGGTACAGTCGAGAACAGAAGCGAGACAAACAGTCAGTGCAGTTAGGGAAAAGTTAGGACTAATACATTAAACGGCATTTATTTCAATGTAAGGGGCCCAACAGGGAAGGCAGATGAACTCAAGGCATGGTTAGGAAAATGGTTCTGGGATATCATAGCAATTACAGAAACATGGATGGACAGGACGGGACATTTGTTCCATGATACTAATGCTGCAAGAAGGATAGAAAGAAAGGCAAAAGAGGAGGGGAGATGGCGTTTTTGATAAGGGATAGCATTATGTACTGAGTGAGGATATTATCGGAAATATATCCAGAGAGGTTATTTGGATGGGGCTGAGAAATAAGAAAGGGATGATCACCTTATTGGGATTGTATCATAGAATCCCTAACAGTCAGAGAAAATTTGAGAAACAAACTTGCAAGGATAACTCAGATATCTGTAAGAATAATGGGGTGGTTATGGTGAGGGATTTTAACTTTCCAAACATAGACTGGGACTGCCAATACTGATAAGGGTGCAGATGGAGAGGAATTTATTAAGAGTGTACCAGAAAATTTTCTCATTTAATATGTGAATGTACCGACTGGAGAAGGTGCAAAACTTGTCCTACCCTTGGGAAATAAGGCAGGGCAGGTGACTAAGGTGTCAGCGGGGGAGCACTTTGGGGCAGCGACCAAAATTCTATTCGTTTTAAAATAGTGATGGCAAAGGATAGACCAGACCTAAAAGTTGAAATTCTAAATTTGAGAAAGGCCAATTTTGATGGTGGTAGGCAAGAACTTTCAAAAGCTATTTGAGGGTAAATGCTCGCAGGTAAAGGAACGGCTGGAAAATAAGAAGACTTCAGAAATGAGATAACTAGAATCCAAAGAAAGTATACTCCCGTTAGGGTGAAATTTAAAGGCTGGTAGGTATAGGGAATGCTGGATGACCAAAGAAATTTAGGGTTTGATTAAGAAAAAGAAGGAAGCATATGTCAGGTATAGACAGGATAGATCGAGTGCATTCTTAGAAGAGTTTAAAGGAAGTAAGAGCATACTTAAGAGGGAACTCAGGAGGGCAAAAAGGGGACATGTGATAGCTTTGACAAAGACAATTCAGAACAAGCCAAAAGGGTTTTCCAAAAGCATTAAGGACAAATGGGTAACTCGGGAGAGAATAGGGATCATCAACGATCAGCAAGGCGGCCTTTGTGTGGTGCCACATAAATGGGGGAGATACTAAAATAATATTGTGCATCATATTTGCTGTGGAAAAGGATATGGACGATATAGAATGCACGGAAAAAGAGGGTGACATCTTGGAAAATGTCCATATTACAGAGGAGGAAGTATGGGATTTCTTGAAATGCGTAAAGGTGGATAAATCCCCAGGACCTGAACAGGTGTACCCTGGAACTCTGTGGGAACCTGGAGCACTTATTTCTGCACCTCTTGTTGAGATATCTGTATCATCAATAGTCAAAGGCGAGATGCCGAAGACTGGAGGTTGGTTTACGTGGTGCCATTGTTTAAGAAGTGTGGTAAGGACAAGCCAGGGAACTATAGACCAATGAGCCCCACAGTCGGGGGTGCGAACGTTTTTGTAGAGAATCCTGAGGGACAGAGTGGACATGCATTTGGGAAAGCCTATGACTGATGAGGGATAGTCAACATGGCTTTTTGCGTGGGAAAGCATGTTTCACAAACTTAATTGAGTATTTTGAAGAAGGATTGATGAGGACAGAGCTGTAGACATAATCTAATATGGACTTCAGTAAGGCATTGTACAAATTTCCCCATGGGAGACTGCTCAGCAAGGTTAGATCTCACGGAATACAGGGAGAAACAACCATTTGGATACAGAATTAGCTCAAAGATAGAAGATAGAGGGTGATGGTGGAGAGTTGCTTTTCAAACTGGAGGCCTGTGAACAGTGAAGTTCCACTAGTTTCGGTGCTGGGTCATTATGTAAATTATTTTGATGCGAGCATAACAGGTAGGTTAGTAAGTTTGCAGATGACACAAAAACTGGAGGTGTGGTGGGCAGCGATGATGGTTACCTCAGATTACAACAGGATCTTGATCAGATGGTCCAGTAGGCTGAAATGTGGCAAATAGAGTTTAATTCAGATAAATGCGAGGTGCTGCACTTTTTGGGAAAATGCATCTTACCAGGTCTTATACATTGAATAGTAAGGTCCTAGGGAGTGTTGCTGAATAAAGTGCACTTGGAGTGCAGGTTCATATCTCCTTGAACCTGGTGTCGCAGGTAGATAGGATAGTGAAGAAGGCGTTTTGTATGCTTTCCTTTATTGGTCATAATATTGAGTACAGGAGTTGGGAGGTCATTTTGCGTCTATGCAGCACATTACTTAGGCCACTGATGGAATATTGCGTGCAATTCTGGTCTCCTTCCTATCGCAAAGAAAATGTGAAACTTGAAAGGGTTCAGAAAAGATTTACAATGATGCTGCCAGTGTTGGAGGATTTGTGCTATAAAGAGAGGCTGAACAGGCTGGGGATGTTTTCCCTGGAGCGTCGGTGGCTGAGGGGTGACGTTATAGAGGTTTACATAATTATGAGGGGCATGGATACGATAAGTAGGCAAAGTCTTTTCCCTGGGTGATACACATTTGGAATGAGCTGCCAGAGGAAGTAGTGGAGGCTGGTACAATTGAAACATTTAAAAGGCATTTGGATTGATGTATGAATAGAAAGCGTTTGGAGGGATATGGGCCTGGTGCTGGCAGGTGGGCCTAGATTGGTTTGGTATATGTGTTCTGCATGGCGGTTTGGACCGAAGCGTCTGTTTCCATGTTGTGCATCTCTATGACTCTATGACTCCATATAGAGATAGGAAAGCAAGACTGGAGATGTTATAGAAAAAGGAAAACAAGGCTGGAGAGATTACAGAGAGAGGAAAGCAAGGCTAGAGATGTTATGGAGGTAGTACTTGTCCGTCCTAGAAGAGGCAACGGATTTTTAAAAAAATCATTCACAGTGTATGGAGCGAGGTGCAACATCTGTAAGTTCGAGAGACAGAGAGGCGTGTTGGGGTGGAAAAATTTAGAATGATCGATCGGACTGTAGTCGCTGATGACGATTATGGAGATAATGTGAATTACCGAGATAGAGTTGGACTTAGAGGCTGGAGGAGTTAGCTGGGAAAGAAACAGAGATACAAGCAGACCGTTTAAAAAAGGAATTGTGCATTTACTTACCAGAGAATGCATTGTAGAAATCTGTGGATAAACAAGGCACTCGGAGGAACTGAAGTATAGATACTTTGTAGCGTCCAAACGCAAGATACAGAGAGTAATTATCAAAGAGCATAGGAGAGGCTCTTCGGTTGACAGTAATAAAAATAAAAAGCGTTGAAGACGCTGTAAAAACGTCATTCCGAACATCTGGAGGCTAGTGCCAGAATTGAGAGAGTTGGCCTGGAGACTGGACAAGCAACTATGTGACATAACGAAGCCTCATGTTGTCAGATCCAATACTGAAACGGAAACTTTCTGCTGAAAGCCCCCATTCAGTCAGCCTCATGGTGTCAGATCAAACACTGACACGAAACCTCTTGCGGACTCCTCTCCCTCAGCCTCATGGTATCAGGTCAAACACTGACACGGAGTCCTCCTGCTGACTCCATTCCCTCAGCTGATGATTCAGTGTCCCTCAACATTGCTTGTCAGAAACACAGAGAGTGACAAATATGGAGATCGTATACTGGATGGGCCATTCCAAAAGCTTCACCAACAGGGGCTCAGCTGCAGTATTGCTAATCGAGAGGGAGAGATTTCGAAAAGAAGTAGTAACTCTGCGCTGGGCTGCGTGAGATGGTTTCGATCATGAGCAACAGCAGTAGAATTGTACTCCAGCACAATGTTCACTGTCATTGTCTGGCATATTATTCACTTTATCCTGACCATCAAGGCATGGCATAACTCCTTGTTGAACAGAGAACACAGGAGGGCCTGCCAAGAGCAACACCAGCTATACCTCAAAATGAGGAGAAGTTACCAACAGGATAACTTGCTCACCAAATAGCGGATGCTGGGAGTAATCGACAGATCTAAGTGAAACTACAATCAACAAATCAGACTGAATCTCTGCATTACTGTCATATGCAGTCTGGGTGAATGCTGGTAGATAATCAAACATCCCACTGGAGGAGAAGGATTTACACACACCGCCTTTCTCAATGTTGGACGAACCCACACAGCAATAGAAATGGTAAGACTGAAACATTCACAATGTTCTGATCGAAGTGTCAATGGGGTGATCGATTTCAGTCTCCTCCAGATGGCAGTCTTCAGCCCATTCGATTCATTTCGTGTGGTATCTGAAAACAGCTGGTAGATTGGAGTAAGTCAAAGGCTCTGGACCCTGTTAACATTCATTCCAGCTTCTCCTGTTGGGCTTCCGATAATGTGGGAAACTATTTGGATATGTCCTGCACACTCACAGACAAATCATTAGTCAAACAATGACTGCCACATTGGTGTAAACCGTATCATTAATAACTTGATGAAATATGTAAACGACAGTGATATCACGCAGCACTTCCTCAGCACAAACCTACATTTTGATCCTTAGTTTAAAGATGGGCAACAAGAAGAAACACAGCCGAATTCGAGAGGTGAGTTCAGTGTCTGCACTTCACATCATCGTAACCTCATTTGACCAATCCCATGCGTGGCATGAAGGATCAAAAGGAAAATCTGAGCAAATGTGAATCAGGTAAACCTCTGCACTGTTTATAGTTATACCTGATATAAGTGAAGATGTTTGGATTTAGTGGAGAACAGTCATCTCACCTCCAAACAGCTCTGCATCACTTCCACAGGGGAGGTGAATCTGGGTAAGCCTGTAGATCAGAAATGGAAAGGTAAGGCACCATATCCCTCCTGGATGATCGGGTTGCTGTCTTCGTAAGGTAGAGACGACTGGTGGTAAATTAACTGAACAGTTATCGTGCCGCAATTCAGGGAGAGGTTGAGTAAGATAGTCCTTCACATTTACCTCAGTCAGTACAGGAATTAGACCCACAACTGGTGGCATTAATCTGCATTACAAACTAGCTATCCAACTCCTCACTCACTACTTAGGGTAGATATTTTAGTATTAATCAGTTCAGATGCGTTCTTACATACCCCTGAAACAGTTGGAACTTGAAGCAGCCCTCCCAGCTCAGATGGATGGACACTATCCGTTAGATATAGCGTGTTCTCTGTCGTCAGACCAACAATCATCTGTGGATTCACCATTGACAATCCCTGTTCAGCAAAGAGGCAAGGCGGGGTGTTTGCCAATGATTGGACAATATTCAATAGTATTCGTGATGCTCAGATACTAAAACAGACCTTAAACAAATTCAGCAATACCTGTAAAGTATGCAGACCTGTGTTTAAATGTAAAAAGTAACATTTTCATTACACAAATGCCAGACAACGATCACGTCTAACAATAGGGAACTAAACTATGTCCTCTAACATTCAATTCCAGTGCCATTAATGAACTCTAATCTGCCAATATCCCGGGGACTGCCGTTAACCAGAACCGGACTGACCATATATATGCATTATCCATTCCTGTGAAGGGATTATGCCCAAAAACCCGACCCCACCCCCAACCGCGTCTCGAATGTTGCCTGAACTGCTGTGGCTTTTCAGTGCCACATTTGTCGACCTGATACATTTATTGCCAATAAGAATATGAAAGAGGCTAGACATCCTGGAACAATAACACACTTCATGATTTTCCAAAGCTTGCCCATCATCGAGAAGACAAACGTTGAACGTGTGGGTGATAAAATAACCCCATTGCCTGCGTGAGTGCAGGTACAACCCTCATCCATTGACACTCAGTAGCAACAATGCCTGTCACATACACAGTGCTTTGCAGATATTTTCCATTGCTCCACACAAAACACCTCTGGATTCACGACCATCAAGAAGGACAACGGCAGCAGGGACAACCACCATGTTTGCGTTTCGTTCCAAGCCACCCATGACCCTGAGTTGGAAATTTATTGCTGTTCCTGCAGTATCACTGTTTCAAGTTCCCTTCTGAATGGCAATGTAAGTCTGCCTACAGCACATGGACTGCAACAGTTCAATGTGGCAGCTCATCACCACCTTCTCAAGAGAAACAAGGGGACGAATTAAATACTGCCCCATTCACATTCCATGAATAAATTAGAATTACAAAAAAATGTCCGAATATGCCCAAAGCTGGACACTGAGTTTTAGGTTTTATGAATCAGATTGGTTGGGTCCAGTCAGCACCTAGCTTATTGCGAACAGCTGAATGGGATATGCTGTTTGAAACAAACAGTCCGTGTTTCAGAGACATACCCCAAATCATACAGACACTGACGTTCACATGTCACATTACAGATCAAGGAGCCAAATAGAAGCATATCTGACTGTAGAATGTTTAGGTACACAATAAGATTATAGCCATGAAAATGATTGTGTGTGAATATGAGGACACAGTAATAGTGCACGGGAAAATAATAGTATATTTTGAAAGTCTTTGCACTTAAGAATAATTTGTTCTTGGATGCGGTAATGGGACACATAATTTCAAAGCTGGTTCCTGTTATTTGGGTACAGTTTTCATCATATCATTATCATAAAGGAGAACTGAATGAAGGGGTGGATTTTCTGCCAAATGGATCACTGAAAGGTAGGTATTTTTGAAGCAGCACGGACCTTCAGTGAAGAGATTTTTCTGCTAATGATTAGAACTTTGCTGAAAACATTTACATAAAAGTTTCTGTCTTGAGTCACACATATGGACATCGGCGTGGGATCATGCTAACCATCAGAGCTGCACGATTCTTTTTGTATATTGACATTGTGGAGCTGACATTTACTGGATATAGTTTATGAGGGATTCAATGTAAGATACCATGTGCTGCATGAGTCCATCACATTTGTTACAACTTCATTCAGGCTCGTGCAGAATTAGTGTTTTAGTTGCACACCAGAAGAGATAAACTTGCAGGACATGGTTTTTTGCATGATATTGTTGTGTTCGATTCTTTACTTGCTTGTTGTCGGGTGATTTTTTTTCAAATGTTGAAGTGCGTTTGAACCAGCACTGAGCCCTGTGCTAGTCCATTTGCCAGTCTGCCCAACGCATTTCCCTGCTGTTCTGATATGTCTCTAACGAAACTGTTGTGAGGGATTGTATGAATAACTATCCATATCAAGGTTTGAAGCTCTCTGGACAGTTATTGGAGATGACCATCGTTGTGGAGGTAGAGGTGAGGGCTAGGAGTACTGTGTTCTGAAATCAGTTTCTTTTCAAAGTCATTTTTGACAGCTTTGCTGAGTGCAAAATGGCGTGTTCACTGACAAGAACATGAATCATTTGTTTACTACAGTCACTGAATACTTCGGTGTGTATCTGGTCATTTAATTATTGTTCACTTCGTTGGACTAAAAACTATGATGTTTGGTTTATTTTTATAATTGTAAGAAAGAAAGTGGTATTAACTCCTCATTGTACAAAATGTAAAACAGTTACCTGCTATATATTTCCCGCAGAAAAATCAAGCAACAGGCAGACGTTGTCTGGAAAGCAGAATTCTGTGAACAGCACTATGTTCCAGGCAACATCATCATCCTCTCCGTTAGGTTCTGACCAACTGACAGGGCGGACCCAGGCGGAGTGGGGGTGGGGTGGTGCGGGGGGGGGGGCGGGGGGGTGGGCAGCTTCTTGGTGTATAATCAATGTAGAACCCAGCATTGCTGCTGGATGTTGCGGTTGTTATATTTCTCTGCAGCACGTTATGAGGGAATCAGTCAAAGGGAAACATGGACTTGAGCTAATCTGCAATCTGCATAGTGCAGATGCACCTGTCCATTGAATATATCGGTAAGACTGGCCAACGGGCAGTCCTTGTGTGGAGGAAGGGCCATCATCACATTTTGTGATGATGGCTCAACATGTCGTGTAGCAACCTGCGTCGTGAATGGGACAGACGTTAAAAAGAATGAGCAAGTAATAACTAAGCGTCCATGAGGTGCAGTGGAAAATCGGCAACAACAAGATCATACTTTTAACACCTCATGCAGTCTGCAGCCTCATGGCCCGGCATAGATCTACAGTTACCATCGAGCCAAGGAGTCACCTTGGTTCAATGAAGAGTGCAGAAGGGTATAGCGGGAGCAAGACCAGCCAGACCTAGATATAATTGGTCAACCTGCAGAAACTTATTGTCCTCAGCGCCGAAACAGGATGCCTTGCATGATAAACGGCACAAGCAGCAGTTAATGACCAGACCCCAGTGATGTCACAATAAATTGTTCAGAGCTATCTCTGAGGTCCTGCTACATGGATTCATAAAAACAGTGGACAATGTAAGAGACCACTGGAGGAGGAGGCTGCTTTCCAACAACTAAATCCCCAGTTATGGGGGAACGCAGCACATCAGTGAACAAATAAATCTGATGTACTTGTCGCAATCCCAAATGAGAAGGGCTGAGAAGATGATCCATTTCAACGTCCTTTAATGAGACCCAGCATCACCAACCCCACTCTTCAGACAATTCGATTCACTCTACGCAATGTCATGAATTGGCTGACGACACTGCAAACTGTGAATTAACTCCATGAATTGCCATATATTTAGGAAAACGGTTCCATTCTTGCAAGAGCACTGTCATCTAACTACAATGTAATAAGCAGCCCAAGTACGTACTCTAAACAAAAGGCCAGGCACTTGCTTTGCAGGCAGTCATTAAACCATCGGTGTACTGTCTACCATGTAAAAAGGAAGGTATGTGTCAGCAATAATGTGATCAATCAGCAATAACCTTCTCAGTGTCCCGTCAGGTTCACTCAGCTCCTAACCTCACGACAAGCTTGGTTCTAAAGAATGGATCTGCAAAGGGACAGTGAAAGTAATTACTCTGAACACAAAGCATCTTTTAACAGTGTACGACCACAGGAGCCCAAGTAAAATTATAGTTAGTAAGAATTTGGGGAAAGTACTTGCCTGGTTGAGTAATCACCAGCAAAATAATGATTGTTGTCCTAGTCAGCAATTCGAACTCCAAGACAGCTATGCAGCCATTCCTCAGGAAAGAGAGTGTCGGAGGCTCAATCGCCTCCAGCTGCTGCAATGACCTTCTTTCCACCTTAAGGTCAGATGTGGGAATGTTCATTGATTATACCATTCCTGAAACAGTCAAATACAACAAGACCTGGAAAACATCCAAATTTAGTCTGACAAATAGCAAGCAATGTTCACAGCACAACAATATTAGACAAAAACGATAAGAAAGAATAAAAAAGTCCTTCTTTGATTTTCAGGATTATTGCCATCACTGGGACCTCAACACGATGATTGTCAGCACCCTGGGTGTTGTCATTGACCAGAAATGTCCTTGGACTAGCCACATACATAACGGTGACTTCAATAGCAGTTCTGAGGTAAGGCGTTCTGCAATGAGTAACTCACCTACTTACGCCCAAAGCCTGTGATGGATTACATCCCACGACTAACCCAGGACAATCTGGCACATTCAATTGTGATCACGTCGCCTAACATCCATTCCCTCCTCCCTTGATGCTCAGCAGTGTCAGCATATGCAATCTACAAGATTCGCTGAACCAAGTCTTATTAGACAGCAGCTTCTAAATTCAATGCCATCGATAAGAATAGAGGCAGCAGTTACATTGGAAACCCAGCTATCTGCAAACTTGCTCCTTCATACGGTCAGATGTAATGCAGTTTCCTCATGAGTTTACAATTCTCAACAACTCACAGCACAAAATAAGCCCAAACAAGACATGGTCAAAAGCCAGGTTTGGGCTGACAAGTGACAAGTAATTTTCGCGCTACACAAATGTCAGGCAACATCCAAGGACAGTATGATTGCTGAATCCATTGGCACTAAGATTGTCAGGTTTATCCAAGACCATATCGCAACCATCGTGACAACATCAGGTCATAAGTTATGAATTCTGCAGCTGGTAACATTTCTCCTGTCTTGTGAGAACCCGCCCATTATCTCCGAGATTGAAGTCAGACATATGATGGAATGATCGTCACTTGTCTGAATGAGTGCAGTTCCAAATTAAAAAAAACAAATTGATATGACTAACGACGAATCCCTCCACCACCAACAGTCAACAGCAGGTCTGGGCACCATGGCACTCCATCGTCAGCACTATATATACTCATTACCATTGGCATCTGGAAGGTAAGGGGCAGCACTTCATAATAGTTGTCTTAATTCATTGCTTTAGTAAGCATTGTAAAGGACAAAGCTGGAGTAAGAGTTCAAGCTTTAGTATGTCCCAAACTATTTTGTTAAAGTGAGAAGATTTATCATTGAAATTCACAGGAAACAATAACGAGCATATACATCAGAATAGGAACGTTGGCAGGTATTCTGTGGGGAGACGACAGTAGCTCCATGAAAACGTGTTTCCAAAAGTGAGAGGGTCTGGCTGCTAAATCCAGCCATCAGGATAATTTTGACAAAGTTGGTTTGTTTTCACTTGGGTATCAGTGTCTGAAGGACTACCTGAGAGACTTGTACAATATAACCAGAGGCATATCTGGACGAATTGATTCAAGAATTTATCCCAGAGTATAAAGATCCATTAGTAGAAGCCTTAGCTTTCAGGCAAAAGAGAAAAAGTTTGAAGGAGATAAAGAGGCCAGAGTTTTTTTTTTCTATTCCACACGGAATGTAAAATTGCCTGGAATGCATTGCTCGAGGAGAACAAGATCAACTAGCAACGGTTAAGAGGTATTTCGACACAGAGATGATCAGACAGGGAATAGAATGACATAGAACGTGAAGAAGCAAACACTTTCAGTTTAACGTTCGAAAGGCCTCATGTGTCAGTGCAGACTTGCTGGACTGAAGGGCTTGTTCTAGTGTTATTCTGTTCTTAGATGCAGATTTTACAAAGAGAGTGGCGAGATGTTGCCTAAATAATTACTGATGATGTGCAGCCCTATTCACGCAGATCTCTCATCAGTTTGCACCTTCATATACACCCTCCCATTGTCGGGAAACTCAATCTTGAGAATTTGACATGCAAGTCAGAGCTGATAACTGGTGACTTCATCATGCCCCTCGCGCCTGCGGCCTTCTATCTATGACATCAACTCCTCTAGAGATACTGCACTCATAGAAACTGCATGCACCCCGCACCCACTAATGCTGGCATCTGTCATAGACCACCCTAAAAAAGCCATCCCAGCACATCTGCACTGCAAGTACCCTTCTGGACTTCAACGTTACAGCTCAGGATACACTGACAACTCTCATTGGAATCATATGCAAGGACACTGTGCTCAGCGACACACACCCAGCACATGGACTGCACTTCTGGGCTGCTCACTCGGGGTTTGTGCATACTCACTTTGTTCTGATTTCAATGCTCACAGTGTTTTTTTATCTTGTCTTACTCTCCCTGTAGCAGTGTTTACCATCTGCAAGGGCTCCCAGGCTCACACGACTGCTGTATTGTCTTTTTTGTTAAGCACACAAGTAAAACCAGAATGGTTTACATTATTGCCCACAGTCAGGCACATTGTCCAGCGCATTGAGTCAAGGGGAGTCTCGGATACGAGCCAGGAGCTTAGTCACGGTCACTCAGCATTTCGGGGTTGTTTGGGTCACCCTGTTAGTGGGTGAGGAGAATGTTGGGGAGACCCCGATCACTATTGGGTCTTTCTGTCCTATTGTGGGATGACTCCTTCTGCAATGTGAGAAATCTGAAGTGGTATTAAGGGAGATGGAAGTGATTGGTACAGCCGTTTGTGCTGTTCCAGCTGAAGGAATAGAGGCACGCTGTCCTGAAAGAGTAAGTAGGCAGCACAGACACCGGGCAGAGTTGGAGAGAGGGACAGACAGGACGTTAGAAACAGACTAAGCAAAGGTGCTGAATTCAGTAGTGAGAGTGGGAGAACATGAGCCTTGATGGGGAGTGGGGACAGTACAGAGATATACAGTAAATGCGAGCTCATTCATGCAGTTGGAGGCACTAACCTTGGCGCATTGGAGAACAACATTGACCTCCTTCTTACAGTGCTGGTCATTCACCCAGAAAGATTTAACGTTCATATTTGTACTCAAATGTCAGTTGCTGTGGTGGTGGTGATGTTTGTCAAACCGGGAGCTGGTTCTGCAAATGTTTCGTCCCCTGTTTATGTTACATCGCATCGTCAGTGCTCTGGTGGCTCCTGTGAAGCGCTGCTGTACTGTGTCTATTGGAATTTATTTGGATCTGTTCCTGCTACTTCTGGCTGCCAGTTCCGGTTTTTCGGTGTCCTGGCTGATATATTGGCTTTATTTGAATGTGCTTGTTGACGGATCCCGTGGATGAGTGCTATACTTCGAGTAATTTTCTGGCTGTCCTCTGTTTAGTTTGTCCTATGAGCGTTGTTTTGTCCCAGTCGAATTTGTGGTCCCTGCCGTCTGTATGTATGGCCACTAGGACCAGCTGGTCGTGGCGTTCAATGGTTAGTTGGTGTTCTTGGATCTGATTTCTAGCTGTCTGCCTCGGTATCCTCTACAGTGTATCGTGCAGTCTTTGCATGGAAAGTTGTAAAGCACGTTAGTTTTGCACATGATGTGTATAGTGTCTGTTGTCTTGTTGAGTTGTTGTCTGAGTGTGTGGTGGCTTTATGGGCTGTTATGAATCACAGTGGTATGAGAAGTCTGGTTGTCAGTTCCGAGACTACCTTTATGTAAGGTAGCGTGACAAACAGGCAGACAACGAGCAATCTACATTCACGAACACCAACTAGCTCGAAACTCCACCGACCATCTGTCCTCATTGGCCATGCATACAGATGACAGGGATAACAAATTCGATTGGGACAATGGAATGGTCATAGGACAAACTAAACAGAGTACAGTCAGAGAATTTCGAAAAGAATAGCAGAGAGCCATGAATAGCAGAGCGCCATGAACTCCATCAATACACACATATACCTGGACCCAGTATACTCCATCAATAATCGCAAACACCTGGCCAATACAACTAACAACCAGAATCGGCAACCAGAAGCAGCAGAAACGGAACCAAATAAATTCCAGAACTTCCAGTACATCAACGTTTCACGGGAGGCACGAAGCGCTAAAGGTGTCACAGAGATAGGGGACGAAATGTTTGCAGCTCTTTCCTCTGTGCCTACAAACTGCCAGGTTCTTTAACGTCCTTCATGTACTGTTATCCTTCCCATTACTGTGAACACATTCGCTTCTACAGATATTCCGACTTCTGTAAAATTCTGCATGCCCGTTGAAGCTCCCTTTATAAGAAATCCCTTGCTCTATAGGGAAGGTCACAGACATACAGTGGTTCAAGTTTTTGGAAGTGGTTAGAGATTAGTAAAAAGACATTCTGGGTGGAGGATGTTGAGATCGAGTGTTTGCAGGAAACAGAAAAAAAGCTCATATTTGTGGTGCAGGAGATAGTTAAGAGGTGGTTTGACTGAATGGTATCTTATATTTCTTGGAGAATTTTACAGTGAGCGGGTTGTAGCAGCTGTAGATGCTTTCGGATACTGGGAGATTTATATATGTTTATGAAGGTCAGAGATACGTAGAGGGTTACTGTAGTGTTTGGAACGAAGTCAGCCAAGAAATCCTCATTAAGACGTGTTCCCTGATTGGGACTGTTAACGTGGCTGACAGAAATAAACAGGAGCATAAACTGAATAAAGATTTATACACCTTGAGCCTTTCACTGTACCTCACACCTCCTTAGACACAACATGGGTGATAAGGAAAAATAAGCACTACCGTAGTTAGGAAGTAGTGTGTGGGGTAAGGGAAAAAATACAACTATGAAAATTTTTTAAAAAGAACGTAAAAATAAAATAGACGACTATAACACCTTCGCAAACTTTATACGTCAGTGGACCTAAACTTGCATCAACTTAAAAGTCGGAAACAAAGAAAATAAACATGAGCAGATATTGTTTGGTAAAAATGGGACGTCTGTCATGTCAACGTGACTTATAGAATTTCGATAGAACGGAATTTTATATTATATGGGTAAATAACGATCAGTGTGACTGTCGTTTCACATTCTTTGTATACATGTGTTGATAGTAATGAAGCAATATAAGATTCAGGAATTTAATTGCGACACTGTAATTCCATAAACGAAAAAAAAAGCATTAGGAGCGTCAGGGGCTTTGTTTAGTACAGGAGCCGGCGCTAAGCGAGCGTGGGTAAGTGGCATGTTTCATGCATGTATAAATAAAAGGAAATTTGGTGACGGGATAAGGGCGTTCTGCGGCGTTCTTTCCATGTTGACATCTGGTCGAGATTACAGAGATATTGAAGACTACAATTGTTTCCACACATCGGGATCCATTTCGAATCTGGTACTTGGAGTCGCAGTCTAAGAGTAGAAGTCCTTCACGGAATGGGGAGTGCTGACGGCACTCCAGGATGTTTAGCAGCTGGTTAGGCATTTGGTTAGGCTACTGAAAAGGGAAAATTGTAGGGACTGGAGTGACGAAAAGAGATGGGCAGAAGTGTAGGTTTTGGAGAATGTGGCAAATAGAGATAATGAGATCACTTCCGGTTAGAGGAGTTAGTGACGTTGGTGCTGCTTTGCACTGGAGGAGATTGCAAAGATTAGGGAATTTGAATAAATCCAGTAGTTACAGATAAAAAGAGAGCTGTAAGGACATGACAACTATTATATAAAGAGGGAGGATTATCGGGCCTGGAGGAGATTTCTGAGGAGGATGTATGATATGGCCTGGATGAGTTAGAAAGATAAGGAGAGCCTGACTGGCTGATGGAGGTTGCAGCGAATCATTGAATTCCTACAGTGCAGAAACAGGTGCCCCAAGAAGTCCACACCGATCCTCTTAAGAGTAACCCATCTAGACACATTCCCCTTCATGATTACTAGACGCTTAACTTGACTAATGCACATAGCCCGCACATCTCAGAACACTCTCGGCAATTTAGTGCAACCTATTCATCTAACCTGCATATCTTTGGATTGTGGGAGGAAATCTGAGCACCCAGAGAAAGCTTTTTGAGACAATATGTAGCTCTGGTTGATGATAATTTATCTCGCTGAGCTTGAAGGTTTGTTTTCAGACTTTTCTTGTTGTTGTTTTAAACTTGTTGCTGTAAGTTAGTACCAACTTCATCTCCTGTCTTTTGTGAATCTTGGTAGTCTCTTCAATCATTTCTTCTTGGATCCCATATGCACGCCAAGTTATTTTCAGTCCATCCCAAATACCTGACAAGGAATTCAGTGTCAGCCCTGTCATTTGTTACTCCATCCAACAGTTATAATGTCCCACGAATCTGCAGCCATTTCTGCTGCATCATTGTACCAGGCACTCTGTCATCTACCTAAAACTCTGAGTTCTATTCTCACTTGTACAAGCCACAGGGAGTATGCCAGGGTTGCCACTTTTGAGGTCTGCTTGTAACCATCCACCTCCCTTGCTCAATTCTGATTCGGGTACCACTTCACCCTTCCTAAACTATGCCATGCCCACCAACATGAACATGACCTATGATTGCTTGCTGTCCCCCAGGTGAATGTCCCACAGGCGCTGTAACATTCTTGAGCCCACCATCCTGGAATTACCTTGCCAGTCACAGAAACGTTTCCGTCTTCTTCAAAATACGGAATCCACGGTGACGATTGAACCATCTTTCGTCTCCCTCCCCTCTTTTACAGACAGGTTGCCTGTGGTTCCGTGAACAGGGCTCTGACTGCATAGCCCGGATAAATCAGCACCTTCATCAGAATCCAAACAGGAAAATTGAATTGTGTGTCTGGCATTCGTGTATTCCTGTATTCCCTAACTGTTTCTCTCCGATTGCCTGGGCACCCATTCCTTTCGTTTTGCCAGACCGCCATGTCTGTAGCGTGCTCTTCTCTCTGTATGTGCTATCCCCCAACACGCAGCATCACAGATGTCCCACAGAGTCTCCAGTTGCTGCCTGAGCTTCGAGTCCCAGTGTTCGTCTAGAACACCAACAGGGGCTCTGCTTTCCCAGTGTAAGAGAACACATTTTCCATTTGACAAACATATGCGGCCCTGTCTTAAAAAGCAACATACCTAGCCTTACTGAATTCATTACTTAGTATAAAGTTAACATCCGGGAAAAATGTTTGGGTTGTCTCTTATCCAACTGTGACTTACTGAGAATACTTTATTATATTGGCTAAGACTTCCATTTATTCCTCTTATTTCTGAGTTGACCCCTACGCCCGGAAGTTTAAAAAATCAATTTGCTAAGTTACAGCAATTTCTAAACCGTTGCTCGTAACGGTGCCTTATCAGCCACAGAACTTACAGTATTTTCTCTGATGTATCTTGCACTTCTTTCAAATGCAGTACTGGCATGTGCCAGTAGCAGAAATGTATCCGTATGATTCCCCGGTATGTGTTATCGGCCAGGTACAACTCTACACTGCTCCCTCACAGGTTCCCCGTCTCTGTGACTCCCAGATACGTGGAATCCTCGAGATCGCACTCCACTCTGCTCCATCATAGGGTCTCCGTCTCTGTGACTCCCATGCACGTGTAATACTGCAGTTCCCACTCCACTCAGCTCACTCACAGGTTTTACTGTCTCTGACTCCCAGGTATGTCGTGGTCTCGATTCTCAGTGCTGATTTATATCATCCTACTTTGCTGCCTCAATAATTCCCAGGTATGAGTTACCCTCAAGGTCCTGCTCCAAGTTGCTCCGTCACTTGGTCACTCCCTCTGTGACACGGTACTGATGCTTCTCAAACTATAAGTCCCAGCAGGCCTCGATTCACGCTGCAGATTTGTGTTCTCTCACTGTATGCTGCTCACTCTCAGGTTATCTGCCTTTGTGACTCCAGGTAATGACAGGCCTCAAGCCTCAACAGAGACTTATGACGGCACATTCTGTATTGCTCCCTTACAGGATCGCCGTTGGCCTGGAAGACATTAGTAAAGAGAAGGATTGGGGGGCGACAAAGAGTGTTACTGTAAGTGAGCGACCAGATTATCTGGAGAGCTAGGCCGACCTGCAGTGCCTAAAGCAGATTATTGGAATAGACATGGGGAGTTGCAGGAACTGAACAAGTCAAAGGAAGGACAGAGATGTTGGCTTCCTGGTTAAGGAACATTTGTAGAGCTTAAAGAGCGTTTTTGTGATCTTCCACTAGCGAAATAAAGATTTGAACAAAATGCAAAATGACAGCCAGGGAGTGTTGCTCGTGGAGATTATTGGACGTTACAGAGTTAGAAGACTTGCAACAACTGGGGAGAATATAGGTATCAGGAGCACTGGTCCTATTCAATGTCTCTGAGGAAACGAGGAGATACTTAGAATTGGAGCATTACAAAAAAGTGGGAATGAAGGGGATGGAAGTGCTGAGACAGATAAGGAGGGTGGCAAGTGCAAATTAACTCATCCAGCCGCTGTAATTCACAGAGATTTAAGGACTGGAAACTGCTATACTGGTTAATGTTATATCGGAGTTTTCAGATACTGAGTGGTTACAAATTCAAAAGGAAGATTTTACAGACGATTTGCAGTTTAAACAGCGATAAACAAATATGAGAGATTAGCAGCACAGTAAAGAATGGAGGATGTGAGGTATTGTGACAAATTATAAGAGATGTGTGTAGAAAGGGTTGTCACATATATGCAGTTACAGACGTGAACAATGTGGTAGCGCCTGTTGGAGGTTACACAGATAACAACAGTTCAATGGCTTTTGCAATAGCTCAAGAATGCCGCTCACAATCACCTCGTCAGGGACAACTTAAAACCAATAATGAATGCTGACACAACCAGTAAGTCTCATGACCATGAATGAATAAATGAATGAATGAGTGAATTATTTTTTTTTAAAAATCGCAAAAACTATAAGCTGGAAGTACAGGACTTTCAGGTGCACAGGAACGCGATCATTTCCAAGGTCCCCTCTAAACCACGCTCCATCCTACCAGCACTGTGTCTGACCCTCCAGCCAATTCATTGCAGTGGGTCAGGAATGTAGCTCACCACTACGTTTCCGGGCAATTAAAGACAGAAAAGAAATTATGACGTTTTCATTGATGGCCAATTCCCGTCAATGAATTTCAAAAAAACGGTAACTCACAGACTGGTGATGATCCTTTAATTCCTCCATACAACCCAAATTCCCATTTAGTTTTGTATCAGCAACAAACTTGGAAAGATTCGATTTTCTTCATTCATCCAATGCATCGAATCCATTTGTGAATATTTCTGGGTCAAGCATTGTTCCATTTATTCCCACTCAGTTTTCTGTCTATTAAAGAACTCTCAGTCCAATCCAGGACATTCCCTGCCATCGCACATCTTGCAGTTTTGCTTATCCAACTATTCAGTGGGACCTCATTGAAAGGTTTCTGAAAATGAACCATTCCTCGCCCTTCATCTATGCTGCTGTCCACAGCCAGATAGAAAAAAGATATCCAATAGGTTTCGTGAAGTGAAATACGCTTTCATAATAACATTCTTGGATCGCATAGAGGGTTGGCTGAGGGGCAGAAGACAGGGAGTTGATATAAATGGGTCTTTTTCAGGATGGAAGCTGCTGATGAGTGGAGTTCCGCAGTTGTCAGTGTTGGGACCACAACTGTAAAACTTTATACGTGAACAGTCTCGATGTTGGATGTGAAGGATACGGAAAGCAGGGTTACGAGAAGGATCGGAGAGATGAAATGTTTTTCATGTGAGAAACACTTGAAGATGCGAGGTTTGCATTCGAGGTTTAGGAGTCGGAAACAGAAGGTCATTCAAACTCAAAGAATACTGAGTGAACTAGATAGAATGGAGATGCGGAAGATGTTTCCCTGATTAGGAGAGGTTTGGCCCGTAGGTCACAGCCTCAGGGTGAAGGAATTACTCTTTTGAATGGAGATGTCAAGGAATGTATTCAGTCAGAGGGTGATGAATCTTTGGAGCTCACTGTCTCGGGGGACTTGGGACGCGAATTAATTCAGTGTATTTAACTCTGAGAGAAATAGGGGCTTGATGAGTAAGGGAATAAATTGTTATAGGAGTCAGGTGAAAGAATGGGATTGAGGAGCAATTCAGCCAGGATCGAATGGTGGATTCGATTCGATGGCCCGAGTGGTGTAATTCTTCTATATCTGAGGATATTATGGATTATGATTATTGTGTTGGTTTCATTTCTGTCACATCGTTTCACATAATTTCCAGCACTTAGCTAATTATTGTTATCACTTCTTCGTTTCAGATGGACTTCAGTAAGCTGAACCACAGAGTAATTTGGTAATTCTTGTGTATAAATCTCAGAAAGGTGGCATAAACGGGCCAGCAGGGCATAGAGAAGGCAAATGGAATGCTGGCATTGATTTCAAAGGGAATGAAAAATAAAAATAGGATAGCCTTGCAGCAGCTATATCGGGCTGCAGTCAGTCCAAACTTAGAAGACTGTGAATAGGTTTGGACTCCTATCCAGATAGAAAATGTTTTTTGTTTGCAGTGGAGACAGTTCAGAAAAGATTCACCCGATTGATTCCCAAAATGTAGGGGTATTGATGAGAAGAAGTGGAGAAGATTGAACTTAAAGTAATTAGAATTCAGAAACGAGGTTAACATATTAATATGTCGAAGATTCTTCGATGTTCTTCCAGGGTAGGTACTGAGACATTGGTTCCCCTGAGCAAGAACTGGAGATAGTCGGGTGTGTAGTCGCTAGAGAACGTTACAGAGAAAAGAAAGGTGATACAGACTGGATGATGTTACAGAGTGCAGCTGGTTTGAGATAAATGATGGTTGTTCGAGATCAGATAGGCAGTCGCGATGATGGATGTCACAAAGAGGTGCAGGGTTATCAGTCCTGGAGTAGTAGGAGAGGTAGCGAGTATTACAGGAATTAGGGATGGCACAGATGGTGGTGTTTGTGGTGCTGCCGAAGTGGTAGATGCTGGAAATTACACAGATAAGGGCAGAAGTTTAAACTGCATAATGTTAAAGCGATACGGGGAGTTATATGTACTGGAGATTAACAGATGGGGTGGTAGTTGGAGCTGCGGAGATTGGGAAGCTTGGAGCCACTGCAGACTTACACAGTGAGGGATGGCAGCTGGAGTGCAGCAGTTACAGATATCAGCATGTTTGTATGGAATGGAGATTACACAGATGGCGTTGATAGTTGGAGTTAGAGTCACAGAGGTATGGAGCATTATAGTGTCTGAAGATTACTCAGATGGGATAGTATTTGCAGCTGCAGGAGATTACAGAGGTAAGGGTTGTGTCAAGGGGCTACGTTAGTTCATAGCAAAGGGAGAACTGTTGGGATTGGATGAGCCAGAGATACTGAGGGTTGTGGGAATGCAAGAGTTCACAGAGTTAGCATGGTCTGTGATGGTAGCTGTGCAGCATTCCCATCAGTTACACAGAGATGTGGAGTCTTGTTCTGGAGGAGTTCACAGAAATCAGGTGGGCTTTGCCGATGCTGGAAGGTAGATTTTATTAGTATTGAGGAGGTTAGTGGGACAGCAGGCTACTACATGTATTAAACATGCTGCAAGGGATCAATAATCAGACGTCGATCAGGAGATTTGAAGATCTGGAGATAATGAACGAGAATTGAAAGAAGGCTGGAGAGTCTGGCAGAGCTTAAGGAAGCAGTAACAACAAAAGGGACATCCATAGATAGGGAGTATTGCACAAACTGGAAGAGGTCCCAACAGTCGCGTGGGTTGTATGCGAGGTGTCTTTCACACAGATAGCAGTGTAAGAGCTGGAGAAGGTTATGGAGATGTGGAAATGAATAGATGAAGAGATTACATGGACAGGGTGAGTGATTGTGACGGGAGGATGTTAAATACATAGTGGGTCTTGTGGGCACTGGATCGGAAGAATCACAGGCATTTAGAGTGTATTCTACAAATCGTGAGGCCGGCAGGGACCTTAGAGGACAACGCAGATAGGGAAGATCATACGGTATCTATATTTTGAGATTGTTTCCGGACTGTAAGAGGTAACACAGATTAACAGGGATGTTGGAACTGTCGGATTTTGAATAGAAAGGGATAATTTGTGGCTCAGAGCTGTTTATAGATAAATGGACATTTTAAGGGGCAGTAAAACAAAACGCAGAGGAAGAGTTGCAGAGTTGCACAAAGGGAGAGTGTTTGTGGTAATGGTGGGATGTAGGAAGTGGGGGAGCAAACAGAGATAATTAGTGCTATTGCAGCTGAAAAATTAAACTGAATATCGGAGGCTTGCGGAACCTGGACGATGTGAGAGAGACAGTGGGCTGCAGAGTTTGGCAGAGTCTGTCGGGACAGGAGTAAACCTGAGAGATGGTGGGTGATATTTGTGCTGGAGCAGTTACAGACAGAGAGGCTTGTAGGGACTGCAGGACGTTACAGATATAAGGAGGGCAACGGAGATTGGTGAAAATTGCAGAGACAGGGATGAAAAAAATACAGAGGAATGTTACAGGCAGAATGATCTGTAGAGCAGCAGCGGATAGCACAACCAGAATGGTTTCAATGAAGGCCAGTGTATGCGTTGAAGTAACAGAGTGTTGGGGAAGCTGTAGGGATTGGGGTAGCACCCAATATTAGAGACGCTTTAGAATATCACGTTAGATAGATAGAAAAGATTCCAAAAGCTAATGGAATTTATAAAAAATAGGGAGAGTATCGCGCACGCAGAGGAAACAGAATGGGAGAGTTGAAGGGACTGGGGGAGATTTGAATGATAGGGAGTATTCCGTGGTCTGAGAAGATTCCAGTGTTTAGAGATGAGAGAGCATTGAACATTACAACACAATAAAGGCCCTTCAGCCTTCGATGTTCAATTTTCATGCATTAGTCTATAGAATGAACATTAACTTTGGTGAGTCCAGTAATATTACAGGCAGTGCCCCTGCTACTCTCTGAGTAAAGAAACGTCTCTGAACTCTTTCCTATATCTGCCACTCCACAATTTAAAGCTATGTCCCCTCGCGCTATCCATCACCATTCGAGGAAAAAAACTTTCACTGCCCAGCTTACTCAGGCTGCACAGATAGAGTGGATCGTAGGGACTCAAAGAGAGAGATGAAGACAGAGGGTGTTGCAAGTTAACAGAGGAAAGGGGGCATGTGTCAGACTCTCACGAGTCTGGCCAGCGTTTCAGCATGATCACGGCTGACCATCTAATACAGTGCCCTGTTCTTGCTTTCACCCCAGACGGAGACTTACTTAACTGGGGAATGTTGCAGAGATAGGGAGAGATGGAGTGACTGGATCAGGTTACTGAGACAGGGAGTATTGGAATCTCTTGGGGAGGTTAAACAGATAGGGAGGCTTGGAGTGACTGCGAGAGGTTACAGAGATTGGGCGACCTGTGGAGTATCGAGGTTATAGAGACAGAGACTATTATTCAGTTTGGAGAAGATTATGGAGATTTGCAGACTTGTGAAGGCTGAAGAAGTTGACCGAAAAGGGAGTTATGTGGTGTTTGCAGAATGTTACTGTGACAGGGAGGAATGTAATAGGTCGTGCTAGTTGTAGAAGTAAATATCATCATCTCTTGCAGAGGAGGTAATAGACAAATATTTCTAATGACTCTCAGAGTTTACATGCACAGGGAGGTGAGTCGGGAGAGGAAGAGTTTACTGAGGGATGGACTGGGTTGTAGAGATAGAAGAAGTTTATTGTAAGCGTGAAGTGTTCGTGATTAAATATTGTGACAGGGAGGGTAGTAGGAAAGGATTGTGTACAGAGATTGGGAGGAGCTGGAAGTTTGTAAATTGTGTAGTGCTGCAGTGGTGGGGGGCAGAATGTTATGGGGTATGGAGAAGGTTACAGTGATAACATATGCTATAAGGGCTGGAGGAAGGTACACAGATGAGGAGGCTAATAGGGACTGGAGGATTTTACATAGACAAGGTGAACTGTTGGTATTGTGCTAGATAACAGAAATAGAGATTATTGTAGTGTCTGCAGGCAGTGATTACTGATATTCCGCACGTTATGCAGCCTGGAGGAATATATAGAGATCGGGAGGGTAGACAACATTGCAGTGGGCTTGAAATTTACACTGGGGTTGTATGGAGTTTAACGAAGTTGCAGAAGTAGGAACTGTTCAAAGAATTCGAAGTATTCAAGGCAATGGCGCAGATCAGTTGGACCGAAGGGTCTGTTTCCTTGCTGCATGACTCTACTATATGACAACACAAAATGTTGGTCTGGTGACCCAGACAGAATGATCCCAGGCATTATGATCATCTTCTTGTGGGAGGCCTCATTTCACCTATGTTATACTGATGCTCACGAAGAGAGCTTAGGCCTTGATTGGTAACTTTGAATTCCCTATGCTGTAACAGGAAGGCTCAATGCAGCACAGCTGAAAGCAATCCTCTCACAGGACGGAGGCGATTGAGCTTGGGACCTTCATGCTCTGTGTTCAAAGTTCAGTACTGCATCTACATAACGTCCTGTGGACCGATGTTTTACGCCTTCTACTGCATTTTGCTCTGTGCACTGTGAGTGATCTGACCTTGCTGCAGGGTTTATTGAAGTCGCCATATCTCCCTGTCCCTCGTTTCTCTCGCTCTCTGACAGAAGCTTTGAATTCTGCTGAGTGAGGAAGTCCCCGAATATCTGCGGGAGACAGAGAAATATAAAGACACGGAAATTAGACGGATTTAGTGAGGGTTACAATTTTAGAAATGGTACAGTCCGACAGAGAAATGGAATATTCCAGAATCCATTCCTGTCATGTGCTGCCTCCTCTTTCTAGAGTGTAGAATTCTGTTGGCTCAGGATCTTCAGTGGCTGCAAATGGTGCCGTCAGAGGCAGCAATGAGACCAACAAAGTGGCAAATATAACATGGAAGATACTGGGTGAAATCACTAGAACAGAGAAAGGAATCAGGATCAAACAATAGTCAGGAAGAAGGGGATTAGTTTCATGGTGCACTGATGTCAAAACTCAGGGATGAGTGAGCTATAAATATCATTCCTGATGAAGGGCTTTTGTCCGAAAGGTCGATTTTCCTGTTCCTCGGATGCTGCCTGGCCTGTTGTGCTTTTCCAGCATCACTCTAATCATGACTCTAATCTCCAACATCTGCAGTCCCCAGCTGCAACTGAGCTATGAGTTGAAAGGTCGATGGCCTTGTGTTATTCTCACTGGACTGTTCATCCTGAAATTAATGAGGTTGTCTGAACGCTCAATATTATTTCAGGAAGGCCACCTCTTCTTGGCAGCAGGTCTGGATTGCAAATGATGCCAGACTAAGAGCAAGGTGCTGAGTCTCAAATGCACTCTGAATTGATCGAGCAAGCCTGTAAGTCCAAGGGCAGCTAGGGTTAGGAAAGAAATGCTGGACAGCCAGGGACACCCAGATGTAAACGTCTGAAGAAAACAAAAGTAAGTGAACTCGTGCTAAAACCAGTTTCCTGGCCAATAATTTCGATAGGTTCGTGGACAGGCGTTTAAACTGACTGAGAGGATGCAGGGACAGGGTTCACGTGAAACAGGTTTTCCATATCCAAAGAGAAAAGGTGAAGCATTGGAACGGCATTGGGATCTGGCTGAAGGCAAGCAGAAATGAACAGGATGTGACAGATTTTAAATTAGCCTGAACATGAGTGAGTCGATTTGAGACAGGAAAACGTTGGAAAGGACAAAGTAACTGCAGTAAGGTGGAGGTAATTGAGACACAGGTATAAATGATATGTCGTCACCAGAGATGTGATTGCATCGTGAAAAAAAACGTTGAACATCCATATTCAATTGTACACAATCTTGCGGAGACACAAGCAGAATGGGAAAGCAGGCTGAACAACCCGGAAAGTAATGAATGTCAAAGCTTGATAGAGAAAGCGTTTGGCCTCAGATTAGGAAGCAGAATTGATAATTTCTGGGTAAAATGTGTCAAACGCACACGCAGGACAACATTTTAATCCCCCCGACATTATGCCATAGCTCCTCACTATAATAAACTGTAATGCATTGGCATTTGTAACAAAGGTATTGTGTTGGTTTTGGGGAGAGTTCAATCTTCATGTAACCTGGGGGAGTTACACAGGCAAGAGTTACATTCGAAGAGGTGATCAGAGATGTTTTCAATACTTCTTTGAATAACACATTGTGCAACTGGCTAGGGATGTAACCATCTCAATTTAATCGCTGGGTGATGAATCTGAATGAATGAGTCATGATCACACTGAGAGATCCTTCGGGAAATTGTGATAAAGGCGAATTCATAGGGTTGATGCAGGCAAAAGTAAACATATAGGACATGTGACGAAAACTCACCAGTTGGATTAAAAATTAGTTAGGAGAGAGAGCGTATCCGTAGACAATTGTGGTTCAACTTGCAGCCCTGTGACCAACAGTGCGCCATGAAAGAACAGACAGGGACAGAGGTTAAGTAAAACTACATATGTGGATTGGTAGTGCTGTCAGAGACCTCAGGCTGTAGGTACACAGTTCTCTGAAAGTGACTCCACAGGTAGACAGGATGGCGAAGCAAGCATTTGGGGCAATTGCCTTCATTGGCGAGAGCATTGGGAATAGGAGTTGGATGTCATGTTGTCGCTATCAAGGATATTGGCGAGGCTACCATAAGTAGATTGATGAATATCTGGAAAAACACAACTGCTTTACGTAAGCATTCTGAGAAGGACATCTGACATTCTTACCTGTTTGAGCTTACATGTGTCGCCAGACCCACAGAAATATCGCTGCGTCTGAGCTGCCCGCTGGACAATTAGCAGTGGGAAATTATGCTGGTCCAATCAGCGACATACTCACCCCATAAATGAATAAAGAAAAATACATATTTCTCTCGTGACCTCTGCAAACCATTCCAGCTTCATATTTTCTACCAACTTTGTAATATCGCCCTTGACCGTCTCTGCAACACGCTCTCCAACTCCAGCACCTTCAACTCTCCCTGTTCCTCTCATCTCATTAAAGCACGACAATATTTCTTCTTCCGACTGCATTCCACCTACTTGGAGACCCTTTGCAATCCCTTTTTAATAGTTTGATCCATATTTATAAAACAATAGCTTTCGTCAGAAATGTTAGGTTTTTGTTCGTCTTCCTGGCGTCTTTTAATTGAATGCGATCATTTCCATGCTCGTGGGGCACAGGTTGGAAATTCTTGCTAAAAGTTTGCCTGTTTCAATGGAATGTCCTTTTGTTCAATATTTTGTTGAAGTTTTCTTCTTTTCACTTCCAGAAATATAGCTGTTTTTGTACGATTTTTACCTGGTGTGTTCCCCTCTCAGCGGTACCTTCACAGCATTGCTAAACTGATTAATCTGTCTGCCATGTAGAACCTTGTCAAAGAGCTTCTAAATTGCTTGCACAAAGCACTTTGTGAAAAGCTCAGGAAGAAAATGTGGAGCCCCTCGCAGCGATATTTATATCATCGACAGCCACTACAGACCCGTGAGACTGATGGCAGGGTTGAGGAAGTTGTTGGAGCTGATTCTGAGAGAAAGGATCGTTATATATTTGGAGACAGGGATTGATTCGACAGCATAGACTTGTAAGCGAAAAATCGTTTCTCCAAAACCTGAGTGATTTTTTGTCGAGATTGGGACGCACATAGGGTGAGAGGGAAACACACACACACACACACAAACAGGCACATGATATCAGACTCACGCACAGCGAGAGAGTAACACAGAAACACACAGAGATACATCGAGTGAAGGAAGGACACGCACACACAGTGTCAGAAATTACACACACACACAAGCAAACATTTGGAGGATCACGCACATATGGAGAGCAACGGAGGAACTATCGCATACACAGAGAGGGAAGGACACGCACGCAGAGTGAGGGGACACGTGCACTCACAGCGAGGGAGTGAAACGCAAACACAGCGAGGGAGGTACACACACGCAGCGAGGTAGTGACATGCATACACACAGCGGGGGAGGGGCAAGCACACGCAGAGCAAGGTGGAAAACGCAAAGGCACAGCGAGAGAGGGTCTTCAACACGCACAGAGGGTGTCAAGGAAACAGACACGACAATATGGAGCGATTGACAGACACGCACCCATGGAGCGACGGAGGGACACGCAGACACAGAATGATGGAGGGTCACATACTTACAGATCAGGGGAGGAACATGCAAACACACAGAATGAGGACAGGACACACACATACAACTAAACACACACATACACGAACACACACATACAGGAACACATAGACACAGAGTGAGAGCGAGACATGCATGCACAGAGCAAGGGAGTTACGCGCGCAAACACAGCACTTAGTAGGTCTGCTTCGAATCAAAGGGAGGGAGGGGCACGCATACAGGGAGGGAAAGGGACACACACTCAGACACAGAGAGAGGGAGGGACGAGGAAATACAAAGCGAGGGAAGGACAAGCACAGGTACAGAGTGAAGGACACGAAGACATTGAGGGGCACAAACACAGTGGAGGAGGGACACAGACACAGACAGCGTGGAAGAGACCACACACAGCGAGGAGTTACACACAGAGACAGAGAGACAGACACACTCAGAGAAAAGGAGACATACACACACTGATGGCGAGAGAGGGCACACACACAGAGTGAAGGAGGGGCACATACGCACAGCGAGGGAGAGACATGTGCACAAACAGCGAGACTGGGCCACACATATGCAAAATTCATGGTAGAAAGCAGCAGGCGCGTCGCAAGATAGGGACAATCACCCACACAGTGAGGGAGGGACATACATATATAATACGAGATGGCGAAATGTATATAAACAACAAGAGAAGAACACATACACAGCGAGGGAGGGACACGCGTGCACGCGCGAGCACAGGCACTAACACGCGCATACACACCCACAGACTGAAAGTGATGCACGCACAGAGCATGGGAGGGTCAAGCACACACAGTGTGAGGAAAAGTCTCACACATACACACACACACACACACACACACACACACACACACACACAAACACACACACACACACACACAGACACAGAGCGAGGGACGAACATGCACTCACAAAGTGAGGGAAGTAATCGTACACACACAGAGTTAGGGATGGACACGCACATACACAGATTGAAGGAGGGGTATGCGAACGAACAGCGAGGAAGGCGACACATGCCCATACACACAGCGAGGTTGAGACACGCACAATCATAACGATAACGGGACATGGTCACACCGAGCGAGGTTGGAACAGACGCCCAGCGAAGAAGGCACACACATGCACACAGTGATGGAGGGAAACACACACACAGCAATGGAGGGATGCACACACAGTGAAGGAGCGAAATGCTCACACAGCAAGGGACGGACGCGCATACACACAGTGAAGGAGGTGAAAGCACACCTTTCAAGGCAGGGACACGCACACGCACAGCGAAGGAGTGAAGCACACGCAGAGATGGAGGGACATGCACGCACACAGCGAGGGAGGGAAACGATTCTGTAAAGTATAAAAAATAGCTATGCCGCTGGACTGGATGGAAATCATCTTCCAATACTTTGTAAAGTTAGGTAGGAGATTGCACAGCCTGTCACTTTAATCTTTATACCATCATTGATTGCAGGAACAGTGCCAGTAGACTGGAGGATAGCAAATGTTCTCCACTTGTTGAACAAGGGGAGTACAGGTAAAACTGTTATTTATGTAAATTTAAAAATCACACAACACCATGTTTTAACCGGAAGCACTAGCATTCGGAGCGTTGCTCCGACATGAGGTGGTTGTCCCCCTTATGAAAGAGCATCACTCCGAAAGCTAGTGCTTCCAATCTAACCTTTTGGACTATAACCCTGGTGCTGTGTGAGTTTTAACTTTGTACACCCCAGTCCAACACCTGCATCTCCCAATCATAACTGACATTTGTATAACAATATGCTTTATTTCGGTCAGGGGAAAGTGTTGGAAAGGATTATAAGAAATACGATTTATAAAGATGTAGAAACCATTAATTTGACTGTGCTAGTAAACATGTTTTTTTTTAATTGTAAGTAAGTCTTTCCTCACAAGTTCTAATTGATTTATTTGAGGATTTCACCAAGTAGGTTGATGAGGGTAAAGCGGTGGATGTAGTGTGTATGGATTTCAGTAAAGCGCTTAAAATGTTCCCCACGGTAGGTTATTGCAGGGAATACGGAGACATGTGATTGTGGGCGAATTACCGGTTTGGATCATAAACAGTTTAGCAGGCAGAAGAGAGATCGTAGTGGTTGTTGGGAAATGTTTATCCCGGAGTTCAGATACAAGTGTTGTACCACAAAAATATGTTTTGGGCCCACTGCTGTTTGTCATTTTAAAAAAAAAAATCACCCGGATGAGGCCGTAGAAGGATGGTTCAGTAAATGTCTGGATGGCACGGATGTCGATCGAGTTTTGAACACTGCAGAATGATGTTCCAGGTTAAGGAGAGACATTGATCAGCTGCAGGAAGGGCATTTAAATCGTCATTGAATAATCACGTAGATGATAGTGGGATAATGCAGGTTAGACGAGATTCAGGTTGGTTTCACATGTCCGGGGCCAAAGGACATGTACTGCGTACTAATGTTCTTTGTTCTATGTTCTATGTACAGGTACCACTTGTAAAATTGTCATGGGAAAAATATTGATGAGCTTCCATCTTTGGTTGTTGCAGTGCCTCCGGTGAACGGGTCCCACAGCACTGTTTCAAATCGGTTTGCTGGATGTTGATCCAGTGAACATGAATGAAAGACCACTTTTAATTCAATCTCAATGGCGTATGTGTTAGACTCAGTGGAAAAGTGCAGCTTTCTGGACTTATTGTCTGTTCTACCCTTTTTCATGCAGACATGAATTGGAAATATGCTGTAGCAAAAGACAGTAGTATGAATTGTATGTAGCAAAAACTGCTCCTACTGTGTGGCAGTAGTGTTGGGATTAAGTGCTGAATGCTTGGTTAGCAGCCGCGTGCATTCTGTTATATAGTAACCATGTTTACGTTCTCAGAAAATTCAATAATGACTGTGATCCTTCGCGGGAAAGGTGTGGACTCTTCACATGTGTCACTCGCTACTTTGCCACCATGGCAACGGCATGTCAGCGGGTGGTGCTCCTTGACCTGTTACTGAGAGAGATATTCCCATTCTTTATCCAGAACACTTTATTTTCCTGGCACATATGGAGGTTTGTAACTTTGACGCTGTTCTGCTTTATGCAGTCACAGACTGGTCTTTCCGGTAGACTGTCGCATTCACCTTTGATCGGTTTGCGACTTTTTTTTTTACCAGAAGCTGAAACCTGAACACTGGAGTGAGAAAACAGCCGCTGCAGTTTTTGGAACGGTGACTGTCTTGGGAGGTTTAAAGTACTTTATGTACAGCAGTATACATATTGTTTCCTGAATGAACCTGTGTTTTCTGGTCTGAATCGGTATGATACTAATTTGACGTTATGGGCTGCAACCAGAGATGCGCACTACATTCTCAGAACCTGATTCCCGTTTAAACTGACCCCGCAGCTCAACATGTTTATCGTCAGACATATTTTCGTGAGCAGCAGAGTCAACAGGAGATTTTGGGCGCTCAGCATTTGCTGAAGTCCCAGACACACTATAGTGGAAAATCGAAGGAAATCCAGTATTTTACTCTTTGATATTTTTGGCAATTTAAATCTGTGTGGGCATTGCAGTTGAAATGCCCTTCAGCCATGATTGAATTGCGGAGTGGACTCGATGGGCCGAATGGGCTTACTTCGACTCCTATATCTTATGGTCTTATACTATTTAAAGTGATACCTACACGTCAGCGAGTTAGTGATCTGACTGTTTATATACATGTGCCAGCATATTTCATAGGTTTAGGTCTCATTCTCCATCTGCTGAGTTGCTGCACAAAAACTGGCTTCTAAGCCACAACACATGCTAAGTTCAGAGAACAAGTGGAGAATATGCTGATGTATCACTTCAGTCTTTGAGCAAAATTAAGTAAATGGTGCTATGAATGATAGATTCTCGATTGAAAAACGATAGATTAAAAAAAAATAAACAATCCACGTGGATTTGATGATGGGCATCTATTGACACCCAGCGTGAAGAGTGACTGTCAAATTTACACAGTAAGAACACTGGTGTGGATGGTGGTCGGTTAAAAAGAGGTTGTGTGCTCACTCGTACATTGACCAGTTGTATGCATTCATGAGGGGCTGAATCAGAAATTGACACGGGTGAGTGAACACAGCTACAGAGCATAAATGAATATTGTGCTGTTCAATGAACGGCTTAGAGAAACGGATTGGCCTCCGGAAACACTTAGGAATTTTGGCAATGCACCACAATGGTCCTCGCCAATAGCACTGATCACTGGCGTTGAAATGAGTAAAGATTTTGGATGTGATACCAATTCTGTACTCTGAAGCTGCTTTGTCATAGAAATAGGGATAGCCTTGTGACACATTGTTTGTCCGTCATTTTTCATTGTTATGTATTGTCAATTAACATTACAGGGAATTCAAAGAAAATTTGTGTCCTGCAGGATTTGTTCTCACTTCAAGCCCCAGAGTTAATCTGTCTTTCTGACTATCCAACTACCTTTCTCTCTATCGATCAAGCCATCTATCGGTCTGTCTGTCTCACTCTCTCTACCTATCTGTTTATTTATCGATCTGTCTGTCTGTCTGTCTGTCTATCTATCTTCTATCTATCTATCTATCTATCTATCTATCTATCTATCTATCTATCTATCTATCTATCTATCTATCTATCTATCTATCTATCTATCTGTCTATCTATCTGTCTATCTGTCTATCTGTCTATCTATCTGTCTATCTGTCTATCTATCTATCTATCTATCTATCTATCTATCTATCTATCTATCTATCTATCTATCGATCTATCTATCTATCTATCTATCTATCTATCTATCTATCTATCTATCTATCTATCTATCTATCTATCTATCTATCTATCTATCTATCTGTCTGTCTGTCTATCTGTCTGTCTATCTATCTATCTGTCTATCTATCTATCTATCTATCTATCTATCTATCTATCTATCTATCTATCTATCTATCTATCTATCTATCTATCTATCTATCTATCTATCTATCTATCTATCTATCTATCTATCTATCTATATATCCATATACCAATCTATTCTACTTTTTCAAGGTATGATATATTAAGCTAGCTCATGCTCTGCGATCCTGCCTACTTAGTATTTCCCACAATATGTCTGAAGACAAATTTTTCATAATTTTTCATATTCAATTCCTGACCTTTTATGAAGACTGCATAATGCTCAGAATTGCAATAGTTAAATGTTCAAATTTCATGCTGTCTGTTTGATTACGCACAACCTCATCAGAATGGTGAATAACCAGTATGACGTAGGAATAATGTCGGACTGATAGTTTATAACAGTCAGGTATTAAAATCACGGAAACCAAGAAATACTTTTTACAAAATCTTCGAATCACACCATATCTATTTCTAATCGCGTTCTATACCGTCCTGACTGCATTTTAATGAGAACAATTTAAAAGTAGATTACACTGTCCTGAACCACGTGGAGGCATTTCCCTGGAGTACTCGATGACAAAAATGCATACTCTGTATATTAACCCTCTTTTACATGACCTGGAACTGACTGACCGGGACATTATTAGGAAAGAGTTATTCAATGTTCGCATGGAATGTTCCATGGTGGATTGGAGAGAATTGGAATGGAGAGGATTGGAGAGGATTGGAAAATGTTCCTTTGTTCTTGCACCCACTGTTTCTGTCCTTTTCATTTTACTGCGGGACAGAGTAGAGAGGGTTTTGTTCGGTGACAAACCTAACTGTGACCGGTCTAAGAAATTTGCTGGAGACCGTGTAGAGGGTGTGCATTATACACCATATTCTCAGAGGCATAGTTTGAAGTAAGTTGAAGGATTTTTCAAGTGGATGTCATGGACGGTCTTGATCAATCGTTGGAGGGAGAAATTCAACCCAAATGTAAATCTAAACAATTAGTTGAGAGATCGTAAACAGACAGAAATGGTCAGTGTTACTTTTGGGACGGCAGAAAGGATTGTCGTGGCTCTCACCAGGCATTGAAAAAATAAGGCCACAAGACAAACGTTTACAAATTATACATTCATCCCATAACCAGATTAAACGTTTAGCAATAGCTTGTTCTGTTGAATAGAGAAGCGCTCGTTATTTAACACTATCGAGTCTTCGTAATATTGTTGCTTTCCCCAACGTGTGTCTCATTTCAACACTGATGGGCCATTGAACAATCCAACAGCAGAAGAAGAGGTCACTTCACCCTCTTCACCTACTCAACCATTCAATAAGATCACAGCAGATCAGAATTCAAGATCAGGTCCAAACTCCACTGATATTCTTTGATCCACTGGCTATTTAATATTCTTTCAGCTCCATATTGATATGATTTGAATCCACTGACGTTTGAAGATTGGAATAACAAACATTCACAGACCTATGCATTAAAAGGAAAACATTGCTCATTACTTTCTTAAGTTGGCGTCCTGTTTAAAAAAAACAAGCTCACTGATCCCTTCGTTTTATATTATCTGACAAGAGGAACCATTCCTTCCAACTCGACCCGGTCAAGTACCCCTCGGAACATATATGTTTTAAATGTGCTACGTGTGAGTTAAACAGCCATAATCCTATTGGGAACTGGATCAATTCTGAAGTCGGAGCGTCCACTTTTGATCATTGATTGCATTTTAACTATGTACAGTTGAGACAGGTGTGTCATTGAAAGGAAAGGCGAACACAAAGAATGAGATTTTCCTCTTTGATAAACAGGTGGGATGGAAGGAAAATGCAACAATGAACGTCTAATTTTTGGTGGTTGCGTGTCGGTGAGTTTTTTGGGGTGGGGGCGCATGTTTATGCACCGCCACCTGTTTCAAAGTAGAACTCTAAATACAGTTATTTGGAGCTTTTGTCAAAGATTGCAGTCGATCCATGTCAAATTCCTTATGCCTCGCATGGGGTTTTCAACTTCAGACATATTACGTTCCTGAATTGCTTTTGAGAATTTTAGATATTCTGATTACAATCTGTCATCTTTAGAGAATTTGTCAATTTTTTTTTCATATCAACGTTAGGAAAGGCAAGATTTGCTAAAGTCTGGAGCTCCTGAACACCCATTTTTAAACATTGAATTCTAAGTTGAAAATGTGGAAGTGACTTGGCAAAGTGATAAATCATTTGAACGCCTGCTGAAGATTCCTTCCATAGTCCAAAGATGTGCAAATGAAGAGGTTTGGCTCTGCTAAATTGTTCATCGTGTTAAAGAATGTGAAGATTAGATCCTTTAGCCACGGAAAATGCAGATCGACAGAGATAGTGCAGGTGGATGTGTCTGTATGGTATGTTCTTCTGAGAGTTGGTGTTTAGTTGTTGGGTATGATGGCGTGCGTCCACACTGTGGGGATTCTATGCTTCGATTCTATGAATCACAATGGGGCGTACAGATTTCTCGATGGCTTGGAGCTTTGCAGTCATGCCTTGAGCTGTTCCCCACCTGCATCTGAATAAAACCATTTATGTCGCAAACTCCTTCTGCCAAATGTTTACTCTCTTATTTAAACCTATCCACTTCGACTTTCAGTTAGGAAAAAGCTGTGAGAATGTCTCGTAAATCAGCTGCTCAGTTGACGTCAACCTGGTCAGGCAAGATATGACTGCTGAAATAGGCCTGGATTTTAGACATTTTTTCGAATGAAGTCATATTGGTACATGAAGGAAAAATAAGAAGTAGCAATGGCATTGCAAGAAATGTATTATGTAACTGTAACAATCCAGGTGAAACGGGTGAGGCAATCTGTAGTCAAATTTGCGGCAAGTGTGTAAGCAACATTGTTTTGAGAGAAGGGGTTGTCAACATTCCAGCACTTAACTGGAGGGAATTTTTAAACTGTATGTATTTTCTTGCCTGTTTCTCTGTATCAAGGAAACGTTCATTTCTCCATTTCTTCTCTCGATAATTTTCCTTCTGCTTAGTACATTATCACAGAGGTTCATACGTTTATAAGGGATAGGATAGAAAATGGACATTAGGCATCGAGTCTGCTGTGTCATGTGGTTATCACTGATACGCTGCAGGACCATTGTCCTGCCTTCCCTCCATATTCATTCAACCCATTAACAAATAGAAAGCTGGCTAACGTCTTCACTGTATTCACTGTCATAGCATCCATTGCACTTTGGGAGATGAGAATACCAGATTCACAACCCTTTGGGCAAAGTAGTTTCTCCGCAACAAATCTAAACTTCCTTTATGTATACATGTTGCTTAGAAAAACTCTATTCATATTATTTTACATGAATACACAATCCTGATAGATGTCTTTTCCCCATTCTGAAGGCTTTAGAGTTATCATAATTTACCAGGCACGATGGTCTGAACCATTCCAATTCACGACCATGAACGGTAATTCATTGACAGACAGGTACACCATCTGCCTTACATCCATCTCGGGCACAAACTATCCTTGCAGCTGAGACAGCGGTTCACCTGACTCTCTTGCAAGCTAATTAATATACCTGCTGCTCGCAATGTGGTCTTCTCTACACCGGGCAACCAAATACAACGTAAGTGAGGCTTTCACCGAATTTCTCAGCCTGATCCAGCGGACCAACTTAACCTCACAGTCACCGCCCATTCTAATTCCATTTCCCTTTCCATTTCCGTCGTGACCATTCTTGGCCTCTCCGATTACCACAGGGAATCAATCTGAAAACTGAAAGAGCAACACCTCAGCTTCCGCCTCAGCAGCACACAGACTGAAAGATTCAACATTGAGTTCTCCAATTTCAAATAACGTCCATTCCCAACATCGGACTCCCTTCCTAGACCTCCTTTCCATTAATCTCATCCAGCCCTTCTTTTAGCCACCATCCTGGTTCACGGTTACCATCGACCAATGAGCTCGTAACCACAACGTGTGCTCATTATATTCTCACTTCACCACACTTCATCCCCAATCCTTTACCTGCAGTTCCCCTTACGCACACCTCTACTCCTGAAGATCTGTGCACATGAAAACTTGACCTCTGCACCACCTGAGACTGCATGGCTTGCTGTGTTCTTCCATCCTCCTGCTTGTCTACCATGGACAGACACTGGCAGACATGGAGGCACAGGTTCAAACCCAAACTTAAAAACCATGTATCACGCATAGATACAGACCAGATACATATGCAGTTAAACATAGAGATCTATTTCAAGTCAAGCACATAAACACGTACACACGAAATCAGACTCAGATTCACTGACAGAATATGGGAAACGTTCAGCAGCAGAAACACACATTCGTAAAAACATAGATCCACTCACAGGCAAAGGGATCCATGTAGAAACTGGTATGTAACAGATACACTTTTGGAGAACTCGCTGTGTTTTTTTCAAATTATTTTGAGTTGATTCTTTGGAACACTTTTGGTTTTCAGCTCTTCACTGCGAAGGAGAAGCTAAAGATCAGTTTCGGACGATATACTCCAGTAGATGTTTAAAGGAAAAGAGAACAAAACAGGCATTTGTAGATTCTTGATTTCATGCTTGAAGTTAAGCGTGGGCTGTTTCCTTATCACAAGATACTGCATAAGAAGTGGTTTCATAAAAGTCTGGGCAAGATCTCATAATCAAGCAGATCACAGTCGGTGAATGGTCGTGGGAACCTAGTGTAGAAGATCATCAGTCGATCAGTGAGTCATCAGATTTCGAAATGGATTTTGGACTGTTTCATCTAAGAAGAACAATTCTTTGTTGTCGTTGCAGCATTAAGCTTTGAAAGCTACCTGCCTGAAATCCCACGAAAAGCTCTTGAAATTTCAGAGATTAGAAAATGACGATATAAGGTATATGTCCGTTTACTGGGTGAACTTTAAAGATGACCGCCGGAAATCGATCTGGAAAACCTGCCACATACTGTGGTCAGATGTATGTTCACTAGTATTTCATTTATTCTTTCACTGTCATTGTGCATCTTCTAGTCTTCCATGAACTGTACTGACAATTTAGACTTTCAGGTTCATTACACTGGTCAATTGGATTACCTTGTTTAAGTTCGGTCTGCTGGAGTTGTTTTGAGCCATTCCAAACTGTTTGCTGAAGGTACAAACGGGTGCCTAGAAGTGAGTGCTCGCAGAGACTGCGATTACTTATTTGAAAGTCTGGTTAGAAAATTTGGCATACATTTGAGGATGTTTAAATGTATTAATTTTAAAGTGTTGAGAATACAAAAGTATAAAAACTGACTAATTTCGACTGTCTCTTTCTGTATCATAGGAAGGCACAATCACCAGCATAAGTACTTTAAAGTATAAACACTTCAATATGTGTGCAGTTGTGCAAATTAACATACCGATAAATGCACATAATAGTGCAACAAATAAATACATGTGTCGACATGCAGAATTACAGGCACCCACCGACAATCACACAGCAATTCAAACATTGGTCACAGGAACATAGACGATGGCAGTGGAGTACAGTCAAATACATAAATACACACAAAGAAAGGCACAGAAATAGGAAAGCGTCCAAAAACACAGAGTAACCATCATATACATCGACACGGATAGAAAGATGCAAGTGCAAAAACAAACTGACATGCCCAGGCAGAGATAAACATAGACACAGACACAACTACCTACAGAAAGTCATTCCGATGCAAATGCACTTGATAAAGCAGAAACAAGCTCTCACAGTTTGTTACTGTCAAATGAAGAAATATGGATACTCAAGTATATATACAGGAGTGCATGAACAAACATACATGTACATCGATATAGACAAGTAAACATAAACACAGAAATATATACACACACTTGCTTGTACATCGAAAATCTGTCACAGTCACTGTCATGTTAAAATACATGAAACACTACCACACAGACTCACAGTTAACACAGACACTTGTTAAACGTAATCACCTATAAACGTGAAGCACAAATGAACACTGGCAAGCAAATCTGCATCAGCACTGATATGAAAATACCTACATAATTTCATAGATAAATATGCAAAAGAACACACAGACACACAAGCACAGAGACATGCGGACAGCAACGCACTTTTACACATGCAAGGTCACTTCTTTTCATCACATTTGATGCAGATACCAACACAAACGCGTAAGAAGTAGATGTAGTGTCAGAGAAGAAGACACTGGGGACAGATTTATCAAAGACAGGGAAGTGTGATCAACGGAGGTCTGAACGATTTACTGCAACAAATTGGACAGGCATAACATTTGGTAAGCCCGTGAAACGTTCAGCCACGGATTGGAATTTGGAAAATGACTTTCTTCATTTCAGGGCATGCAATGAAGTTTCAGTCCATTGATTGGTATGGCGACTGTCCATTCGAAGACACATATTATGAATTGTAAGAAAAAAACATGAATAGCGAAAACTTGGTCACAAATTGCACACTGTTCATTTGTTCGCAGGCAATCCCTCACAGATTGATCGATTTGAATTGTCAATAAACAGAGTAATAGAATGTAATTTGACATATGCACTGACATGTTGAGGTAAATGTCAGTCAGCAGGAGGAAACCCATATTTCGGGGAGGTTGCAAACAAATCAGTTGAGTGAGGTCGCAAATGGTTGAAAATGTCGTGGGGTGGATTTCAGTTTATGCGTTTGTTCAATACTTCAGTAATGGATGTGGCAGTGCTATTCAACGCAACTCTGGGTTTTTATTTTTTTCTGAACGTGAACTGTGTCACTGCAAAAATGTATTTTTACAGCAATCTTAATTCAGCTGCATTGCTTTGATTTGTTGAAAGGTAATTTCTGACTCTATGTAATCCCAGGATCTCTTCTGGTTATGTTGTAGTCTTATGAATATGTGGGTGTATTGTACCTTTAAGATAGCTGAAAGCTAGCAGAACGAACTGACAGCACCAGATACTCATAACAATAAACAATGTAACACGTGGTCCAGCTCGTGGGATAGCTCTGATTTGCTGATTGCCTCGAGATAAAAACTGAATTTAATAGGGCCAATCAGGTGAAGTATGCCCCCATACTAAAATAACAAACTCCAATCGAGTTTGAATGAAGTTTATTCACACTCTTAAAAGCCAATGACACAATCCGATGCTTTAGGGTATAGGTTTGGGAAAATTAAACAGTTGGGTGGGAGGACAAATGTGATTTAAGAAATATTTAAGAAATATAATTGTTTAACTTTCTTTAAATAGTTATTGGCCTCTCGAAATGCACAGATTACTGCACAGGATAAATCTTTTCTGTATTGCTGTTTTAAATAAAGTAGGAAGGTTTACTCTGTGCTGCAACAGTAGCATCTGACTTCTATTACATACACAGAAGATAGCAGGATAGATCTGCCAGATATACTGCAAGGTAAAATCACAAATTTCCTTCTCCTGTCCTTCTCTGGGATACTATGATTCTCTCTCCTTAAGAAACCCTTCAGTCCCTTATAGGCTCTGTTGGCCACTAAAATATGTCTGACTGCAGAGCATTAACCAAAGCAACAATTTCAATGCTACAATGGATATAAAAATCTTTATCAAACTAACACAAATGCATACTCACAGCACGACTATAGTAGCTTGGCTTTGCAGAACAGAAACAAAATACTTATTTAATTATCAACCTCTACACATAAATAGAAAGGGATATTTGTTTCAAACAGTGCAGAACGCAATTTGAAGCTACAACAACGGCTGCCGTTGTCGTCGTGCAATATATATTTGTTAAGCTGCTGGTATCAAATGGCAACAAATCAACCAAAGACCATAGAGTTGTAACAGGAACAGCAGCGTGAATCTTCGCAGAAGACCTTGTGGACGGTACACATTGTTGCTACGAAACAGGGGTAGACGAGGGGCGAAGCGGCACTCATTCAATTATGTGGGACAAGTTTAGCAAAAGATTCGATGCAGTATAATCCTCAATCTGAAACGGCCCATCATGATTCCAGGACATGACCTTGACGGGGTTGCACTCATAATAAAGCAATCCCGACTTCACTCCTTTTCAAATGTGCACACCAAGTTCAGCTTGACGCTGGACATTGATGAACTGAGCCACCACACTTTCCCCGTTAAACACGCCCTGAACAGCGACAGCATCTTACAGGAATAAATTAAAGCACAAGCTAAACTGCCCTATTTCACGCACGCCCAGGACAATTTATTCACTGCATCAGACTAAGATTAAAACTCCTCATGTTCTGTCCCCAGAAAATAATGAAGGACAGTTGTCATATCGTTTTATTGACAGAATACAGCACATTCTGAAGTGTGCCCAACAAAACCTTACAGGACAGGATCAGATACAGAATAAAAATTTTCTCTGCCCTGAAACCAACAATTGGTCTCAGTTCAGGTGCAGAACAATGTTCTCTAGCACACACCCTCACCACAAGAACAGCACATGATCAAATGCAGAATAGATCTCCTTCCATTCTAAACTAAAAACAAAACAAAATAAACATCAAACACTCCAGAAGCAGTGCAACAAGGTTTGGATACGATGTAAGCCTACTCAGCCCCATTCAAATTTCTCAGGTAATTTCCAGCAAGTAGATGGATATTCATAATTCATGTCACACCACGTTCAGCATCAATCATTCTAGTGCAGGTGCAGCATAGTTTTGGTAGTGACTAAATTTCCCTCTAATATTTCAAAACGGAAGTAAAACTCCCACCACATTATATCATTAAATACTCCCATGAAAGACACAGGGAGAGTTCAAAAACAGAGTGTTGTTCATTCCACTAGTTTAGAACGAAAGGAAACTCAATGTAAAGCTACCTGTACAATGCCTCCATCAAATAACAGTGGACAGGTGGAGTGCAAGGCTTTATGGACAAAAAGCTGATTCTGCAATCTCTTCAATCAAAAATTCTTATGATAGGAACATCAAAGTGTTAGATGCACAATGAAAGGCAAGCTCTCCGCGCTCATTTAACTCTCGCACAGGTCTTCAGCATTAAATAAAGAACAAAATATAGTAAGCACTGCTCCCTCCAAAAAAATGGACAGACAGATATATCACAGCGTGTGCTATGGTGTAAAACGTTTGCCACAACAGATTCAAATTCACAGACGATTTTCGGCAAGGGCTTGGATATTCATTGGATTAATCCCCATCAAAGTGTGACAGAACAGGTCTTTCAGCCATTTAGATGTTAAGGAAACTTTCTTACACTGTCTCCATGAAGAATCTCAGTACAAGTAGAGCTTGTAGCTAGATATACAATAGAGAGGACTCTGCAATATGTGGATCACGCAATGTCAGGACAGGTGCAACACAACATGAGTTACAACATAAAGATCAGTCTGTTAAGAAAATAGACCGCTGCAGATGCTGAAAACAGGAAACAAAGACAAAAATGCCGGAAACGTTCAGCAAGTCTGGCATTTTTTATGGAGAGAAAACAGCGTTATAATTTCGTGTCCAGAAGAATCACGGGACCCAAAACATTAACAGTGTCTTATCTCAACAAGTGCTGATTGATCAAAGTTTGTGAGAAGATTTGTAGCTCGGGTGCTCGTTGTTGTGGTTCTGTTCGCTGAGCTGGGAATTTGTGTTGCAGACGCTTTTTCCCCTGTCCAGGTGACATTCTCAGTGCTTGGGAGCCTCCTGTGAAGCGCTTCTGTGATGTTTCCTCGGAATTCAATACATAGGACAAACAGGAAGACAGCTAATGATCCCTATCCTTGAATACCAACTAGCCACGAAACGACACGACCAGCTATCCTTAGTAGCCACGCATACAGATGACAAGCAACATGAGTTCGACTGGGACAACACTACCATTATAGGGCAAGCCAAACAGAGAACAGCCATGGAATTCCTAGAAGAATGGCACTCATCCACAGATTCTATCAACAAACACATCGACCTGGACCCAATGTACCTGCCATTGCAGTGGATACTGGAACTGACAACCAGAAGCGACAGGTTCAAACCACTATAAATGCCGGAGGAAAGATCACAGAAGCGCTTCACAGGAGGCTCCCAAGCACTGAGGATGTCACCTAGACAGGGGACGAAACGTCTGCAACACAAATTCCCAGCGCGCCGAACAGAATCACAACGCTGATTGATCAATCTGGAGTCTTCTGATCCAGCACTCCAGGCCAGTTAACTTGAAAGATTACACGCACACAGTTAAGATTTGGTGACACTCGGCTTTGTCAATGACACAGGCAACGTTTGCCAAGGAGTTCGGCCTGCATAAATCACTGTTCTTGGTGCATTCAGCAAATATTCCCAGGTCAGGTCCAAAACGGGATTAAACATTTAATAAAGATCCTCTTATATACGCCCTTGTGAAATGAACATGATCTGTTCAGCATGGTAGATATTGATTAAATCAGACCTTACAGTCTCCTTTTCAAACACTGTATATACTATATATATATATATCGCATCATTAGATGCAGAGTAAAATGTGCACTGTATTGTCACCACTGAAGATGCCAGCACAATGAGCAACACGGGTTTCCAATGCAATGGAGAAAACCCCCTTCACTCGTCCTCGTTAAACATCCAAACCATGGTCAGTTTTTATTCTTTCAAACTGAAACTAAAACATTTTCTATTATTTGAATCATTTCGTAAAACTGCTCTTATTCTTTTAACCTGACAGTGAAGCTCGACCAACATAATGTCCCATCAAAGCTTTCTATGACCGATGCAGCATAGCGTTAGATACAATTTAAAATCCCTCGACACTGTGTCCAAAATATTTCCCGGAGGAGTACGATACACATTTGGATCTGCACTGTCTTCCATCGAGCACTTCCAGAGCAGGTAGAGTCCAGGGTATGATCCAGAATGCAACTTAACACGAATTTCTAGCCCATGTTCAAAATTGGTGAAAAAATAATTAAATTACGCACTTTTAAACCACTGCGGCTCCGCCACCAACAGCAATTTATTCACATCAATGTCTGAAGTGCAGCTGTTGCGCATATTTCAATAAAAGATCAACACATCATTTTACACTGTCCCCAGCAAACAAACTCAGGAAAGAGGCAGACAGGATACAATGCAACTTGAATCTCCACTCACAATGGCTCTGATCATTGTCCAGGCCATATTCAGCATGGGGTAGATATTGAATAAGTCATCCCATCCCCCTCAGACTGCCCTGAATCAAACCCTCCCAGGACAGGGCAGCACGGGTCTACACAGGGGTTAAAGCTGCATATAATTGATCTCGAACCAAATACTGAAGATCACGTGCTGGAGCAATATCTCTATTTGCTTTGTTGTTCAATGTACTGGCGTGGAATACACAACTCCCTATGCTGGATAGATACATACTCTGGCTCCATAAATCAATGCACTGTTCCGGTCTGCACAACGTTCCAGAGGGGACAGATATCTCATCTGAGTTTAAATCAATTCACTATTGTGTTCTGCACAGCTGTCCATGCTGGACATATATTGCACCTGGTTTTTCGATCATTGGATGGATCTCGTCTGCATAGTGCTCTATGCTGTACAGTTAGATAGTCTGAGTTTATAAATAAATTCACTGCCGTGACCTGTTCAGTGCTCAATGTTGGGCAAATGCCCTCCTTACTGATAAAATGTTTCTGCCTGAAATGTCGAATCTCGTATTCCTCAGATGCTGGACGACCTGCTGTCTTTTCGAGCACCGCACTCTTGATTCTGATCCACAGTCTCTATAGTCTTCAATTTCACCTGGGCAAATAGCTAGTATGGATACACAGATCATGCACTGCTGTTGCCTGCACAGTGCTCCACTTGGACAGATTACCGGTTCTGAATAACAAGTACATTGACATTGTCCACATTACTCCATGCTGAACACATATCTCAATTTATTTATGTTGTCTGGTATTTCAGTGTGGTGTATGGAAAATGTGCGATAACTAGTCTTGCTTAACAATGCCGCTCTTTAAGTTCATATTTTTATGATTAAACTTGCTAATATCTGACTCTGCCAGGTGGTCCTATTTTCTGTCGACGCATAACATCTGCAACACATTATACACGAAGCAATTGACCAATTTTAACGCGAATAACTGTCCTTTAGAATATCTCAGCCTTGGGGCATATTTGTCGCGAAGCATTGGGTTCAACCATTCGGAAGCTCAGAAACAGCAAAACAAATGTGAGGCTATCTCGTCCTTTCAGTTCTTGTTTCTGCGGTAATGTTTCATGTTGGACAACGGTTTTCAGAAGTTTTGAGGCGATCCTGGATTACGTGTCATCCGCCGATCCGCTGAACACTTCAGGAGTCTCTCTCTGCTGATAATGCGTTCTACAACTCGAGAAAAAAACACTCAAATGTGACTGAATCAGCCCAGGATTCTAACTTGTATTTCAATTACGTTTTAATGAATTATAGTACTGGACACCGAATGTATTATGAATTTCTCTGGACAGACATTTTAATGACCCATTCAAGATGTGTTATTGTTGCAGTATCGGTGTCTCCAATGTTAGAAACAAATGAAACAGAGGCTGCAAGGAGAGAAATCTCCGTGAAATGGAATACAGGGACATATTCAGGTCAGCCATAACCTTATTAATGTGAATCAGGATTGAATAGCCCACTCATGTAACGTATTATGAATGTATGTTTGTCAGAAGCCAATCTCCCTTCTCCCCCAGTGCATCATACACCTGGGGAGTGGCATCGCGGCTTCTGATCCTGGTTGACAGGTTACTGGTGGCTCGCTGGTCTCAATATTCTCCTGTGTAAAATGTTTAATCAGCTGAGAAATTGTCTGGTGTCTTCATCTTTCTATGGAATGGAGTTGGGTGACTAAATAGCCTCTTCAAAATCTTAAAGTTCCGATGGAAGTAAAGCTTTTCTCTTATTTCTGTAAAACACAGAGCAAATCTGAATGATATTTCTTGTGTCTTGTTTTCTCTCTGTCACGGAGAAAACACTCTGAATGGATTTGTTTTTGTTTGTCAGAAGCGGAATGCCAGCCACCTGATCTCCTGTAATAGGATTTACTCTCTAATTGACCTCCACACGTTTCTGCAAAAATGGTTTCAGAGGCTAAATGGCCTCTTCCAGTTCATGTGCATCAGACTCTTGACACTGAATGATCTCCTCCTGTTCATCTCTAACAGACTCGGGACGTTAATGGTTTACTTCTTTTCCTGTGTAACAGATTGAAGAAGTTGAACTTCTTTGAACTGTTCCTCTGAAACAGATACCACAAGCTCTTCCCCAAACTGTGGATCAGCCTAGAAAGACTGATGGCCTCTCCTGCTCCTCTTTAACAGAGGCAAGAATCTTAACCTCCTCCTCCTGTTTCCTACAACAGAATCTGGAAGCTGAATTGTCTTCACCTGTTTGCCTGATGCAGACTCGAAATGCTGAGTATGCTCCTTCTGTTCCGGTGGAACAGTCTCGAGAGTGTGAGTGACCACGACCTCTTCCTGTCTAGCAGATACGTGAGGCTGAATGGCCTCCTCCTGTTTCGTGGAAATACATTTGAGTGACTGAATGCAATCATATAGCCCGAGAGGACGGAGACAGGCACTTTCCCCCAATCTGCTCCGTGCTGACCAAAATGTCCATGCACATGAACATGCACATGAATCCCATTTCCCTACATTTAACACTGAAGATGTAAACCTTTCCTATTCATATTTCAGTCCAAATGCCTTTTCAATGTTGTTAATGTGCTCGCCACATTCCATTTGCGTACCGCCCTCTGTGAAAAAAACGTTGACTCTCTGTTTCACTTTCATTTCTTCCCCTCTAACCTTAAACTGATGTCTTTTAGTACCCGATTCTCCAACCGTGGGAACAAAACACTGAGTGCATTCACCCTATCCCTGCCTCTAATTCTGTTATCCACCTTCCAGAGGTACCGTCTGATCGTGTGTGGTCTGAAAAGAAAGCCCGAGCTTGTCCAAACACTGCAAATAAAGCCACTGAGTCCAAGTACCCTCCTTGCAAATTTCTTCTGCACTCTTTCCAGTTTGATAACACCTTTCCTCTGACAAGTAGCCAAAATCTGAATAGAATACTTCGAGTGCTGCCTCACCAACGTCCTGTAGGACTAAAACATGACTTCTTAACTTCTATTCTCAGTCCTTTGACGAATGGAGACCAGTGTGCCAAAAACCTCCTTTACTGCCCTGTCTCCATGTGAATCTACTTTCAGATAACTCTGAACCTGAATTCCAAGATCCCACGTTTCCATCGTACTCGTTAAGACATTAACATTTAGCGTGAAACGCCTACCTGGATTTGACTTTCCAAAATGCAATCCCTTACATTTTTCAATGTTGAACTTCTTTTGCCATTTCTCTCCCCCTTTCCCAGCTAATCATGAACCAAACGTAATTTCCGATAACCGACTTCACTCTGCACTATACCACCTATTTTTGTAATTTTGGAAAACTACAAATCAAGTCTTGTACATTCTCATTCAAATCATGAATATAGATGAAAACGATACTGCATATTTTAGCGTCTAAAGCAAACTTGCCAATCATGCTTTGCACATTCTCGTCCAAATCATTAATATAGCAAAGAACCAGTAATGGGTCCAAAAGCGATGACTGAGGCAATCCATTCGTGACAGGCCTACGTTCTGACACGCATGTTTCCACTTTTACCCTCTGCTTCCGACCACCAATCCAATTTTGTATTCAATTTGCCTGCTCTACTGCGATTACAAAAACTTCCAGAGCAGCCCACCATGTCAAACGTTAACAAAGGCCTCAATGAACTCAGTAGGTACTACATCGAACACTCTGCCTTAGTCAATGTGACTGGTCACTTCATTGAAAGATTCGAAGAAAACCGCGAGGCATGATCTCCGACTCAGAATCCCTCGCTGACTACTCGCAATCCAACTCCTGTCTTTCCAAATGCAAAATCAATTTCTCTCTCAGAATTCTCTCAAACAACTTGCCTACCACAATGTTAAACATAGAGATCGCAGGTTTTTCTTTGCACTTCTTCTTGGATTAGAGCGAAACATTCTCTACGCTGCCGCCTTCTGGGACCTTACCCCTGTCTACAGATCATGTAAAAATATCAGCTAAACCTCCTTCAATCTATTCTCCACTGTCTTGCAGTGTTCTCGGATGTATCTGGTCGGCATAGGGAGATTTATCCACTTTCATATATTCCAACACATTCAACACCTCCTCTACACTCTTAAGACTGTTTCCAAGATATCCCAAGTCTTTATGTCTTCACCCATGGTAAATAGCAGGGCGAAATATTCATTGCAATCCTCTTCCATCATCTGCAATTCCACACGAACATGCCCGCGTTTCTTCCTTGAGGTGCACTGTTCTCTCTCGAGTTATTCATAGTCCTATAATTCATTTAAATTAGCTCTTTGGATTCACCCCCAATGTCTCAGCCCAGGGCTATCTCATAGCCCAGTTTTGCCTCCGGATTTCCTTCTTCAGTAAAATCCAGTATTTTCTGCATACCTTCAGACGTTCCCTTGGTCCGAGCTGGCTCGACCTCAGCGACGCGTCCTAATTTATTCCGGTCAAAGCACAAAATCTTGTGCCATCCGCGGTTGAGTAGTCCTTTCAGCGTTACTCTTCACCCTCACAGGGACTGATAAACATTGAACTCTAGCTATCTCGCTTTTAAAGGCTTCCCACTTGCCAGAGGTACTTTTGCCTTCGAACAAACGGGTTCAATCAGCCTCTGCAAGCGCCTGACTACTTCCATCAAATTTCGCCTTGACCAAGGTTCAAACTTGAATCTTTGACTGGCATCCTTCTGTTCTTTTGGACGGTTTTAGAGGCTGAATGATCACCTTCCCGTCTCTCAGCAATAGACTTAAGATGCCAAATGATCAGCAATTCATGGATTATGAGGAGTCTTTAAACTTTATTTTGTGGAGGTCCCTCCTTTCACCATTGCTGAAACACAAACTGTGCAAAACGCTCCTGAACTCTCAGAAAGATCTTATAGAGTTGCAGAAACAATTCACTAAGCTCTTAACGATTCTTTTCGTTTCCATTCCAGCTTTCCACTTCTCATGTGAGAGCAATCTAGTGTGGACACAACTGTATCTTCTTATTGCTGTGTAAAAGACACACGGGGTGAGTCGACTTTCACATTTTTCCTGAGCAGTACTGTTTATGTTCCAAATGATTCGTCATGGTTATGAAAAGTTTTTTTTTCTACCAGGGCAGTTACAATTCATTTGGAGATCAGTTTTAATAAGAGCAGCATTACACAAAGTCAATGAGGAATGGATATTGTTATCCTGGTTTATGATATATGGAAATTGCCTCAACAGTCAGTTTATGCAATGGTCTCTGAATTTATCCCTGTGACCTTTGATTAAAAAAAGGTGGAATATATGCAAGCCAGCAGTGCTCTGGCATTACTCGCAAAAAGAAGAAGGAAAATTGCAAAGGAAGGAAAAATTTATGATCCATGCCTCAGCAAAAGTTATAAGCATACGGGTTCCTTTTCTTTCTGTGATGTGAAATGTAATTAAACAAACAGGTTAAACCGATTGTTCGGTGACTGTGATTAATTCTATTTCCCATGGATTCTAATTATCGCAGTGGAAAATTCCCTACTTTAAATGATAAAAAGGGTGCCATTCACGGTGTTATCCCATGCTTTGTGTGTGAGCTTCAGGGATTTGCAGCTCCAGACAGGGGGAGTGGAGATATCAGAAACTCAGATCATTAGACTGGAATGCAAAAACAATGGGCAGAGATTTATTTGGAGATATTTGGTTTCTTTCTACATATTCTGCTTCAATGTCATTATCACTACGGATTGAGTGTGTACTTTACATTCTTCAAGATTTTTATTATCCCATCCTGGCTATCATCAGTGTTCCCGGTAAGTTTCACTCCACAATTATCATTTCTGTGAAACATGTCTAATGTAGTTCTGTTCTCTTCATTTACCCTCTACCTGCGGCTGCTGATCGTATTCATGTTGAGTCTCTTAATCTAGTCAACACTCTCCAATCTACTATCAACTGAATCAGTGAACGAATTCATTCACTCTGTGTTAAAACAGTGTTTCTCAAGTCTCTCTAAATTAACACAATCTTTTTCAACTGAGAAACATGATTCATTACTTCACTTCCATTGTTAATTCAAACATTGGGAGCATGGAGGGTGCTATTTTCTGGTCTGGTTACAAAATCGATTTAATCCTCTGAATCCATCCGATCATTAGACAATAGCAGAGTTTCAAATCGACAAAACCCGACTGTGGCGACCCCTTTGGCCGTGTGCTGATTCCCAATCCCATATATTGACCATTCCTAACTTCACCAGCTGTCAACATCAGACTATTCCTCACTGCTATTCTGTCTACTCTTTCAATATCCATCTGTGACATAAAGTATTAATGATACTCGGATCTGCTGTTGATATAACCAGCTCAATCCTGCATGAAAACTACCTTTAGTCGATAATACACAACTCCTATCATAACACACACTAACATCCAACCCACCCATTATTGCAGTGTGCATCACCCTTATTTTTACCGGGTCAGACAATACCTTCATTTTCGTAACTCAAGCACATAATCACATATTTCCTTCAAACGTCCTCCAATCTCTCTCTATCGATTATTCAAACCCCTTTCGGTTACTCATATTTAAACCAATATCCTCCATGCGTGTTCTCTGTCAAATGACATTTTAAAATATTCCACACTCACCCACCACCACAAAGACGCACATAAAATCTTTTGCATTGTACAGGTGTAAACTAAATATAGAGATTAAATAAAAATTTGTGGTGACCATATTCACTCTTGCTCATAGTATGGGCTGCGAATTTCCGCATGCTAGCTGCTAGATCATGCATGTATTGTACTAATGTACGAGGAAGATTTGCTATGCTTCTAGTGCTGGTCATATCTCCATTTTGCTGAACAGTGTATCTGCTAAGTCTTCACAACTTCGCATGCTGGCTTGCCATCTTCCAGTTTATAATGGGTGGGTGGTTGTGTAAGGTAAGTTCTGATTATTTTTGTCATCTACCATTTCAACTAATCTGCATTAACACAAATAAATGTTAATGATGACAAAAACATGTATTTCGTGAGCCTGTTTGAGGTGATTGATTTAAACAGTGCTTTGAATATCAAGTTAGAGGTCACGCTCTTTTCGATTTGCTGCTGATTAGAAGAGCGAGGTGAAAGGATCATGAGGGAGAAATTCAATGTAATGATCACACTGTATTGCACCAGGGTCCCAGGTTCGATTCCACCCTCAGCAAATGGTTGTGTGGAGTTTGCACATTCTCTGCGTGTATGCAAAGGTTTCCTGTGGGTGCTGCAGTTTTCTCCCACAGTCCACAGATGTGCAGGTCAGGTGAATTGGCCATGCTAAAATGCCCATAGTTCTAGGTGCATTGGCCAGCAGAAATGGGTCTTGCTGGGTTACTCTTCAGAGGGTCGCTGTGGAGTGGTTAGGCCGAAGGGCCTGTTTCCATACTGTCGGGAATCTAATCAGAATGCACACCAGGTTTTGTTACTTTTCTCTAATTGCGGTTATGAACTTCTGCCATGCAAGTGAAGATTTTACACGGGGTAAATTGGCAATCATAACTTGGTAAAGCACATGAAACAATAGTTAATAGAAGCCAGGCAATGTGTCCCCTTTAATGAAACACTGTAACATGCATAGCATACACATATCCCTTCAAGGTACAAACAGCAACAAGGATCGATTACTCAACTTTGGTCATCAAAGAAAATTAAAGGTTGCGTGAATGATTGACAGCAGCTTAGGAAACAAATGTGAGATAAAGTGGTAACTCATGGATTCAGGAAAATTACGGTAGTAGTACAGCGAGGTTACTGTGCTGACCAGGAAATTTTAGACAAAGAACATGAATGGAAACTATCAAAAAGCGTGAAGCCTGCCGCAAAACATGTTATGATATTTGGTTGGAAAATTGAAAGCAGAGTCAATCGTGTAATAGTGAATTGGTGGACAAGAAATTTATCGTAATGAACTGAGAAATTACAGGGAAACTGAAAAGTTACATTGTGTCGATCTTTGTGGAGTATGATAGAGAATATCTACGTGTATGGAATGAGCTGCCAGAGGATGTAGTAGAGGCTAGTACAATTGCAACCTTTAAGAAGCATTTGGATGGGTATATGAATAGGATGGGTTTGGAGGGGTATGGGCCAGTTGCTGGCAGTTGGGACTAGATTGGGTTGGGATATATGGTCAGCATGGACGGGTTGGACAGAAGGGTCTGTTTCCATGCTGTACATCTCTGTGACTCTAAATGCCACTTAACCATGAGTCTTGGGTAAACGTAGATTAAAATCATTAACATCAGAGAAGAGTCCGAGTTTATAAACAAAACTGGATTGAGCATTCATAGGTTGGTCAGATCAGATGCACTGTACACCAGAATCTTGGAAGAAGCAGAAATACACATACTGATCACATTGGTAATCACTGTTCTTTTCCTGAACATTCTGCATAATTGGAACGTTGTAAATGTAATCTGTTCACCTAAAACAGGTAGAAAAGGATGTGATGGTGCAGCGACGTTCAGAGGTTATTTTGATTTGCTTTTCCTTCGGAAAGACGTTGTAATGCACACGTGTCGTGCAGTGTCCCAAAACCACGAGACCAAACAACTTGTGAAGTCTTGTTTCGTTTCGAAGTTGGAACGGTGGAGACAGGCTGAAAGAATGTGGTGAGCTTCCAGAGAGCAGGATGCCCAGGTTTTGGTTCCTGAGTAACATCGCTACTGAGTTGGGTGCTTCAGTAAATTACTTCTGGCATCTACTTTCTCTGAGCATTCTCTTGATGTCATTTTTCTTCGCCCGGAACGGCATCTGAGAATCTGTGTCTGAATTTCTCGTTTTGCCCAGCAGATTGTGTTTGTGTTTCAACAGGTTTATTGCGAATTAATACAGTTAATGTGTGACAATTATTGTATTAGCTCAATAAAGTATTCCCATCGAGCTATTCTTAGATTCCTTTCTATTTTATTGCGTTTTAAAAGAGCGTTTAAGCAAATTGTTTTTCTCTTCACCTCAATTTGTTTGACCATTTGTATTGCTTCCCGAACAAGGCTCTTTACATTTACTTTGGAGATAAGAGAAAGTTTCGTCCAGGTTACTTTCTTAAAATAGTATGAGGGCACCTGGTCTGATTCATAAAAAGGGACAGTGCCGGACAGCAGTTCAGATAACTTGAGAGCACAGTCGCGAGTCATTATGGAATCTATGAAATAGCATGCACACTATCAGAATGCGATTCTGGATATTTAGACAGTAACAACATTTCAGATAATAATTTATTCGTATGTGAAAGGGGAATCATAATTGACAACCGAGTTGGAACTGATTGAAATGTTGATTGCAGCAAGGAATGGAACCTATCATCATTTCCGCGCAACTGATTGCTTTTCCGATGCTCAAGTGTTGGGCACAGTAGATTTGAATATCCTGGCCACGGTACATTGATATTGACCCACGACTCAGGCCATGAAAAAAGTAACACCGCAATCCAGAATTAGAAATAGGTGACGGCGATAAGGTATTTTGATAGAAATTTACTGCATGGAAGGTTGTTGAGTGCCGTGAAATCTTACAGGATTCTGGGAGAGCTAGGCAATTGGATAGAAAGTTAGCATGAATTGAGAAGACATGGTGGTGCCAGGTGGTTGCTTTTTGAACCGGAGGCCTGTTAATAACCGTGTGCCACAGGACAGGACGCTGTGTCCACAGTTGTTCATCATGTATATCATGGAGTGTTCACACTTTTGGAAGGTTTCTATCCGCTCCAGAATAGTTCCAGAGATGAAGAGGGAAGGGTTGCAAAGATGTTTCTCAAAAGGAGTGAGAGAGAAAATCAATTTTTTAGACGATGCTTTAACTTTCCAAATATTAACTGGAATGCGACAGTTGAAGAACTTCGGTTGGGGCAGGTTTTGTCCAATGTGTGGAAGGGGGTTTCCTGACTCAGGATATAGACAGGGCAACAAGGAACCACATTAACTTTGGTACTGGGTAATGATTCCGGCCAGTTGGAGATATCGTGGATCTTATTCCACAAATATAGACACCGTGTAACTTCCCTTTTCCCCTGTAAGTTCTCAGTTCTCTACAATAAATTGTTGTAGTACTGACCAACTTGATTTGCGTAGAGCAGTAAGCTTTACTTCAGTTTTGGGTAAAGTGTTGGAAAATATGTTAAGGGGTAGGTTTTACAATAATCGAGAAAGGACTAAGTTGATTAGGGATAGTCAAAACGGTTTTGTGAACGGTAAGTTGTGCCTCAGAAACTTCATTGACTTCTTTGGAAGGGGACCATACTAGTGGATGAGGGTGAAGCAGTTGATATGGTGCATATATATTTCAGTAAGGCGTTTACTGACGTTCCCTACGGTCGGCTAATGCACAAAATACGAAGCCAAGGAATGAGTGCGATTTATCGGTTTGGATCAGAAGTCGGCCTGCTTGAAAGAAGGCAGAGTGTGGTGGCTGGTCGGACATTCTCATCCTGGCGTCCACTTAATATTTTGGTATACTGCAAGGATCTGTTTTGATTTCACTGCTGATTGTCATTTCTATAAATGACCTGGATGAGTGTGTCATAGGCTGCGCTCATAAAGTAGCTGATGACACCTTAGATTGGTGGAGTTGTGAAATGTGCAGAAGGATGTCATTGGATTCAGAGGGACAGAGATCAGCTGCAGAGCTGAACTCAGAGGTAGCAAATGGACTTCAATGCCGGAAAGTGTGAGGTGAATCAGTTTCGTAGAAGCAACAGGGATACTGGGCTAAAGAAAGATTCTTTGCCTTCTTTGTGACAGGTGAATGTTTTGGAGGTAGGTGAGTTCTTTGTTGATAGTGCCAGCAAATCGCTTATGTTTAAGTTAGCGATGTAAACAGACAAGTATCTTCCACTTGGCAAGAGATATTACTGCGGGAAAGGGGATTATGATGCGATTGGGCAGAATTTTTTATGCATAGGATGTGAAAGGAAACTGCAGGCGATGGAGACATTTAAAATGTGGAGCTTATTCAAGGAACAGCTACTGCGGGTCTCCAATAATTAGGTTCTTGTCAGGCAGTGAGGAAGGTTTGGAGCGCGAGGGCCCTGGTTAACTACGGCAGTTGAATCTCTTGTCCAGAAGAGGAAGAAGGCTTATGTTCGATGAAATTTAAAGACTCAGTTAGGGAGCTTGAGACTTGCAAGTTAGCCAGGATAGACCAGAAGAAATAGTTAGGAAGTGCCAGGAGGGAACATGAGAAGTCGTTGGCGGATAGGATTGGAATTGAATCCCTAAGTCTTTCTGTCGGTACATCTGCAATAAAAAAAAATTACATTATTAAGATTAGAGTAAATCAAGGTTAGTCGTGGGAGGTTGTGCTTGGAGTCTCATGAGATTGGGGAAGAGCTAAATGAATATATTTAGTCAGATTTCACCCTAGAAAAAGACAACATTATCAAGGAAAACACTGAGTTACATGGTATTAGATTAGATAGTTTTGAGGTAACACCTTCACAAGGAGGTGGTGTTGGCAATTCTGGAATGTGTAAAACTAGATGAGTCCCTTGGGCCGGCCGGGATTTATACTAGGATTATATGGGTAGCCAGGGAGGATATTGCATAAACTTTGGCTTTGATATTTATCTTGTCATTGTCTACAGGAATAGTGCCAGAGGAACAGACGTTGTTCCCTTGCTCAAGAATATTCTTGGGAGTGTAGGTGAGCAGATCGCTCTCAGTATCCATGCGCATAGTTCCCTGAAAATGGCCACCCAGTTTGATAGGGCTGTTAAGAAAACATACTGTATGTTAGCTTTTATTAATAGAAGGAATGGACTTCAGAACATGCGGTCATGCAGATCTGTGGTGTGTCCACACTAAGAACATTGCATACAATTCTGGTCACCACATTTTCGGAATGATGTGGAAGCTTTGGAAACGGTTCAGAGGAGATTGCCTGGGATGTTGTCTGGTATGGACGGCAGGCCCTCCGAGGAAATGCTGAGGGAATTGAGAGTTTTTTTTCGTTGGAAAGAAGAAGGTTGAGAGGTTACTTATTTGACTTATACAAGATAATCAGATCATTAAATGGTGGACAGTGAGAGCCTTTTTCCTCGTATGTGATGGCGAGCACGAGGCAGAATAACATTAAATGAAGTTTGTTAAATATAGGAATGATATTAGAGGTAGTTTCTTTACTCAGAGAATAGTAGGGTCGTGGAATGCACTGCCTGCGGCAAACGTAGACTCACCAAAATTAAGGGCAATTAAATTGCCATTGGATAAACATATGGACGAAAAAGGAATCGCGTAGGTTAGATGAGCTTTGTATTGGTTCCGTCGGCGAAACATTGAGGGCTGAAGGGGTTGTATTTCGTTATAATGTTCTATTATCTAGGAATTTGACGATAGCATCGCATAGATATTTGTTAGGTAGTTTTGTGGGTGACAGCAAAAGTGGTGTTAGAGCAGACGGTGAAAAAATGTTACATGGTATACAGTGAGAATTTGAACAATTGGCCAACATACTAAGGAATGGCAAATGCAGTTCAATTTCGTTGAATGCGAGGAATTGTATTTTCCTTAATCAAATCGGGCAGGACATAAACAGTCAATCTTGGACGCTGGGGAGTGTTAGATAACAAATACCTCAAGTGGTGCAGGGTCATATTTCCTTGAAGTGGTATAGCAGAGACAGAGGGTGGCGAAGAAATCTTTCCACATGCTTGCTTTCATCGGTCTGCACAGTGTTGGAAATGAACCGACTTTCTGAAGCAGTCTTTCATGTCGTAAGTCCACATTTTGAGCATTGCTTGAAGTCTTGGTCGGCCTGATGTCGCAAGGACATTATTGAACGAAAAATTGTTCACCGAAGATTTCCTCTGTTGCTGTCTGGTCCGGAGGATTTGAGGTTAAGTTTGTTCAAATCGAAAGGACTCGGGATTAAGGTGAAGGGGAGAGAAACAAAAGAAAGTTCCACAGGGCAGATCTTCCATGACGACAATGGAAGCTAGGTCTGGTTTGGGAAGCTACATTTAGTGCTGAAAGTGAGTACAACCTTACATTTTAATAAACGTTTAGAAAGGCTCCTGGATGGTAAAGGTATGGAGTGACATTGGCCAAACAGAGGTAAATGGCGAGAGACTAATTGTCAAAACTGGGCGGCATGGGCAACTTGGGCTGAAAGGCTTGTTTCAATGCTTTTAATCTGAATGGTTCGATGACTGTATGTCTCTTGTAGATAGAGACAATGGGAAAATAGTGGTTGTGACACAGTTGGATATTAAGGAAGCTTTCCTTCAGAAGAAAGGGGGAAAAAAGTGAATTGCAGTTCAAGGTACTTCTGCAAATTAAAGATAAAATTCAGGTTTCTCTTCATTTAAAAAGCATTTAACATGATAAAGTAAATGAAATTCCACATAGCGCTGGTGAAACGGTACCTTGATTATGTTACGCACAGATCTGGGTCTCTAATCTAAAGAATGATGTTGTGACTACAGACGAAGTACAAGAGATCGCCCCTTGATTATTTCCAGGAATGACAAGATTGTCTGATCTGAAATCTCGGTCTGTGGTCTCTAGACTCTGAAATTTCAAAGCTTGAAAGGCGCCGCTCTGAAACGTAAAATAATCACATTGAGGAGATTTACTAACGCAGGGACATGGAATTGTGCTGGCAGGCAAGATTCAGGAAGATCACAAGCTGTTCTACATTTACAGCCAGCGGAACAGATAAACCAGAGAAAGATTAGTACCCATTCGAAACCAAGTTCGCAGTCTGTGAATGTAAGTGGATAACGTGACACAATTAGAAAATGAATACGTCGCATCTGCTTTTAGTTCGAGAAAGAATAAGACTAGCAAAGAATTTGTGAAGATGGACTGTTCAACTCTTCAGGTGATTGAAACAAAATGCAATCAAGATTGGAGCTCTTGATTGTTATAAAACTGCAAAAATCGATGAGCGATTTGTATTCCAGTCTTCTGGGAAGATTACGGCGGAAATGTCATGGTACAAAGCTGTAAGTCTACTCGACCCACAGGTGAAGTGACAGAGAGCTGAGAACAGGTAATGTGTTTCCATTTTCCAGGAAGTGTATTCGAGACAACCAATGAATTGTGTATCATTAGTCTCACTTCAATGATAGGGAAACTGTTGGTCGATTACCGAAGAAGAAATGTGCTTGTTCATTTCAAACAACAGGGTTTGATATGGTGTAGTCAGGAAGACTTATTCAGATAGAATTCATAACCAATCAATTTGATTAAACATTTTCAAGGAGACTGTTTACGTGGTGTTTCAGCAAGGACGTGGAGACAATCCCACATGGGAACCGATAAAGAAATGAAACTTGCTTCCAAAATAATTGTAGTGGCACGAGGCAGACAGTGTATAACTGGAGACCAAGGACCTTTTATCAATCACAAGGGTCAACGCTGACTGTCTTTTCATTTGTGGTATTCAAAAATGATTTGATTTATAAAATTATAGAAAAGCGCTGGATGCAGCCATAGAGTCAGATAGATGTCCAGCAAGGAAACAGACCCGTCGTTCCAACCCGTCCATGACGAACCAGATATCCAGATCCAATCTTGACCCACCTGCCAGCACCTGGCCCATATCCCTTCAGACCCTTACCATGCCACCCAGTTTTGGTTTCGAATGGGTGCTATTATTCATAGACTAGTCGAAAAGACTCTTAAATGTTGAAGTTGCACCAGCCTCCACCACTTCCTCTGGCACCTGATTCCATACACGTAGCACGCTCTGTGTGAAACAGTTGCTCCTGAGGTGGCTTTTATATCTTTCCCCTCTCACCCTAAACCTATGCCCTCTTGTTCTGGACTCCACGACATTGGCCATTTAACCTATCCATGCCTCTTATATTTTGTAAACGTCGATAAGATCACCACACAGCCACCGACACTCCAGGGAAAACAGCCTCAGTCTGTTCAGCCTCTCCCTGTAGCTCACATCCTCTAACCCTGGCAACATTTTTACAAATCATTTCTGAACCCTTTCAAGTTTCACAACATCTTTCCGCTAGGAAGGAGACCAGAATTGCACACAATATTCCAACAGCGGCATGAGCAGTGACCTGTACAACCGCAACATGACCTCACAACTCCTGTACTCAATACTCTCAACAATTAAAGAAAGCATACCGACCGCCTTCTTCACTATCCTGTCCACTGACTCCACTTTCAAGGAGCTATGAACCTGCAGTCTAAGGTTTCTTTTTCAGCAGCACTCCCCAGGACTTTACCATGACATGTATATGTCCAGCTAAGATTTGCCTTACTAAAATTCAGCACCTCGCAATTACCTGAATTAAACTCCATCTGCCACTGCTCAGCCCATTGGCCCATGTGCTCAAGATCCTGTGTAATCTCAAGTAAATTTCTTCGCTGTCCACTACACTTTCAGCTTTTGTGTCATCTGCAATCTTACTAACTGTACCTCTTACACTCGCATCCAAATCGTTTATGTAAATGACTAAAATGTAGAGGACCCAGCACCGATCCTGGTGGCACTCCACTGGTCACAGGCCTCCAGTCAGAAAAACTACCCTCCACCACCATCCTCTGTCTTCTACCTTTGAGACAGTTCTGCATCCAAATGGCTCGTTCCCCCTGTACTCCGTGAGATCTAACCTTGCTAATCAGTTCTCCCATGAGGAACCTCGTCGAACGTCTTACTGAAGTCCACACAGATCACTTCTACCACTCTGTCCTCATTAATCCTGTTTGTTACTTCCTCAAAAATCTTAATCAAATTTGTGCGGCATGATTTCCCATTCACGAAGCCATGTTGTCGATCACAAATCAGTCCATGCGTTTCCAAATACATGTGCATCCTATCCCTCAGAATTCCTCCCAACAACTTGCCGATCAGCGACGAGAGGCTCACTGGTCTATAGTTCCCTGGCTGGTCCTTACCATCATTCTTAAACACTGACATCACGTTAGCCACCATCCAGTCTTCTGGCACCTCACCTGTGACTATCGATGATACAAATACGGCCCAACAGTCATTTCTCTAGCTTCCCACAGAGTTCTAGGGTACACCTGATAAGATTCTGGGGATTTTTCCACCTTTGTGCGTTTCAAGATATCCAGAACTTCCTCCTCTGTAATTTGACATTTTGCACGATGTCATAATTTGTTTCCCTCCAGAATATATCTTCGATATCCTTTTCCACAGTAAGTACTGATGCAAAATAATCGTTTAGTATCTCCCCCATTTTCTGCGAATCCACACAAATGCCGCTTTGCTGATCTTTGTGTGGCCCTATTTTCTCCCCCATTACCCTTTTGTCCTGAACGTGTTTGTACAAACCCTTTGGATTCTCCTTAATTCTATTTGCCAAAGCTACTTGGCGTCCCCTTTTTGCCCTCCTGATTTGCCTCTTAAGTATGATCCTAATGCCTTTATACTGTTCTAAGGATTCACTTGATCTATCCTGTCCACACCTTACATATTCTTCCTTCTTTTCCTTAACAAAACCCTCAATTTCTCCAGTCATCCAGTATTCCCTATATCTACCAGCTTTCCCTTTCACCCTAAAATGAATATCCTTTCTTTGGATTCTCGTTATCTCATTTCGGAAGGCTTCCCATTTTACAGCCGTCATTTTACCTGCAAACGTTTGCCCCCAGTCAGCTTTTGAAAGGTCTTGCCAAGTACCGTTAAAATTAGTCTTTCTCCAATTTCGAACTTCAACTTTTAGATCTGACCTATTCTTTTCCATCACTATTTTAAATCTAACGAAATCATGGTCGTTGGCCCCAAAATGCACCCCGACTGACACCTCAGGCATTTGCCCTTCCTTATTTCCCAAGAGTAGGTCAGGTTTTGAACCTCCTCTAGTAGGTACATCTGCACACTGAATCTGAAAGTTTTCTTGTTCACACTTAATACATTACTCTCCATCTAAACCCTTCACACTATGACAATCCCTGTTAATGTTTGGAGACTTAAAAATCCCATACAATAATCACCCTATTATTCTTACAGACAGCTGAGATCTCTTTGCAAATGTGTTCCTCAATTTCCCTCTAACTATTAATAGGCCTATAATACAATGCCAATACGGTTATCATTCCTTCCTTCTTTTTCAACTCCTCACAAATAATATTCCTGGATCTATTTACAGGAATATCCTCCTTCAGCATAGCTGTAATAATATCCCTTATCAAAAATGCAACTCACCCTCCTCTCTAGACTCCCTTTCTATCCTTCCTTTAGCATTTGTATCCTGGAACATAAAGCTACGAGGCCTGCCCATCCCTGAGCCATATTTCTGTTATTGCTATTATATCCCAGTCCCATGTTTCTAACCATGCCTTGAGTTTATCTGCCTTCCCTGTTATGCCCCTTGCATTCAAATAAATTTAGTTTAATTTAATTGTCCAACCTTTTCCTTGCCTGCCCTGACTGTTTGGTTCGCTTCTGTAGCAGTCTCAGCTTGATATCTTTCTTCGCTAACTCCATGGGTCCGACCTACCCCCCACCCCACCCACCACCTTACCAATTTCAGTCCTCCCGAGCAGATCTAGCAAATTTCCCTGCCAGTATATTAGTCCCCTTCCAATTAAGGTGCAAGCCATCCTTCTTGTACAGGTCACTTCTACTTGAAAAGACGTTCCAATGATCCAAAATTGCGTATTCTTCTCCCATACACCAGCTTCTCAGCCATACATTCATCTGCTCCGATTCCTGCCCTCAATAGCTCGTAGCCCCGGATATAATCCAGATATTACCTCACGGGCCTCCTGTCTAACTCTCCGTAATCTCCCTTCAGACTCTTAACCGTTTCCCTTCCTATGTCGTTGTTTCCAATGTGGACAGTTACCTCTTGCTTGTCCCATTCCCCCTTGGTATTGGCACCAGGGAAACAACACACCATTGTGATTGTTTTGCAGCCAGCCACAGAAACGTCTATCTATACCTCGGACTAGAGAATCCCCTATCACAATCGATGTCTTGGATCCCGACATATCCCTCATTGCATTGAAGCCAGACTCACTACTAGAATCTTGGTTGTTCGTGCTACATTTCCCTGAGAATCCATCCCTCCCCTACGTTTCCCACAACAGCATAATTATTTGAAATGGGTATAGCGACAAAATACTCCTGCACTGGCTGCCCACCTCTTTTAACTTTACTCGAGTTAACCCATCTGTGTGACTGCTTCAATGACTTTCACCCTTCCTATAACTGCCATCCATCAAATACTGGTGCTATTGAAAATTCCTCATTGCTTCTAACGGTCTCTCCAACCGATCCATTTGATCTGATAAGATTCGCAACCAACAACATTTATAGTAGATATAATCCGCTGTAACCCTTCAACTCTCTTTAAACACCCACATATGACAAGAAGCGCATATCACTCAACGGAACGCAATTTTTTGCTTCTTCACAATCTATAGACTCAGACAATGACACCGTCTACCCCAAGTTAAATTAATAGATATGGCTTATATTTTAAGCTTAATCAAGACACAGACCTCCAAAAATATAAAATCAAGGAAGAACAGACTCGACTCAATACTGAAGAATTTCTGCAAGTCACTCTTAAAACAACAATACACATATCTGTTGTTGTGCTGTGAATTTCACCCAACGGTTTGCCCAAGATTAGTTGTGAATTTCACTGTTTGATAATTTTCCCAGATGCACTTCGATGTCCAGCGACACATGAAATCATACAGCAAAGACAGTGTCAGTTAATGTCTTTCTGTCTCTCGATCTCCTGCACTGACCTCACCATGTGCTTCATTTGCCTGTCTTCTTCATTTTAAATCTGCTGTTGTTTTGACTTTTATTCCAAAGTTGCAAAACAATCCACCAGCATATAAAACAGTAATTCGATGAAATCACTAGCAGCACCGAAAATGCTTCAAAAAAGGATCAGCTCTTCCAGCCAGAATTTTTCTTTCCATTGCATTCGGATTTGTGATAACTTGTTTTGATAAAGTCCAAAGAGTAGTGTCGAAGTTCAAAGATGATGCGATTGGGGCTATTACAGTGGTATCGATTGAGAATGGGAGATCTGATAGGAGTCAGTGACGAGAATCAAAATATTTTGTTTGAAGCAGAAGGAATGGCTGGAGGAATGACGTACAGATTGGTGGTTTGGATCAAAACTATTCAACACAGATCACAAATATTTGGTTGAGTGAATCAAATGCAATCTTTCCAAGTCTGTTGATAGCACATAATTATGTAAGATTGGGTCGGGTGTCAAGAAGCTAAGAAAGCTCCAAGCTGACTGGGAAAAATTGAGCGAATATTCCAATTGGTGGCAGATGAAGATTACTGTGAATAGATGCGAGGTCCTCCATTTTAATGAATAAAATAGAACGACAGTCTATCATTCCAAACGTGATCGATGGAAAAAATGTTGGTCCATAAAGATAGTCACGTCCGTTTATTTTTTTATTCCGGTTGAACAGACCTCTTAGGTTCATGCATGGCAGTGAAATCTAGCGGCAGAAATCAGTATTGGGAATGGGTTTGGCATGGTGATCCGAGTTGGTACATTTAAAGTGAAAATGATTTGTATTTGCTGTGCATCAGTCACTGAACGTAATACAGAAATACGATGTGAACGCGAATGGTCTGATCAAGTTCATATCCAACAGGATTTATATACAAGTCAGGATGTCTCACTGAGACTGTGCCTGGGCTTGGTGGAACCTCAGCTTTAATATTCTCGTGTCCTCTGTGCAGAATTGCTCTCTTTACCCAATAAATGACATAATTTCTCTAGAGACATACAGGGAAGGATGATCAAACTGAACTCTTGGATGGAAATATATTGGATGTACACGCTTTGGATTAATTGAACCTCTAAATAATGATATTGACGAAAATGAGTGGATAACACAGTGGAACATAGAAAACTCTAACAAAGTTAGAAAGACTGGAAGCTGCGGTGATGTTTACCCTGGCTTGGACATCGAACACAATGGGCCAAATATTAAGTACAGGCAGGCAACTCCGCATTGAGATGAGAAGGAAAATGACTCCGCTCACAAAATGATGGGACTGGTGAGTTATCAACCTCATTAGACTGCAAGAAAATAGGCACTGAATATTAATAAAAATCAAGTAGATGGATTTATCGATACGAAGGCAATAAGCAGAGCGCGGTGTGCAGGTTAACGGTCAGCCATGATTATACTGAATAGGCAAAAAGCTTGAAGAGGCAAAGGTGCAGCTGCTGTATTGACTTTATTTTTACCAATAGTTAATTAGATTAGGAGTTATACAGTGTACTGAAATAAAGTTCAGCCAAGAATTACAATGGGTTGACAATCCATGGAGGGAATGCCACTCCTCCTTTTACAGTGTACCCTGTTGGAAAGTCGTGCACATTTTAATACAAGCTGTCAGAACGTAGGGACGTGGATTCGACAGATGTGCGTTTCTGATTCCAAATCTGGTGCTTAGTATTGTGAATAGTTTTATCTTTTACGATCATGGAGTTGTTTAGTACAATTGAATAATTTGCTTGACCTTTTCGAAGAGGACTAAAGAATTTAGCACATTTCATGTGGCTGGAATTATTACGAAGCGAGGTCATGAAAGCGTGTTAAATTTCTTCCCTGAAAGTAACACGGTGAAGAAAATTGGTACTTGCATCTCGACATTTTCTTTTATGTTTTAACTTCGACACGCTGCCAGAGGATTACCCTGATATGGAGTGATAATCAGACCAATTTTCACAACAGCACAATATCCACGTGGTGATGTATCAGAAACAACCATATGCAATGTACTTCTGCGTGTGTGCAGTTTGAACTCTCATTTCAGGAGAACTTCCAACAATTTGAATATCGCGCTGAATTCTAAAGTGTGGTAATTGGTCAGATTTTAATTATGGTCCGCTGATGTGACTAGTAAAAATTTAGTAATCCTTTACATTGTCAGACAAGTGTTAGATTTGGAGCTGCAATGGAACAGCTTTCTTAGAGTCAGGGCTTGGTATGCATGCTATTGCGGCTCCGTGTTCAGCACTGCTGTCTCACAGTACCTAGGTTCGATTCCAGTCTCGGGTGCTCGTCTGTGTAGAGCGTGCATATTCTCTGCGTGCGTGTGTGGGTTTCCTCCCACAGTCCAAAGCTGTAAGGGTAAAGTCAATTGGCTATGCCACACTGCCCAAAAGAGTAGTTGCATTTGTCAGAGAGAAATGGGTCTGGGTGCTTACTCTTCGGAGGTTCGGTGTGGAATTGTTGGGACAAAGGGCCTTTTTCCACCCTGTGGAGAATTTAATCTAAAAGTCCGCAGTCTTATTGCAGGAATCGTTTCTGGCTCAATTGCTTTTATTGTATAAAGCGGTTTATAAATTTTCAGTTCAGTGAATCGAATTGATCAAAGACTGTCAAATTTGAGTCCATGGACATCATGACGAAAGAGAAGTTGATCATCCATTTCTGGCTGAGGATGGGACAGAAATGTCTGCCTTATATTTTGTATTGATGTGCTGCGCTCTTCCAACATTGACAATTGCGATACTGATAGAGCATCCTCTTCCAATGAGTTGTTTTATAGTTATTTATCATTTTCACTGAAATTCGCCTTATCTATCAGATATTAGTGCTGCTGTTGGGGATTCACGTTGTCAATGGCAGTCGCTGGACTGGATTATCATCTTGTATGTGCACATGTTTAAGAGTGTAACTTGTGCACCTGCGGCCGTCATTGAACCAATGCTTGGTTAATAATCATGGTAGAGGGTGAGAGTACCTCATGCATGAGTTTATAAATGTTATTGAAATTCCGCTGTTGCTATGGTGTTCAGTACGACCAGAATGCACAGTTACGAGATGCAATTTTTAAAAGGAAATTCTGCTGTCTGTCACTCAATTTCCTCTGAAATGCACATTCATTGTTTACCACTACACACATTCACCTACTATGGTTTGTGTTGTGGCACAAGTTTTGCAATTACTGCACTAGCAGAGGAAGGTGCCGGGAGGGGAGGGTAGGTTGGTGGGGGGCATGGAACTATCAAGCGATTTGCAGAGTGCATGGTCTCTCCGGAAAGCCGATGGGGATGGGGAGAATATATCTCAGGTTGTGGGTTTCTTTTGTAGGCCGCGGAAATGGTGGAGGATGGTGCGACATTTACAGTGGTGGAGGGAGTAGAACGCCAGGACCAGGGGATTCTGCCCTTGTTGCAGTTGGAGGGTCGAGTTTCAAGGGCGGAGGGGCAGGAAGAAGCTCAGTTGCGCTGGATGCCATCATAGAGACGTGAGAATTGAAATGGATAATGTATAAATGGCATCTGAATGGTTACTTGAGTAAGAAGTATTTAGAGGGTTATGGGGCAAATGCTGGCAAATGGAGATACTTTAAATTAGGATATCTGGTCGGCTAAGACCAGTTGGACAAAAATGTCTTACCATAACTTGTATTTTACAATGCTGTGGCTCCTGCGACCAGGTGCATGTTCCGAAACTGTAAAGGCTCATGCTGACGAAGGAGGCGACTAATGTAGAGAGGTTTGTAAGTACTTGAAATCACTTCACATTTAGGTGCTTTCTTTGGACTGGTGGACGTTTCTGAAAATTGGGCATTTCAAGCATTCAACAATTTGCACAAATACGGAATTTCAAAATGTCAAGTCTTGGTTCAGCAACCTGGACATTATAGAGGCTGGAGGAAATTACATCAGTAGTAGTTGGGAGTGTAGAAGATTATAGACCAACATGCCGACGAATCATTTCATCTGGCGAAGACGACCCAGACTGGGAGATTTATGAGGACTGGTAAAGAGGTCCCAGGGACGGACGACAGAACGTGATGATGTTGCTTTTGTAACAAGGTTAGGTAGCCAATTTATAAATGACACGGGAACACATACATTTGATCTGTCTGGTTTATATGGTTGTTATGGCCGATTTGATTATAGCTAACAGTCTCAGAATCAGTCGTTTCCCTCAGTCAAAATACTTTCAATTCAAAAGATGAACTGTTGCACAAGGAAAGGGGAGTAGCCTATTCTCCCAGCTCAGCTTTACTCTGGTTTACTTTGTTTTGGTTTCTGCAAGCAGTCAGTTGTTTCTTTTATGAGGTTAGTGTTCAAAGAAAGTGTTTCGTGCTGGAACTTTCTCTCACAGGCATTTCTCCTGCAATAACCTATATATGATTCTTTAATTTTGTCAAGGGAGTGTTAATGGGGATGTTGCAAATATTTGGATCAGCATCATTAAGTTACGACAGAGCTGGTTTTGTTTAAATAGTTGAGTCATTCTGAATTCAACTGTCTTTCGTTCATCTATCATTCGATAATCTTGCAAATCAGTTCTGTTTTATTTATAACTACGCGGCTGAGCCACCTGCATCACTCCTGGAATATCGACACTTGCACCTGCTTAATACAACTGGCAAAGTAAGGGACCAGACTAATTGCTTGAAATGTTTACAGGGGATCTAGCCATTTCCATAACGGCAGAGGAAAGTGCTGATATATAGAGGCTTTATGAAGTTCAACAGATAGAGTTGTTTGGAGCCCTGGAGCAGTTTAAAAAGAAGAAGATATTTGTAGCTCGGACGCGGTTTACACAGACAGAATGCATGTGTTTGGAGATATGGAGAAGGTTGTATAGCGCGGAGAAACTATCAGAAACATGCATGTTTATATTCACTGAAGACGCTAAATGATTTTAAAAAACAAGTAAAAGCTTGGGTATTGAATTTTAAATGGATATGGAGGCTTTGAACCGAGCAGACTTTCCGCCGATTGACATAGTTATCGGGACTGCAGGCAGCTACATAGATAAGGGCATTGTACAGGCTGATATGATTCCTAAAAAAACTGAGTTTAGAATGAAGGAAAAGTGTGCACATACAGGGTTGTAAAAGCTCGTCAAATCTATGCGAATAAATAAATCGATATAAGGACTGAAGGAGCTTACATTGACATGATGTGTGACAGTGATAGTCAGTTTCGCAAGAATTGGTTAATGAGATTCGCAGGTATTGTAGATTTTTCAGATCGGACTGTTACAGGGACTTGGGAGGATTACACACAATCGGAGCAATATTGGGGTCCACATGCTGATTAGATTTTCAGAAATGGAAGATATTACATAGATAATGAGGGCTGTGGACGCGCCAGGTATTTACAGAGATAGTGAGATACAGTCGAGTTGGAAGCCGTTGCATTCAGAGGGAATGTTTGAGTTGTAGAAGTTACACAGAGAGAGCGGTTGAGGTGCATTAATACAAAATATGAGAGGGCTCCAGCAAACGGACGAGGGAACAGCGAGAAGGAGTATCGCAATTGTGAGAGATATCTACAGGTTAAAGGGACACTTGTAGGAGCTGGGAAGGTAGAGAGAGAATGGACTGCAGAGTCTGGCAGAATGTGTTGGATTTGGAGTACATTGACTGAAGTGGAGTGATGGAAAAGTTGCAACCGTATGTAGTAACATGTTTACAGAGTTGACTGATGCAAGGAGGTTGGTGCTCAGGAGAACCGATGAACTGGAGAAGATCTTACAGACCAAGAGTTTGTTGACGAGGAGAACTTAACAGAGATATAAACGTTTTCAGGTTTGGGAGAGGTGGTGTACGTGGGGACGAGTTTGCAAAGGTAGAGGTGAGTGCTTGGATTGGAGGAGCAAAAGAAAATAAGGAGAGCTATGGACGTTGTAGGACATGATGTTCCAGAAATAGCAAGACTCCTAGCAACTGAACATATTTCGACTGATATAGAGGATTAGTTTGCTGGAGATAATAACAGATTATGGAAAAATCCCATATTCACTCAAGGCTCGTGTTAGATTGATTTGCGGAACACTGGGTGAAAGGTGGGGGACAGGAATATGAGCAATGCTTTGAATTGCAATTTCTAAGCTAATATCCAACAGGGGGATGAGTCAACAAACTTTGAAAGTCAAGCTTGAAATGGCTACATGTGGCACAAGAAAAGGCGTGGAGAAACACGGACAGAAAGGAAAAGAGACACAGAGTTGCATTTAGGGAGCCATACTGGGTTGTGCATCTCCCCATTTAGGACAGTTGTGGTGTGCATAGTGTTCCAGTCTGGACACATTACCGTTTTGAATTGAGCTGTGCACGAGTCTGGTGTGTAGCATGTGTCATGGAGAAATTCAGAGAGAGAGAATGAAAGAGATACTGATGGCGGCGAAGTAGAGATGGAGAGATAAAGGGCGACAGGGGGAGGGAGTGAGAGAGGACAGCGCTAGAGTGCGAGAAAGAGAAAGAGACTTACATTATGAGAGACTGCAAAGCTTCCCATTCTCGGCACATATCCTGACCACGATTATAGATGAATGCACTGATGTGGGTTGCATTCGGTACAACTCTGGATACCAGACCACACTAGTCTGGTCTGCACAAATTTTACATGAGCATAAATACCACGTCTGGCTCTCTGGTACGTGGGCTGTTTCAATGAGATGTATTGAGAATGTAACATGGCCATATATTTCTTTTATTATTGCGATGCTTTAATTTTATGCCCTCATTCTTGGTTTTGCCCCGTCCATTATTGGTTGAGTGTGACCATGCAGAGTATATCACTTTGGGAAATTCCCATTGTCCTGCTCCCAGCTTACCGCACAGAAGTAAATTGTCATTCCTACTCTGTCCGGGACTCCACGTGCAAAGAAAGTATGGCATGCTGATCAAAGACACACCCTTAGTGTACCGTTCAAAACATCTGAACCGCATGACTCCCCAAAATGCAACCAACCGCATCAAAACGTCTGATGTATGCAGACATCAATGGAAACACTGGAAAGTCGAGTGGACAGGTCATCAATGACATGGAGCAACAGTTCTGATCCCTGAACATGTCGAAATATACCCCACACGGGACACAGTGTACCATTGAGACATGCGATTACTCACCATTTATGTATTGTTGAAAAATTGACAAGTTTGGAATTACCCATGTGATTTCCTATCTGACAACTGTTGCTATTAATTATTCATTGACAGAGCGTGTCCTTCCAATTTATGTCTTAGTTCCCTGCCCAATTTGGTTTCGCCCGAAAATTTAGTTAGATATATTTGTTCCATTCATTCACATCATTATTATGGATACAAATAATTAAGGACAAATAAAGTTGTCTGTGTTACAGCCGTCAATACTTTCTTTAAAATGACAGATGCCAAATAATTACTTTTGTTATTCCTGACTTAGGCTCATCAAACTATCTTCACTGTAACTTGATGCATGAGCTTTGAAAGGCTGCAGGTTATTTACCTTTTCGTGCGTAAATAGTTTTAGAGATTAAAAGTCTTCTTGAATGGTCACATGATTTTATTTAGATAATGGACTTAAAGTGCTGAATAGACTGTTTTATGATAGGTCTTGTGGTGAATGGTATTGAATATTTTGCCGTCGAAAGTAAACAGCCTTTTCTGGCTTTATGATGGAGGGAATACCACTGCATTTGCAGATCCTGGTGGACTACAGTGCCTCATGGACACCCTGTTTTATTTGCCCAATCTTCGAGACGCATCTGTCCTCCTTCGCAGAAGGTCGTGCACATAACACAGTGGACAATATATTCAGTATGAGAATGAGACTTTACCTCCGCACGGACCTTGTTTTGGGCATCCATACAAATACTGTTACGGACAGATATATTAGTGTTAAGTTATTTGATGACAATGTTTCTTATTTATCCGTTCACTCATCACTTTGCATAGTTTGGCTGCCATTATCTTAGTCGTCGGCTGGCCCCGTTCATGCTAGTCCTGCGGAGCTGTTCTGGTGATGGTAATTGAGGTACAATGCAAGGAATACATTATGTGTCCTTACCATACTCAATACGACTGCTAATTTGTTTTCAACATCAAGTCGAACTGAGATCATCAAGGGGTATTGTCGAGGGTTGCTCTTTGGCATCATCAAGCTATTTCTTTGAAGTCATTTGATCCGTAACCATGAAATGTCACGGGTTCTTCAATCAATGTTCATGAATTCCATGGTAACTCCTTACTGTACTGCATACAACTGTGCCATGAACATTGTTGGCCTCTCCTGCAGGTGGAAAAGGATAGGAAAGGAATGGTTTCTTATTTTCTCAAATACATTAAGAGAAATTGATATGACGTAATGTCACAGAGGAGACCTAAATCATGTGTGACAATTATTGGGAATGGAATATTTAGGACAGTTTGCATTTTCGAGCATTGGACACGAATCTATGTGGATCTCAACAAACTCGTGGCATTAATTGGCTTTCGAATCCTTGCAGTAAGAATGACGTTGGTTTACTGACACTTGTTGTTGTGCACCATTCCTAGAGCAACTCGTACCCCCAAAATAGCTGCTGAAATTCACCAGTTTCCAGGACAACAGTGACATCTTTCAAAGACCATAGTGTAGCTAAACAACTATTTCAGTGCGGACTAAACTGCGGAGACTGTGAGATTTGCCCTGCACTTGTCAAGCAGCAAGAAAATGGTGCCGCCAAACCTTCGGTATGGGCACGGTCATGGATCATCTCTTGGATGGACTTGTGCTCAAACAGGGCTTCTTCACCGATAACCAGCGGCATAGCCCATGGCACCAGACCATGTCGAACTGCTCCGACAGATATGCAAACCAGATATACACAATTCTCCAGTTAGAGGAATACGCAGGATTCTGGGTAGATCATTGCCTATCTCCACTCCATCAATATAAGGTTACCCCGAGTGACAATCTCGCCATTCCTCATGGCAAGAGCAAACAAGAGACAGCGCAATCATCTCAACGTCGAGGTAGGCTTCACAAAGCTTCTCACGAAACGTAGGCAGAAGTGGGCACTGTAGACGCTGCAGATTAGAGTCAAGATGAGGGTGGTGCTGGAAAAACACAGCAGGCCAGGCAACATTGGAGGAGCAGGAAATTCGACGTTTTGGGCTTCAGGAATGTTGAAGGGCTTTCCTGGTGAAGGGATTTTGCCTGAAAAATCGACCTTCCCGCTTCTCGGATGCTGCCTGACATGCTGTGGTTTTCCAGCACCACTCCAATCTTCATGTCACCAAACATGCCATGAAGCTTGCCACAGCCCATCTCTCACATTACATGGAATCGGTTGGCTTCGAGCTCAGAAACATCAAGGTAAACTTAATATTATTGCAAGGTTGTGTAATGAAGACAAAACTGCAGGACAAATTTTGCACGTGTGAAAATTAACAGGAAGCTTCACATTTACGAACAAATATTGCTGAAGGAATGCCACGGGTGTGGAAGTATTCGAAAAGAGACAGCAAAACTAACATGTCAGATCGAGACTCTCTTCATCCGAGCAATTTTAGTATCAGATGTCAAGCATCTACTGTTCTTTATTTTATTTTAGATGGGTAAGTATTTTGCATGCTGCAACATTAATGGGACGATTGATCTGGAAAGCAGCAGAAGTGGTAAAAGCAGGAGTGCAATTGATGGGTCAATCACAACTGAAGTCCCTGTCCACAAGAGCTTGAGATTTGAAGTTCGCTAAGAATTGAAATGAAGTTCAATATGGAGATATCCTGCTGGGATTCGACATCATTTTACCAGATGTGACAGAGACGAAGGGACGAGTCGACAATACTCATGATCTGCTGACATTGTGTTCAGCTGCACAGGGAAGCCAAGACGGAAAGACTGGAAAGTACCAGGCTCTAAGTTGTACTTAATAATTGCATCTTATCTGAAAGTTGCATGGGAAAATACACTCAGCAGACGTTCAGTGGATAAACAAGGAGAAGGCGAGAGAATACTGATTTTTTTTCTCTTTTTTCTTTTTTTTTCTTTTTTCTGACAAGCACTGCCCTTCAAACCAAAGGGCAATGCTGTGTGATCAAAACAGTTCCTGTACCTCTTGTTTATTTGTTTAAATTTAACTAGCACACTACCGCCTAACTGCGGTAGTGCTTAATTTTCCCCAGCACCAATGGTGTGTGTGTATATAGGTGTGAGACACAGTGGGAAACACAAGGTGCACGAATTTTTATTAAATTTCCACCACCAGGAAGATAGGAAAACACTCGAGTGGCCAGTGACAAGCACTGACCTGCTCATCAAAGGGCAATGCGGTGTGATTAAAACAGTGAAGGGGAGGGTAGGGACTAAATCAAAATAGAGTTGGAGGGAGAAATAATGCACTCCACTCCCTGCGGCGCCCACCTCTCCCTGAACAACTCCAGGGTGTTGGTGGACACCGTGTGCTCCTTCTCTAAGGACACCCGGGCTCTAACATAACCGCGGAAGAGGGGCAGGCAGTCGGCCCTAACGACCCCCTCCACGGCCCGCTGCCTGGAACTGTTGATGGCCAGTTTGGCCAGGCCCACGAGCAGACCCACGAGGACGTCTTCGGACCTGCCCTCCCTCCTCCGTACCCGGTGCCCGAAGATCAGGAGCGTGGGACTGAAGTGCAATCAAAATCAGAGGAGAAGGACTTTAAGAAAATCAAAAAGGGAGTGCAAACGCCCACATCCAATATATACATGTTCCACGGACTCCACAGCGCCACAGAACAAGCAGTTGGGCTGGGAGTCCGTGAACCACCGCAACCTGTGGTTGCAGGGGACTGCTGCGTGCAGCACCCTCCACCCAAGATCCCCGAGAGAAAGGGGGAGGACTCCCGCGTAGAGAGCCCTCCACTGGGGATCCCCACTGCCCGGTGGCAAATGGGCATGCCAAGGCGTGTCCGGACGGTGGATGAGGGAGAAGAGGTGGACGGTGTGCAGCAGCAGTCTACACAGGGCCTTCCTTTTGACATCTTTGAAAGAAACCAAATTAAAATTCTGGAGGCGGCTCAGGTTGTGGGGCACACGCTCCCGCGGGAAGTACGGGACCTTGGGGCCAATGTGAAACTCCGTCCGGGCTAGAATACTGATTAAAAGCATAGCAGCCACAATCAAATAGGAGGAGAGTCTAATCCAATTTAATGGTCGAATTGTGCACATAGGTTGTATGTTCTTCGGGTAATGGCATGCATTTTAAATAACGGTATATTCCACTCAGTGAAGTTTATTCTGTACTAAAAATAAGGCCTCATTCAGAAGGCGAACCACCAGCGTTTGACAAAGATGGTCAAGAAATGTATCCAGTCACAAACTGAAGGAAACAATATGCTGAGAAGACAGGTAGGATGTGCAGATTTGTTTTTGCGCAACTATCTACGATTTACTGTTGCAATGAGGATTATTATTTTCATTTACTCAGACTGTCGAAAGTCTTCAGTACACACTTGCTAGAGTGCACTGGAGTTAGGGTCATGAATATTTTTGACATAAAAATAGACATAAAAATAGAAAATAAACAAGGAATCAATAATTATCAGGAGTGGGAGGGAAGGTGTTGCTTAAGATGCATTCAGATCCGCCGTAATTACAGTGAATGGTCGAGTGAGTTTGAAGCGCTGACTGGCAAAATAACTGACCTTAGTTCGTATGTTCCTGGGTTTGGAACAAACCGTCTGTCGTTGTTCTCGTTTGGCAGGCTCCTTTTGTTTGTTTGAAACGTGGTTTGGAAATTGTTTTGGACTGGTGGATACTTTATGGAAAGTTTGGTCTTCTTCTTGTCACCCTTTGTGGCCCTGTCGCATTCCATGTATCACATGATCAAGAACAATCTATAACCAATAACCTCTGGATCATTATATAACCATCGTCCTCCAGAAAATTCTATAGCTGACACTTTTGTGAGTGGCTGAACTTCAGTCAATTGGACTAAATATGAAGTTCTCAGAAAAGACCTCGTGTTCTGGGGAGAAGTCGGCACTGATTCGCAATCGTCTCAGGCAGTGAAAGAGGTTGAATATGCTTTAACTCCATTTATATTTCATCACAACAAAAGATCAACGATAATTTTGACGAAAAGGCTAAATTTTCCAATCTCCATTTGACTTGGAGTAGCATTGAAGAGAATCCTTAAGGACGAGTAATCAAGTGATGGGAATCCATGTAAAACACATCCGATTGGTTTTTTTTGTTTGCTCAGGAAGAGGCGTTTGTTGTGAATTCCTTCACATATTTCGAAGTAAATGGGAGGTCCCTATTTGTTGCCACAACTTCACTTATTCAAAACAGTTTCAGAATGCAATGAAAATTTGAAAATATAATGAGGTCCTCCATCAAACTGGTGTCTTTCACTCTGGACTGATGACTAATTTGTTTTTTTCTGTGCATTCCTCGCAGTTAATGTCGTGACGATCTACGTCCTGCTTTATAAAGATTGTGGATTGTCTCCATGTGTTTGTCGTTACCTGGTGGCCATGGCAGTGGCGGATCTTCTAGTTATTTTCTTCGATCTGATATTGAGACACATTCCGATTTCCTCTCAGCTTTATTTCGTGAAGTCAATCCACGTATGTAATATCCATGCTGTCCTGCTATATGCAGCCACTGACTGTTCTGTCTGGTTCACCGTCACTTTCACCTTTGATCGGTTTGTGGCCATTTCTTATCAGAAGCTGAAATGCAAATTTTGCAATGAGAAAATGGCGGCTGTGATCCTGGGAACAGTGACTGTGCTGAGCTGCTTAAAGAATACTTTTTGGTATTTTATGCTCACAAGCCGTTATTTGCTGTTCAACTTCCCGTGGTTTTGTTTCATAACACTCGATGTTCTTTACTCTCCGGTCTGGGTCACAATCGAATTCCTCCACAACATTCTAAACCCAGCTGTTCCATTTTTGCTGATTCTGCTGGTCAATGTTTTCACCGTTAGACACATTTTATTGACCAGCAAAGCCCGCAGGAGGTTGCGCGCACAACTTAGTGGGGACTTCCAGTGTGACACAGAAATGAGAAATCGAAAAAAATCCATCATTTTACTGCTTGTGATTTCTGCCAATTTCATCTTTTTTTGGTCAACGTTAATGGTGTATTCTATATGGAGCCGGATGAATGATTTGGGATTCATCACTGTCAGTCTAGACAGTTTTGTGCTGGAATTCGGCTTCATGCTGCAGCTCTTCAATTGCTGCACAAACACAGCGATTTATACCATCACCCAGACTAAGTTCAGAAAGCAGCAGAAGAATGTACTGAAATATTTCTTTACACAAATTAATCAGTTAATGAAATGCACAACTTAATCAATTCAATCTGATCACTCAGCTCACAGGGATTCATTTAAATGCTTCTCTCAACTCTCAACATTAATACTGCTCTATTCATCGTTTTAATTTGTAAAGAGTAAAAACATACATTAAACTATCATCAGTGTATAAAGATTAATACTTTGCTCGTCCTTTTGTTCAAGAATCAAATATGGGAGAGAACATCGACGACAAGTATTCATCCAAAATGAAGAGGAGAGGACTGGTATCGAGCTCAAGAGTTATGTTTAAATTATTCTGGTCTTGCTTCCACCTCCAGCATCAATCATTCTGACCTAACCTCAGCAGAATTCATCTCTCTCATTTGCTCCCTCTCTCCCATAGCTCCCTCGCAGTCTCACAATGCCCCTCTCTTTCAATTCAACACAAAATTTCTTTCTCTTTTAGATCCTCCTTCCCCATTCTGCTTCATTTTCTTTCCGTCGTGCTGAATTCTTAACTCTCAATCTCATACTCATGAATATCTTCCTCCAATGTTCTCTCAATTTCGTTTGCCAGAAGGACAGAGTAGGTGTGGAATCACAAGTCCTTACGAGGTGAACAGAGAGAAGGTGGGACTATGCAACAATAGAGGAGGTGTGGAGCTTCAGTTTGTTTTGAGGATAACAGCGTGAGCCTCGAACCAAATGTCATTTCGAGGCTACAAACTTGGTCTGAGACGACTGGTTGTTGCGGGGGGCATATGTAGAAGTGGCAAAGCAGACTGTTGTCAAAGGAACAGTGCTTGGCGTGGCACCATACTTCATTGCTCGGGCAGGAGTGTAGGATTGGGAGCACAGTTCTTCAACAGTAGTGATTTTGTGTGTGGTCACTGCCTTTTGCTGGGCGAAAAAAGTGAGAATGTGTACACAAATCGTTGCTGGAGAAAAACGGTCGTGGGTGGAAAAATGGGATTTTGCTTGGCGATCGCAGTTGGCGTTGGGGCCAGTCTGTTGCTGAGAAACATACAATGGGTGAGGACCGAACCTGTTGTTTACGAAACAGAATAACAATTAGCAGCAGGCAATCGCTGAGAGATCAAAGTAGACGGAGCAACACTTTGTTGGTAAGAATTGTGACGCTCGTGGAAACGACTGTGTGTGGGACCACTGTCCGTTGCTAGGTGTAACGTGTGAATTTGGTGATGCTAGGTGTAAAGTGTGAAAGTTGGACGACAGGACGCTGTAGAGTGGAACAGTGGGAGCTGGATACCCTTGGTGTTGCGTGGTGAAGGAATTGGTGGTTGTCTAAATGTCTATTGTGAGGGGAAGAATGTGGACAGGAGAAATTCACCATTGGTAGGCAACCGAAATGGATGTGAGACCACTGGCCATTACTACAGGAACACAGTGACAGCGGGTCCGCAGGCCATGGCAAAGAGAACACATTAGTTACCAAGATCTCTGACTGTTGCTGGGAAATCAATTTGGGATTGAATTCATTGACTATCGAAGGGAAACAGTGTGGGTGTGGGGATAGACTTGTGAGCAGTTGCTGGTGAGCAGTGTGGGTCAGTTGCACCAAGCCAATGCGATGAGAACTGAATTCGGATGTGGTTGGAGAGGAGAGGAGAGTTGATGTTGCTGTTGCGAGGGGAACAGAGATTCGATGGGGCACAGTCACTGCGAGGGTTTGGACCACTCATACTCTGTGTGGGGATGATTTAGTCCAGGTTCCCTGGATGTTGCAAGGGGAGACAAGTGTAGCACTTGGAGGAGAAAGCTGTTGATCAGAGTGAAGAGTGAAGCTGAGGATGCAAATCATTGTTCATGAAATAAAGTATGAATGGATTCAGAGCCTTTGCTTGAGAAACCGAGTGAATATATGACCATCAGCTGTTGACAGAGGAATAGAACGGGGTTGGTTTCAAGGCAATTGCTGATAAATTAGAATCAGCATGGGACATTTCCAATAAAGAAGGAACAGTTTGGGATGGGGCCATAAGCTAATACTCTGAGGACTGACTGGGTGTGCAGCTGCATTGTGTTCCAATGGGAGCACGGTGGATTTGGTAGCTGCTGTTGTTGGGCAATAGATAATGGATAGCATCACATGTCATTTCTCGGGAACCAGAGGGTGGGAGGAACCACACAGCATGGCAATCGGAACAGAGAGTGGATCGGGCGACAGGCCATTCGCAGGGAAGAAACAGTATGTTGTTCGGGCAACAGAGTTAAGGGATGCACACAAGCTAACGGAGCGGTTATTGTGGGACAACCAAGTAGTTATGGGGGAAAGAAGTCCTGTGTCGGGCCGTAGAATGTAGGAAGGGGTAGGCAGAGCCTGTGTAGTTTTGTTCACAGTCCAGTACGATTGGCGAATTGTGTTTTCAGCAAACAGGTGCGGGGGAAATTCACAATCTTTTGCCCGGGCAATGGAGATGCTGTGGGAGTATTGGATGTTGCAAGGGGATCACAGTGGTGGATTTGTCTAACACAGGAAACAGCCGGAAAAAAGAACAGCATTTCACTTACTTTGTCTTTCCCTTTAGTTTCAAAACATCAAAATATTCGGTAATACGTGCCAAACAGAAAAATTTACTTTAGTTTGTTGTTGAAGCTGAGCAGGAAAGAGCCAGAGTGATAAAAACAAGGACTGCAGATGCTGTGCACTCGATTCTAGATTAGAGTGGTGCAGGAAAAGCACAGCAGTTCAGGCAGCATCCGAGGAGCAGGAAAATTGACGTTTTCGGGCAAAAGCCCTCTATTCCTGTTGAAAGGCTTTTGCCCGAAAACGTCGATTTTCCTGCTCCTCGGATGCTGCCTGAACTGCTGTGCTTTTCCAGCACCACTCTATTCAAGCGTCAGACTTGACCCTAAGTCCCTGATCCTTTGGGTCGAGGAGGGGACAAAGGCCGCATAAGCAGTTGAATGTACGTCATTGTAACCTTGCTTTAACCTTGGCTATCACACATTCGGACTTGGGCTCGGCAGAATTCACCCCTCACTTTGTTCCATCGCTTTGAAAATCAGCCCCGACTCACACAGTATCTCTCTCTCTCCTCCAGCCATTAAGCTTCCAATTTCTCACGTTTCACTGCCCTTTCGCCGAATTTTCTTCCTCTCTTTTCATCTCGCTTTCTCACTACATTCCAACCTTCACCTCTCCCAGTTTCATTACTTTGTCCTTATTTCTCTTTCTCTCATTTTCTTACACTTTGCCTGGACAGTGGACAATATAGCTTTCGAACAGGAGTGAAAAGTGTGGATATGTGTCTACTGTTTGTTGTTTTGTGAAAAGTGTCGGTGCGATCCATTGTGTTCAACCAGGAGAACTGAAATTGTCGATCCAGACAATGTTGCTCGGGTAAAAGTTTGAAAGTAGGACCACTGGGCGTTGGTCTTGGAAACAAATGTGTTTGCGGACGCCAGGCGTTTGTCGAGGTAACGAGTTGTTAAGGGCCCTGAGACCTTTTCCAGTGTACAGTGCAGGCGTGCGGTCCCTGGCTGTTGCTCGATAAACGGATGGCCGATGGGAAGAAGGATTACACGAGTGGAAAAGTGATCAGTTAAGTTAAAGATGGTTTCTCTGGAGCAGTGTGGGAATTGGTCACAAACAGTTGGAAACGGAACAGATTGAATATAGGGTGATTGATTGTTGCTACGGGTACAGTGTCGCAGAAGGGTTCAAGAAAGTGGAGAACGGAATGACAGTTTCGCCATAGACTGTTTCTCCGAGAACAGAGAATGTGTAGCATGATTGGCGTTTTTTAGGTGAACTATGGAAAGTAATTTCAAGGGCGTTGTTCATCGTTGGAGTTGCAGGCCGTTCCGAGGTGAAGCAGTAGCTGTTTTAGCACTTGTTCTTTTTTACGGTAACAGCACGGTTTTGGGATCGCTGGTTGTTGCCTGGTATGGAAGGAAGGTTTTGCTAGAATGAAGCCTAGTATGGAAGGAAGGTCTGACGAGGAAAGTCTGAGCGACTTGAGGCTATTTTTGTCAGACAGAATAAGTTTGAAAGGTGACATAATTTCGACACATATGGTAATCATAGGGTGAGATAGGCTAGACGTTGTGAGCTTTTTCATCGGATTGTGATTGCAAGCATGAGGTGATGTCGCTTTAAATTCAGAGGTGATCGATATAGGACATATGTCAGAGGTAGTTTTTTTTAAATCAGGGAAGAGTAGGGGCGTATAACTCACTGCCTGCAACAAGAGTAGACTCGCTACCTTTAAGGACTTTTAAATGGTCATTGGAAAGACGTATGGACGAAGATGGAACAGTGTAGGTTAAATGGGTTTTGAATTGGTTTCACAGGTCGGCGGAACATTGAGGACCAAAGGATCTGTACTGCACTGTATTGTTCTGTGTCCCTGTTGTGTTGGTTGAACCGAACCTGCTTCCACTGCCCATGCTTTTGAATTGAAAATGCATTTTCAGTCAGAGAAGTAATTTCAATAAGACCTGCAGACCAGTTCCAAATAATGGAATAAGTGAAAAAGAAGTGACACGTGTTCGGACGGATTATACAGTACAGTGGATCGAGGTGTTGGTGAAATTAAGGTGGTATGTGACAGTTTCACTATGCAGGGTTTAGAGTCGCACAAATATCATTGTGTAAGACTGAAATACAGCTTCTGTTTTTTTTTCTGTTACGGCTCTATGAATGAGCATATTACTTCATGGCAATCGCATCTTTTTCCTGGCAATCCCACACATTCATGCTTTTCTAATAAATGTCTTATTCTACCTGCAATGCGAAGAATGAACTGATGACAAAACCTGATTGGCAAATAATGTAATTCAAATCGCTGTTTCATTTGAGTCCCATTGACAGCATTTTCAGATTCACGATTATCAGTTTTTTAACAAACATAAGGAGTTTGCAATGTTCCTATTTAAGAAGTTGGTTTGTTTGCTTTTTGTTTTATTTGTGACTTTCCAACTTGTGGTTCGTATTAATGCTGTTTAGAGGTGTATTCAGTGCGACATAATCTCCCTGTGTTTTCCTGAGCCTGCCCATGTTGTTTTCGGCAGTTGTGCTTGGATGACAGCATTTTGTGTCTCGGACATTGGCAGGAAATGTTTAATTGCAACCTCAGTGGTCACGTTCTGCTGGTAGCTGTGGACTGGTTAGGTTCGGATACAACCTTTCAGCTTGACCCGGTCCCATTGTGGATGCAAAGATGTGAGCATTATATCTGTGTTTGTTCAAATCCAATTTCCTCACAGATATAGAGATTAACGGTGGAGCTGAAATTTTTGTGGAACACCTTCTTACAGCTAAAATCTTCACTAACAACTACAGACTACACCATAGAGAACAGAAATGGCAGTCTACACTCTGACCAATTTGGACACGAGCGTGATTGGCAGAAACAACGTGTCAATGTGTTCTGTTCTGAATCTGGGTCACTGGACAGGGAATATTAACTTTTCTTTCACTCCAGGGAAGCTGACATGCCTGCTGAATTTCGACTGTCCATTTGTGTTTCTTATTTTACATTTCCAGCATTCTATATTTCAGGAAATTAACGTTTGTTGTTTCGCTTGGACTGATTAATTTCCTAGATCAGTTTAATTCTTCCAAAGCCAAAGATAGGGATGTAAACCAATGTTATTGTCAGAATTTAAATACTGTTGACAGCACATACAAAAGACAAACTACTGCCATGTCCGCATCGACACTCCATCAGTCACCCTGCAATGTGTACAATCCCTCATTCATCTGACTGCCAGTATCCAATATAGCATCGTCGTTTTCTGCATCATTATGGAAGGATCGAAGAGTTCAATAGTCGTAAAAAGTTTACCTGGCATTGAATATGAAACCATGACTGTCGAGTGATTAAAGCCTTAATACAATCTATAGACCGCTCGGCCACAATGCGGCTATTCTGGTTTAATGACCCATGACAACCTTTCCCTAAATTGCCACCTTGCTGTGGTGCAGAGACTCGAATATTCTGCTGCTCTGCTAACGTTATTGCGATCGATGTAGAGGCACGCAAGTGATATAAAAGTTGTAACTGCAGACGAAGGCTGTAACTGTGCAGAGGTCTTTGAGGTCTATATGTCACTGGCACAGCATGCTGCTTCTGTCAAGGACAGTGTGCGTTCTGATGCGCAACATCTTTCCTAAGTTAAAAGTTGTTCTGGGCAATTCATCAACGTACAGCAATTCAACTCACCAGCCAACTCCACTGGCATCACACTTACATAATATTAAGTCCTTGTGGCGATTTGTGAGAGGTGACAGGGACAGGCATGTGAGACCTCAAAATGGACCGCACTGAGCAGATGGAGCTCAATTCAGGCGTTCAATCTTGGAAAAAAAATTGAACAGAGCGTTTTGACAGCTTTTGTCATGCGTGAACAGCAACCTGCAGGATACACCCTGAGCGACGAGGAGGCCAGAGGAAATGACCTAAAATGAACTGATCTGTCATCAAATTGCCTGGAAAAATGCACCAAGAGGCTCATCTCAAGAAATCCAGAATCACGCTCTGCGTAAATTTGATGTGTACGAATGCTCATTGATATCAAGCCAAACATTTATCCAGAATGAAGAATGTTCTTTTCCGCCCGTGAATGCAGGCTGTTCAACATTAATAATTTTGCCCTACAGGCAACTCAAAAAGCAGATGATTGGCAGTTGAAGGAGGATGATAGTAATTAAACATCGTTCTGAACGTAAAAACCGAACATCAACCGTGGAAGTACGGAATTTGGATTTCATCTCAAGAAGGAAGTGACCAACCGATTCTCGGAGCTCCCTTTTGGAAATAAAGAATGCCTCATGGCTCTTCCTTGAAACCTTACCAAGAACCAGTGGGCAAACGTCATGTGCACCTTGCGAAAATGTTTGATGTCACAGAAGAACGAAAATAAAATTTTCAATTCACAGTCGACACATCATTCCATGATCTGAAAATCAACTCTCGCAAATTCCAACTCGTTCCCTCGTGACCAGTCATAAATATGGAAGTAGATTTGCAACATAAGATTTAAAATGCTTTGTTGTTGCAATGTCGATCACAGTGTCACTGTTGACATTGGTTACTTGCTGCGAACATTGGAAAACAGATTGTGGAAAGTTGTAATCGTGCAGCATGTCAGCGTGGGCCATAGCCATGCAGTTACACAGTGAAGTAAAGGCACTCTGGCCAAATGAGACCCTATGGAGAATCTGCTCACGGAAAGGCCTGTTAATCCCAAAGTCCTGCACTTGGCCAATAAGCTTAAGTGTTAAACTATTTAAATTTGTCATCTGGGAAAGATTATAATGATTCCAGCCAGATTCCCTTCTGAGACACCGTATTCCACATTCCCGCCACACAGTGAGGGCAAAGGTGTCTTTTTTTTCAAATCCGCTTTGAATTTCAACCATACATTATATCCGGTCGTTATTGACACATGACCCATGCTGTCTACATAGCATGCCCGTACCCTTCATGATCTTACAGACCTCAGTCACGTACCCACCTCAGCTTTCCCTGCTGTAAAGAAAACAAACTAGATCTACGAAGACTCTCCTCATGGCTAAAATGCTCCATCACAGTCAACATTTTGCGGAATCTCTTCTGTAAACCTTCTGATGTTAATTTATCTTCCTGTCAGGAGGTGAACACAAATGCACACAGTATCCCATCATAAATTAAACCAATATGGTTTGCTAATTCAATATTACTTGCCTAATTGTATATGTCATGTCAGCATTTATGGAAACATGTGTCCCACATATCCTAGTGAGATTCTGTGCCTTACCTCAGGGATCTGTGAACCCATCCTTCCACTAATCTCCCAGCAACGGCCTCTCAAACGTGCCCCACTCTGGTCCCCAAATAACAGTCTATGTTTCTAGCCATACTCTGGTCGCCTAGCAATGGCCTGTCATTCGATCTCTGCTGTACCACAATGGCCTGTGATCGAATTCCCTCTCTTTTCACTAGCAACGGCGTTTGAACGCTAACCCACTCTGCCCAGCAACGGCCTGTGAACCCACCCCACGCAGATCCGCGAACATCAGCCGATGAAACAAAGCCAATTCTGTTCCATTCCCCACCCTGTTCCCCCAGTAACCTTCAATGAACCTGTGCCAACTGTTTTCCACAAGCAAAGGCTTGTCAACACATCCATACTCTTTTCTCTTTGCAACAGCCAGTGACCCTATTCCTACTCTGTTCTCTGAGCAACTGCCTGAGTTGCCCCAAGCCACTCTCTGCTCTGTCCTCCTAACAACGGCCTGTGAACCCATACCCACTCTGCGCTCCTAACAACTGCCTGTTACCGCATCTCCACTCTGTTCTTCTGGTAACTGCCCGCAAAAACATCCACACGGTATTCTTCGAGCAACAGCCATTAAATCGATTCCCATTCTGTTCCCTGAGCAGCGGCCTATGAACCCACACCCATTCTGCACCCCTAGCAACTGCCTGTACCAGCGTCTACACACTGTTCCTCTAGCAACTGGCTGTATACCATCCACACTGTGTTCACCGAGCAACAGAGTGTAAACCCATCCCCAGTCTGATCGCTAAGCAATGGCGAGTGATACTGTCCCCATTCTGTTTGCTCGCAACTGCCAGTGGCCCCGTCCTCATGTTGTTTAACGGTCAACAAACTGTGGCCACATCCCCAATCACTTCCCCCAGCAACGGCCTCTGAAATTATCCCACTCTGATACCCGAGCAGCGGCCGGTGAAACCATCCCCACTCTATTCCCTTAGCAACATACTGTGGAACCATCCCCACTCTGTTCTCCTCGTCATTGCTTGTGACGGTATGCCGGCTGTGCTCTCCTAGTAATTGCCTGTAAACTCATCCACACTCTGTACTCCTAGAAACAGCATATAAGCCCATCCTACGCAGTTCCCCAAGCGACGGCCTGCGAACCCATCCACATTGTGTTCTCCTCGAAACGGCCTGTCATCCCGTTCTCATTCTGTTCTACTCAGAACTACCTGTGACACCATTCCCGCTGCTTTCTCCTAACAACTAATTGTGACAACATTACGGCTCTTTTCCGAACCTCACCCTGTCTTCCCCATGCAACTGTCTGAATTACGGTCCCATTCAGATCCCCTAGCAACAACCTGAGGCTTTTAACAAACTCCGTTCACCTCGCAGCAGTCTGAGACCCCATCCCCTCTCCTTTACCCAAGCAACTGCCTGTGTCGACATCCACAATGTGTTCTCATTGGAACGGCCTGTGACACCATACATATTCATTTCGCTGTACAACGGCCGGTGAAAGGACCCCCATTCTGATCTCCTGGCAACGGCCTGTGTTTACCTCCACACTGGTCCGAACGTCGGTTTTGTCACTCCAACCCCACTCTGCCGTTCTTGAAATGGTCTGTGAACACATTCCCACTCTGCTCCACGAACAACGGTCTGTGAACATGGCAACTCTCTATTCTCCCAGCAATGGCATGTGAACCCATTCCACTCAGATTTTGTAGGAACAGCCCATGAACCCATCCACATTATGTTCTCTTAGCAACAGTCTGTGGGCCTATTCCCACTCTTTAACCCAGCAACAGCCTGTGAACCCACCACCAATCTTTTCCAGTGGCAACGGAATGTGAAGCAGACAAACAATGTGGGTGGCATATTCGATGGCCCAGGCAGCAGCAGCAAGTCTCCGGCATTGTAGGGCACCAAGCTGTGGCAGAGGAGGCAGGTCCCAGGCAAAAGCAACTGTAGGAGACCATGGCATGTTCCAGGCAGCTGTGGTGGAGGAAGGCCCCAGGCCATGGTGGCGATCTTATGTCCTGTGAAGGTGTCCCAAGGCAAGTCTCAGGCAGCAGTCGTGGAAGACCCCTATCAGCAGTGGCAGCCCTAATTTTGCGGGGCCCAAGCACGTCCAAGGCAGCAGGAAGAGAGGCAGACCCCAGGCAGCAGCTTTGGTATTAGTCGCTCGGCAGCAGTGGCGGTCTTGGGGGCGGGGGGCAAGGCATGCGTCAGGGTGCAGCGTTGGAGGCAAGCCGCCGAGATTTTAATTTTAGGGGGTTCGCAACGCAAGCCCCAGGAAGCAGAAGTGGAGGCAGACCACAGGCAGCAGTAGTGGAGGCACACCCAAGCAGCAGAATTAGAGGCAGCCAGCAGCAACAGGCTCAGGCAGCAATAGCAAGAGGCCATGGTGCAGGTGAGGCCCACGCAGCAGCGGCTGGGCTGAGGTGTAGACAAGGCCCAGGCTGCAGTGGTGCGAGAAAACTCAGGCTGCAGCAGCAGCGGCGGAGGTGGGAGCTGCCTGTGCAGCTGAGCGCTGTTCAAACGAAAGAAAACAAACAACCACAAACGAGCAATACAGAATTCTGACAAAGAAACAAATATCTTCCCTAAACAAGGGGGAAAAGAAAAGGAATCTCTCCACCTGAGTACAAGCAGGACTCACAGACAGTGGGCGAGCAAGCAAAGAGTCAGTGTCCTCAACCGAGGAGATTCTAAGTCCGTTGTATATAACTTTATTAAACAATACACAGTTAACAAAACAGTTAACATTGACAGCTGGATGCAGAGAAAGGGCAATTGTACAGAGGAGAGGAGCAGCAAAGCCAAGAAACAAACCTTACCATTCAACTAGATTTCAGAAAATTAGGAGAAACCTCAAGTCCCACTTTCCACCTTCACAAAACTGTACAAAATATAGATAAGACTGTCTAATTATTTTTTAAAAAGTGCAAAAAATGCACACCCCCATGCAACCCAGCAAGCCACTCGGCTTTCCGACTTCCAGCCACTCTGAGGCAGCCTGCCCTACGCCCCTTCTGGCACTCAGTTTCCCCCTTTCTTGTTGTGGTTTTCAGTCCACCCTGACACAGCTTCTGGCCACCTCTAGGACAGCCTATCCTGCTGGCCGAACCCTCCAGGACGACGTGGTCAGGACAGCCTATCCACCTTCCAGTTTCCCGAACCGAACTTTGCACCTTCCAGCCACCTCTATGACAGCCTGCCCCGGTACTTGCCGGGTTGACAGCGCTGAGGACAGCCTCCCCTCCTTCTAGCTCTCAGTCTGCACCGAAGTACCATTGGGCTGTCGCCCACCCCAATGTGACATCCCTGACACAACTTCTAGCTCCTCTAGGACAGCCCGTGCCCCTCACTGTGATGACAGCAAACAGGGTAGCTGACACGCCTTCTGGATCTCGGCCTGGCCATAAGCACATTCTGACTCTCAGCCGATCTGACACACCTACTGACCACCTCTAGGGCAGCATGTGCTGATTACCCCTTGCTCTACACGACAGCGCTCAGAACAGTCTAACCACATTCCGGCTCTCAGGGCGACTGGCATCGAGGTGCCTTACCCACACTTCGGCTTTCGAGACGTCCTACACACAGCCAGGCTCACTCCCTGCCACTCTCGGGGTGACAGGTTCCAGGACGACTTATGAACCTTCCAGCTCACAGAGAGGCCTAATCGATGCAGGGACACAAAGCAATGCAGGCGATGAACCCAACAAGTGACGAGGCAATCAATTATCGAGAAGCAGAGACATTCGTAGTACACAGAGCCCATGACCAATATCAATGTTCTTCAAAATGTCGAGTCCATTCCAAGGAAAAGAGTCTGCTCTAGTATACAAAATTCCTTGTCAGAAATGGAGTCCACTCCGAAAGTAGAGACCATTGATAAAAACAGAGTCCACAACCAAGGACAGTGTCGACTCCGGAAGGCAGCAAATGCACACGCCATAATTTCGTGGCTCTTCCATAGAAAACCAGGCTCACTCCCAGGAACACAGATCATTGTGAAGATGCAGTTAACTGACAGGGGTTTACTCCACTCCCAAAGTCTGGGTATACTCCCGAATTCCACTGTGCAGCAAGTGCTCACATCAGCACACATTCAGTCTTCCCAGAGGCCCAATCCCAGGCTCATCTGATAAAATGTATTCACTCACAAGGGCTCAGCCGAAACACCACAAGAAAAGTGGAGACACGTAGCAAAAAAAAGGAAAACCAGCATGGAATGGATAAGCCCTACCACAAAATCAACATTGTCTTTTTTCTGCAAGTAAAAGAGAAAGGAGGAGCACACAGGCTGTAACCAGTCTGTGAACCAACAATTTCCAAATGAGCACAGCATTACACCTCAAATACATTAACATCGTGGTTAGGCAGTTTAGAAATCAGTCATCACTAAAAAAGGAATACCAGTCAACAAACAGACGATATAATTCAGCCAGTTCAGGAATCATGTCACCCACCCCCACCTCCACGAAAAGAAACAGAAAACAAAAATAAAAGGATCATACGGACTGTGGCCCAGCCAGCACAGAGTCAGTGCCTGAAACCGAAGTCATTATAATTCTACAGCTTTTTAAATATTTATTAAACAATTCAGTTTACAAAGCAGTTAACATTAACAGATGGATAGAAAGAATCAACAATTTTACAAGGGAGAGGAGCAGCAAAGCAGGCTTCAAAGCCGACCGTTTCACAAGTTTTCAGTGAAATATGGACAAACCTCAAATCCCAGTTTCAATCACCACAAAACAGTAATAATGATAAATACATATATAACAGTCCAATTACATTGAAATTTGCATACAATGCAGACGAACAGCAACACTGGAAGGCCACTTGTACCTCCCACCTTCTAGCCATCATAAGGCAGCCCGAGTCTATGCCCGTTCCGGCTCCTGGTTTTCCTCATGCCCCTTGTGGCTTTTGGTCCACCCTGAAAAATCTTAAGACCAGTTCTTGGACAAACCATCCTGTTTTCCCAACCCCACAGGACGACATTGGATAGGACAGCCTACCCACCTTCTGATCTACCTAACAAGCCCTTCGCACCTTCCAGCTACCACTAAGACAGCCCACCCTGCCGTGCCTGCCTGCCGTGTTGGCAGCGTTGAGTATGGCCTACCCGTCTTCTAGCTCTCGATCTGTGCCTACATACCATCTGGTTCTCGCCCACTCCGACGCAATATCCGGCCTGTAAACTGTCCTGACACACATTCCAGCCACCTCTCGGACAGCCCTGGGATGACAGCGTGCAGTACAGCCCAGATGCCTTCCTGATTTCGGTCAGCCGCTATGCACTTTTTGGCTCTCAGCCGCTATGACACAACTTCCAATTACGTCGAGAATAGCCCATCCGGCCTCGGGGCTACAGCGCTTAGAACGGCCTACCCACCTTCCAGTGCTCTGGGTGACCGGCATCAGGATGGCCTACACAAGCCCCGGCTTTCGGGGTGACAGCTTTCTGGACGAGCTGTGTGCCTTCCGGCTCACAGTAGGGCGTGCCAGACCAAGTGACACACAAGGCAATGCAGGTGAGAAACCCTGCATGCAACAAGACAAAACCAATTATCAACAAACAGAGTCCTTTCTACTACAGAATTGCTTCCGATAAAAAAGTTCTCTTCAAAATGTAGAGTCCACTCCCAGGAACAGTGTTTACTCTAGTATACAAAATGCATTTCCAGAATTAGTGTTCCCTCCAAACTGCAGAGTCCATTATGAAAAACAGAGTCCACAACCGAGGGCATAGTCCACGCTCGAAGACAGCAAATGCACACCCAACGGCACACAACTGTTCAGTCTCCACAGAGTCCTGGCTCCTTCATAAAGAAACAGCATTAATCACAGGAACACAGAACACTGTAAACGTGCAGTTAACTCACAGGGGTTTGGAACACTCCCAAATGCAGTGTTAACTCCCGACCTCCAGGATGCAGCAAGCGCTCAGGTGCCAGTTCCTGGTGTTCAGTCTTTACAGAGGCCCAATGCCAGGGCCTGTCCTTGCCACAGGAACAGCTCATCTGGTAAAACACATTTTCTGACAAGAGCTCAGTACAAACACCGAAAATGGGTGAGACACAAACAACAAAATATAAACAAGAAAACTGGATTGCAGGAGCTGAGCCCTGCCACAACATCAACTTTGTCCTTTCCTCAAAGTAAGACAGGAACTAATAACACACAGGCTATAACCGAACCAGTGAAACAACAGTTTCCTGATGAAAACTGAATTATACCTGAAAAACATTGCTTGTGTGGATCAGGCAGTTTCGAAGTCAGTTCTCACTAAAAAGTGAATACCAGTTAACAAATTGGCTGCATAATTCAGCCAGTTCTGGAATCAGGTTCACCCACCAAAAAAAACAGAAACCAGCAGCAACAGGAAGACACTGACTGTGGCCCAGCCAGCACTGAGTCAGTGACAGAAACTGTGGAGATTCTAAATCTCATGACTATATTTCTCAGCCAGATTTCCCTGATTCGCTCAGATGAACATAGCCAATCAGAAGGTCACATTCTGAGATCCTTCTCGCTGACCTCAATCCATCTCTACAATTTCCTTCAGTGATTCTGTGGAATTTTACAACACAGAGAGTTGTTGAGGCTGTTACGTGAAATATATTCAATATGAGTAGGACAGATGTTTTATTGAGAAAGGCAATCATGTGGAAAATGGAGGATGATAACATGAGTGCTATCAGATAGATAATGAATGGTGGAGATGATTCAGTCAGGTGAAATTCCGACATGTAGTCCTTGACATCCTAGTAAATCTCTCCTGCCCCTACGAAGCAATGAGTAGTGAAGATAGCGGAGATCAAAGTCGTAAAGTTTGGCCCTGGAAAAGCACAGCATTTCCAGCAGCATCCGAAGAGAAGTAGAATCAATGATCTGGTCTTAAGCCTTTCAGCAGTAATTATTCCTGATGAAAAGCTTATGCAAGAAACGTCAATTCTCCTGCACCTTGGATGCTGCCTGAACTGTTGTGCTTCTCCAGCGCAACACGTTTTGACTCTGATTCTCTTCTGCACCGTTCTAGTACAATCACATCATTTCAATCGTGAATTCGTCAGAAATGCACACATTTGTCCATCTGCTGACTAGCGAAAGGTCTGAACAGCTCAACACCCACTCAACACAGCTCTTATTATAAATGGTGTGCGTCACAAAGTGACAGCTTAGAGTACTCAATTAACTTGTTCAACTCTGCGTCCACATTGACGGACTTGTCATTCTGGACATTGTCGAAAGAGTCCTCCAAACTAGAAATAGAATGTGAGTCCAATTATATACCGGCAATGACCTTTCAAAAATACGTGCAGAATTGTTGAGTCCCGTCCGACTTGGAAAATAAGATAATTGACGAACTCCACTCACTCTGGCTTGGATCGATGATGTCGTCGTTGAACATGACCTCCTCCTCTATGTGGATTGGACTAGTTTTCAAAGGGTTAAGCCAATACGGTTGTTGTTTTGTGGGAGAAGTATTGCATACATCTACTTTATGTACAATAGCGTTAGTTATCCCCATCTTTAGATTACTTACAGTGTGGAAACAGGCCCTTCGGCACAACAAGTCCAGACTGACATGCAACCCACCCAGACACATTCCCCTGCATTTACCCCTTCACCTAACACAACGGACAATTTAGCACAGTCAAATCACCTAACCTGCACATCTTTGAACTGTGGGAGGAAACCCATGTAGACACAGGAAGAATGTGCAAACTCCACAGTGTCAGTCGCATGAGGCAGCAATTGAACCTGGGTCTCTGGCGCTGTGAGGCAGCAGTGCTAACCACCATGCCACCTTATTCGGCTGTGTGTCCTTATACTACCATAACAAATATTTCAACTGCGTTCTATGCTACTGAGACACAGAACACACTCACCAATACCATTTCTCAAGGATTTCTTCGTTTTTAATGCATTTTAAGGCGCATCAATATCCACATCAAGTGGATTTTATTCTTCACGCTCCGAGGCAGTAACTTGCACCTGTTTCTCCAGTTCTTTCTCTCTATTACCATGATGTACTCGATACTTCTTTTTCTGTGTGGAACCTCTATAGATAATTATCCTAACACAACTTTTTTGCAATTTGATAGGGACCAGTAAACTTCGTTCTGAAGGGATATCATACCACTGGTTACAGTACTAACACGTCATCCCCTCGGTAAACGTCCAAGTCTCAGAGTTTTTAAAAGTGTCAGCTGCTTCATTGTAGGTTGTGCCCTTCTTCGGTGCTGTTTAGCCAACTCACCTGTTCGATGTAACCTCTCTATACCTCCGATACATAAACTGAGGACGACGTGTCCAACTTTGGTCCTGTCCATTTTGCTTTAATTAATTTCAATGGGGTTAACACTTCATGCCTGAATACTAACTCGAAGGGAGTGAACTGACGAGATTCTTTCGGGCATTTATTATGGGATACCTTTCGTGCAATCATACAGGTAATCATAACAGTCTGCTCTCAACATTGCCTCCGTGGTCTGCTGCCATCATTCGAAAACTCGCTGCGATTCAGGACGATACTAACTGGATTCAAAGTACTGAATCGACGTTTCGGGCATGAGCCCTTCTTCAGGAATCATACCCGAAACGTCGATTCTCCTGCTCCTTGGATGCTGCCTGACCTGCTGCGCTTTTCCAGCAACACATTTTCAGCTCTGATCTCCAGCATCTGCAGTCCTCAGTTTCTCCTGAAAATACTGAATACCTAAGATACCCATGACCTACATGAACAGCATAAAATTTGACCCTTGGTTGGCCTGAAATTTTCTGGCTAGCCTATGCAGTGTGAAGAAATATACTAACTCCTCTAATACGCATTTTGGCTTGCTATTCCATAATGAAATTGCTTCCAGAAATACATTCAGTACGGAAATCAAATTGAAGTTGAACAAGTTGCCTCTTGTACTTGTTTACCAGGTTTTGGTGGGGGAGCAGAAAATTAAAAAGAGAGCCAGAAGGGGAATGGTCTCTGCAAAACACAGTTAACCGTGAAGCAAGAAAATATATTTGACGTGGTGAGATATACTTGTCGTTGGCAGAAATGTTACAAATTGCAACTAATTCATTGACTTCTGTTTGTAATTTGCCAATTCCCCTTGTCTCCCAAATGACCAAACTGGAAAGGCCTCTTCCTGTTGTTGGGTTACAGGATCCTGGGGGCTCACTCGTCTACAGATTTCCCTGTGAACCAGTCTCGAGCAGTTGAATGACTGCATCCTGTACTTGTGCACCAGGTTTTCGAAAATAGCTGCCGTCCTCCTGCTCCTGAGTAACAGGCTCCAATAACTGGGCACTCTGCTATTGCTCCTATGGTATGCGCCTGCTGTGGATTGAATGACCTCTTCACATTTCTTAAAGCTTCTACTGACTGAAAACCTTTCTCAACCTTCTGTAAACATCATCTAAATCTGAATGATGGATCAGTGTTTTCTTGACTATCAATAAATGAGCAAGCAAGTGACTGGCAGTGCTTTTGGATGACAGACTTGAGAAGTTCAATTTGCTCCGCCTATCACCATGCCACACGTCCGAGATGTTGACTGGCACCCTCCTGTCTCTCTGTAAGATGTCCAAGATGTGGAATACTGTCCTACTGTCTTCCTGTGCCAGGCTACAGAGACTGAATGACGTCCTACTGTCCCTCTGTACCCGGATAAGAGGTTGAATGGCCTTCTACTCTCCTTCTTTAACAGACCTGAGAGGCTTAATGATCCCGTACTGTCGGAACGTAACAGACCCAAGAGTTTGAGTGGACTCCTCTCGAATGACTGCCTTCTGTCCCTCTGTAACAGACTTGAGACATGAAATGCCATAGCAATCTCTGAGTCCTGCCCAGCCGGTAAAATGTGTCTGTTGGAAATCCTTCCCTTCTCAGTTTCAGAAACACCAGCACATTGCGCCCCAGGTCTACTCGCGTAAAACCTCGTGCAGCTGTCGTAAAATGTATCCATGTTTTGAACGATTCCCTCTGCAGACTGTGTGTGCATTCCAGATTTTCACCTTTTCAAGTGGGAATTTGGCTCGTGTGTGCTGAATGGCTTTCTCCTATCCATCTGTAACAGCGTTCTGTTGCAGCAGGCTCAGTACTCTGAATGATGTCTCAATTCGATGGAAGGATTTGATTACCAGTCGCTAAAAACTAGGAACACCATTACACAACATCAACATATAATAAGTATTGCCTTCCTGGTTCCGTGTTTTGCAAATTTCCCCAGCAGTCCCTTTTTGCAGCTGGTCTGTTATTTTAACTCTGTCTCGTTTAATAAACAGTGTTCTCGCACGACTAACTGTTGCAAGAAAGAAAGATTAAACTTGTTGGTGGATTTATGATCCTTCTCTCAGCAACCTGCACCGATTTCATGCAGGTCACATAAATGTCCCCTCGTGTTATATTTTTTGGTGTGAAAAGTGATGTACGATATGGTTAAATGAAACTGTTTGTTCAGTGATTGTGATTAATGTCAGCCTCCATGGATTCGAATTATTTCAGTGCAGGGTTTTCATTCTTCAATGACAAATGGGCACCGTTTAACATGTCGTCTCACTAACAGGAATCAGCAACTCCAGAGAGAGGGGCAGGAGAGTTCAGAATCTGAGAACAATCGACTGGAATATCCCAACATAGAACATAGAACATAGAACAATACAGCACAGAACAGGCCCTTCGGCCCACGATGTTGTGCCGAACTTCTATCCTAGATTAAGCACCCATCCATGTACCTATCCATTCTCATTCTCTTATGAGAGGCCTGCTTTCACCACTGCTTTACTGAGATTCACTCATTTAGCACAGGCCACAACTGATGACTGGGACATTCACATGCTGTTTTAATGAAACTCAGTTTAACAAAGGTAAAAGCAGGCCCTTCATAAGTGACTGGTAATTAAGCCTGATATCTTTGTATTCTATTCTGTTCTCTCTCTTCAACACTATAATTATGTCACATCTTAAAATCCTATGTGTTTCATCTTTCTAACTTTAATAACAGACCCAATCTCCGTAACATCCTCCAGTCCATATGATTGTCACTATCACAGAATCATACAAATGCACAGCAAGGGAACAGACCCTTCAGTCCAACTCGTCTACGCCGACCAGATATCCCAACCCAATTGAGTCCCATCTGTCAGCACATGGCCCAAATCCCTCCAAGCCCTTCCTATTTAAATATCCATCCAGATGCCACTCAAATGTTGGAATTGTACTAGCCTCCACCGCTTCCTCTGGAAACTCATTCCATACATTTACCACACTCTGAGTGAAACAGTTGCCCATAGGTCTCGTTTATACCTTTCCCCTCTCACACTAAACCTATACCCTCTAGTTCTGGACTTCCCCAACCCAGGGAAAATACGTTGCCTATTTATGCTATCCCTGTACCGCATGATATTATTAATCTCTATAAGGTCACCCGTCAGCCTCCGACTCTCCAGAGAAAATAGCCCCAGCCTGTTCAACCTTTCCCTATAGATCAAATCCTCCAACCCTGACAACATCACTGTAAATGTTTTCTGAAAACTGTGAATTTTCACAACATCTTTCTGATAGAAAGGAGACCACAATCACACACAGTATTGCAGAAGTGGCCTAACGAATGTCCTGTACAGCCACAAAATGTTCTCCCAATGCCTGTACTCAATACTCTGACCCATAAATGAAAGCATACCAAACGCCTTCTTCACTATCCTATCTACCTGTGACTCCAACTTCAACGAGCTATAAGCCTACACTCCAAGCTCTCGTTGTTCAGCAACTGTCCCGAGGACCTTACCATTCAGTATATAAGTCCTGCTCTGATTTGCTTTCCCAAAATGCAGCACCTCACATTTATGTTGATTAAACTCCATCTGCCACTTCTCAGCCCATTGGCCCATCTGGTCAAGATCTCGATGAAATATAAGGTGACCTTATTTGCTTGCCCCTACACCTCCAATTTTAGTGTCATCTGCAAACTTACTAACTGTACCTCTTATGCTCGCATCCAAGTTATTTATATAAATGATGAAAAGTAGTGGACCCAGCAACAATCATTCTGGCACTCCACTGGTCACAGGGTCCACCACCACGCTCGGTCTTCTACTTTTGAAACAGTTCTGTATCCAAATAGCGAGTTCTCATTGTATTCCATAAGATCGAACCTTGCTCACTAGTCTCCCATGGGGAACCTTGTCGAACGCCTTCCTGAAGTCCATATCGATTACATCCAGCGTTCTGCCCTCATTAATCCTCTTTGTTACTTCTTCGAAAAACTCAATCAAGTTTGTGAGACAAGACTTCCCACACGCAAAGCCATGTTGACTATCCCTCAGCAGTCCGTGTCTTTCCAAACACATGTACAACCTGTCCCTGAGGATTCCCTACAACAAATTCCCCACCACAGACGTCAGCTTCACTGGCCTATAGTTCTGTGGCTTGTCCTTTCCCACTCTTTTTAATCAGTGGTACCACGTTAGCCAAGCTTCAGTCTTCTGGCACCACATTTGTGAGTATCGACGGTATAAATATCTCAGTAAGAGGCCCAACAATCACTTCCCTAACTTCCCACAGAGTTCTAGGGTACACCTGGTCAGGTCCTGTGGATATATCCACTTTTAATAAAAATTTCCTCCTCTGTAATATGAACATGTTGCAAAATGTCACCATCTATTTCCCTATAGTCTTTACCTTCCATTTCATTTTCCACAGTTAATAATGATGCCCTCGTTTAGTCCCTACCATGTTTTCTATGCCTACGAACAAGGGCTGTCTTGCTGGTCTTTGAGGGGCCGTATTCTCTCCCTCGTTACATTATTATCCTCAATGTATTTGTTAAACAGATTTGGATTCTCCTTAATTCTATTTGCCAAATCTATTTCATGTCCCGTTTTTGCCCTCCTGATTTCCCTCTTAAGTATATCCCTCCTGAATTTCTACTCTTCTAAGGATTCACTCGATCTATCCTCTCTATACCTGACATATGTTTCTTTCGTTTTCTTAACCAAACCCTGAATTTCTTTCTTTGTAACGTGCTCCTGTCTCTACAGCATGCTTTATGTCAGCAATCTCGATGTCCAGTCACTCTCATTGTCTCTATCTCTATCATCTCCTCCAGTGTCTGGAAACCTCCTCCAACACCTCAACCCCGCCCCATCCCCATCTGCACACCCTCCTCCAGTCCCTGCAACTCTGATTCCTCCCTTCAACAACAATGCACAATCTCTGTAATCTCCTACTTTTCATACAAATCTCCATAACTACTGAAAGTTGTCCAGTGGCTACAGCTTTCCATTCCCGTGTAACCTGCTCCAGTCTCTACCACCCTGGCCATTTGTGTGAACCTCTTAAGTCACTTTGACCGTCCTCATGTCTGTTACCTCCTCCAGTCTCTACAACCTTCTCTCTCTCTGACCTCCTATAATTGCTAAAATGCTCCCTCTATCTCCTTCCTCCAGTCACTGTTAGGCTTCCTAACGCTGTAATCTCCTCCAGCAGCTAAAACTATCCATATCATTGTAACATTTTCTTGATTGATGTAACAACTTCCAGTCCCGACAGCTGTCTCTTTGAAACCTCCTTCAGTCCGACGAACCATTTCCATCTGTGTAAACTCGCCTATTGTCCACAACCTTCAGTATCACAAACCTCGTTCAGTCGACAACCACCTCTATATTTTTAATCACTTGAAATATCTGCATTGTTGTAACCTTTTTCCATATTTCCAATAAACACTACGTAATTAGCCTTCTTCTACATTACATAATATTTCTGCTTCCTCCTCCTGTTCCTGCACCGTTGTGAACTCTGTTACCTCATCCAATCTGTACCTTTGTATCTTCATTTCATACTGCATAGAAACAGGCCTTCCCCCCCCACCATGCATCTGAGACAACAAACAGTAAATTACATGAAGCTCATTTCCCGGGCACTTGGTCCATAGTCTACCATGTCCTGGTATTTTACGTACTCATGCAGAGGCTTCTTCAATATTCTGAGAGTATCTCTCTCCACACCCTCTCAGGCAGTGCGTTCCAACGATCTACCACCCTCTGGGTTGAAAAAAAAAGCTGCTTTATTAAATCTGCTCCAATTCACTTGCTCCTCACGATAATCTTATGCCATCTTGTGCAAATCAGCATGCAATGGGGAAGAGATTGTCATGATCTACTCTGTGTATACCTCCCATAATTTTGTGTACGTCAGTCACATCCCTCTCTCAGCCTCCTCTGATACAACGAAACCAGACTCAGCATTTCTGTCTCCCCTCTCAACTGAACTTTAGCGTCCCAGGGCACGTCCTGGTGAATCTCTTTGTTTTCACCCTCTCCAATGCTATTGATTTTGGCAAACAGAACTGCACACAGTATTCCAGATGTTGTCTCACTTTCTAAGGCAATTTTGAATACAGTTTGTCAACTTGCTCTGGATCCCCTGGGCCCTTATCTTCTGTACCAAACTTCCAAATGGAACCTTGTCATAGGTCGGAAGTCCATTTCAACTAGATCAACTGCACCACCATAATCAATGTATTTCGAAATCTTTTCTAAAAAAAAGTAATTAAATTAATCTTCCTCTGGTTCTGTCATCCGACCCATTTTACTTTGCCGCGATCTTACTCCCCTCATTCTCTTTGTAAATTGTACAATCCCGAAGATCACCTCATCAATCCAACCTTCTCCTTTCCTTGCAACAATCCGTATGACTGCAATGTCTTCCCATTCCGAAAATACTGAAAGACTAACATTAGCCATTCATTACGATACTTCCCATCACGGTTACCTCCTCAAACATCTCCAACTATGCCTATCTCTGTCAACTCATCTAACTTGTACAAATCTCCCTTTGACAGTAACCTTCTCCCCAGCCCCTACAAAATTCTCTTTCTCAATAATGTTATCATCTCTCACGACCCTCATGATCATTGTAACCTGTTTCCATGGCAATATGATTACCTCTGTAATCTCTTCCCAACTCTCCAAAATTTGCTCTGTCTGTATCCTTCTCTAGTCCATACACACATCCTATCCCTGTGAACCACTTCAGTCTCTCAAACAATCTGCATCAGAATAACGTTCTCCCATCGATACAATCATTCCTAACTCTGTAAACCCTTCATCCCGACACAACTGTCCCTGTATGTGTATTCTCCTTCAGCCCCTTCAACTCACCTTACCTGTGAAAGAAATCTCCATACCATTGAGCTGTCCCTATTTGTGTAACCTTTCCCAGTCCGGAAATATATTTTCAACTTTCTTAATCGCTTACAATCCCCACTATAAATATAATCTATGTCCTTCACAACAAATCTGCATACTTTGCTGACCTCCTCAATTTACCACACCTCTGTATACTGTACAGAGCACACAAAGTTACTCCCTTTAGTATCAAATGTAGTCTCTCCATGTCTTCACAATAGAACATAGAACATCAAATATTACAGCACAGTACAAGCCTTTCAACCCACGATGTTGCGCCAACCTGTTAAAACAATCTGATACCCATCAAACAGAAGATATTCCATTTTCGTCCATGTATCCATCCAGTGACCATTTAAAAACCCTTAACGTTGGCGAGTATACTATTGGTGCCAGGCAGTGCGTTCCACACCCTACCACTCTCTGAGTTAAGAAATGATAAGAATCATCTGTCCTAGATCTGTCGGCCCTCAATTTAATTTTATGCCCCTTTGTGCTAGCCATCACCATTCGAGCAAAAAGGCTCTCACTGTCCATCACTTCTAACCCTCTGATTATCTTATATGTCACAATCAAGTCACTTTTGAATATTCATTCCAACAAAAGCAGGCTTTCCTCATAAGACCTTCACTCCATATCAGGCAACATCCTAGTAAGTCTTCTCTGAACCCTTTCCTAAGCGTCCACGTTCTTCCTATAACGCGATGACCAGAGCTGCATGCAATACTCCAAGTGCTGCTGCCCCAGAGTGTTAGAACATAGAAAAGTACAGCACGGAACAGACATTTTGGCCCACGATGTTGTGCCAAGATTTAATCCTAATGTAAAATATAGTAACAACCTACACACCCCTCAACTCCATGCGATCCATGTGCATGTCCAGCAGTCGCTGAAATGTTCCTCAAAATTCTGATTCCCCCACCACCGCTGCTAACACATTGCATGCACTCACAACTCTCTCTGTAAAAGTCCTACCTTTGACGTCTCCTTTATATCTTCCTCCTAATATCTTCAAACTATGACTTCTCGTAACAGTCAGTCCTGCCCGGGGAAAAAGTTTATGGCTGTTGACTCTATCTATTCCTCTCATTATTTTGTACACCTCTATCAGGTCTCCTTTCTTCCACCTTCTCTCTAGAGAGAAAAGTCCGAACCTATTCAACATTTCTTCATAAGGCAAACCCTCCCGTCCAGACAGCATCGTGGTAAACCTTCTTTGCACCCTCTCCAAAGCCTCTGCATCTTTCCTAAAGTAGGACAACCAGACCTCGACAGAATATTGCAAGTGTGGCCTCACCAGCAACTTGCAGAGCTGCAGCAAAACCTCACGATTCTTAAACGCTATCCCCCCGTTGAAAAAAAGCCAAAACACCATATGCTTTCTTAACAACCCTGTCCAGTTAGGTGGCCACTTGAGGGACCTATGTACTTGCACACTCAGATCCGTCTGTTCCTCCACACTTCCAAGAATCCTGTCTTTAATCGTATATTCAGCATTCAAGCTCGATCTTCCAAAATGCATCACTTCCCATTTATGCATGTTGTACTCTACCTGCCATTTCTCAGCCCAGCTCTGCAATCTCTCTGTGTCGCACTGCAGCCTGCAATAGATCTCTATACTATCAACGACACCTCCAAACTTTTTCTCATCTGCAAATTTACTAACCCACCTCTCAACCTCCACATCCAACTACAAAGAGCAGAGGCCCAAGTACAGAACCCTGCGGGACCCCACTCACCACTGTCCTCTAGGCAGAATACATTCCATCTACAACCATACTCTGCCTTCTGTCAGCCAGCCAATACTGAATCCAGATTGCCAACTCTCCCTGTATCCCATACTTCCTGACTTTATGGATGAGCCTACCATGTGGAACCCTATCGAATGCCGTGCTGAAATCGATATACACCACATCCACTGCTCGACCATCGTCGACCTGTCATGATACCTCCTCAAAGAACTCAATAAGATTCGTGAGGCATGACCTGCCCCTCCCACAGCCACGCTGAATGCATTTAATCACACTATGCTTTGCCAAATAATCAAAAATCCTATCCCTCAGGATACTTTCCAAAATTTCGCTAACCATAAACCTAACACTGATTGGTCTGTAATTGCCAGCAATTTCGCTTTCACCCTTCTTGAAAAGAGAAATAACATTCGCCTTCTTCCAATCCTCCGGTACGCCTCCCGTGGAGAGTGAGGAGGCAACTATCTTCGGCAGCGGCTTAGCAAACTCCTTCCTCACTTCCCGGAGTAACCTGGATAAATCTGGTCTCGCCCTGGGGACTTATCAATTTTAATGTTTTCCAAAATTTCGAGCATATCAACTTCATCAATGTTGATCTGGTCGAGACTGTATCCCAGCTCCTCAAAGTTTTCACTTATAACAAGCTCCCTTTCCTTGATGAAAACCGAATCCAAAAAACTAATTTAGGTCTTCCCCTATCTGCTCTGACTCCACGCACAAGTTCCCTCCGCAATCCCTGATCGGCCCAATCTTCTACAGCTGCAGCGTGACCTCATGGTTCTGAAACTTAAACCCGCTACGAATAAAAGCTAACACAACGTTCGCCTTCTTAATAACTCTATCAACATGGCGAGCAACGTTCTTTGCACATGGACACCGAGATCCCCGTGCTGATCTACACTCTCAAGAATCTTACCATTATCCCAGTACTCTGCATTCCTTCTGCCCCTTCCAAAGTGAATCATTTCACGATTTTCCGCTTTAAATTGCATTTGCTCAGCCCCGCTCTGCAGCTTACCTGTTTCCTTCTGTAACCTACAGCATGCTTCTATACTATGCACAACTCTACCAACCTTAGTGTCATCTGCGAATTTATGAAACTATCCTTCTACACTCATCCAAGTCGTTTATAACAATGACAAGCAACAGTGGACCCTAAACAGATCCTTGCAGTACACCACTAATAACTGAACTTCAGGAGGAACATTTCCTGTAAACCATCACACTCTGTCTTCTTTCAGCTAGGCAATTTCTGATCCAAACCGCTAAATCAACCTTAGTCCTATGTCTCTTTGTTTGGTGTATAGCTTACAATGGAGAACATTACCAAAGGCCTTACTGAAGGTGGATAAATCCCCAGGACCTGATCAGGTGTATTCTAGAACTCTGTGGGTAGCTGGAGGAGTGATTGTTGGGCCACTTACTGAGATGTCTTTATCATTAATAGTCACAGGTGAGGTGACAGAAGACTGGAGATTGTCTAACGTGGTACCACTGTTTAAGAAGAGTGGTACGGACAAGCCAGGGAGCTATAAACCAGTGAGCCTGACGTCGGTGGGCATGTTTTGGAAGGATTCCTGAGGGACAGTATATACATGTATTTGGAACGGCAAGGACTGATTAGGGATAGTCCACATTACTTTGTGCGTGTGAAATCATGTCTCACAAACGTGATTAATGTTGTTTTGAAGAAGTAACAAAAAAGATTGATGAGGGCAGAGCGGTTGATGTGATCTATATGGACTTCAGTAAAGCGTTCGAGAAGTTTCCCCGAAGGAGACTGGTGCGCAAGGAGAGATCTCATGGAATACAGTGAGAACTCGCCATTTGGATACAGACCTAGCTCAAAGATAGAAGACAGAGGGTGGTGGTGGAGGGTTGTTTTTCAGACTGGAGGCCTGTGACCAATGGAATGCCACAAGGATCGGTGCTGTTTCCTCTACTTTTGGACAATTGCATAAATAATTTTGAGGCGAACATAAGAGGAATAGTTTGTAATTTTTCAGATGACACCAAAATTGAAGGTGAAGTGGACAGCGAAGAGGGTTACCGAATATAATAACAGGATCTTGACCAGATGGGTCAATGGGCTGAGAATTGGCAGATGGAGTTTAATTCAGATAAATGTGAGGTGCTGCATTTTGGGTAAGCATAACGTAGCAGGACTTATACTTAATGTTAATGACTGAGGGAGTGTTGCTGAACAAAGAGACCTTGGAGTGCAGTTCATAGCTCCTTGAAAGTGGAGTCGCAGGTAGATAGGATAGTGAAGAAGGCGATGGTATACTTTCTTTTATTGGTCAGTGTATTGAGTACAGGAGTTGAGAGGTCATGTTGCGGCTGCACAGAACATTGGTTAAGACACTGTTGGAATAGTGCATGCAATTCCGGTCTCCTTCCTATCAGAAAGATGCTGTGAAACCTGAAAAGGTTCAGAAAATCTTTACAAGGATGTTGCCAGGGTTGGAGGATTTGTGATATAGGCAGAGGCTGAACAGGCTGGGCCTGTTTCCCTGGAGTGTCGGAGGCTGAGGGATGACCTTATTGAGGTTTAATAAATTATGAGGTGCATGGATAGGGTAAAAGCACAAAGTCTTTTCCCTGGGGTCGGGGAGTTAAGAACAAGATGACGTTGCTTTAGTGTGAGAACAGAAAGATATAAAAGTGACCCAAGGGCAACTTTTTCGCAGATTGTGGTAAGTGTATGGAATGAGCTGCCAGAGGAAGTTGTGGAGGCTGGAACAATTGCAACATTTGGATGGGTACATGAATAGAAAGGGTTTGGATGAATATGGAATGGGCGCAGGCAGGTGGGACTGGATTAGGATATCTGGTCGGAATGGATGGGTTGGACTGAAGTGTCTGTTTCCATGCTGTACATCTCTATGACTCTATGACATCAACTACTTTACTCTCATCCACGTGTTTGGACACCTTCTGAAAAAAAACTGAATAAGATTTGACAGGCATAATCTACCCTTCACAAAATCATGTTGTGTATCCCTAATCAGCTTATTCCTTTCTAGATAATTATAAATCTTATCTCTTATCGTGTTTTCCAACACTTTACCGACAAAGTCAGGTTCACAGGTTTATAATTGCCAGGGATGTCTCTACTCCCCATCTTCAACATGGGAACAGTATTTGCTATTCTCCATTCTTCTGACACTGTTCCTCTTGACAATGGCGACATAAATCTCAAAGCCAAGGGCTCGGTAGTCTCCTCCCAGGCTTCCCAGAGAATTCTAGGATAAATTCCATTCGACCTTGGGGACTTACATATTTTTACACTTTCCAGAATTGCTGATACTTCTCCTTATGAACGTCAGTCCCATCTATTAACTTATAAAGAACAATTTCTATAAAGTCCACCATTTCTATAACACTCTCATTCTCCCTAGATTGTAATGGTCCCTCGTACTTACCATGTCCATGTAAACTCTTCAGTACTTCAACCCTTTCCTTCTATCACTCCCTTCAGATCATTCATGGCTGCTTATCTCTATAACCTCCTCCAGACATGACTCCACGGATTATTTTCAAAACCTCTGCCACTCTCTAAATCCTCCCGATCACTGTACCTACCTCTCTTCACTAGTTCCCTCTGTTTCTCTGTGAAGTTCTCCCGTCCTTCCAACCTTCTATCTGTCCCCTCCTCTACACTCTTCGATCCTGTCTATCTCAATTATCATACATAATCATAGAGTTGGCCAACACAGAAACAGAACTTCCACTCCAACTCGCCCTGGCAACGAGATATCCTAAAGTAATATAATTTCATTTGCCAGCATTTGACCCATATCCCTCCAAACACTTCCAATTCGTAGTCCCATCCAGATGCCTTTTAAATGCTGTAATTGTACCAACCTCCACCACTACCTCTGGCAGCTCATTCCATACACACATCACCCTAAGCATGAAAATGATTGTTTCTTCGGTCCGTTTTAAATCATTCTCCTCTCCAAATAAACCCATACTCTCTAATTTTGGACTCCACACACTGGGGAATTTACTTTGTCTATTTATACTATCCATGAAATTCACGATTTTATAAACCTCCATAAGGTCACGGCTTAGACCCTGATGGTCCGGAGAAACATCTCCAGCCTATTCAACTCTCCCTATAGCTCAAACCCTCCAGTCCTTGCAATATCCTTGTAAATCTTTTCTGAACACTTTAAAGTTTCACAACATCCTGCCTTTTGCAGGCAGACCACAAATGCACACGATATTCCAAAAGAGATTGAACCAATGTCCTGCTGCAACGTGACCTCCCAACTCCTGTACTCAATGCACTGATCAATAAAAGCAAGCGTTCTAAATGCCTTCTTCACAATCCTACCTACCTGTGATTCCACTTTCAAGGAACAGTGAACCTGTATTCCGAGGTCTGTTGTTCAGCAACCATCCCCAGGACCTTCCCATTAAGTGTGCTAAATCCTGCCCTGATTTGCCTTTCTAAAATGCAACACCTCACATTTATCTAAATTAAATCCATCTTCCACTCTCCTGCTCATTGCCGCATCTCATCAAGATCCTTCTGTACTCTGAGGCAAGCTACTTTGCTGTCAATTACTCTTCCAAATCTGGCGTCATCTGTAAACTTGCAAATCATAACACAGATGTTGACATCCAAACCATTTATGTAAATGCCAAATACGAGTGGACCCAGCATGGATCCTTCTGGCACACTGCTGGCAACAGGCCTCCAGATTGGGAAGCATTCCTCCACCTACACAATCTGTCTTCTCCCTTTGAGCCAGTTCTGCATCTGAAAAGCTAGTTCCCCCGTTGTCCATGTGATCTCACCTTGCCAATCTGTCTACCATGAGGAAATTTGTTGAACACCTTACTGAAGTCCATAAAGATCACGTCCACTTCTTTACCCTGATCAGTGCGCTCTGTTACTTCACAAAACTAAATCCAGTTCTTGAGGCTTGCTTTCCCATGCACAACGCCTTGTTAAGTGTCCCTAATGAGTCCTTGACTTTCCAGTACATGTAAATGCTGTTCCTCAGGATTCCCTCCAACGACATGCCCAACAACGATGGCATGCTCACCGATCTGTTATTCCCTGGTTTTTCCTTAACGCTTTTCTTAAATAGTAGCACCTCCTCAGCCAACCTCCAGTCTTCCAGCACATCACATGCAGCTATTGATGTTACAAATTCCTCGGCGAGGGGCCTAGCAATCATTTCCTTAGCTTCTCACAGAGTTCTAGGGTGCACAGGATAGGGTCCAGGGAGTTTATCCACCTTTGTGTGTTTTAAGATGTCCAACAGCACGTCTTCTCTAATATGGACATTTTCAATACGTCGCTATTTATTTTCCACGCTCTCTATCTTCCATATTCTTCCCCACAGTAAACACTGATCCAAAATACTTGATTAGTAAATACCCCATGTCATAAAGTCACACACATGGTTGATTTTTGATGCGCCCTATTCTCTCCTCAGTTACCATTTCATCCTTAATATATTTGTCGAATCCATTTCGATTCTCCTCAACCCCATTTGCCAAAACTATTGTATGTCCTCTTTTTGCCTTCCTGAATTTCCTCTTAAGTTTTACCTTCATAGGCGTCTCATTTACGCAATTTCAAATATCTCTCCCTTATGTATACCTTCTTATTTTGACTAAAACAACAAGTTGTGTAGTCATCCAGCATTCCCTACACCTACCAACCTTGCTGTTCACTCTAACAGGAGTATATCATCTGTGGATTCTCGTTATCTCATTTTTGAAGGCTTTCCATTTTCCAGCCATCCCTTTACCTGCAAACATCGCCCCCAAGCGACATTTGAAAGTTCTTGACAAATACCATCAAAAGTGGCCTTCCTCCAATTTAAAACTTGACATTTTAGATCCAGTCTTAGATTTTACATCACTGTTTTAAATCTAATGGAGCTTAATATGCAACTGTACAGAACCAAACTGTTTCTGTGACAATGTACACATTGTAAATTTGTATGAATAAAGTATATTTTTGAAGTTAAAACAAAAGACAGCCTCAAAGTCAGACGATTGCATCCCTGAGGAGCGTGAGGCTCCCAGCGATGGTCCTGTCTGGTACAACACGCATACCTGACTCGCTTGGCGATAACCTGAGGCAGGAGTTTGCAGTTTACATTGCTCGCCAAATTCTAATTTCCTAGCTCTCCACCTTCCGCTTGTCGATGTAGGAAATGTTACCTTTCCTCATGGATTTGCTTATTATACCTGCCAGAAGCATACTGCCTTACACCTCTACCATGTCCTGCCCAATCACTTCCCACTGAACCGAATACAGATCAGCATTTCAGGCGTTTTTCCTCGGAGAATCATTCTTTTCAAAGGACTAGAGGGCCTATGTCAGCCCATCCAGAGATAACGGCTGGTCCAGTTTTCTCCCGCATGCTGCTGTCTAAGACTTCTGTGACAGAGGACAGGAAGGACTGAGAGCCAGCACTGTCTCTGGGCTTCGTGTCAAAGAGACTGGCATCAAAGCATTTGGTGATCCTCAGGATGTCAGACTGAGATGATGTTACTGAGCCATTATCTTCTTTCAAGCCGATGAGTGGAGAGCTCTCCTTGCGCACCTTCGGGTAGAAGAAACGCCAGCATGTCTGATCTTGCTCCATTGTTGGCAGTCTGGCCCGGAAGATTATCTGCAAGGACTCCGAGGTAAAGAGCGAGGCTTGTGACACATTACCTGGGTGACATCGACCCCAATTGTCTACAGTAGCAGTAGGTTCTGCATGGTTTTCTGCGATTTGGATAGTCTTGCCCGCCTCTGCTCCACCTTCTGAACACTTTTGATGATAAAACACCTCCAGATGTCCCCTTTGACTGTTTTCCACCAGTCCGCTTGGGACTGACATATGCGCTTCACGTTTCTCCAAACCGTATAATCCCTCTTCGTCCCAACAGTTTCTGGGGTCAGCAGTTTCACGTTCAACTTTCACGTTCCCTTGCCAGCCCCCGGTCATCCTGCAGCTGACAGTCAAGCAGCAAGAGACAGTGGTCAGTGAAGAGCACCAGTTGACTTCAATGGATCTGACAGAGAATGGGTGATACACAAACAGGAAATCTATCCTTGAGTGGATAGACCCAGCTGGTTGTGACCAGGTGTGTCTACATTACGTTGCGCCTGCAGGGAGTGCGGAAGATACCGTGCAGCTTGGTGACTTTAACTGTTTCCAGCAGGAATCTGACCGTGGAGTCCAGTTTGCTCTCAGCCCCTCCGGATGGTCCATTCACATCGATGATACATTTGAACACTTTGATCAGAATGACCGGCCTGGAGGTTGCCAGCAGCAGTGGAAGCTGCTGCAGGATGGCCAACCGCTCACTTTTTACTCCCGGGCGTCCACGTTAATTAGTCTCAGAGGAGCATTGCTGTATGGGAGCCTGCACTCATCTACATGCCTCCCAGTAACTATATGGTGACGATAAACAGTCTAAAAATTGGCTTGAATTGTTCACACTCCTCCATGTAACATCCCAATATCTCTTGCCTATTTCACAGTCAGCCTAGCCTGATCCTGGGAGCCACCCTTTTTATTCTCTTCCATTTAGCTCCTGTCTTTGAGATTGCAGCCAGAGATCTCTCCAGGACGCATTTCGTTCTCCTCACTACCTTGGTGCTCCTCCGTACACCACGAGGCTCTCCCTTTCCCTCCAGAGTAGTTCTTGTGACCCACACTCCCCTCCCTGACCCCACCATCTCTCTGCAGTGTTGGAGAATCCCCACCATGGGCACTGCCACTTCTTCTCCAGCTCATTCATATTTCTTCACAAAACAGAAACACGACTCAGTGACAGCAATCGATGGCAGTTGAATGAGAGAAATCATCCATCTGAAAGGAGATTACAGTTCAATTGTGCGATTAACTTTATTTTTTCTGTATATAATAGAAGCAGAAATATCACGTGTGACATGGAACTCATTTCACTGAATACAACTGTGCAAAGAAATGATATCTCTGCTGTTCAAACTATTCCAACAGTACAACATTGGATAGAGAACATTTGGAAATGATGCACAAACTGTGGGTCAATTAAGGGGAAAATATAGACATGCTCTGCATAACAATGGAAGGTTGTGCGTATGGGCCAGACCATCACGGAAACAAATCTTCCATCCTTGGAATCCATTTGCACTCTTGTTGTTGCGGGTAGGCTGCCAACATCATCAGAAACCATTCCCACTTCGGTCATGCTCTATTGCAATCTCTTTCGTCAGGCAGAAGGTACACAAATTTGAACACCTGCACCACCTGTGTGCCTCAGTCTGTGTAAGTACACTATGATCTGTATGTCCTTACTTACTATGATGAGCCTGAACTGCTCTCAACAATTCTATTCAATGTAATTTGGTACACGCAACAATAAACCAAATTGAAGCAAATCATGAAGCTGACGACATTGACTGTGGTGGCACGTTCAGCCGCATATAGCAGGACTGGTGGTGGCCAGGCTTAGGTAGAGATGTGGCGAGTTCCGGCAGTGATATATTGCCTTTGAGCACCACAGGGCAGGCCGACTAGTTACAATTAGAATGGCTCAACAGCCTTGGTTAAAAGGGAACATGTGAAAATATCCAGGAAGATTTTACCGTATCCCTTTCAAAGAGTTGAGGAAGGAAATATAGTTTTGTGGCTATAGCTAAAATTACAGGCAGGACTGAGGCCTCTCTCGTGAAGCATCACAATGCACATATTGTGGCAAAGACACTAGCGTATGTAAAAAGAACAAAATACAATACGAACAGAAAATGTGAATAATACACAAATAATAGAGATGATAAGATGATGATAATAATTCCTTGCTATTCAGGGCCTTTTTGGTTTAAATGCGAGACAATCCTCCAGGAAGGAAGGGTAAGAGCAAGCAAAATTAGCATCATCTAACTCCTTTGTCCCCTGTGTTTAATTACCATATCAAAGAACAACTTAGTGATGAGAGCATAACAGGTCCTCCCTGTCTTTAATTTAACTGGTGTTAAGCAAGTTGTTCTGTTTGAGGGAACTCCCCGTCTTATTTACATGCATAGGTGCACATCTAATGACCAGACCGTTGAGTACAGCACTGAAAGGAATGACTGGAGAAGAGCAGCTGATAGCATGAATGACACTGATGAATTTAAGAACTTCGGGGTCTTGTACGAACACGCCTCATGCCACCTCCGATCCCGCAAATTAAGTCCCAACAATGGAAAGACTGTATTGCAATGCACAGTTACCGGTATTACTGGGGAAAGACATATTTGTGTGCAATGTACAACAGACAGACCCGCAAGGTGTGTTGAGCAAGTATGTGGAAATCACGGGGAAAGGTGGCAGTATGTTGATAGTATGCAAACACCTAGGCTTTGGCTTTGACGTGAAAATTATGTTTACCTCCTGTCCCTGTTTCCTTCTTGCCGACTCCCTCACCTACAACCCCCAAATAATTAATGTGTTCTATCTTAACAGGAGGAGCAGTCATGGAATACCCTGCTAACTAAAGGAGATATGTTTAATGATAATGTAAAATTTGAGACTATATCCATTCTGATGAAAATTTCATGTATCGAGTTCCTGGAATATTGATTAGATCACTTAATGAAAATGCATGACGTGTGAACCAATGTAATAATGCGCCAAGATGCTGTTGCCCGGGAGACACTGAATTTAGACAACATGATACTTCAATGAGTCATGGAAGGAAATATTGAATGACAATGTGACAGTGGTTAATACTGAGTTTTCTGTCGTCAGCTCTGTGGAGAAACGGAGGGTAAATGAAAATGTATACAGGCTGAAACAGATCTGTGGAAACTCAGATGGAACAAGTAGGGCTGAGGAAGAAAGCAGCAAATACACAGCTAGATGGTGTCTGCAAAATGGAAGTACACGCCAAGACAATTAATCAATTAATTTACAGATAACGAAAAGACACCAAAAACCTTCAACAAAATGCACTATGTCATGCTTGCGGACTTTGGATAATCAGCAAGCTAAAACCTAACTTGGTTCAAATGCAAACTGATGAGGTACCGATTGAGTCAATATTATTCATTTAGCATAGATAATTCGATTCAAGGAGACATTAGATGATTTTACACGAAAGTGAGGCTCTATCCAGCATCCCCCAATTTTCAGTCTGATAATGTCACGTGTATGAATATTCACCCATGTTTGCAAACACTTTATTCTCTCAGGATATGGGAGAAGAGGAAAATGTTATGTATTTCCCACCAAAACGCTATATGTATATATGGAAGCTAAGATGTCTATTCCGTTACCTCATTTCTGCTTCACACCACCTCGCTTTCCTTTCATATCAGTAGTGAAAGGCCAAGCACAGATGATGCTGATCCAATAATTACAATTGGAAGTCATTAGACGCGCAGATGCACTTCATTAACGACCACGTTGATTACAAAGAAGTGGAAGCGGCCCCCATTTCACGCTAAAGTGAACATCTTAAGGAGGTTCAACAGAAGATAGGTCAGTCAGTAAAATTCTACCATCAACTACAATAGAAAATAAAAGTTCTTGAAGAAGACACAGAAGGAGAATGGCAGGAAGAAAAGCCGTGCGAGATAGTATGGAATTGGGAAAAAAAAAATTACACATGTCGGTCAGGATAATATCTCATGTGGTAGTGCTGGTTCAGCTACAGTTCGCCTTATCCTGGGAATGATGGCTTGTCAGTCACATCGACGACAGAGACTAAAGTGTAAGACATGAGTCCTGATAAAGGAACAATGAAAACGATGGAAGAACAAGCACAATCCATGATATATCGATGTGGTTTGACTGACATATATCGTAAAATTACATGATTGGCTCGCATGATGAGGCACGGAATACCGAATCAAAAACTGATCGCAAATTAGATTAATTGATTTTGCTTTGCCGCACTTACCAAAAGATGGATTTGTATGGGATGCCCATGACTGAGAAGCACCAAAATTGCCGACGGCTGCTAATAACCATTTGCAAAAAATGGCTGATTGTCGGTCGAAAACTTGGAAAAATATCTGATTAATGCAGTCTTCACAAATAGAAACATTCGCAAGTTAACTGAACTGAAATGGAAAATTACGCTGCAGTTGCTTCTCATTAAGACACAGATAATTCCATCTCACACTACATTTAGTTAATCAATCTCTCCTCAATTATTTAATCCATCTGTTTACACAGATTAAACGTATTAGTACATTTCAGTTACTGTTGTTCAAATAGGGTACATGGTCCTGATCTTACAGAAATGAACTTCGTTGGAATGCATTGGTAAGCATGGAGAAAGATTTTTGAAGAGGTTCACTTTGGATAGGCAATGGTAGACATTTACAGAACACGGATGGCCTGAAACAAATGTACATTCCAGTCTTGCACAAGAGTAAAACAGGTGGCTCAACCATGACTAAAAAAGGAAATCAGTGATAGTGACAAAGCTAACGCGGAGGCCTATAAATTTCCCAGTAAAATGTAGCTATCCTGAGGACTGGGCGAAATTTAAACTTCAGCAAATGACGACAAAGGGTCCAATTAGGAAGGAAAAATAAAATGTGGAAGTAAGTTTGTGGAAGGACAAAAACTGACTGCAAAGTTTCTATCAATATATGTAGAGAAACAAGACTGGTGAAGACAAATGGTTAGAATCAGGTGAATTAATAATTGACAACAAAGAGATAGCACAACATTTTCATAAATTCTTTGGATCTGCCTTCTCTAAGGATGACAAAAATAATCTTTCAGAGATTCTAGGGGACGGAACGTCAGGAATGAGGGACGGAATGAAGGAAACTTCCGTCATCAGAAAACTCTATTAGGAAAATTGATTGGTTTAAACTATGATAAATGCCGAAGGCCTAATACACTGTATCCCAGGGTACTAAAAGAAGGGGCCATAGAATCTTAGATGGATTGGTAATCATTTCCCAGAATTCTATGGGTTGTGGAAGAGTCCCAGTGGATTGGAGAGCAACCAACACAAACCCGCTTTTGATAAAATGGAGCGAAAAAGTAAAGGCTGAATTAAAAGCAAGTGAGCCTCACATCGGTGATGGGGAAATGCTGGAATCAATCGCTCTGGATGTAATGACTGAGCAATTGGAAAACACTGACGAAATCAGTCTTAGTCAGCATTGATTCACGAAAGGTAAATCATGCTTGAACAACCCTCTGGATTATTTTTGATGATGTGACCAGTAGAGTACACACGTGTGAATCAGTAAAAGTGGTTTATCTGGACATTCAGAAGGCTTTACACAACGTTCCATGCAAGAGATTACACGCAATCTTAAATCTCACGGTATCACAGGTAAAATATTGACGTCGCTGGGCATGGGAAAGCAGACAGGAAACAGGAAGTTGGAATAAATTCGTCCTTTTCATATTGACAGGCAGTCATTTCATTGAGACACCGCAGGGTCCCGTAGGGAAAGCAGCTGTTCACAATATACATTAATAATTTCGTCAGAAGAATTGATGGCAAAGTATCTACATTTGTGGACAACACTTAGCTGGGTGGCTGCGTGTGCTGTGATGAGGATGCTCATAGTTTCAGGGTGACTTGGACAGGCTGTCTGAGTGGGAGAATGCAAATGATGTGGATAAATGTGATATTATGCACTTTGCTGGCAAGAATAAGATGGCAGATTATCATCAGAGTGATGGTAGTTTCGGAAGAGGTGACATGCAACTATATATGGGTGTCTTGGTGGAACAGTAGCTGAGGTTGGCACTGAAGATTCAACTGACGCTGAGGAAATCTAGTGACATGCTAGCCTTCATAGCGAGAGGATTTCAATATCGGAGAAAGGATGCCTTTCTGCAGTTACACACGGCCTTGTTGAGTCCACACTTTAGTATTGTGTGCAGATTTGTTCTCCTGGTCTGAGGAAGCTTATCCTTCCTTTTGAGGGAGTCCAGCAAAGATACACCAGACTGATTCCCTGGATGGCAGGACTGATGTATGAAAGTAGACTGGATCAATTGGAATGCTAAAGAACGAGACGTCATCTCATAGAAAAATATAAAATCATAATGGCACTAATAATGCTAGATACTGGAAGAATGTTCCCAATGTTGCAGAAGTCCAGAACATGGGAACACTGTCTAAGAATAAGAGGTAAGCCATTCACGACTCAGATGATAAAGTATTTCTAAGTTATGGGAGCTGTGGAATACCATACCACAGTAACGGATTGGGGCCAGTTCGTTAGATACATTTAAGAGTGGGAGACTGAAATTTCACAATCAGTGATGAACATGCTGAATGTTGGTGCAGACTTAAAGGGGGAAAGCCACTGACTTTCTCCATTTCATTTATTAAATTTCTGTAATCGTCTATTTATATTCTCAAGTAGTTGCAGGTTCACCTGTCTACAAAGGAGAAAATCATTCAAAGCATTAAAGGAGAAGTTTCAATTGAAACCAGTCACAAATAATAAAACCAGCCCCCATATCATTGCATAGACAATAACATCCTAGATACACAAATAAGTAGAATTTGGATTCAACGAAGACATGTCATGACACCCAAGGATAGAGGTATGGAAGTTGAGTCAATAAAAAAATGGGCAGTTTGGAAATATCTCAGAAGGAATATATGTGAAACAGCGATCATTATGAAAATTCCCAAGGAGTAGAAAAGAGAGTCTGGAAAATATTATGGGAACCATGGAGCTTCAGTGGTTGACCATAAGCCTGTTCATCTAAATCCATGAAGTCACGTGATTAGCTTAATTGGCTGTAAATGCAATTAAAACATAATGTTATTCTTTTGCACATGTTTAAGGTAGGCAAGCAGGAGGCTGGAAGAACACAACAAGCCAGGCAGCATGAGTTGGTGGAGAATTCGAATTTTTGGGTGTAACCCTTTGCAGGACTGGCAGAATGGAACACATGTTCAGGAAACACAATTCTAGATATTCAGAGGGTTTATTTCGATTGGTGCAATTTCAATAAAGTCTTATTTGCTGGAAATGAACTCCTGGGTTTCCACTCATTGAGTCATAGATTCATGGTGGTATACAGCAGGGAAAAAGACTATCCGTTTCAACTTATTCATGTTGACCAGTTATCCCAACCCAATCCAATCCCACCTGCCAGCACCCGGCCCAAATATTTCCGAAACCTTCCAATTCCCATACCCATCCAGATGCCTTTTAAATGTTGGTACTATACGAGAATCCACCACTTCCTCTAGCAGCTCATTCCATACATGTAGCACCCTCTGCGCGAAAAATGTTGCCCGTTCCGTCTCTTTTACATCTTTCTCCTCTCACCTTAAACCTATGACCTTTAGTTCTGGTGTCGCCCAAACAAGGGAGGAGTCTTTATATATTTATTCTATCCATGCCCCCATCATTTTGTAAATCTCTATAAGGTCACCCCTCAGCCTCCGATGCTCCAGGGAAAACAGCTCCAGCCTATTCAAACTCTCCCTGTACCACAAATGCTCCAACCGGGAAACGTACTTGTAATTTTTTTTCTGAATTCTTTCACATTTCATAAGGTCCTTCCGATAGGAAGGAGACCAGAATTGCTCGCAGTATTCCAAAATGGCCTACCAAATGTACAGGACAGCCGCAATATGACGTCCCAACATCCTGTACTCAATAGTCTGACCAATCAAGGAAAGCATGCCAAACACTATCTTCGCTATCTTATCTACCTACGACTCCACGTTCCAGGAGCTTTGAACCTGCACTCCAAGGTCTCTTTGCTCAGCAACACTCCCTAGGACTTTACCATTATGTGTTTAAGTCCTGCTAAGACTTGTTTTCCCAAAATGCAGCACCTCGCATTTATCTGATTTAAATGCCATCAACCACGTCTGAGCCCATGAGCCCATCTGATCAACATCCAGTTGTAATTATAGGTAACCTTCTTCGCTGTCGTCTACACTTTCAATTATGGTCTCATCTGCAAACTTACTAAACATACTTCATATGATCATATCCAAAGCATTTATATCAATGATAAAAAGAAGTGGATCCAGCCCCGATCCTTGTGGCATTCCACTGGTCTTAGGTCTCCAGTCTGAAAAACAACCCTCCAGCACCACCCTCTCTGTCTTCTACCTTTAAGCCAGTTCTGATTCGTGAAAAAGTTCTTATGCCCGAAGCATCGATTCTCCTGCCCTCGGATGCTCCCTGGCCTGCTGTTTTTTTCCAGTACGACATTTTCCAATTCTGTATCCAAATGGCTACTTCTCACTCTATTCCATGAGATCAAACCTTGTTAACTGGTCTCCCATGGGAAACCTTGTCGAACGCCTTACTGAAGTGCATGCAGACCACGTACATCACTCTGCCGTCATCAATCCTATTTGCTACTTCTTCAAAAAACTCAGTGAATATTGTGAGACATGATCTCCCACGCACAAAGCCATGTTGACTATCCCTAATCAGTTCTTGCCTTTCCAAAGACGTGTACATCCTGTCCCTCAGGACTCCTTCCAACAACTTGCCCACCACCGACGTCAGGCTCTCAGGTCTTTATTTCCCTAGCTTGTCCTTAGCACTTTTCGTAAGCAGTGGCATACATTGATCATTCTACCGCAACAGAGATTAATTTCCTCCATCAATGTTTTTCTGAAGTGTATCCCTACTACAGATGATTGACTCACTGACCCATAATTCTGTCGCCAATCTCCACACCCATCCTGTAGTGTTGAATCATGTTAGATGTACCCCAGAACTCTGGTACATACCCTGTCGCCAAATTTGACTTTAATATTGAGGACAAGTTCCCGATAATTTCATCCATCATCTCCCCTACCAGCCTGGTATATACCTCATTCAGCATTACGCCGTGCCTGCGTTAAATTCCACCAAAACATCCAAGATTTCCTTGCTTTATACATCACACTGTTTCAGAACTTGACAGTCCATCTTCTTTAAATGTGTCCTTCATCTCCCTTCTACCGAGTAAGAATAGGTTTGAAGTATTAATTTAAGTCTCGGTCAATATCATCTGTCTTCATCAATGGTTCAATGCCTTCTTCCTGAATACATCCACCTCTTTCCCTAACAATTTAAATTTCAATTATACAATTGCATTTTTCTTAATTTTGGAATTTAATAACAGAATATCCTTTCTTGCCCTATGTCAATGAATGCACATGTACAGGCGTACAATGACTGCTTTACTGGCGGCATTTGAGGCACAAGTTCCAAGCCAGAAATCTTACAGAATCTTATTATAGCGTAAAAGCAATATAAATTATTTAGAAAGTGTGAAAAATTCCTGAATGATGACAAATTACGTGATGTCTATCAGTTCCAGACCGAGCAGGAGGCCATACTGCCTCCATCTGCCTTTATCAATCCAGGATTCACACCGTCGCTGCTCTGAGAATCGCTCAGTCGCTCCACTGCCAGGGCAGGACTTGCCCATATTTGACCCACCACAGTAGTCAGCCCCTCTTTGTTCCATCACAGGACTCAGCCTGTGTTTGCTCCACCGCAGGACCCGGCTCCTGGTTGTTCCACCACAGGACTCAGCCCATATTTGTTCCACTGCAGGAGTCAGCCCACGTTTGTTCCAATGCTGGACTCAGCCCGCGTTAATTCCACTCCAGGACTTAGCCGGTGTTTGCTCCACAAAGGACTCGGCTCCTGTTTGTTCCACCACAGGACTCAGCCCATATTTATTCCACTGCAAGACTCAGCCATGTTTGTCCCAATGCAGGACTCGGCCTGTGTTTGTTGCACTGCAGGGCTCGACCTGTGTTTTATTCCACTGCGGGGCTCAGCCCATGTTTGTTCAACTGCAGGACTCAGCCAGTGTTTGTTCCACTGCAGGACTAAGCCTGTGTTTGCTCCACTGCAGGCCACGACCTCTGTTTGTTCCACTGCTGGGCTAGGCCCATGTTTGTTCTACTGCAGGACTCAGCCAGTGTTTGTTCCACTGCAGGACTAGGCGGGTATTTGTTCCATTGGGTGGCTCGGCCCATGTTTGTTCCACTTCAGGACTCGACCCGTGTTGGTGCTGCTGCAGGCCTCAGCCTGTGTTTGTTCCACTGCAGGTCTCGGCCCATGTTTGTTCCACTGCAGCACTCAGACCATGTTCGATCTGCGGCTGGGCTCAGCCTGTGCTCATTCCTCTCCGCTGCTGGACTCAGCCAATGCTCGATCTTTGGCTCAGCACTACCCGTGCTCCCTCTGCTCCGCCAATGGAGTTGGTCCATGCTCGTTCCGCTCAGCCATTGGAGTCATCCCGTAAATGTTGCATTGCACTGTGGGACATGGCCCACGTTCTTCACACCAATATGAAACACGGCCCGACTCCCTCCACTGATGCCGCAGAACTCATCCCACTCGTTTCGCTGTTCGACTGCACATTACAGGGAAAGTTGTGTGAGAACAACAGAAAAAGTTGGAAGAAGAGAGAAAAGTAAGGTAAAGAGAAAGGGACTGTCGAGCAGAGGACCTCCAACTCTACTATCATCTTCAGAGAGTACCTATTTTTATCCACCAGCATTTATTCCTGGTGCCTTTGTGCTCTCTAAATGTATTCCATGAGATCTCTCCGCACGTTCTATACTTGTTTGGGTCTCTGCTGTTTTGTTCCCATTGTACCTTTGAGATTAATTTCTACATTTCATTCCACTCCTGAATATTTCCAGACATGCAGGGAATTCTAGATGTACGTCTCAGACAATTTGACCTAAATGAAATGTCTATGGTTTGTACACTCCAGTACCTCATTGAATGCTTGTTGACAGTGAGTGTGTCAGTATTTGCAGTCGGGTTTCAGTTTATTGGCGTTCACTGGCAGAACCAATGATTGTATCAGCATTTGTAGATGCTCTCTAAGTACACTTATGGAGGAATTGACACAGTACTGCTGCTCTTCGAACAATGGATTGTTGACTTACTGCATTCGTTGTAAAAAGGCGATTCATCAAACTTCTTTTGTTGGGTAGCCTGAGCAGTATTAGGACCATTTCATTCATTAATGCTCTCCACCAAGGCAACCAGTAGCTCCAGTTGTGTTTTTCAGGCATAGCCTCCAGAAAGAGCCCGCATGGTTGGTTATTTATTCTGTCCTGTTCTTCTTACATTGTTGATTCTTACAAGTATTAATTGTTTTGGTCCCCTGTTTGATTTGGCTCTTTTTTGGAGTATTTTATCAAAATTGCAATAGTAACGTATCTGACATATCTCATTTTGCTTTTGAGCTTATTAATTTTACAAATACACTGCTCTCACACAAAGGGAAACTTTATTTATTCTGAAGATTATATCGAATCATATATGTTTTGTTTTCTCTGCAACAATTGACTTCCACAGGTAGTACAGAAAGTAGATTAAGCAATGGATGGGCATGAGTTAACTCGACATATTTGTTTAATGGCCAGAAGTAATATGAGTCTCTAAGTACCCTGATTATGTCACTTGACATTTTCACTCGTGTTGATAAGGGACTCCTTTCAAAACTTCAAGCTTTAATGTTATTGAGAAGATCAGAATTCAGTGACTCCGCAGACAGAGTGAGCATATATAGGAGCAGGAAGAGAGAGCGTGGAATTTGCAAGTAATATATTACAATGTTCGAACTCTGGAATCTGAGAACAAAATATTTGGATGGCACAGCAAGGCAGGCGAGAGAAGCTAATTATACCTCTGGAGCCTAAGCTGACATGCCCGCTTGAACTTTTGGAATATATTCGAAAGGCGGATAAATCATTTTCAAACAACCAGTAATATGAACCTTAGACAGAGGTGTCATACTTTCAGGCAATGAGACGTAGTGAGCTGCAACTCATTTCCTGATCGAGTATATTTGAGCCACTTCGACAAATTCAAACTGTACTCGAGTTTTTCCTGAAGAAACTGTGAGTGACAAGTATAAGCAGGGATTAAACTGGGTCGACCTATGTCGATTGGCGCAGATACAATTTGACAAGGAGCTGTCAATTTTTGTGACACATTGATTGACAGTGGTTTGTGTCATAAATGGATCTCAATTGGAATTTTACGTTCATGGCCTCGGAGTTCTCAAGCGAGAATTACAGCGATTCTGCAAGTTTTCAGGTTCAAGAAATGCCTAAAATTATTGAGAGATGTTACTATCCCATCCTGGCAATTATTGGTGTTCCCGGTGAGTGTGCAACAAGGTGTTAAATCACCAAACATGTTTGTTGAGCTTTTTCGAAAGTTCCAACACCCAATTATGAAGCTGTAGAAATCACTGCTGACCGAGAGAGTACAATGCTCGTGTATTCTAACCTTACATTCTGTTTGTTATCACTATCCATCTGCATCCATCCGAAAATGCATACTATAAATGTGAAACGATACACTTGTGCAAGGCAAACAAAGTAAGGTGATCCATGATGAACGTTACGACTTATTGAACACTGAACAAAACAGGGAACAAGTGGACATCATGGAATGAGGTGGATAAAGTGTTTCAGAAGGCATATGGGTATACTTGCCTCATTAGTGGAAGCATTTACTTTTAGAGCAGGGCGGGGTTACACTAGAACTGTCTAAAATGTTGATTTAGCTAAAGTGACAGCATTGCCTGTAGTTTGGGAGTCCACATTACATGGTGGAAGTGACAACATTGTCGGAGATTCACAGGAGATATACCAGTGTATGAACTGATCGCACAACATTTAAGAAGGATTTCCATGTGCACGTGCAATGATAAGGCAGACAAGGGTAAGGATCAATTGCTGGAAAAATGGGAAGACAGAGGGTGGTGGTTGACGGGAAATGTTCATCCTGGAGTTCACTTACTGAGCGATGTACCACAACGCTTTGTTTTGGAGTCAATGCTATTTGTAATTTTTACAAATGCCCTGGATGAGGGCGTAGAAGGATGGTTTAGTAAATTTGCGGATGGAACTATGGGGAGTGGAGTTGTGGATAGTGCTGAAGTATTTTGCAGGTTACAGACTGGCATAGATAAGCTGAAGAGCTGTTCTGAGTATTGGCAAATTGAGTTTAATGAGAAAAAGTGCAACGTGACTCACTTTTGAAGGAGCAACAGGAATAAAGAGTACTGGGCTAATGTTACGATGCTTAGAAGTGTCAGTGAGCAGAGAGATCTTGGAGTCCATAGACAGCAACCCCGGAAAGTGTCCATCCAAGTTGATAGGGTCATTAAGAATGCAAACGTTGTGTTTGGTTTTATTGGTAGAGTTCTGGAGCCACGAGGTCATGTTGCACGTGTAAATAAACTGTACTTGGAGTATTGCATACATTTCTGATCGCTGCATTATAGGAAGGTTGTGAAAACTTAGAAAATGTCTCAGAGGCAATTTATTATGATGTTGCCTGGTATGGAGGGAAGACCTTATGGGGAAAGGCTGATGACGTTGATGCTGCTTTCTTTAGATAGAATAAGATTAGATTACTTACAGTGTGGAAACAGGCCCTTCGGCCAAACAAGTCCACATCGACCCGCCGAAGTGCAATCCACCCATTCCCCTACAATTACCCCTTTACCTAACACTACGGGCAATTTAGCATGGCCAGTTCACCTAACCTGCACATCTTTGGACTGTGGGAGGAAACGGGAGCACCCGGAGGAAGCCCACGCAGACACGGGGAGAATGTGAAAACTCCACACAGACAATCGCCTGAGACTGGATGAATTAATTCAGACATACAAGAGAACCAGAGTGTGAGACAGGGTGGATTTGGAGAGTTTATTTCCTCGGATGTTGATGACTAGCGTGATGGAACATAGCTTTTGAATTGAGGGGGATAGGTATAGGATAGATGTCAGAGGTAGTTGCTTTACTCGGAGAGTAGTACGGGCAAGGAACGCCCTACCTTCAACAGAAGGAGACTCACCAACTTGAAAGGCTTTTAAATATTCATTGCATAAACATATGGATGAAAACGGAATAGCATTAGTGAGATGACCTTCAGTTTAATTCCACAGTTTGGCGCAACCTCGAAGGCTAAAAGGCCTGTGCTAACTTGTAATGTTCTACGATCTATGTATGACTGTTGAGAGGTCAACACACTATTAACGTTCTGAAGTTGCATGGATGCGATAACAGTTAAGCAAGATAGACTACCTTCCCATCGTTGAAATTGTTTTTTTTTAATTTATGAAAATCCAACATGTGAACAGCCTTCCGATATTTGTGTTCAGTAGAAAGTGAAATGGAAATCGAAGTGCATTCTAATGTGCTGATCTGCACTTGCCTGCCTATGCTTAGCATGTCATGCTATTCTCTTCCAAAGTATAAGTAAAAGCCAGGCGCTTGAAAAGGCAAAACAGATCAGGCAGTATCCAAGATACAAGAGAATCGGCGTTTCGAGCAGGACCCTTCCTCATGACTTCCAAAGCTTCTCAATTTTGACAGTGCCCTATATTTGAAAAAAATCATTCATGTCTATCAAATACTGCAGAATTCCTGGTCACGAACATTGAAGATTAACAAGTAAGTCACTGCTGCTCACGGATGAGACAAACAAAAAAAAATCACTCAGCGCCACTTTGATGGATTTTCAGCTCAAATTTATCGATCTCCACGTCAAAATTTCTTTTGACATTTCTCATATTTTTGTAGTGTGAACAATCTTTTATCAAACATGCTTAACTTCACACTGCATCAGAGAATTTAGAGGTGAAAATGTGCTGAAAATGACCGATTAAACCATCCCATAATGGTTTGAGATATTTCTTCAGGAAATGTTGTCGGAAGTCTGAAAATGGTTCAGTTTTGCATTGTCTCGATCACCTCCCATCGATATTACAACGAGAATGGTAACCTCCTTGCCTGCAGGATCAAACTTAATTCAATAGATCACAATTCTACCCTATCTGGAGAGGAAATTAATAAATTACATATAATTGTATGAAACTGCATTGTCAAAGTTTGCCTTGGATCTAGATGCGAATCGTTTGATAAAGTAATACCAGGTACTTACGTTGGTGGGAAATGTTTCTGTCTTCTCTACGAGCCTCCTATCAAACCTGAACAGCAAAGGCATCTACAATTGTCGTCATTAAAACATCATTTTTGTTTCAAAAGAATACGCCTGCACTTCCCAGTGAATATAAAGGGATTTCTTTACTCTAATACGGTTCAAGACTTCAACGTTGTGCGAAAAGGGAAACAGACTTGCTCAACTATGGTCTAGAGCTACAAGATTAATCTGACTCTGAGGCATGCCACATTTTGTCAGTGCGACTACACTGGTGGGTGGTGGGGACAGATTTTGTCCAATTCTTAAATGAAACTCAATGCTTTATTGGAGCCAGTTCAGAAGCAAAACTGCCGACAAGGAGGGATTGTTTTCTGAACAAAGCACGAAGAGATTGCAATTCTACTCGCAGAGTCACACTAGTGGAAACAGACCCTTTTTGGTACAACCAATACATACCGACGTTGTTCCCAAACTAAACTACCCAATCTGTCTGTGCTTGGTCTATATCCCTCCAGAACCTTCCGATTCACAAATGATGCAAATATCTTAAACTACACCCATTATTTTCTCTGGCAGTTCACTCCACACACGAACAACTCTCTTGAAGATGTCCCTTACTTCCTTTTATAAATCTTCTCTCACCTTCAATATGCGGCCTCTCGTTTTGAACTCCCCCACCCAAAGGAAAATGGCCTTCTCATTCACCTTATCTATGACCCTCATGATTTTACAAAAACGTAATATGGTCACCCTTTAGCTTGACCAGTGAAAACAGTCCCAGTGTTCTCAGTTTACTTTCATAAGTCAAAGTCTTCATTCCCTTATCGTGCTGATAAATCTTTTCTGTACACACCCTAGTTCAATAACATCTTACCTGTAACATGGTTACCATAACGGCACACAATTTTGAGAGATAATCTGGTTGAAACACAAACAAACTTCAGGGCAGAACAATGTTAGTACTGAGAGGATGTTACCATTTTATGAGAATTTCTGGGAACAGTGAGCACAGTATCAGAATTACAGAGAGCCGACTAAAGTCAATTTCATCAATATTCTCACTGGACAAAGACAATTCTGTGGAAGAAAATACTAAGATATGGGCTACTAGACTAGACGGGATTGTGATCCACAACGAGGAAGTGTTAGCAATTCTGGAAAGTGTGAACATTGATGCGTTCCTTGGGCCGAAACGGATGTATCCTAGGATTTGATGGGAAGCCAGGAAGGAGATGGCAGGGCCTTTGGAATTTATCTTTATGTCGTTATTGTCTACAGGAATGGTGCCAGAAGACTTGAGGACAACATAGGTTGCCACTTGATGAAGAAGGGGAAATGAAAGAACAATGAGCCTTACTTCAGTTGTGGGTAAAGTGTTGGGTGGGAAAGGCTGCAAGAGATAGGATTTGTAATCATCTAGAGAGGAATAACTTGATTCGTCATAGTCAACACTTTTATGAAGGTCAGTCATGCCGCACAAACCTCACTGAGTTCTTTGAGATGGCGACCAAACAGTTGGATGAAGGTAAAGCGTAACATATGGTTGATCTGGATTTCAGTTTGATAAGGTTCCCCACGATAACCTATTGCACAAAATCGGGAGGCATGGGATTGAAGGTGATTTAGCAGTCATTGAATCAGAAAGTCTCTAGCTGAGAGAAGACAGAGGCTGGTGGTTGATGGAAAGTACTCATCCTGGAGTTCAGTGGTGTACCGCAAGGATGTGTTTGGTAGCAACAGGAATAAAGGTTAGAGGCTTATGGTAAGATTCGTGGTAGTGTAGATGGGCAGGGAGATCTCAGTCTTCATGTGCATAGACCCCTGAAAACCCGAGGTTCATCGTTTTTTTTTAAGATTGCATATGGTGTGTTTACTTTTATTGGTTAATGGATTGAATTTCAGTGCCACAAGGTCATGCCGCAGATGTAAAAAACTCGAGTACGGCCGCACTTGATGTATTGTGCACTGTTCTGATCACTACTTTTTTTGAAGGTTGTGGAAGCATTGCAAACGGTTCTGGGGAGATTTTTTAGAATCTTGTCTGGTCTAGAGAGAATGCCTTCTGAGGAAAGGCTGTGGGACTAGAGGCTCTTTTGTATCGAGAGAAGATTGAGAGGTGACTTAATTGAGACATTTAAGATAATCAGAGGGTTAGAGAGCGTGGATAGTGAGGAGCGTGGATAGTGAGGAGCGTGGATAGTGAGGAGCGTGGATAGTGAGGAGCGTGGATAGTGAGGAGCGTGGATAGTGAGGAGCGTGGATAGTGAGGAGCGTGGATAGTGAGGAGCGTGGATAGTGAGGAGCGTGGATAGTGAGGAGCGTGGATAGTGAGGAGCGTGGATAGTGAGGAGCGTGGATAGTGAGGAGCGTGGATAGTGAGGAGCGTGGATAGTGAGGAGCGTGGATAGTGAGGAGCGTGGATAGTGAGGAGCGTGGATAGTGAGGAGCGTGGATAGTGAGGAGCGTGGATAGTGAGGAGCCTTTTTTCCTTCGATGGAGATAGCCAACAAGAGATGGCATAGCTTTCCATTCATCCACAGGTCCGTGTAACATGGAGGACCGGAGGGCCTGGAATGCGCTGTAATGTCTTGTGTGTTATGTTCTATCTTTCAAGATCGAGATGAGGAGGATTGTCTTCTCTCAAATATTTGTGGGTTTTTGGAAGGATTTGCCCAAGAGAACTGTCGGAGCACAGGCTATGGGCATGAAGGACGAAATAGGCAGATTCCTTCCGCATAGGGGAAGCAAGGGCTATGAGGAAAGGACAAAAAAGAGGACGTGACGAATTTCGGATACCATGATCTTATAGAACAGGAAAATAGGCGGGAAGAGTTGAACAGCGTACTGCTATTCCTCTTTTGTATTGGATTATAAAGAATTCAGAAGGGAGAATGAAGAAGGAAATGATATTCAGAATTTTATGAATCTGCCACTTGTCATTTTACGTTTCTTTTGATTTACTCCATTGGAACACATTAGCTGGTCTCCTCCTTGTGCAAACACTGTAACAACGGATGAGGAGTAGAAGAACTTTGAATATCATTGGACACACTTGGAAGGTGACAACTTTATTTCCAGCTTTATCCCTGGAATGGGTCAGAATTTATTAGAACTTAGAAGGTCGTGGAATAATCAGGCAGAAGCATGCAAGATGCTGAAATGGACTTGACTGCTTGGATATTGAAAGGATGTTTCAGTCTTGGTGAAACGATGCAATATGAAGGAATTTATAAAGGAACGAGGGCGTTCTATTTTGTGCAGAGCGTCGAGGATCTTTGAAACTCACTGTTACTAACAACTTTCGACGCAGTGTTATTTCTTTCAATGTAAGGCGAAGTTCTATGGATTCTGAAGCAACAGCTCAGGCAAATGCTACTAGCAGGTAGAGGTGAAATTAGGAATGGAAATGCCACAATCCGATCAGTTCAGACCCTATTCAATGCCAAACCAGAGACCGAATGGTCCTTTCCTGATTCCGTTTCGTGTGTTTCCACATTGCAGTTGAATGGCTGACAAACTACAGTGCAACTGCAGTCCACATTACTTGAAAGGATTTATTTAGTCAGATACCCATGCTCTGGTTGCAGTGCTTTTCATAAGCTTTAGTGCAAACACTCTGGAAGCACCTCTCATTTCCCCTTTTCAATGTTAAATTCAATCGTTTTTCATCGCATTTTCAAGTTTCTCTTGAAATAGGAAGGAACTAGAAAAACGTAGAGGGAGTCTTATTCTGCATGTGTTGTGGTTTGGAAAACCATTTCGAAAATATAACATTTCTTGAATTCTCTCAACCCTTGTGTTATTCTGAGAGATTTCGTTTCTAATCAATTGTATATGTAAAATGCAATCATGTCAATTGGACACAAAGATGTGACCATTTTGGAACTTGCAGTATAATTACCCGGGTTTTGAGGGCTCTCCTTTTTCCTATTCATTACAGGTCATGAGTACATTTGCTGAATGAATTAATGTGAGTTGGAACTTTAGAGGATCAAGCACACCTGTGCTCTTCTATCCTGACACTTATTTGGAGAACAAATGATGCCAATGTCCCTCCTCTCTATTCCTTGAAGAAAGATAAGTCACACATCGTGGTATCAAATGTCAGCACATATTTAATGTTAGCATTAAATGTCAATCTTTCAATTTTATGTCAGCGACAAATAACAGAAGCAGATTTATGTCATCTTTGCCGATTGTATATCAAAATCTCTATTGTCCGCAAAACTCGAAGTTCGACTTTTGAAATGTTTGTGCATATCTGTCCAAATTGGTGTACGTTTCAGATAAGTTAGAGGAACCAATCAATTGAATGCATAATAAAATTTAATGCTTTCAGAGATTTCATGCAAATTTAATGAATAATAAAAGTGTTGAACATCATGAAATAACTCATAATGCAGTGAATGAAGATTGTATATTTAATTCCATTCTTATACACATCTTCCTGTTGAATTTCATTTCCTCACAGTAAACATACTGACGATTTTCATCTTATCTCGGAGGAAGTGTGGTCTCTCCAATATTATAACCCACTATCTCGTCGCCATGGCCGTGGCAGATCTGCTGGTTGTTATCTTCGACCTAATGTTAAGGCACATTCCTATTGTTCATAGGGAAGAGTTTATTTTTATGATGAATATCCCTGTGTGCAATATCCATGCAGTCATCCTTTATGCAGCCACTGACTGTTCCGTGTGGTTCACCGTCTGTTTCACATTTGATCGATTTGTGGTCATTTGTTGCCCAAAGTTGAAAAATAAATATTGTCGAGAGAACATGGTGGCAGTTCCAATTGGAACTGTGGCTGTGATTAGTTGCTTGAAGAATATATTTTGGTATTTTGTGTTGACAGATAAATATATTTTGGCTAATACTCCCTGGTTTTGTGCTGTAACTGACAGAGTTGCATTTTCGAAGATCTGGCTCACAGTCGAGTTCGTTCATCACATTCTCACACCAGGTGTACCTTTTCTACTGATTTTAATATTAAACATTGCCACCATCAGACATATTTTACTGGTTAGCAAAGCTCGTAAGAGACTGCGTGACCAGAGCAGTGGGGACAGACCCAGAGACACAGAAATGGAGAACAGAAAGAAATCTATTGTTCTACTGTTTCTTATTTCAGCGAACTTTGTGCTATTATGGTCCTTAATAATGGTGTTCTCTATTGAAAACAGAATGATGAATTTAGGGTATGTTTCTGTTCCACTACCATTTTTTGTAATACAAATTGGATTCATGCTGCAGCAGCTCAGTTGCTGCACTAACACGTGCATTTATGCCGTGACTCAAACGAAGTTCAGAGAGCAATTGAAACGAATTGTAAAACATCCCTTTGTTAAAATTGCAATTTTTTTTTGATTTGAGTAGAGTAGTTGAGTGGAGGATTTGTGGAAGAAAATGCCACAATAAATACTAATTCAGGTCCATGAAATAAAACTTTCTGTTAAAGTATGGAGACTAAATACTATCAAAGACTGGATCAGTTTTTCGTAAAGTGGCAATGCATCAACCTATTTAATGTGAAAAGTTCTGATATCACTGACCAAATCTCATTTTCCCCAAACGAACTGTGATGTTTTGGTGGACCACATGCACCTTGGAGTTTCTGAGAACAAGATCCAGTCACATTCAATGATGTGAATGAGTGTAGATCAGGGAGGCACATTTTACAAATAAGGTGTCATCCATTTAAGGCTGAGTGCTTGCATGTCCTTTATTGGAGCGTTGTCGTCAGGAAGTAGGTATTGGAAGAATGTCATTCATTCCAATATAATTCTCAGTCTTAGAACTACAGTTTCACGGAAGACAGTTAATGTTGCAGGTTTTACTAATTTCAAAGCTTAATTGAACTGAAGTTGCTGCAAATTGGCTTACAATTGAGCATTGTTATCGATAGGATTAGACTGGCACTAACCACAAGTCTTCAGGTATTAATTTACTCAAATATGACGTGTAGGCAGCTCGTGACTGCCCCTGTTTTTTTTTAAATGTTTTTTTCCAAATAACAATAAAAGGCTTTCAGACATTTTGTTAGTTTTCCGGATATGGGCTGTCTTATTGTGTTGCATGCAGTCACAAATAAATAAATTCCTCCTCATTTCAGTGTTCTTTTCACTGGCATTTTTGTTTCACTGAACCTGTTTGTGCACTCAGCATCATTGGGGAAATGTCCATTGCATACAAATATTCACGTTCTGTGCAAACATTGCAAGATTCAAGATGATCAATGCTGGTTATTGGAATTTCTATGGAACTAAATCTACAACAATTAAATGTACAACAATCCAATCTTCGCACTGAATAATCTGCAGAAAGTGAAGTCTAAAGATGCTTGAGATCAGCTTTGAGGAGTGTGGCGCTAGAAAATCATAGCCAGTCAGGCAGCATCCGATAAGCAGGAGAATCGACGTTTCAGGCATAAGCCCTTCATCATGAATGAGCTCATTAGTTTGTTCAATCTTTGTCATATTTCCACTATAACAAGCACGTGGTTTGTTCTGATAGGGTGACTGCGAGGCTTGACAGAAAACCATGACAGCGGTGGTATACATAATATAAGAGGCATCAACAACTACATTTTGTAGCTGGTTGACGGATTATGTTTTGGTCAAATAGGAATTTCATGAATCAGATCAAGTTGCTCAGAGATCTTGATGGATATGTGTTGAGTGTCAATAAAGATAAGTCATCAGAGTACACAATTGATCTCTCATACATCCGTGTGAGAAGAATTCCCTTACATTGAGACTGAATTACACACCAGAAAGAACTTTATGACACATCAGTAACGGTAACATTTGATTGCCGTGATGAAATTAAATACTACTCCTGCTATTGGAAGGATATTATGAAAATAGAGATGGTTTAGGAAAGGTTTATCAGGATTCTACCAGTTAATGAATTTCTTAGTTGTAACGAAGGTCTTTAGGCTGGAACTTTTATTTGTCACTTGAAGTTGAGAGATGACATTATTGATAGCATAATGGTGGGTACAGATAAATTAATGCAAGATGCCTTTTCCACAGAGTGGGGGATTTTTAGACTAGGCAGCATGTTCTTTTGATGGAAAGAGAAAAAATTTAAAAAGAAAACATGAGACGTTTTTTAACAGAGACGTTCATTTGCCTGTGGAATGAAATAGTGGAAGATGTGGGCACTGTTACAACAATGATAAAGCGCTCAGGCAACAGCATGATCAGGAAGTATTTGGAGGGATACGGGCTAGCAGCGGACAGATGGGACCAGTTTCGTTTGGGATTATGTTCGACATGGACGGGTTAGACGGATGTGCTGTATGATCTATTGACTATCATTAGCCGTGACTGATCAAACGTGCTCCTGAGCTTTGATTTGATTGGACATTAAACAGAATTCCCTGAATTATGAAGTTAATGTTCCACATTGTTTCATCACTTGAAATAAATTCCAGGAGATTGCAAGTGACAGGATTTCCTGGCACAGTTCAGGCATTTGAAGTCTTTGACTGTCACTGAGTACACAACTCCAAATCTGATGTCTTTCCACATGGCACAATCAATCATTTGCATGATTGTACATTTACTGAATGGAAATTGCCCCAGCTCTAAATAAAAATGTATTTTGCTGTGTATGATGGTCAACTGCAGCTCAATATCATTCCAGAAGCCTTGGCTGTCTCAGCTGTCCATTGGAAATGTTGCATGAGTCAAAGTTTTGCCGTGTTACTTGTAGGGCATGTTCATCTGACAAGAGAATGGAATACAGTATATGCCAAGACCAATCATGTGAAGGAGTGGATTCAGAACACTTAAAGTGGGGAAATTACAAAGGACACTGGCAGAGTGACCAGTGTTCTGACTTCATTTCCAAGTTAACGGACGATAGAATTGAATTGGATTGGATCCTAAACAGCACCGATGCAGAGATCAGGAAAGGAATAGAGAGCTTATTGGTGTGTTGGATGGACAACAATCTGTCACTCAATGTTACTACAACAAAGACACTGGTAATATTCAGCAAGCAGTGAAGAAAATATACCCATAATTTTATCAATGTGCTAATGTAGAAATGGTGAGCTACTTGAAATTCCAAACAATACAAATAGTCAACAAACTATTCTGCTTTAGGACATCGACACTTTAGGTAAGAAAACACACTGACGCATCTCAGTCATCAGAAAGCTGAAGCAACTCAGCATGTTCACAATGATGTCTATGTTTTCTCTTGCTGGAAAACATCCAGATGCATCACAGCTTCGTTTGGCCACAGAACTGCCCAAGACTGAAATAAATTACAGAGAATTGAGAACAGAGCCCAGCCCATCATGTCAACGACCCTTCCATCCACTGACTTCACATATACTTCCCACTACCAAACTAAAGCAAACATACAAAAGTGCCCTTCCACATTGCTTTCAACTCCCTTCTATCGCCGTCCATCTGGCAGAAGATGCAAATGTTTGAAAACACATTTCAATGGTCCAAGAACAACTTCTTTGTAGCCATTAACAAATTTTTGAACAGGCCTCTCATATATTGAATTGATTTTTCGTGGTATAATTTTAGTAGCAAAAGACTGTATCCTCCATTATGTTCTATTATCTGGTGAAAGTTATGATTTGCTTGGATAGGACGTCAAACAATACCTTTCACTGAATCGAGGTACATGTGACAACAATAAATCAAAGAAAATCAAAGGATCAAATTTGCAATAAATGACATAGAGAGAAAGGAGATCCAACAGCCATAATTTGGTGAGCTACGTAAGATTTGTTTTGGCAGAACGATCTGATGCCCATGTTAACCATCTTGCCACAGGCTTGTGGATGCAAAGAAACTAAAAGAGAGAGACAGAAAGAGGAAGCGACGGAATGAAGGAGAGAGAGTGGTAACAGCGTGATATAATTGTTAAAGGAAATAAGCAGATGACTTGGCCCATCATGCTCGCACTAGCTCGTCAAACAAGCATCATTCCTTTGTGCCAACCTCCCATGTTTTCTCCACACATTTATACTCTATTTCTCTTCCGATAGACATTCCATGCCCTCTTCAATATACCAACTTTTACTGCGTCCGCCAGACGTCCATACGCTGTTCCCGATGCCAAGACTTACTATTGAGTTCATGTGCATTTTGTCGCATCACTTTTGCTTATCCTGCAATCACTGTGAATTTGTGCTTCATCATTCCTTTCCCAATGTATGTAGCAACTGCTTTTCGCTGTCATTTCTATCGAGCGAAACCATGGGCTTCTAAAACATATATTGCACGACCTGTCGGCCCTTTTCCAGCCAAGGAGCACCGCCTCAGATGATTCCATTTACTTTCATAATGGTTGTTTTCCTTTTCTACAAAGGCACTTAGAAATTGCTTTCATGCATACATTAAAACCCTTCAGCACTGTGTACAATGGAATACCAATCTCTTGTGCTTTTCAAGCTCTTCATAAGACTTCACTTGTCTGGTAGCTTCATTCAGGTAATGGTATGTCTACATTTTTTGCTACTTTGATACATGAAACATGACCGCACGGACGGTATTTATGTGACACTTCATCAAGTGTGCAACATAATAGAATATTGTCCACAATATTCATAAAATCGCTTCTTTATTAATGCTCAGAAAATGGTCTTTCAACCATGCAGTTGCCCAAGGTTTCGACAATCGATCGGGATCGGGTGAGGCTTGGACGGCCGAGGACCGTAATTTTGAGCTGTAAAATTTCTTCGTTCTTTGTACACAAACAACAGAGTATACAGACTGTCACATTATCAGGAACAGTGGTGAGGCAATGCTTCACTGTCAGGTTGTCCACTTGCGAGATGTCAGCTAGGTTGTGTCTTTGAGTAAAGTGCACATTATCGCTGATCTTGTGAGCGAAGAATATGCTGCCAGTGGAGAGATCAATATAACAGTATTTCTTCAGAGGAAGTGGTTGTTCTGATAGTAAGTATTGTATGTGAAGCTATTTACTTCTTTAAGAAAACAGTAGAGTTTATTTTATTAAACACAGACATTGAATTGTTGGTTGCTGAATAAACTCTCCTTGAGGAGAGTTTGGAACCAGCCACCAGAGTATTGGCATCAAATTGGTTTGAAGCAAATGTACATGCAAATGGAGTCAATTGTTTTTACACTTTGCATTCTATCCCTGTTGACCGAAGAGATGGATGGACGTGCTGTGGTTTCTATCGCCAAGTTGATTGCTTTGTAAGATGTAAATGTCTGGCTGAATCAAAAGAAGGAGTGTCCCAACAGGGACAGTGGCATAAATTGAGGGCTCAAGGGCAGAGTCATTTACTGGTTCAGACAAGAGGTGGTTCAGTTTGGTGAATCTTTTTTATGCATCTCTTTGTCTGTTTCTCTTCATTTGATTCGATCGTTGTCTCTCTCTCTCCCTCGCTCACTCAGTGTCTCCCACTGTCCCTCTCTCTCGCTCTTTGTCTCAGTGCTTCTCTCCCTCTGTCTATTTCTCTCTCACTGATTCTCCCTCTTTCACACACTTGTCTCCCTCTTCCACTGTCTTTCTTCCTCTATGTCTCCCTCTGTCTCTCTCACTGTCACTGTCAAGACTCTTTTCTCTCTCACTGTCTTGTCTTCCTCAACGACTCTCTCTCTTTCTCTCTCTCACTGGCTCTGGCTCTGTTCCTTTAACTTGCTAATTTCCCCCACCCCCATTACCTTGTGTGTGTCTCTCTGTCGACTCTCTGTTTCTGAATTCCTCTGTCTCTCTACGTTTTCTTTCTCTGTCCTTCACAGTATCTCTGTCCCTTACCTCCCTCTATCTTAAACTGTCACGCTTACACACTCTCTCTCACTATCGATCTCTCTGTCGATCTTTCTCATTCTTTCCCTATGTCTCTCTCATTGTGTCTCTCTTGTTCTTTCTGTCTCTATCTCTCTCTGTCACTGACTCTGCCTCTCTCTGTCTTTCGCAGTACCTCTCCCTCTCTCTCGGTCTAACTGACTCTCATTCCCTCATTCTCTCTGTCCCTCTCTCTCCCACAATGTATTTCTCACTCCCACAGTCTCTCTCTCCATCTCTGTCACTGTCTCCCACTTTCTCTCTTTTTGTGTCTCTCACTATATCTGTCAATTCCCCTCTATCAGACTGTTCTCCCTCACAGTATTGCTCTTTCACACATATGTTCTCTCTCTTTCTCTCACTGATTCTTTCTGTTCCTCTTTCTTGCTTCCCCGTCCCCATGTCTCTCTCGCTATCTCTCTCTTCTTGTGTATCTCTGTTTCTACTCTGCCTCTGACTTGCTCTCTCTATCTCTCTCGATCTCTGTCCTTCACAGTATCCCTCGCTCACACTGTCTATCTCTCCCACACACAAACACACTCTATCTCACTTTTACTCTGTGCTTTTCTGTGTCTCTGTCTCTGTAACTCTCCCTTTCTCTCTCAGTGTCTCTCTCGCTGTATCTCTCCCTTTTTTCTTGTTTCCCACTTCTTACCTATGCCTGTCTAATTGTCTCTCTCCCTCAGTTTCCTTTCTTTGTGGATCTCTTTACTTTTCTCTCGCTGTCTCTCCCTCTCACATTTTCTGTCTCAGTACCTTTCTCTCTGTCTCTCTAACTCACTCCTTTACTCTCTCTATCTTTAACTCTCCCTTTCTCCCCTACTGTATCACACTCTAACCCCCACTGTAATACTCTCTTTCTGTCACTGTCTCCAACTCTCTCTCTTTCAGTGTCTCTCACTGTCTGTGTCACTCTCCCTCTCTCTCACTGTCACGCTCTCAGCCCTCACAATATCTCTTGTTCACACACACAGTAACTCTCGCTCTCATTGACTGCTTCTAATCCTCCTTTTGCTCTTCCCCATCCATGTCTCTCTCTCCATCTATCTCTCTCTTTGTGCATATCTCTGTTTCTACTGTCTCTCACTCGCTTCCTTTCCCTCACTGTCTGTCCGTGTCCTTCACAGTAACTCCTCTTGCATCAACTCTGTCACTTTCGATCTCTCACTGTCGCTCTATCTGTCCTTCCTTCTTGTTCTTTCCCATTTACGTCTCTCTCCCTGTTTCTCTCACGAATTCTCTCACTGTCTCTTGGACGCTCACTGACTCCGTCTCTCTCTCTCACACACACACACACTCACATTCTCTCTCCCTCTGTATGCTTCTCACTCTCTCTGTCTCTTTCTCATTCTTCCCCTCTCAGTCTCACTCGGTATCTGTCTTTTTCTCTCTGTTACTACCTCTCTCTCTTCGTCCTTGTTTCTGACTCTTTCCCAATCTGCATGTCTGATTGCCTTTTTCTCATTCATACACGCTATCTCTCTCTCTGTGTGTCACTTCTTGCCTCTGTCGCTCTCCATCTCTCTCTCTCACACACACAAACTTACCTATGTCTCTCACTCTGTGTGCCTCCTTCTTTCACTGTTTCTCCATGTGTCCGTCTGTTTTTCTCTTACTCTCTGTTCCTCTCTCAATCTCTCTCTCTCTCTCTATCTATCTATCTATCTATCTATCTATCTATCTATCTATCTATCTATCTATCTATCTATCTATCTATCTATCTACCTACATATCTATCTACCTACATATCTATCTATCTATCTATCTGAAGCAGGTAGCTGAAGTCATAACAGTTTATTCACAAATACTGGGTTTCACAAGGTAATGTAAGTGAAATGGGGAAAAGGTCCTGTTTGTACCATCGAATGTTAATTCTTAAAGACACTATTATTTGGATAGATGGTAAATGATATTTTTCAGGCTGGACTGTGGGTAGGTTGATGTACACCTGTGTGATCTATAAGAACAGCACTCAAAACAAATACCTGCAGTACAAGCAACAGGAGTTCAGTGCTAATGTAATGGAGTCTGAACTTCGTTCATTCCAACGTCTCATTGAGGGGTGATTATCTGGACATTGTGTTCCAGGAGGATGTAATGGAGACCAGGCCAGGACAGAACAGAAGCTGAATATGTGACAATAAATGCATAGAATAGCTCAAGGTGGACAATGGGAGAAATGGTGACCTTCCCATCAGCTCTGTTCCATCTTTCAATATGATCCTGATTGATCATTTATCACGCAGTCACATACCTGTTCTTTTCCCATACCAATTGACACTTTGAGCTTCTGGAAATCGATATTTTTCTTTTTTAAAAAAAATCACAATGCCTTTGTTTCCAGAGCGTTTTGCAGTTAAGGTATCCAGATGGCCACCATTGTCTGAGTGAAGACATTTCTCATCACAGTTGGAAATGGTGTTCTGTGTGTCTGCTGAGACCCTGGCTCCCTTCTCTGGACTCCCCGACAAGGGGACACCTCATCATTGCATCCCGAGCCCTATCAGAATCCTGAACACGTCATTGAGAAACTTCACCATCAGATACCGTCCACTGAATGCAGGCCCACCTAACCCCCAACTCTTCTCATAGGACCTTCCTGGCACAGCAAGAATAATTCTGGTAAGCCTTACTGCTGTCTCCTCACAGCAGTTATCATTTTCCATTGGTACCTGGATAAACAATGTACATATACTCCAGCTGTGGTCTCACTGTACAAGCTTTCAAGCTGTACTGAAATCTTTGGGCAATGAAGGTCAACGTGCGCTTTGTCTTTCTAACATGTTACTACCCTGCTGCACTTTAATTTTTGATTTCAGTGATATCGGTACAGGGACATCCATAGAGTCATAGATTCATACCACACGGAAACAGACCCCTTGGTGCAGCCTGTTCCCCAAATGTTCCATCATGTTCCCCAAACTAAACTAGTTCCATTTCGCTGTCTTTGGTCCATATCCCCCGGACCTTTCCTATTCATGCATCTGTCCAAACGTCATTTCAATGTTGTAATAGTACCTGAAGCTCCCTCTTCCTCTGGTTGCTCAATCCACACATGGACCACCCTCTGCGTAAAAATGTAGCACTCAGCTCCCTTTTAAATCTCTCTCTTCTCACCTAACCACGTTGCCCTCTAGTTTTATACTCCCCTTCCCGATGGAAAAGGCCTTTGCTATTCACGTCATCTATGCTCTTCCTGATTTTATCATGTCACCACTCAACTTCCTGTTCTGCAATTGTAGGGGGTAGTGTAATTTTTAAACGGTTAGCTGCCTTTTAGTCTTTTCTACCTCATAGTGAACACAAGCATGTAGGGGGTAGACGGTTAGCTGCCTTTTAGTCTTTTCTACCTCATAGTAAGCACAAGCAGACACTCGAAACTGTTGCCGGACCTCCCCCACGTTTATATGAATGAAACAGTTGTAACAGCTTTCCTCGATAGTTGAGAGGCCGCCCTTAACCACAGTTGTACAACATCATCCATATAAGGGAAGAACGGGAAGCTCAAACACTGATTGGCCAAGTGAATAACAAAATAATCGCAGGCACCAGAACCCAAATAAGGAAAACAGTGGGGAATCCGAGCACTCGTTGGTCAAGACAGCAGTAGTAGACCCAGCCCACATATACATGTATATAATGTGTGGAGATTACTATGCTTGTGTGTGTGTACCTTTGGGAACAGCACCCGACTTTGCAAAGTTGAATGAAAAAGTTTTGGACAGACTCCTCCGTGTCTTTGTTCCTGGGAAGGAAAATAAAAAGTGCCGTAGATGGGGCTGGACAGCCACTTATCTCGCACAATTGGGGGCTCCTCCGGGATGAAATAATTATTGCCGGGGGGGGGCAGTCTCTTCGGCTCACGGATCAAGCCTGATTACAACAAAGACGCGTCTAGTATATATTTATACTTCTCACTGATCAGCTTGGTCCGTCGGCCGTCGGCCAAGAGAGGATGTGACCCGGCTCATTTAAAAATAATTTTGAATCCTGGAAAAGGAACACACGGACGAGTGCTGGGACGACCGGTTAGTGACTATACACGGGGGTACACACATTTAAAAAGGCCAGACAACTCCGTGCACAGATCAAGGTAAGAGATTCTTTTGTTCTTCCTTGTTGGCCGCGTGGTTTTGACGGTCATCTGTGAAAACGCTTTGGGCGTTTAAGACCAGGACTGAAGATAGACCACGGGAAATTGTGGTTTTGACGGTCATCTGTGAAAAGGCTTTGGGTGTTTAAGGCCAGGACTGAAGATAGACCACGGGAAATTGTGGTTTTGACGGTCATCTGTGAAAACGCTTTGGGCGTTTAAGACCAGGACCGAAGATAAGCCATGGGAAATCAGACTTCTAAGGAAAAGTCAGGGAAGACTGCAAATGGGAAAGAAATACCCCCCGATAGTCCATTAGGTCGGAAGTTAAGTCTATGGACGGACAGTAGTAGAACGAAGGACTTAAAGAAAGAGACCATGATAAAATATTGTTGTTTTATATGGACCAAAGAACCTATCCGCGCCCCCTCGGTAGTTTGGCCCGAGTATGGGTCTGATGAAGACTGGGTGTGTCAAATCCTAAATGTATATGTTAACAGAAAACAACCGTTTGACCCAGAGGAGAGCAAATATGCCGCCGCCTGGTTGGCGGGCGACGGCGAGAGTCCCACACGTCTCTATCCTCTGATTCCCCAAACAGACCCGAGGAAGCCCCAGAAGTCTTGGGACATCCTCACCGACGGTTTGCCACCGTCTTCCCCGCCCCCGTATATACCACCCGTGCACGACCAGGCGTCCAGCGCGGACCTCCCTTCTGCGACGGATAATTCCGAGTCCCAGCAGGCTACGACCAGTGAGGAAGGGACTGCTGGGGGGGGACACAGGAGGGGGCGCAGAACTCACCCCAGGCACTAGGAAATCAGTCCGACTCGAGATGCGGAAAGGTCGAGAAGAGGGATTGAGAGCTGGGAGGAGTGACAATATTGAACAGCTGAACCCCTTACGAGAGGTGCCGTTTGGGAATGAACGGACCGGGTTCGTAGTACAACCTTTAAATTCTGGGGATATCCGGCAACTCCGTTATGAACTACCCCGTCTACTGGACGACCCCGTCAGTGTGGGAATACAACTGGACCAATTTCTGGGGCCCAGTATATACACATGGGCTGAACTGCAGGCCATGATGAGAATACTATTTAATTACGATGAAATTGTCATGATCCGGAATAGTGCAATGGCCATTTGGGATAGGGAGCATCAGGACGGCCCTCAGCGTGGAGAGCAGAAGTACCCCTTAGAGGACCCCCGGTGGGATCATAACGATGCGGGGGGACGAGCCAATATGACAGACCTCAGAAGCCTTATAATCAGGGGGATCCAAACCTGCGTGCCCAAACAGCGGAATTTAACAAAAGCATTTGAAGTTGGACAGGAAAAGGATGAATCCCCGAGTGAGTTTTTAGACCGTTTGCGGGAGTCCATGCAAAAGTATTCAGGTTTAGACCCCGATGGGGAAATAGGCAAGGGCATGCTTAAGGTGCACTTTGTGACTAAGTCATGGCCTGAAATTCAGAAGAAATTACAGAAAGTGGAGGATTGGGCTGAAAAGGATGTTGCAGAATTATTACGGGAAGCACAGAAGGTGTACGTTCAGAGGGATGTAATGAGGGAGAAACATAAGACAAAAATGATGGTGCAGCCATACGGGAAGCTTGTAAGTCCACCGGAATGGGGGAGGGAGGTTATGGGGTAGAAAGAGGAACGTCGAAGAAAAGTTGGAGAGGGAGAGAAGCGAGACGGGGCAGAAGTGAGAGAGGAGGATCTTATGGAATTGAGCGCCCTTAGAAGGCCGGATGTTACCATTGCGGGAAACTGGGACACTTCAAAAGGGATTGTCCCGAGTTTAAAAGGGAAAGAGAAGGGATGTATGAAATGGAGTGTGAACAAATGGATTAAGGAAGTCAGGGGAGGATCGGAACACGGGCCTACCAAGAACGCCTGGTAAATTTACGGATGGGCCCATTTAGACAAGATGTTACCTTCTTAGTTGACACAGGCGCTGGCAGGTCCTCAATTCCCCTCCATCCGAGGGGGGGTTGGCTTCCAAGCTAAAACATTAAACATTTCAGGAGTTAAGGGTGGGGTTTTTAATGCGAAAATATTCGAACCACAACCCTTGCGGCTGGAGGAGGAGGAGCTCCAGGTGGAACTCCTTCACCTCCCCCATCTTCCCTATGGGTTGTTGGGACGGGATTTGATAGTCCGTTTCGGATTGCGAATAGAAGTGGGAGAAGAGGAAGAATTAGCCGTTACCATGTCATACCTTCGTGAGTCCCGATTGACAGAGATAGACCCTAGGGTTTGGGTCGCCAAAGGGAACCGGGGGGGACTCGCAATTCGACCTGTGGAGGTAAAATTAAAGCCCCAGAGCCCCGACGTCAGAGTGCGCCAATACCCCATCTCTTGGGAAGGGAGGCAGGGCCTGAAGACAGTTATGGAAGACCTAATAAAAGATGGATTGGTAGAGCCCTGTATGTCACGATACAATTCCCCCATCCTGCCGGTCCGGAAATCGGATGGGAGCTACCGAATGGTCCAAGACCTAAGGGAAGTAAATAAAATTGTCCAAGTACGGCACCCTGTGGTACCGAACCCATACACTATTCTGGGGCGAATCCCCCCGGACCACGGCTGGTTTAGTGTTATAGACTTAAAGGATGCCTTCTGGGCATGTCCCCTGGACAAGGACAGTAGGGATCTTTTTGCTTTTGAATGGGAGGATCCTGATACTGGCAGAAAACAACAGTACAGGTGGACCGTACTCCCCCAAGGATTCACTGAGTCCCCGATTCTGTTCGGGCAGATTCTGGAACAATTATTGGAGGGACTAACCCTGTCCCCAGCCCTTAAGCTTATACAATACGTGGACGATCTCCTTTTATCCGGACCGGCGGAGGAGGACGTCCTACTTGGGACTAATGCCCTGTTAAATTACCTAGCTGAGAAGGGGTTAAGAGTGAGTCAGAAGAAGCTCCAATATGTCGAGAAAGAGATTAAGTACCTAGGACACTTGATAAGCCAGGGACAGAAACGAATAAGTCCGGAAAGAGTGCGGGCAATAATCGAACTAGGCCTCCCAACGACCAAGAGGGAGTTGCGGAAGTTCTTGGGACTCTTAGGCTATTGTCGGTTATGGATAGACGACTATGCCCCCCTTACTAAAGACTTGTACCTAAAACTCATTGAGGAGGCACCCAACAGAATAAAATGGGAGGAGGAGGAGAAAAAGTTAATTGAAATCCTAAAAGGAAAATTGATGGCCGCACCTGTTTTAAGCTTGCCGGATTTTAGTAAGACATTTCGCCTCTTTGTGAACTCCAGAAAGGGAACCGCTCTTGGAGTATTGACCCAGGACTGGGGGGGTAAAAGGAAGCCCGTGGCTTTCCTGTCAAAAATTCTGGATCCAGTCTCCCGAGGGTGGCCGGAGTGTGTCCAAGCGGTGGCAGCCACGGCAAAGCTGGTAGAGGAAAGCAGGAAGTTGACTTTCGGGGGCCCCCCTTGACAGTCACTACTCCCCACCAGGTTAGAACTATCCTGAATCAGAAGGCCGGGAGGTGGCTGACTGACTCGAGGATTCTGAAATATGAAGCCATATTGTTAGACTGAGAAGACCTCCGAATAGAAGTCGGGGGCTGCCAGAACCCGGCGGACTTTCTTTGGAAAGGGGAAGGGGAGGAGGAACTGGAACACTGCTGTTCAGACATAATAGAGTACCAGAGTAAAGTGAGGGAAGATCTGAGGGATACCCCCTTACATGCAGGAAGGCGGTGGTACATTGACGGGTCCTCTCGAGTGATAGATGGAAAGAGACACAACGGTTATGCAGTCATTATTTGAGACTGGTTGGGAATTAGTGGAAAGTGGACGGCTACCGAATGCCTGGTCCGCACAAACGTGCGAATTGTACGCCTTGCACCGGGCCCTGAGGAATTTAGAGGGAATAGCTAGGACAATCTACACTGACTCTAAGTATGCCTTTGGGGTAGTACACACCTTTGGGAAGATCTGGAAAGAAAGGGGAATGATAAATAGGAGAGGAAAGGAGTTGGTCCACGAGGAACTAGTAGCCATGATCTTGGAGGATTTGTTGCTGCCACAAGAGATTGCTGTAGTACATGTGAAAGGACACCAGAAAGACGATAAAATAGAGACCCTGGGGAATCAATTGGCAGATGAACAGGCAAAATTGGCTGGGATGGGGAAGGAAGTAATAAACTGCCTGGTAAGGATTCCACAGATATCCGAAATTACCGAAGTGCCCACGTTTACTGACAAAGAAGAAACTCTTCTCGCGTCTCTGGGGGGGACAAAGGATAGGGAAGGCAAGTGGACCTTACCTGATGGCCGCCAGCTACTAAATCGACCGTTGACGCGCGACATTATTGCCCGTCTACACCAAGGGGGTCACTGGGGCGCCCAGGCACTGTGTGATGCCTTCCTGCGCCGATATGCTCACCCTGGTCTGTACACGGTAGCCAAGCAGGTCACAGAAGATTGCATAACATGTCGAAAGATTAACAAAAGGGGGCTGCGGCAGCATGCAAGACAAGGGGGTAGGAGTCCGGCCTATGGGCCGTTTGAGTATATCCAGGTAGATTACACTGAGCTCCCCCCATAGGTCGCCTGAAGTATCTATTAGTAGTGGTAGATCACCTGACAGGATGGGTGGAAGCTTTCCCCACTACCACGGCAACGGCAACTCAGGTTAGCAAGATTCTACTCGAGCAAATCATCCCACGATTTGGGCTACCCCGCACTATTGACTCTGACCAGGGGAGCCACTTCACCTCGACCGTCCTCCAGAATGTAGTGCAAGCAAGGGGGATTGACTGGGATTTGCACACCCCCTGGCATCCCCCCTCCTCGGGCAAGGTCGAAAGAATGAACCAGACCATCAAAAAGCAGCTAACCAAGCTCACTAGTGAAATCGGCCTGCCTTGGACCAAATGCCTACCCCTTGCCCTGTTGCAAATTCGCACCCAGCCAAGGCGGGATTTGGGCGTCTCCCCTTTCGAAATGTTATTTGGCCTCCCGTTCCATGGGCCGAAGGGGGAACCTCCTGTATTTGAGTCTCGGGATATGTTTGTGCAAAAATATGTGGTGGCTCTGGGGTCTGCTCTATCTCGTTTACGCCAACAGGGACTTTTGGCACAGACGCCGCCCCTCGAGTTTGCGGTGCACACCGTCAAGCCGGGTCAGTGGGTCCTGATTAAAAGCTGGAAGCAACGTACCCTCGAACCAACTTGGGACGGTCCCTTCCTGGTACTTTTGACGACCGAAACGGCTGTCCGTACGGCCGAAAAGGGCTGGACACATTACACTCGAGTCAAGGGACCAGTGCCACAACCGACGGAGGAAGAACGAACCTCTCTGACAAAGGCATCTAAGGAACAGAGACTCTGAGAACGAACTAATCAGACTTTGGCGAGTATAAAGGAACTGTGCCCTCTGGCTACGGGTGTCGCGACAAAATGCGGTCAAACGTATTGTTAACTTGCTATGCCATTATCCTTGGGCTGGGTCATAGTGTGCGTGTTACCCAATTTGGCCTCTGGAAAAAACAAGCAGAGGACCGTCAGTGGTTCTCCATCTCCGTGCTTGCCAACCAATCAACACAGACATTTAGCTTAGACCTATGTGAGTTGGTGCCCTGTAGGACTAAAAGTCAACTGAATCAAACTAAGCGGAACCTAGAGAGAGAAAGGGGATTCCAGGGTCAGACGTTAGTATTACAAGTGCATGGTAGGGAAGGCTTAAATAGGCCTCCAGCCCCCGGGGTCCAGGCTATGGTGTCAGTTGTCCGTGATCCCATCACCCCTGGACGAGATTGTGGGCAGAATCAGTGCAATCCGCTCTATCTGACTATAAAGAACTTGGAAAAGAACGGGGCGAGCCTTAATAGAACAATACTGGGTATTAGAGTTGGGGGCCAGGCAGGATGGGGGGGGGGGGGGGGGGATGCAGCTGTGCTGCACGTATATCACGGTCATTGAAGCTGAGTCTGGGGGTTCATCCACCACTGATTAGCAGGAAAAGATTAGAATAATTGAGGTGACGGATTTGGAAAAGACCTTTGAAATAGAAACGGGATACGGGGAGGCGAATGCCTGGATGGAATGGGTCAAATATACTGCGAGGAGCATGAAAAAGAGTGATTGCTACGCATGCACGAGTGCCCGCCCTAACCCTCAGGTGGTCCCATTCCCGCTGGGATGGGAGAAACACCCACGAGCCATGGACTGCATGATAAAGCTGTACCAGGACCGAGAGGCCTGGAACGACCCCACTTGTCGACCCTTGAGTTTGAAGTTTCCCCCCGTCAGGTCTGAGGGGGCGCCCCGCCCGCCATCATTCTCAGGGGTAACGGGTACGCACCAGGCCTGCGTCTCTCGGACGGGACTACAGTGGGACGACGATGTGGGGACATTTGACAAGTGCAGCGGATCAATTCGACTGGTCAATGAAACTACCGGGGGCGGGAATTACTCCCACATTCATGTGCCTAGGGCAGACCTCTGGTGGTACTGTGGTGGGAGGGTTCTGCGACCGACCCTGCCCCAAAAATGGACGGGCACTTGTGCGATCGTTCAATTGGCCATCCCATTCACCCTGGTATTCGAAAAACAAGAGCGACCCCGTTCTAGTGGAAGAACTGAGAGAGCTTTGGAGACCTCTTTCGATGATAACATATATTTAGATGCCATAGGGGTCCCCAGGAGTGTTCCTGAGGAATACAAGGCTAGGAACCAGATAGCGGCGGGTTTTGAGTCGTCACTGTTTTGGTGGGTGACCATCAATAAGAACGTGGATTGGATTAATTATAATTACTACAATCAGCAGAGGTTCAATAATTATACCCGGGATGCAGTGAAAGGAATAGCAGAACAACTGGACGCCACTCGTAGGATGGCGTGGGAAAATAGGTTGGCCTTCGACATGATGTTGGCAGAGAAGGGGGGTGTTTGTGTCATGATAGGCACTCAGTGCTGCACTTTCATCCCCAACAACACAGCCCCTGATGGGTCCATCACCCGCGCCCTGGATGGACTCACCACATTGGCGGACGAACTGGCCGAAAACTCGGGCATCGACTCTGGCCTCACGGACTGGTTGGAAGCTTGGTTCGGTAAATGGACGGGGGTGGTCGTTCCCTTTCTTGTCTCATGTATAGTGGTGGCAGGGGTACTCACTGCCCTTGGGTGTTGCGTTATTCCCTGTGTCCGGGGATTAACTCAACGACTGATCGAAACCGCCCTTACTACAAAGGATGTTCCCTATGGGCAGGTTGAACGAATAAATCTCGAGATGGAACAACGTGAATCCCTCTTGGGCGGGGGTAGTATTAGAGAAGGGCAGTTTGATGAACAAGCTCGGGAGTTATTAAATGCCCTGGAGAAGAAACTTACGGTTGAAAAATTACAGGCCGTAAGAAAAGACACGGGGGATTTGTAGGGGGTAGTGTAATTTTTAAACGGTTAGCTGCCTTTTAGTTTTTTCTACCTCATAGTGAACACAAGCAGACACTCGAAACTGTTGCCGGACCTCCCCCACGTTTATATGAATGAAACAGTTGTAACAGCTTTCCTCGATAGTTGAGAGGCCGCCCTTAACCACAGTTGTGCAACATCATCCATATAAAGGAAGAACGGGAAGCTCAAACACTGATTGGCCATGTGAATAACAAAATAATCGCAGGCACCAGAACCCAAATAAGGAAAACAGTGGGGAATCCGAGCACTCGTTGGTCAAGACAGCAGTAGTAGACCCAGCCCACATATACATGTATATAATGTGTGGAGATTACTATGCTTGTGTGTGTGTACCTTTGGGAACAGCACCCGACTTTGCAAAGTTGAATGAAAAAGTTTTGGACAGACTCCTCCGTGTCTTTGTTCCTGGGAAGGGAAATAAAAAGTGCCGTAGATGGGGCTGGACAGCCACTTATCTCGCACACAATGAATAAATATCCCAGCCTATCCCTCCTCTCCTTATTAAGGTTCGGGGGAAAGAGTGAGAACGATATAAAAGAGACCTCAAGGGCAACCCTTTCACGCAGAGTTGTTACGTATATGGAATGAGCTGCCTGAGGAAGTGGTGGAGGCTGGTAAAATTTCAACACTTAAAAAGCATCTGGATGGGTACACGAGTAGGAGGGACTTGGAGGGTTATGGGCCGGGTGCTGACAGGTGCGATGAGAATTGGGTTGGGATATCTGGTCGGCATGGATGGGTTGGACCGAAGGGTCTGTTTCCGTGCTATACATCTCTATGACTCTATTCCAATATTGCCCCATTCCAACACTGTTTGAATGATTCTCTGCAATTCTGTTCCTTACTCGCTATTGACATGGACAATTTCATATTTGTCCCTTCCATGGGTTTAACAATTTGCTTAACTTGTTTCTATCATTCCAAAGCCCCCTGACCTCCTCTAAGTCGGTCACAAATAATCATCAAACCTGGATATTTTACATTTGTTTCACCCATCCAAACTGCTGATATATGTTGTGAATAACTGGATCTACACCAGTGTCAGTTTGTGATCGGTGCGTAATACTGGGAACCTGTGCAATATCCTATGGGACGTGTCAATCCGTTAAAGATACTGTGTAAGTGCACATTGTTGTAAACATTTTCATGGTCCTGTTGTACTTGGATCTGAGTACACATCTCCACTAACAACTCCCAAGAAAGCTGTGGGCCTATTGCACCGATTCTGAAAGGTTTGCTAGACCGTATAACTCCTGGAGGAAACGCCAATCTTCACCTGAAACTCATGCCCATGCGAGATAACCAGAACCTCTGCTTAATTAATGGGCATACACCACCCAGGACGGTAGAGGGACATTTTCTGTTTACTGACATATGTGTCCTTGCACCTTTTTCACTGTCTCGCCAATGTAGTTATGATTTGAACAAGTTGTTTTTTTTCATCCTTTCCGGTTTTTCCTGTGTGTTCACTATGGTACGATTCAAGGATGCTGACAAATCTGAAAATGAGGTCACTCTGCCTGTTCCTGTTGGTGTTGCTCACAATCCCCATGTCAGATGCAGCGGTTCTGGATAACCATGCCATTCAGTAAGTGTCAGGGAAACAGATCTTACCTGACCAGCTCTGTAAGCTGGGGGCTGCGCTCAATCTTTGCTCAAATCGGATCCTAGTTGCCTTGAGCAGGCTGAAATAAATGGGGAGGACACGACAGGTATAAAGAGCGCTCTGTAGCTGTGGGAAATAAGTCTCAAACCAATACCCAAGACTTTTATTACTCCCTGAGGGAGGAACTCCCAGGAGAACAATTGCCAGATTTCCTGGGGTCACATCACGTAGAGTAAAATCTATAGCATCCACTGACCCCAAAATAAGGGAGAGAGCGAAATACATCAGGGTGAGTTTTGAAGAGAAAGTCCAAATCTCACACACGCAGGCAACATTGTACTATTTACTAAATCATCTCACTCACCTCTCAGGTTCTCTTTGTCTCCGTCTTGTACCAGATACCAAAGATTCAAAAAACACATTAAGGTATCTGGTACAAGAGAATATTCAGAATATCAGGAGAATATTCATAATTTATCAATGATATCCCTTCTGTTTATCACTCAATTAATCAGACAAAATGTCATTGCAGCAAGATAGTCCATCATCAACTCAATAACTTCAAGAATCCCTCACGGTCAAAATCAATCCCATTCACAAAATCGTTTTCCAATCTATCAACACTTCTGCAAATGCAAACCATCATTGCTCCCACGTTCACCTTATCATTCATGTTTCACTGTACACAGAGATGCCTGACAACAATAGCAAGCGTATACAATAACGTTCAAATGTCATTGGACACGTGTGTAAAATAACTACCCTGAGGCTGATCGCCAACTCGAAGTCATCCTTTATTCAGCTATCAGTATGTCAGATTTTCTGACACTCCTCTGTATTATTTGTCAGCCAGGGCTCCCTGATTGAATCACCTTCCTGATGGCTTTCCCTGCTTCCAAGTCTTAAGCAGGGAACTCATATTCTATGAGGTTCAGCTGGCTGATCTGGTCACAAACATAGGAGTATCCCCTGAAAAACAAGCACACACAAAAGAGAAACAGTTACATACCAGGGGAAAAGGAAGGCATGAGGCCGTATAGAGTATGGAAAGGAAGCTCAATGTTGGGGGTGACCCAGAGAGTGGAAACAATTTTGAATGGAAAGAAGACCAAAGAATGACGAAGTCATGTTTAATTGCTTGGATGAAGCATTCTATTTGTGAAATGGATTAAGAGTTTTGGTACGGAGCATGTTTTCAATTTCCCCCATCTTGATTTGTTATCATCTTTAAGCCATTGAACTCTGCGCAGTTTCTATATCATTTCCAAATGTCCTCCATCCAATGTAGTTTATTGGAATTGATTGAAGAACAGATATAATTTAATTGTATTGTTGTATTCAATGAAATGGACTGCATACAGAACTAAACATATGTTTTACTGCTTTTTAACTGACCCAGACATTTAAGCAGACAGAGGGACATAACAACAGTGATTCACTGGAGGCTCACTGATGACGGTACCTCGCATGGTGACAAAACGTATGAGAACCAAACTGCCAGCTCAGCAAGCAAACCTTCAATCTGAAACTCAACCTGAGTTATACATCTTATCAAACATCACATTTGCCTGCTTCTGTTCAATACATGTAAAATAAAGTTAATTCCACCATTGAACAACAATCTGCATTCAGATATACGATTTATCTCATTAACCAGCCACTTACTGCTGTTGACAAGTCGTCTTTCTGCTTTGTGAAGAAATATGAACAAGCTGGAGAAGTAATGGCAGTGTCCATGGTGGGGACTCTCCAACACTGCAGCTAGATTGTGGCGTCAGGGAGAGGGTTATGGCGTCAGAAGAAATTTTCAGGAGGGAAAGGGTGAGACACGCGCATACATGGGAGCACCCAGACAGTGAACAGGCCGAAATGCAGCCTGGAGGGGTATCTGGCTGCGTTCCCAAATACAAGGGCTAAATGGAAGAGGACACACAGGATTCACTCACAGGAATAGAGGATCAGGCCAGGCTGACTGTGAAACAGGCCACCGACATTGGGGAGTTACTGGTCGGAGTATGAATCAGCTCCAGCCCCACACCAGGTCCTAGCTCCCAGCCCTGCCGTGTTTTCACCATCCCTCCAGATCTACCCCACTCTGAGGAGGGAAGATCAGTCATCAGCAGAGGCCTCACCTTCATTCCCCTACGCTCTCGGATGAACGAGTTCAACATGCGGCGTGACATGGAACAATTCTTCCGCTGCCTTCGCCTCCGTGCTTACATCTCCAACCAAGATTCTCGCCCACCCTCTGACGACCCTTTCTCCCGCCTCCAACATACCCCATCCACCTGGACACACCGTGCTGGCCTCGTACCCGCCCTCGATCTCTTCATAGCCAACTGCCACTGCGACATTATCCTCCTCAACTTCTCCACCCCTCTCACCCTCTCCAACCTGTCACCCTCGGAATGTGCAGCCCTCCACTCCCTCCGTTTCAAACCCAACCTCACCATCAAACCAGCAGACAACGGAGGCACGGTAGTAGTTTGGCGCACCGACCTTTAAACTGCTGAGGCTAAACGCCAGCTCGCAGACACCTCCTCCTACTGGCTCTTGACCATGACCCCATCTCCCACCACCAAACCATCATCTCCCAGACCATCCATTACCTCATCACCTCAGGGGATCTCCCATCCACCGCCTCCAACCTCATAGTCCCACAACACCGCACCGCCCGTTTCTACCTCCTGCCCAAAATCCACAAACCTGACTTCCCCGGCCGACCCATTGTCTCAGCCTGCTCCTGCCCCACCGAACGCATCTCTGCATAACTCGACACGGTCCTGTCCCCCTTCGTCCAAGAACTTCCCACCTACTTTCGGGACATCACCCACGCCCTCCACCTCCTCCATGATTTTCGCTTCCCCGGTCCCCAGTGCACTATCTTCACCATGGATATCCAGTCCCTGTACACCTCCATCCCCCATCACGGAGGACTGAAAGCCTCGTTACTCCCTCGTCAGGTCCACACCACCCACCAACCCAACCTGCACTCCCGGCACCTTCCCCTGCAACCGCGAGAAATGCAAAACTTGCGCCCACACCTCCCCCCTTAGCTCCCTCCAAGGCCCCAAGGGAAACTTCCATATCCGCCACAAATTCACCTGCACCTTCACACACATCATCTATTGCATCCGCTTCACCCGATGTGGCCTCCTCTATATTGGGTAGACAGGCCTCCCACTTGTGGAACATTTCAGAGAACACCTCTGGAACACCCAGACCAACCAACCCAACCACCCCATAGCTCAACACTTCAACCCCCTCCCACTCCACCAAGGACATGCAGGTCCTTGGACTCCTCCACCGCCAGACCTTGGCAACACGACGGTTGGAGGAAGAGCGCCTCATCTTCCGCGTGGGACCCCTGCAACCACAAGGGATGAACTCAGATCTCCCCAGTTTCCTCATTTCCCCTCCCCCCACCTTGTCACAGTCAAATCCCTTGAACTCAGCACCGCCTTCCTGATCTGCAATCTTCTTCCTGACCTCTCCGCCCCCACCCCACTCCGACCTATCACCCTCACCTTGACCTCCGTCCACCTATCGCATTCCCAACGCCCCTCCCCCAAGTCCCTCCTCCCTACCTTATATCTTAGCCTGCTGGACACACTTTCCTCATTCCTGAAGAAGGGCTGATGGCCGACATGTCAATTCTCCTGTTCCTTGGATGCTGCCTGACCTGCTGCGCTTTTCCAGCAACACATTTTCAGCGGAGTATGAATCAATCAGGCTCACTGCGGCACTGTTTACTGCCATTATATAGTTACTGGATGGTGTGCAGATGCGGCCAGGCACATCGTGAGATTTGTGACAGTTGCCGTTTATATATTGGGCGGTATGCAGATGAGGCCAGGCTCACGTTGAGATTGTGTCAACTGAACTTACAGTTACTGGGAGGTGTTTAACTGAGGGCTGGCTGTTCACAGTTATTGCATAGTTACCGGCATGTGTGTACCAGAGAGTCACTGTGAGACTGTTCGCAGTCACCGTGTAGATGTAGTAGGTATATAAATGAGGCCAGAATCACTGCTCACAGTAAGTGCATAGTTAGTAGCAGGAGCATGGGTAAGGCTAGGCTCACTGTGAGACATTTTACACTCACGTATTGTTCCTGGGAGCGGTGCACATATTGCCAAGCTTATGCCTACACTCCAATGATAAACAGTGAATGGCTTGCGGTTTTTCAGCAGCTCCCACTGGGGAAACGTAGGGTTAGAGGAACAGAATGGGTCGCTCTGGACGAGATGCTCTTCAGACGGTCAGTGTGGACATGATGGGTCAATTGGCCTGGGTCTACATTGTAGGGATGCGATGATTTTGGTTCGAGACTTCAACTGTGTCATAGATGTGAATGGATGATCCGGAGGGGCTGACAGGGAACTGGATCCCCCAGCAAGTTCCTGATGGAAACGGTTAAAGTCACCAAGCTGCACGATATCTTCAGCAGCCCCTGCAGATGGAGCACAGCGTAGGTACACCTGGTCACAGCCAGATGGGTCTATCCACTCAAGGATAGATTTCCTGTTTGTGTCCCACACATTTTCGGTCAGATCCATTGATGTCAAACTGGTGTTCTTCCCTGAACAGTGACTCCTGCTGGCCGACTGTCACCTACAGGATAACCAGCCGGTTGTCAAGGGAATGTTGCAGCTGAATGCGAAACTGTTAAACCCAGAAAACATTGAGGAACTCAAAAGAAACTATACAGGTTAGAGTATCGTGAAACCCTCTACGAGTCTCCATCGCACATGAGGAAAACACTCAAAGGTGTTCAGACGGGGAGAGAGAGTGACAGTAGGGCAAAATTATCCAAATGCTACAGACCATGCAGAATCTATTCCTGCTGTGGACAATGGCGGTTGATGTCACAGACGATCTCCAGGAGGTGAAGATGCAGTAAGCCTCGCTGTCTGCCTCAGAGGCCAACAAGCTCTTCATCCAGTTCAGTGTCCACACCCTGCAGCAAGATGAGACGTGCTTTTTCCAGAAATTGCACAGGTAAAGCTCTGTGTTCAGCAGCCGGAAGGAAGATGATGTCTTGGTAACGCCATCTCATTCTGACATGCTAATGATCAGCATATCATCTTTACGTCAGTCTGCATGATATGAAACCCACAGAAAACAAGGCCTTCCGGTTGTTCCTGTCCTCTCCCATAGAACATAGATCATTACAGAACAGTACAGTACAGGGAGGAGTGAGCTGCAGGTTAGTATCACTGAGCAGACAGGGAGGAGTGAGCTGCAGGTGAGTGTCACTGAGCAGGTTGGGAGGAGTGTGCTGCAGGTAAGTATCACGAAGCAGGCTGGGAGGAGTGTGCAGCATGTCAGTATCACTGAACAGGCTGGGTGGAGTTTGCTACTCTTCAGTATCACTTTGAAGCAGACTGGGAGGAGTGTGCTGCAGATCAGCATCACTGAGCAGGCTCGGGAGAAGTGTGCTACAAGTCAGTATCACTGGGCAGGCTGGGAGGAGTGTGCTGCAGATCAGTATCACTGTGAAGCAGACTAGGAGGAGTGTGCTGCAGGCCAGCATCACTGAAACAAATGATCAAGGGTAACATGATCAAACGAGGGTAACATTGATTTCTGCTTAAAGCATTTTGAAAGAAGGGCAGTAAATGTTTTAAGATTGTACTGGTTATGTGCATCTTTAAAAGCTCTCCGTCAGAGAGCATTTTGAGGAAGGAGATGGGAGTACTTTTACGAATGAACCTGCTGCAGTCCACTCACTTAAACAAAATATGGTCCGTAATTTGTAGTGTAGTCGGAGTGCTTGGAGTGAGAAAAAGGCCCAGAGTGTAATTAGTGTTATTGAAAGTGAATAATTAACAAACTTAATTTCCGGGGATGTCATGGCAAGTCTAACAACAACCATGAAACAAATTATGAATTCTGCAGTAGCACTACGCCAGCTTTCGGCCTCCCATGTCTCCCAACCACAAGCAGCAAAGCATCATGGGGGCAATTGAACCTACCCATGAAAGTAGATTGATCTCCTCACATTGCAGCTGACTCCAGCTCCACAATAATAAATCAATTCGCTTGTAGATCCAAATTCTGTCAAATCAACCTTGATTCTCGATAACGACTCAGTATGTGCTGCTCTCTGTGGAAGAGAATTACAAAGAGTGGTTGTGCTCAATGAAGGTGAAGACTGCAGTCACTTTTCAGATTCTCAATCCCTTTCCTGGCTCTATCATTGGTGCCAATGTGTACCACGATTTCTGGCTGCTCACCCTCTCCCTTCAGAATCCTGTAAACCTGATCGACGACATCCCGGATCCTGGCACCTGAGAGGCATCAATCCTTCATCTAATTATC